>NC_058519.1:149609702-150226487 GCF_904849725.1 Hordeum vulgare subsp. vulgare | reverse complement strand
TGGATGCACACCCACTAGTTTTCTGTAAGAGCTTTCACATACTCTTAGCTCTAGTGCATCATTTGTATGGCAATCCCTACTCATTCACATTGATATCTATTGATGAGCATCTCCACAGCTCATTGATATGCCTCCACCACACTCCACACCACTTATAGTGCTAAAACCATGGCTCACGCTCATGTATTGCGTGAGAGTTGAAAAGGTTTGAGAAAGTAAAGGTGTGAAACAATTACTTGGCCAATACCGGGGTTGTGCATGATTTAAATTCATTGTGCAATGATGATAGAGCATAGCCAGACTATATGCTTTTGTAGGGATAACTTTCTTTTGGCCTTGTTATTTTGAAAGTTCATGATTACCCTACTAGTTTGCTTGAATTATTATTGTTTCCACGTCAATAGCAAACTATTGTTTTGAATCTAATGGATCTGAACATTCATGTCACATAAGAGGAGCTACAAAGGGCATCTATGCTAGGTAGCATGAAAGCATCAAAAATTAATTCTTTATCACTTCCCTACTCGAGGACGAGCAGGAGTTAAGCTTGGGGATGCTTGATATGTCTCAAACGTATCTATAATTTTTGATGGTTTCATGCTGTTCTCTTGTCATCCTTGGATGTTTTATGTACCTTTTATATCTTTTTTGGGACTAACTTATTAATTCAGTGCCGAGTGCCAGTTCCTGTTTTTTCTGTGTTTTTGGCTCTTTTCAGATCTGATTTTGGAATGGAGTCCAAACAGAATAAAATCCCCGAAATGATTTTTTCCCGAACGGAAGAAGATCAGGGGGCTTGAGGGCCAAGCCAGGAGGGCTACAGGGGGGCCACAAGCCCCCTATCCGCCACCAGGGGGCGGCGGCCAACAGGCTTGTGGCCTCCCTGGCGCTCCCTGACCTAACCCCTTCGCCTATATATTCCCTAAAATATAGAAAAAATTCAAGGGATCCACGAAAATACTTTTCCGCCGCCGCAAGCTTCCGTTTCTGCGAGATCTCATCTGGAGACCCTTCCCGGTGCCGTGCCGGAGGGGACTTTGGAGTTGGAGGGCTTCTACATCAACATCATCGCCCCTCCAATAACTCGTGAGTAGTTCACTTCAGACCTACGGGTCCGTAGTTAGTAGCTAGATGGCTTCTTCTCTCTCTTGGTTCTTCAATACAAAGTTCTCCATGATCTTCATGGAGATCTATACTATGTAATCCTCTTTGGCGGTGTGTTTGTCGAGATCTGGTGAATTGTGGATTTGTGATCAGATTATCTATGATATATATTTGAGTCTTTGCTGATTTCTTATATGCATGATTTGATATCCTTGTAAGTCTCTCTGAGTCTTGGGTTTTGTTTGGCCAACTATATCTATGATTCTTGCAATGGGAGAAGTGCTTGGTTTTGGGTTCTTACCGTGTGGTGACCTTTCCCAGTGACAGTAGGGGAAGCTAGGCACACATCGTGTAGTTGCCATCAAGGGTAACAAGGTGGGCTTTGTCGTAGATATGAGATTGTCCATCTACATCATGTCATCTTGCTTAAGGCGTTACTCTGTTCTTTTGGACTTAATACACTAGATGCATGATGGATGGCGGTCGACGTGTGGAGTAATAGTAGTAGATGCAGAAAGTATCAGTCTACTTGTTTTGGACGTGATGCCTGTAGATATAATCATTGCCATAGATGATGTCACGACTTTGCGCGGTTCTATCAATTGCTCGACAGTAATTTGTTCACCCATCGTCTACTTGCTTTCATGAGAGAAACCACTAGTGAACACTACGGCCCCCGGGTCTATTCACAGCTATCGTTTCCACTTTCGCTTTTACTTTGCTTGGTTACTTTGTTGCTTTCAGTTCTCACTTTGTGAACAATCTATAAGGGATTGACAACCCCTTCATAGCGTTGGGAGAAAGCTTTTTGTGTTTGTGCAGGCACTTGTGATACTCCTTCACTGGATCGATACCTTGGTTCTCAAACTGAGGGAAATACTTACCACCACTGCGCTACATCACCCTTTCCGCTTCGAGGGAACACCAACGCAAAGCTCCAAGGCCACGGGGGAAATCCTTTGCATATTTGCCTAGGAAGTCCCTTAAGGCGTAGCCGTAGGAGAAGGATTCCTGGTGCCGTCGACACGCTTATTTCTGGCGCCATTGGAAGGTCTTTTGTTGCAGTAGTAGAGGTCTTTGAAGTAAGGCAGATCCCACAAGCATGGCTTGTGAGTCCAGGTGTGTTCTGAATTATACCCCTTGAAATACTCTGGATGCTCTGGATCAGGCTCGAGGGTGTTTAACTGATCCAGGATCTCTTGGCCTATCAACACATGTGGTGCCAAGGTTTTGACAACTTTACCTTTGGTAAAGTTCTTCTTGTCTTTTCAGAACTGATGGTCAGGATCCAGGAACTGTCTATGCAAGTCAAAGCAAGAATACTTCCTACGCACCTGCAACCAATGAAACTGAAGAGCTGCCTTGCATGTGGGGCACGGGAACCTTCCATGCACACACCATCCAGAGAATAGCGCCAACGCCGGCAAGTCATGCTCCGAGTACATGTACCACACATGCATTTTGAAGTTTTCTTTTCTAGCGGCATTGTATGTCTTGACTCCATTATCCCAAGCTTCTTGCAATTCATCCTTAAGCGGTTGCATGTACACATTCATATTCTTCCCCAGAAAGTTGGGCCCTGGAATTATCAACGTCGGGAATATGTTCTTTCTTTGCATAGTCTACTCGGGGGGAGATTGAGTGGAATGACAAATATAGGCCAACAACTGTATTGGGTTGCCGTCATGCCAAAGGTATTGAACCCATCCGTGGCGATGGAGACTCGAGGATTCCTTGGATCTACCGCTTTATCCTGATGTAATCTATCGAAATATTTCCACGCTTCCCCATCCGATGTGTGTACCGCCATCTTATTCCCATCCGCCTGTAGTTTGGTTCTTTTGCCCAATTTGTGCCATGTCATTTGTCTAGCTGTCTCTTCGACCATGAAAAGACGTTGAGGCCTTGGTATGATTGGCATATACCGAAGAACATTAACTACAATTTTGGTGTGCCTCTTCTCACCCATACCATTGTCTACCACAAGATACCTGCAAGACATGCAAATGGGACAATAGTCCAAGTGTGCATACTCCTTCCTAAATAAGGAAAATCCTTTCTCACATGCATCTATCATCTCATAGGGCATCTTAAGTACACGAAGTATTTTGTCCAAGTGGTACAGGTTTGCACGCATGACATGGCCTTTGGGTAGAAAGCGTCCAAATAGTATCATCATCGCGTCGTAGCATTCTCTTCCCAAGTTGAACTGAGCACAGAGCCATCACTTGTGCAATGGCATCCAGCTGACAAAGCTCAGTGTGCTCGTGGAGAGGATGTTTTGAAGACTCCAACATTTCATAGTAGGCCTTTGCAGATTCCTCCATCTCCTCGTCCGAATCCCGAGCATCATCAAAGTCTTGCCCATGTCTTCGATCCCGGTACCATGCTCGTCGGTGCAACGACGAACCACCTCAGCTCTGGTGCATTATATAGACTCACCATGAAATGTCCACACTGTATAATTAGGCTTAAAAATCCTCCACTACAGGTGTTTAATCATTACAGCCCCTATCCTCTTTTTATATTGTCGCATCTAGGACAGGGGCAATAGTTTCTTTCCTGGCCATTTGCAAATGCGGCTTTCACAAACTCCGTTTTTTTATAAACCATTATTTCGTCATCCCTTTCTTACTAGGGTGACCGGTGTACATCCACGCAAGATCACTCATCTTGCCTAGCTATTAAACACACATGAAATATATTTAAATATAATTCAGCATATATATACATCCGTTAATCAAGTTCGCCAATTTTATTACGTCCATGCAACCTACACGCTAATAGGTAAAGATAGGTCCTAATGCCAACCGAGTATGTGTAGATTGGGTTCGTTCTCCCATGCTCTTCTTTGTATCCAACGCAAAATTTTGGCAGTACCTCCTCGATGTTCTCCTGATACACGTCTCGGCAATACACAGAGAGGATGTGTATCCGGAGAACAACAGGGAGGCACTGACCCAATTATGCATTGGATCCGGAACAAAGCATATGGGAAAACGAACCCAATCTACACATACTTGGGCTGTCCATGGATAAGTTGGACAATTCGGAAGAATCACGGTTATAAATATATGCAAATGCATGCATATTTATAAGTGTAACCCTTTCGAACGGGAGACACATACTGGTCACGCATACTGATAAATTAATTCACCTATATCTAGCAAGTTTCATCTGAAGACCGACGAGAGATGTCAGATGTCATTTGTACTCACCCATGAATGCAGGGGTGGTGCTCGTCGAACGCACGGGGAGGTCTTCGAACAGCAGACCTTGCAGCGACGAGACAACTGCACATGTAAATCCACCCGATCAACACAAATATTAGATTGGAAAACCCTTCAAACCTCGGCATGAGTCAAATTATCTAAGTTATGAGCTAACCAAGGTTCTTGATGTTTTTTACCTAACTAAGCTAATTATGTCATTCTGGAGCTAAACTAGCTAATTATGTCATTTTGGAGAATAATTAGCTAAGTATGTCATTTTGGAGCTAAATTAGCTAAGTTATGAGCTAACCAAGGTTCTTGTAATGTTTTTACCTAACTAAGCTAATTATATCATTCTGGAGCTAAACTAGCTAATTATGTCATTTTGGAGGATATTTCGCTAAGTATGTCATTTTGGAGCTAAATTAGCTAAATTATGAGCTAACCAAGGTTCTTGTGATGTTTTTAACCTAACTAAGCTAATTATGTCATTCTGGAGCTAAACTTGCTAATTATGTCATTTGGAGGATAATTAGCTAAGTATATCTTTGTTGAGGATAATTAGCTAAGTATGTCATTTTGAAGCTAAATTAGCTAAGTTTGGAGCATAACACTACACGTAATTATTGTTGCATATTTTGCCCTCCATCTAATGTCTCTTCTTACCTTGATGTTGTGTTGTTTCATCGATGACCGTAGAGATTTATTGGTTTATTTTTTCAAATAACAAAGTAAACCCGTTAACCAAACTATATATATGCATATATTAGTTCTTCATCTGCCATTAAGATTTTGTTTAGAATATTCCTATGGTAGTTTTCAAGAATATTTCATACATAGCACTGAATGGGGCTATCATTAGGATGGAGATAGTTTAATGTTATAATCCACTTACAAATTTCTCCAATTTTGTGAGCGACAAGATACATATGTATCCCGATATTAATCCAACAAATTGAAAATGGCACACCAAGAGATTAATTTACTTATAGAATTCTTTATACACACTTTGAATCCACATCAACGATGCCATTACAAATGACCAGATAGGTAGCTACAACTTTTTGAACAGTGGGTTGCTATTGAGGAGCTGAAACAATGTGTCGGCTTGGTTTCATGGAGAAAACATAACTGAATTTGATACATCTACTTCTAAAACGTGGGATAGTTATAATTTCTTTTCAGCATGTACTATTGTACGCAATCGCTTCATTTTAGTGTTGGTTAAAATAAGGGTGTGTTTGGTTTGAGAACCAAAAGGCATGGCATGTCATTGTCTCGTTTTGAAGGAATGGGTTGGTTCCATTCTTGTGTTCGGTTGAAGATAAAAAAATATCACGGGTTCGTTCCATTCTTGTGTTTGGTTGGAGATATGAAATGAGAACAATATGACTCAACTCACCTTGTGGGGTTTTTCTTTTTCTTTTATCGATATATTATATAAATTCCAGCAACATTTCCATTGTATGTTTGGTTTTAAGAATTAGCAAGGGTGTTTTCTTTTTTTCTTCTATCAATAGGAGAAGAATAACCAGGTGATTCCTTTGATTTGGTGGAATCGCTTGATGAATCATCTATAGGGAATATTCCTTTTATGAGGATAGCCCGGTTCCAGTTCCACCCTCAACTAAACACTGGAATGGTGGACTGGGGAAGGAATGAACCCGTCTTGTGGCATTATATGCACAAAGCAAGCACACCCTAATAATGATGCAATTTTCAGGTGTTGCTTAAAGTTGGATGGATGCTATGACGTAGAATAGTTATAATTTCTTCTTCTTCTGCTTCCTTCTTTTTCTTTTTTTCTTTTTCTTCTCATCTTATCCTCTTCTTCTTCTTCTTCTTCTCATCCTCTTCTCCTCTTCCCCTCCTCTTCTTCTTCTCCTCCTCCTCTTCTCCACTTCTCCTCCTTCTAAACTAAACTAGACTACCAACTAAACTAAGCTACTTACTACGAAACTAACTAAGCTAAAAAGTAAAACAACAAATAAAAAGAACAAAAATGAAAAAAATTACCTTTTTGCGGCCGGAGGCAGTGGGGGGCGGGGCGGTGTGGGGGCGCCAGGGCGGTGTGGGGGCGCCGGCGTGGCAGGGGTGCCGACATGGGGGAGGATGGGTGGCCGGATGCGGTGGTGCAGCGGCAGCGCGGGTGCGGTGGGCGGCACCAGCGAGGGGTGGTGCAGCGGTGGTGGTGCGGCGGCGACACGGCTGTGGTGGTCCAGCAGCGGCGCTCGGGGTGGGCAGGGGCGAGAGAGAGAGGCTGGTCGCGTGGGAGATGGAGAGAGTGGGAGAGAGAGAGTGGGGTGTTGCAGAACATTATGGGGCCGTCCCCTTTGTCCTATGCAGGCAGACAACAAAGGGGTGGGGAGGGGCGGGGTGGGGTGGGGTTGGCGCTGACCATTAGGGTTGGCACCGGCCGTCACCTTTGCCGTGTGCCTGCGTTCTTTTTTCGTCAGCTGCTAGACGACAAAGTGTTAGGGTGGGGCCTTGGCCCTTTGCCGTCTGCCTGCCCCTTCTTTGTCGTCTGCTCGCTGACGTCAAACGATAGGCAGATTGCAAATATGGCCTTTGCCATGAGCCAAACATATGTCGTCTGTTTTTCTGCAACTGACGGCAAAGAGGCCCTTTGCCATTATCCAGCAAACGGTAAAGAAAAGGCTGATGGAAAATTCTCTGATTCCAGTAGTGAAAGGTTTCAAAGTGATCCAGGAATGGAATACTAGACAACGGTAAAAAATATCCTTAAGTACCTGAAGAGGACTAAGGAGATGTTTCTCTTTATGGAGGTGATCAAGAGTTCGTCATAAAGGATTATGTCGATGCAAGCTTTGACATAGATTTGGATGACTCTAAGTCTCAAACTGGATTCATATATATTCTAAATGGTGGAGCGATAAGCTGGTGCACTCCCAAGAAAAGCGTGGTAGAAGATTCTACATGTGAAGCGGAGTACATAGCTGCTTGGGAAGCAGCGAAGGAAGGTGTCTGGATGAAGCATTTCATGACGGATCTAGGAGTCGTGCCCAGTGCATTGGATCCGATGACTCTCTTTTGTGACAACACTGGTGCTATTGTTTTGGCCAAGGAGCCCAGGTTTCACAAGAGAACCAGACCCAACTGTGATTAAATCAAGGAGGAGGATATAAACATTTGCAAAGTACATACGGATCTGAATGTTGCAGACCCGTTGAGTAAACCTCTTGCAAGGGCAAAACATGATCAACACCAGAACTCTATGGATGTTAGATTCATTATAATGTAAATCACATGGCTATGTCAACAAGATTATTGAGTCTAGTGCAAGTGGGACACTGTTGAAAATATGCGATAGAGGCAATAATAAAGTGGTTATTATCATATTTCCTTGTTCATGATAATCGTTTATTATCCATGCTAGAATTGTATTGATCGGAAACTCGGAAACATGTGCGGATGCATAGACAACACTCTGTCCCTAGTAAGCCTCTACTAGACTAGCTCGTTGACCAAAGATGGTCAAGTTTTCTGACCTTGTACATGAATTGTCATTTGATAACGGGATCACATCATTAGGAGAATGATGTGATGGACAAGACCCAACCACGAGCATAGCATTTGATTGTATTAGTTTATTGCTACTGCTTTCTTCATGTTAAGTATATGTTCCTATGACTATGAGATCATGCGACTCCCTGACACCAGAGGAATGTCTTGTGTGTATCAGACGTCACAACGTAACTAGGTGATCATAAAGGTGCTCTACAGGTATCTCTGAGGGTGTATGTTGGGTTTACACGAATCGAGACTGAGATTTGTCACTCCATATGACGGAGAGGTATATCTGAGCCCACTCGGTAATACAGCATCACAAGAAGCATGCAAGCAATGTGACTAAGGAGTTAGTCACGGGATCTTCTATTACGTAACGAGTTGAGAGACTTGTCGGTAACAAGATTGAACTAGGTCTCGAGATTGTAAGTGCATCTCGTGCCACCCTTGTTTGGTTTTTGAGTATTGAAGAGAAACGTGGCTGCGGGACTAATGTATTTGTGAGAGTTCACAGGAGAACACAAATAGAAGTCCCTGGATTTTGGGTTTAACCGTCGAAGATGACCCCATAAAATGTTCGAAGACATTGATGATGGCCGAAGCCATTGGTGGTACGCAAATACATTCGCTTGAAGATAATGAAACGCGAACATGAAGTATTTTGGATAGTTTATTTTCTTCTTTCCTGAGTCATAGGAACCACAGTACTGTTAAGTGGGGTCAACGTAATCGAAGTGATACGCTGACGTGATGCTCAACCCATACCTATGTCTTCGAGTGAAGACAATGAGAGGAAATCTCTTCTAGAGTTGGTTCATTAGCCTTTACTTGTAGCCCAAGTAAAGTTACCGCGTGTGTTTGAAATTCGACCGTTGTGACACGTGTTGGTTGGCCATTCAACTAGGGTCATTTTTGTCATATCAGGTTGGGTTGCCCGCTGGCAATAAATATCCTACCCCCTCCACCATGAGAAGGTGGCTGCTCAGAGAGAGATACGCATGTTGTTGTTTTGGAGCAACCCACCTCGAAGACATTCAGAGAGAAACATCCTGCTAGGATAAACCTAAACACCTAGAGCTAGTGTGTGTGAGCATCACCGAACTCGTTCTATTCTGAGAGAGGTGAAGACTTATTACACGTGAAGACTATGATCTTCTAGATGGTTAGGTGTCTGGGTCTAGAGCATCCAAGAGTCATTGTGGATGATTGGGTGACCAAGTTTGTATGGGTTTCAGAAGTCTCCCTTGAAGACTTACCAGAGTGATTGGGCACTGTCCAGGGGAGTTTGGCTCAAGGGGAACAAGGTGAAGATGAGGTCTTGTGAGTTCAATCTCCACCCTCCCCAACCAGATGTACAGTTGTCACAACAACTGGAGCTGGTCCAACAAATCATGTGTCTTCGTCAAGCTACTGGTTCAATACTTCCCTCACTTACTTACTCTATTGTGAAGGCATTGATTGATCTATCCCTCTCAATACATATGTCAAAGACATTCATAATTGATGTTTATCTTCATACATCATGAGTTTAACTATTATTCATATTAGTGTGTATGATGACCATGCTTAACATGTCTATATGTCTTTGTTGTATTCCATGCATTTCTTAGTATCTTGATTGTTATCCCTACTTGATCTTTTATCACTTCTACACACTTCGAATACATTCACTGTTTCGAAGTCTTTCATAAAAATTGCCTATTCACCCCCCTCTAGTCGATAACTAGCACTTTCAATTGGTATCAGAAAAAGGTACTCCCTTGTTTTTTGTTTTGGTTTAACCACCTGGAGTTTTATCTACGTCGACTGCAAGGATAAACAAGGTCCCCACTGCGTGCCCCATCTTCGATGGCACCAACTATCTTTACTGGAAGAACAAGATGCGTACGCACCTCGAAGCCATTGACAATGACCTCTGGTATGTCGTCATGGTTGGCGTTCCCAACATTGTTGAAGCTGTTATTGCTGCTGGCGTGAAGAGGTTCACGTAACTGGACTCCACTGCCAAGAACATCATCTGCGATCACCTGACCAAAGGACAGTATGGTCATGTGAGTGCACTGCACACTACAAAGGATATCTAGGAATGGCTATCCAAAGTAAATGAACGTGTATTGTCGCAAAGAGACTCTCGTGGCTGCAACCTGTTCAACCGCTTCAAGAGACTCGAAAACGAAAATGTTCATCTCACCTTTGATCGACTGACTGACATCTCAGATGAGCTAAACACACTTGGCACCAATGATATCACCAAACATGAAGTCATCAAGAAACTACTCAGATCACTTGACAACTCCTTTTATATTCTTGTCCTAGTGATCCAATAACGCCCTGACTTCAAAAGTATGGATCATATTGATATCCGCGAGAACTGAACACGCATGAATTCCAACAAGCAGAGAAAAGAGACATATATGGTTCCAGTTACAGCCGTCATTGTGCCTTGAAGGCCAAAGTTGTGTCATCATCTGAAGATGCATCTGAATGCAGTTCTGATGGTGCTAAAGACTTTGGAAAGGAACTTGCATTGCTCGTACGGAAGTTCCAGAAGTTCGCCAAGTCAAAACGCTATTCAAAGTCTTCAAAGTATGATTCCAAGAGATTTGGTGAAATGTCTTCAAGAGACAGCAAGAAGCAAACTTGTCACAAGTGCAAGAAAACAGACCACTTTATCGCTGATTCTCCATAATGGGAAAAGGAATCCAAGAAGAAAAGCAAGAACTCTGACTCAAATGACAAGAAGAAGAAGAAGTATGCCTAGTACTCGTCACGCAAGAAGAAGGGTTCATCTAGCAAGGCTCGTGCTTTTATTGGAAAAGAGATGGACTCGCGGTGTGAATCTAGGTCTGTAGCTGAGGAAGAATCTGATGCTAAAGTTGCTAGTCTTGCTATGGCTTCATCTTCCATCCCTCCATATGTCTTCGGACCTGAAGATAATAACCCCTACTTCAACACCGAAGCCACTGAAAATGACATCACTCCAACCTACTGCTTCATGGCAAAGGGCTCCAAGGTATCCTCAAAACCTTCACGACATGACTCTGATAGTGAATCTTAATCTAATGATGATTTGAAACCCACCTATTCAAAACTCGTCAAGATTGCCACTAAGCAATAAAATGCTATGGAAAAAATGCAATTGACTCTAGAGAAAAGCGATGACCTGTTGCACGACAAGATGAGTCTGAATGAAACTATGGCAGAAGACATGTGTAGTCTTCATTCAAAGTTTGAGGATCTCCAGAATCTTCGTGATACTCTCAGAACCGATCATGAGAAGCTTTCTTATGAATATCTTCAGAGAAATCAAGACTATGAGAAGTTGAGACAGCTCATGAAGACCTACGAAAGGAAAATGACTCACTCTTAGCAGAATAGATCACTAGCACTCAGGATGAACTTAATGCTCCATGCTTAAAATGTTTTGATCGTGAATCTAATGATTCCACTTCTGAATGTTCAGATGCTTCTGAAAATGCATTATCTTCAACTATATCTGTGGTATCTAACCCCTCATCTGAGGAAACCACTGCTATCACTGGTTGACAGGTTGAAGACATTGCTTGAAATTGGCATGTACAAAAGTCTGAAGGGACATCAAATTCTATGTGATGTCTTGAAGAAGACTATCTTGAACAAAAACCCTAGGAAAGAGGATGTTGGTTTTGAAAGGAACATCAATGTTGACAAATCTTACTGGACACCTGAGCAGTATCCCAAAACAAAATGGGTTGCTGCAAAAGGTCCTTCAGTTGATCCATCCACATTATATGGTTTCAACTATGCGAATCCTATCATCATAGATGAATCTTTTGGTTCCAACTATAAATTTTCAAATGTCAAAATGGTGGAGTATTTGTTAGATTCATTGGAAGTAAATGCAGGAATGGTTCACCCATGAAGATCTGGGTTCCAAAAAGTCTTCTTGAAAAGCTTCCTGTGAATGTCGTGACGACATCTCACAAGAAGAAGACAAACCCGAGATTAATGTCTTCGAGAAGACAAAGGTCTTCACATGATCAATATAACAACTATGTTTTGCAGGGAAAGACTCAAAGGACTCATGAATATGAGCATCATAGCATGAACCGTTATGCTCATCCTACCAAGAACTTTTCTGCATATTCCTTTGTGTATTATGCTCCTCTAGTGAAACGTACTATCAGTGCATTTGTGCCAAAGTTCTCTCATGTTGCTTTATGCCTTATCGCTTCTAAGACACCCCTGTGTATGTGGGTGGTTAAGAAGAATGCATCGGGTCTCCCGACAAGGCAACGCCAATCCTGGAGACCCGAAAACATTCTTGTCTAGACGAAAGAAAACTAGAATGGTTTTACCATTCATATCGTCCAGTCTACTGTTAACTATATACTGCAAAACTTTTATCCAATGCATATTACATCTACATGCCTTGGTGAACGCGACTAGTTCTCAATGCAGGAAGATAAACCAAAAACCACTGAATGGGTTATGGATAGTGGATGCACTAGTCATATGACGGGTGATCGTATCCTACTGATGGAGCAAACTCTTTGACCTCCAACAAAATATCACATCGTCTTTGCTGACAAGAGCAGTAGCGAAGTACTGGGACTAGGTAGAGTTGCTATCACAAGGGATCGACATATGGATAACGTTATGCTCGTCGAATCCATTGGTTACAACTTAATGTGTGTCTCAATGTTGTGCGACTTAGATATGTTGGTCATATTCGGCAAATTTTGATGTATTGTGCTAATGGACTCTGACAAAACCAAAGTCTTCGAAGGTTTTGGAAGAGTTGATCTGTATATGGTACATTTCTCTGCACGACCACAGGTTCCCATATGTCTTCTAGCAAAAGCTTCGGAGTGTTGGCTATGGGATAGATGGCTAGGACATGCTGGGATGAGAAAATTGCACTCACTCGCCAATAAGAAGCTTATCATTGGCATTGAGGGTGTCAAGTTGAAAGAGGACTATCTTTGTGGTGCGTGTGAAGCCGGGAAGATGCCTAGGGCCAAACATCCCTCGAAGACAATCATGACGACTACTCATCCCTCCAGCTCCTACACATGGACTTATTTGGGCCTACTCATTATTCCACATTCTCTATCACTACAAATCTTTATGGCTTCATAATTGTTGATGACTATTCTCGATTCACTTGGGTGCACATAACACTCTACAAAACTGAAGTGCGGGATGTCTTCGGGCGCTTTGTTAACCGATGTATGAACAACTACAACATCAAGATCAAGCACATCACAAGTGACAATGGGACTAAGTTCAGGAACACTCGACTCGACACGTTTCTTCATACTTCGTGCATTACAATGGCTTCACGGAACGCAAGAATAGGATTCTGATTGAGACGACTCGCACTATGCTCGATGAGTACAAGACACCGCGAAATCTATGGCCTGAAGATATTGACACTCCATGCCACATTATCAACAAAGTATATCTTCACAAGTTCCTCAAGAAAATGTCATATGAGCTACTCACAGGTAAGAAACCCCAGTGTAAGTTATTTCAAAGTCTTCGGTGCAAGATGTGGGATAAGAGATCCACACCACACTTCTAAATTTGCACCGGAAGCACATGAGGGTTTCATTCTTGGTTACGGTAAGGATTCTCACACCTACAGAGTTTTCAACACCTTTCACAATAAGGTGGTTGAGACTGTAGATGTGCGGTTCGACGAAACTAATGTCTCGCAAAGAGAGCACCTTCCTCATGTGCTAGATGAAGTTTCCCGGATGAAGCTATTAGGTTGATGGGTGTCGGGGTAAACAAATAGTGGTATTCTTTTCCCCTGACTTGTGCACGGACAAGCAGCCACCCAGCGCCCCGCAACAACAGCCACAGAAGGCCACGCTGCCCCGGAAGCTACCAATACAAGACTCCAGCAAGTTGACTGCGGCAGACCAAGCCTGGACTGTGCCACGCCAGTCACATCCCCGACACTTGTCGAGGACCAAAGCGCGCCCCTTCCTAGAAGGCCCGGCAAGCCATCACCCGGTAGGCGCGAGGCAATCGGCCACCGCTCCACTGCATCGCAATGCCAGCCATTTGTTAATGACGTGTCGAGACCTCAAGTGGCTAAGTGGCTCTCGCTAAGTACATGGAGGCTCGCTGGAAGATGGATTACACCAGTTTGACACCCGTCCAGAGGCGTGTCAAGACATGAAGCAGTAGTTAGCTAAAGCGGTGGTAGAAGCCTGCCGGGAATGCATCCCCGCACCCACCTAGGCTAGCATTTATGGCATTTTTTCCTAAGTGACGGAGTTAGGTATGTTAGCATTGTTGCCTATCTAATCAAGAGATAATGTCTATTTTGCCATTGTGTGACCCCTTGCACTATAAAAGGAGGCCCAAGGCAACCTAGCTCAAGGTTGGCATTTCGACCCATCGAACACTTGTATCCACGCGATCACTCTTCCTAGGTACCTTGTCGGGGCTAGGTGCATTGCATTCTTCGTGTTCCCACCTTAAATACTAAAAAGCGGGAGTAGGGTTTTACGCTTAGCAGCAGCCCAAACCTGGGTAAAATGCATGTGTCCTGACCGTCGTGCCGTGTCATGTTCTCCGCTCTTCGTGCAACGTGATCCCCCTTGCCAAACCACAAGGGGCCCTTGGTCCCATAAGTGATCGTGAGCATTCGTGCCCTAATATCTTTGGCCCGCCAGGTAGGGGCATGCCTCATTTGTGCGAATCCGAGCTCGTGAACGGAGGATCGGTCTTCATCATCATCTTCATCGATGACGGCCCCGAGGACAAGGTCCAGCATACTCGTGCGCTTTTCCTCGCCAAGGACCCCCACGTGTAGCCGCACATAGCTATGCGAGAGCGCGCGGAGAGCGGCATGGTGTCCACGGGCGGGGAAGGCGTCGTAAGCAACACGACCGGCACAGGGGCGCCGCGGTCGCGTCCTCCACGACCAAGACAGGAACAGAGAACGCCAAAAAAGGGTCCGCTCGACCCGAGAGAGATATGACGCGATCCATAAGGTCAAGAGGGGAAAGATGTACCCGGCTATTTCTCTTCCTCCTCCTTCTTTTCCTCTCCCTCCTATGGTTAAAACTCTGTATAGGTAACGACGTCGTCGGTGTGTATAAACTCACATGGAGTTTGATCCTGCATTCATCCCGCCAAGGGATGAATCCTGAACCAAATGATGGAGTATATGCACTGATAGACGCTCCCGACAGAAGAACCGCGGTAAGGTCCCGAAGGCCCATCACGGGACGCCTCGGGACCATTGGGGATTAAGGAGGGGAGAGAAGAGATGGTCGGTCCCACACCCCTGCTACGGCAACAGACAACAGCGCCAGAAATTGACACGTTGACGGAGACTGGGCTTGCGTTTGTTTTTCCCTTGAAGAGGAAAGGGTGATGCAGCATAGGAGCAGTAAGTACTCCCCTCAGTTTGAGAACCAAGGTATCGATCCAGAAGGAGGGTCTCATCAAGTCCGGAGTACCTGCGCAAACACAAACGAGCTTGCACCCAACGCATCAAAGGGGTTGTCAATCCCTTCAAGATTGTTTGCAAAGTGAGATCTGAAGGCGGAAAGTGCAACGAAAGTGTAAGGCTGAAAATATGGTGTGGAGTAGACCCGGGGGCCATAGTGTTCACTAGAGGCTTCTCACAAAATAGTAAATATCACAGTGGGTAAACAAATTACTGTCGAGCAATTGATAGAACCGCGCAAAGTCATGACGATATCTAATGCAATGATCATACATATAAGCATCACGTCCGAGACAAGTAGACCGATACTTTCTGTATCTACTACTATTACTCCACACATCGACCCCTATCCAGCATGCATCTAGTGTATTGAGTTCAAGACGAACAGAGTAACGCCTTAAGCAAGATGACATGATGTAGAGGGATAATCTCAAACCAATGATGAAAACCCCATCTTTTTACCCTTGATGGCAACAACACGATCCGTGGATCGCTACCCCTTCTGTCACTGGGTGAGGTCACCGCACAGTATGAACCCAAAACCAAGCACTTCCCCCATTGCAAGAATCATAGATCTAGTTGGCCAAACAAAACCCACAACTCGAAGAGAATTACAAGGATATGAAATCATGCATAAGAGAGATCAGAAGAAACTCAAATAAGATTCATAGATAATCTGATCATAAATCCACAATTCATCGGATCTCGACAAACGAACCGCAAAAGAAGATTACATCGGATAGATCTCCATAAAGATCATGGAGAACTTTGTATTGAAGATCCAAGAGAGAGAAGAAGCCATCTGGTTACTAGCTATGGACCCGTAGGTCTATGGTGAACTACTCATGCATCATCGGAGAGGTCATGGTGTTGATGAAGAAGCCCTCCGTGTCCGAATCCCCCTCCGGCAGGGCACCAGAACGTGCCCCAGATGGGATCTTGCAGAGACAGAAGCTTGCGGCGGCGGAAAAGTGATTTCGATGATCTCCTAATTTTTTTGTGATTTTTAGGGAATATATAGGCGCAACCCCTAGGGAAGAGGGCGCCCAGGGGGCCCACAAGCCTGTGGGCCGCGGCCTACCCCCTGGCTGCGGGGTGTGGGCTTGTGGGGCCCCTGAGGCTCCCCTTCCTTGGCTCCCAAGCTTCCCGATCTTCTTCCGGTACAGAAAAAATCTTTTCGGGGATTTTCTTCCGTTTGGACTCCGTTTTAAAATCTCCTCTGAAAGGGGTCAAAAACATGGAGAAAACAGGAACTTGCACTTGGCACTAAGTCAATAAATTAGTCCCAAAAAATATAGAAAAGGCATGCAAAACATCCAAAGTTTGACAAGATAATAGCATGAAACCATAAAAAATTATAGATACGTTGGAGACGTATCAACCCCCTTTTCTTCTTTTATTCCCAGAATAATTGCGGAAATCGCGTTAGCCTGGCAGGCTCTTGCCGCGGGCCATATGCGTGGCTAAAGGTTCCTCAAGTGCCCCCGTGCTTGCTCTTCTCTACATTCCCTCCCTTTCAAGATTGCGGCGATCATATGATTGCGCACATACCATGGGGAGTGCTAGGGAAAGGAGACGTCCAGGTGACATGAACGACCGAAAGCTAAGTTGACTTAATAAGTCGAATTTCCATCTATGACATACGATTATATGCCCTTTCGTTGAACCAAATGGTTTCGTACGCCGAACCTTGCGTGTGACCAAACCTTACTGTGTTCGTTCTTGCCCGTGTCTCGTTTTGATCCTGCTCAATGAAATGTGCGGCAGCGTCAACACTGCCAGAGGTAATCCGCTGGCGGCGTGTTTTTGCCAGCTGAAGGCTAAGGACTCGTTCCTCATGGCAGTTCGTCGCAACACGATATTGGTGGGTAACTAGAAATGCACAATGGTGCATAGCATACGAACACCAGAAGGGAAACAAAGGGCAAATAAACATGTACATAGAAACATCAGTTTGACGAAGGATAATTTAAAGAGAGTTTACGCCCTAATACAAGATACCTACTATGTCTTAAGTACAGGACAATGTGGCAACAAGAAAGATATCAGGCTAACTCCGCTAGCTCGCCTGGGTCCTCGGAACTTTGAGGATCCTGTCGGCAAGAGGATCGGCCTTCTCCGAGGCAGCAGAGGCGTTGGCACTCGGCGGCACCTTCTTGAAGCCGTCGGAAAGATCAAGCTCCGGGTGGAAGAACGTGAGGTTGCTCAAGACCAAGAAGAGGGCATCATGCGCTAGCTTCCGGGATTTATTGGCAAAGGAGGCGGCCCTGTCTTCCTTTGAGGCGCTCGCTGATATCCACCATACTCTTGATCTAGAGGTTGTGTTGTTCAACCAAGTTCTACAGCTTCTCCTCAGCGTCCTTTTGAAGGGTCTGCACGCAGGTTACATCCGCCAGCAGCAGTTTCCTGCAAGCCCCAGCTGATTCGTGGCCACTTTCCAAGGAAGCAATCCTGGATCTCATCTCGGAGATGATACGGTTGGCAGCGTCGAGGTCCTCGCCCTTGGAGCAAAGTTGTGATTGCACCTCTTCCAGAGTTGTCGCTGCCTTCCGCGCTTCCTGTTGGAGGGCCTCAACTTCCCTAGCGCTCCTGGCAAGATCCTCTGTCGCTTTGGTCAGTTGGTTTTCCAGTTTGGCCTTAGGAGCAGACGCGGCAGCCGGCTCGTCAGCCATCCCCTTCAGCCGAGCAGCAGATTCCGAGGAGAGCACGTCAAGACAGGTCTTGTGACCATCCTCCAGCTCCTTGGTGCGCTCTCGGGCACGGTCCTCCAGCTTCGCATGTTTGGCATGGAGAACGGCCTCGAGGTTCTTTTCCCAGAGGGAAATGCCCTCCTCCCTGGCTTCCAGTAGCGCTTCGCGCTCCGCCAGGCGAACCTTCTAGCCAGCAACATCTTCATTGGACATGGAGAGCGTCTCATGTTGCCTCTTGAGAGACTGGACCTGGCGGTTATACCAATCCTGCAGCTCGTTCCCTTTGCTCCTCACTTGCTGGTTCATGAGTTCGGCTGAGTCATGCTGCACTTGAGTCGCCTGCAATTTGAGGTTGTACCTACTCTGCACATACTTGAGACCTGCTGCTATGGACTCCAAGAAAGCCAAGTCATTGCCAGCGTCAACTGTGCTATGAGCCCTTTCGACCCTCTGGGATAGTGGCGCCAAGATCTTGTTAATCTCCTCGTTGAGGTCTATGACCTCTAAAAAGGGCAAGCCGGGGGCTGGATGGCTCGGTGGAGCAGTGATCAGCGCCAGATGACTCTGCAAAGGTTGCACGACCGATGTCAGAGGGTAGCTGGATGGGGAAGGCATCATGGCCCGGAGAGGAACTTTCTCTTCAACCCGTGAGGTGAAGACGGGCGCACGGTCGAGGTTTTGTTCTATTTCCTTCGGAGACCCCAAAATACTCCCGGCAGTCACACCATGATATTCTGCGACAACAATCCCCATCGCTTCAGCAGAAGCTTCCTTCCCAATTGTAGCGACATCCTCGAGCAGATCAGAGTCCTCAAAAAGTGGAACTGTTGAATAGGACGACAAAATAGAAGTATAGAAAATCAAGAATCGATAAAAGCACAAAGTGGGAAGATACAGAGGAAACAAGAACTCCACCAAGAGGGATACCTGGTGGAGAATTCTGCACAAGGATTTCCTTTTCCCCGGCAACAGTTGTTGTCAGCGCGATGTCTGTCGCCGCCTTTTCGGCAATGACCTCGGCGCGAGCAGGCTCCTCTGCGGAGGCCCTTTCCAGTGGATTCCCCTCATGAGGAACGGTTGATGAGGAATCTTGGAGGAGGGGTTCCACTAGATGGGCCTCCCTCCGATCTTCCTCTCATGTTTCCCTCGCGGGGGAGGAAAGACACCCTTCTTCTTCCCCAGCAACAGGCGAGGCCTTCGCTTGGGTTTCACATAAGGGTCAGACACGAGGTTGGACACAGGATTCTCAGTAAGGTATTCTCTGCAAGCACTGGAATTGTCGGTAACAGCTGGTTTTGTGATAGGGTAGTTTGTAACGGGTAGCAAGTAACAAATGTAACAAAGGTGCAGCAAGGTGTCCAAATCCTTTTTGTAACAAAGGACAAGCCTAGACAAACTCTTATATAAAGAAAAGCGCTCCCGAGGACACATGGAAATTTCTGTCAAGCTAGTTTTTATCATGTTCATATGATTCGCGTTTGCTACTTTGATAATTTGATATGTGGGTGGGTCGGCGCTTGGGTGCTGCCCTTACTTGGACAAACCTGGCAATTATGATTAACCTCTCTCGCAAGCATCCGCAACTACTAAAGAAGAATTAAGATAAATCTAACCATAGCATGAAACATATGTATCCAAATCAGCCACTTACGAAGCAACACATAAACTAGGGTTTAAGCTTCTGTCACTCTAGCAACCCATCATCTACTTATAATTCCCAATGCCTTCCCCTAGGCCCAAATAATGGTGAAGTGTCACATAGTCGAAGTTCACATGACACCACTAGAGGAGAGACAACATACATCTTATCAAAAGATCAAAGGAACACCAAATTCACATGATTAATTATAGCAAGACGCATCCCATGTCCTGGGAACAAACGTAACTACTCACAAAGCATATTCATGTTCATAATCAGAGGAGTATTAATAATCATTAAGGATTTGAACATATAATCTTCCACCAAATAAACCAACTAGCATCAACTACAAGGAGTAATCAACACCACTAGCAACCCCTAGGTACCAATCTGAGGTTTGAGACAAAGACCGGATACAAGAGATGAACTAGGGTTTGGAGAGGAGATGGTGCTGGTGAAGATGTTGATGGAGATTAACCCCCATCGATGAGAGGATAGTTGGTGATGGCAATGGCTTCGATTTCCCCCTCCGAGAGGGAAGATTCCCCGGCGGAATAGCTCCGCCGAAGCTCTAGATTGGTTCTACACAAGTTCCGCCTCGAGATGGCGGCGCTTCGTCCCGAAGGCTCTGTTCCGATTTTTTCCAAGTCAAAACCCTTGATATAGAAGAAGATGGGCATCGGGGGCCTGCCAGTTGGCCCACAAGCCTGCAGGGCGCAACCAGGGGGTAGGTCGCGCCCCCTGGCTTGTGGTTGCCTAGTAGGTCCCCTCATGTGTCTATTTCGCCCAGTATTTTTTATATATTCCAAAATAATTCTCCTTAAGGCTTCAGGACTTTTGGAGTTGTGCACAATAGGCTTCTCAGATTAGCTCCTTTTCCGGTCCAGAATTCCAGCTGTTGGCATTCTCCCTCTTCATGTAAACCTTGTAAAATATGAGAGAAAAGGCATAAGTATTGTAACATAATGTGTAATAACAGCCGAGAATGCAATAAATATAAATATAAAAGCATGATGCAAAATGGACGTATCAACTCCCCCAATCTTAGACCACGCTTGTCCTCAAGCAAAAGCCGAAATCAATAAATATGCCCACATGTTTAGAGATAGAGGTGTCGATAAAATAAAATATGGACATGAAGGCATCGTGGTAATCTTTAGAACAACAACACATATTGACGTATAATCTCTTATGCTAGAGTAACAATTCATTCACATGGTAAAATATGACTCAAGAACTTTGTTTAGAACTAAAAACTATCATCTTAGTCATTGATGCAATTCCAATTTATCACGACATAGGACTGAGTAAATATAAGAACTTGTAAAGCAAATCCACATACTCAATTATCTCATGGTCTTTTACGATTGCTAAAACTCATGAGGTACCTATGAGGTCAAAGCTTCCATCGGACACAGAGAAAGATAGGGGCTTATAGTTTGCCTCCCAACTATTCACCTCAAGGGTAATGTCAACAGTAATAACTCATGATCACCCACCTCCGAGTGAATATATGTGTCTAGATCATTCTCCAACATATGATGCTTGCCAAAAGATAAAGGCGAAGTAAAGTAAATGGTGAAGATCACCACGACTCTTGCTTAAGGGTAAGTACTTAGAAAATAAAAGTAACAAATATGCCCTTCGCAGAGGGAAGCAGAGGTTGTCATGCGCTTTTATAGTCGGATGCACAACCTCTTAATGCAAAAGAACGTCACTTTATATTGCCCCTTGTGATAAAGAACTTTAGTATGCAGTCCATCACTTTTATTTCTTCCATATCACAAGTTCGTATAAATTTTATTTTCCTCACATTAATTGATAGGACATATTTAGAGAGCAATTTTTGTTGCTTGCACCGATGACAACTTACTTGAAGGATCTTACTCAATCCATAGGTAGGTATGGTGGACTCTTAACGCAAAACTGGGTTAAAGGTGTTTGAAAGCACAAGTAGTATCTCTACTTGGTGTGGGAGTTTTTTTTGGCTAATATGGGTGGAAGCAAGCAACACATGTTGAAGGATCTATAACCATATAACTTCTATTCGGAAATAAGCAAACATAACTCATTATGTTGTCTTCCTTGTCCAACATCAACTTCTTAACATATAATATTTTAATGAGTGCTCACAATCATAAAAGATTTCCAATATAATATACTTATATGTGAACTCTATTTCTTTATTATTTCCCTTTATTTGTAACAATGACTAATAGCTTTGTTTGTCAACTACAACAAATTTCACTCAATATGCCTTTTATATGTGCAGTCATCACTCCCCATAAGATCATTATATATACTCTTTGCTTTTATTCTAAACTTACTTTTCCCAAGATCATAGCAAGCAAGCAAAGCCCTCAACTCAAAACTACTCTTTATTATATAACTCTCGGACTTGCTTACATAGGGGGAACATAAAGCAAAATGCAAGACTAGATCTCACTAAAACTTTATTCTACCAGATCAAGATATAACAAAAAGATCGAAAAGGGAAAACGGAAAAAAGGGTAAAAGATGTGATGGTGATATGATACCGGGGGATCTCCCCAAGCTTGGCACAAGCCAAGGGGAGTGCCCTATACCCATGTGTTTAGTTGTCTTTCTTTGGAGGTGGTGATGCTCGAGTTGTTGGTGAGGTTGAAAGCTTATCAAGTTTCCTCTTAAGCATGTAATTATGTTCCTTTAGATCGTCTACTTCCTGCTCGAGCATCAATATCTTTTGACATAATTCTTCCTTGCTTTCCTGCAGAAAACGAGAAGGGATAAATGGAACCTTGGGTTTTCTCTTTTTGTTTGGAAGGCTCGACTTCTTGAACTCCACATGCATATCTTTAGGTTGAGGCAGGGGAATCTCCTCTTCGTTCGAGCTTTCTTCCGTATACATGCATATTTCTAGTTCGTCCTCCCAGAACAATCCATAAGGATCTAAGTCCCCGTAGAGCTTGGGATTGGCAAGATAATGAGATACAAAGCTCTCCCTGTTGGAATCTTGGGACGACATCTTGCTCTAAATTTGCTGCAGAAACGGCTCAAAAAATAGGAGATATTGTCATGATACGGAGGTCAAAACCTTCGGGAGATTATATAATGAACTTTTGCCGACCTGAAGGAGTATCCCACAAGAAAATGGAGTCCGGAGGGTGCACAGGGTGGCCACAAGCCTGCAGGGTGTGGCCAGTGGGTAGGCCGCGCCCCTGGCTTGTCGCCTCCTCGTGCACTCTTCGGACTGCTTTAAATTTTCCTAACATTTCAAATATTCCAAAGCCGATAAAAATTGCCATCTGAGCAGTTTTGGAGTCGGTTTGCTTACAATAACACATACCTATGCCTTTCGGAGTCTGAAACATGATGATAGGTCTCCCTAATCTACTCCTGCGGAGTTATGGTATTGATAATATTGGTTTCAACATTTATGGGAGTACCTGAAATATAATGTTTGATTCTTTGCCATTTACCACCTTCGGATTTGTAGCTTTGGCGTTGTTGATCTTGATGGCACCGGAACGATATACTTCCTAGATAATGTAAGATCCTTCCCATTTAGAGAGAAATTTTCCTACAAAAAATCTTAAACGGGAGTTGTATAGCAAGACATGATCACCTACATTGAATTCATGCTTTTGTATCCTTCTATCATGCCATCTCTTAACCTTTTCTTTAAACAGATTGGCATTCTCATAGGCCTGGGTTCTCCATTCATGAAGGGAGTTTATGTCAAATAACCTATTCTCACAGGCAAGTTTGAAATCATAGTTAAGATCTTTAATTGCCCAATAGGCTTTATGTTCTAGCTCTAGAGGTAAGTGACATGATTTACCATAAACCATTTTATACGGAGACATACCCATAGGATTTTTGTAAGCGGTTCTATAAGCCCATAATGCATCATCAAGTTTCTTACACCAATTCTTCCTCAATCTATTAATGTTCTTTTGCAAGATCAATTTAATTTCTCTATTGCTCAATTCTACTTGACCACTAGACTAAGGGTGATAAGGAGATGCAATTCTATGATTAACGTCATACTTGGCAAGCAATTTGCAGAAAGCATCATGAATAAAGTGTGAACCACAATCAATCATCAAATACCAACAGACTCTAAATCTAGGGAAAATAACTTCTTTAAACATTTTAATAGAAGTGTTTTGATCGGCACTACTAGTTTGAATAGCTTCTACCACTTAGTAACATAATCAACGGCAACTAGAATGTGAGTATACCCATTGGACTTTGGAAAAGGTCCCATATAATCAAAACTGCAAACATCAAATGGTTCAATAACAAGAGAGTAATTCATAGGCATTTCCTGACGTCTACTAATATTACCAATTCTTTGACATTCATCACAAGATAGGACAAACTTACGAGAATCCTTGAACAGAGTAGGCCAATAAAAACTAGATTGTAATACTTTGTGTGCAGTTCAATCTCCGACGTGGTGTCCTCCGTAGGCCTCAGAGTGACACTTGAGAAGGATATGTTCCTGTTCATGCTCACGTACACAACGTCTAATAATACTGTTGGGGAACGTAGCATGGGAAATAAAAAAATCATATGCACATGCAATACCTATCATGGTGACGATCATCTACGAGAGGGGAGATCGGATCCACATACCCTTGTAAATCGCTAATTGGAAGCATTAAGAAACTCGGTTGATGTAGTCGAACATCTTCGTGATCCAAATCGCATCCTTCCCACAATCCGTCCCGATCTAGTGCCGAACGGACGAAACCTCTGCGTTAAGAACACATATAGCTTGATGACGATCTCCGCCTTCTTCATCTAGCAAGAGGCAGCATAGAGGTAGATGAGTTCTCTGGCAGCGCAACAGCATGGCAGCAATGATGGTGGAACTATTCCGGTAGGGCTTTGCCTAAGTACTGCCGAACTAGACTAGAGGAAGAAGTATGACCTAGAGGATGAGGTAGCACGTGGATGATTTATGTGTGTACAAAAACCCTCAATACCTCTAGTATATATAGGAGGAGAGGAGGGAGGCCGGCACCCTAGGGTTTACCCTTGGGTCAGCCGAAGTGAGGAGGAGATGAGAGGAGAGTCCAACTCCAACCTACTCCTAGTAGGATTCTTCCCCACTTGGAAACCCTTCCACCTTTTGGCCTTTTTGCCTTTTCTCTCCACTCCAGCCGCATGGGCCCTTAGGGGAGGCTTCAGCCAGCCCACTAAGGGCTGGTTAGCATCCTCTCTTGGCCCATGAAGCCCTAGGGTCGTTACACCCCTCCCGGTGGTCCCGGTACCCTCTCGGCACTCCCGGTAGACTACCGATTAGCCCGAAACTTTTCCGGTGACCAAAACAAGACTTCCTATATACCAATATTTACCTTCGGACCATTCCAGAGCTCCTCGTGACATCCTAGATCTCATCCGGGACTCCGAACAACCTTCGGTCAACACCACCTATAACTCAATTATACTGAAACATCACCGAACCTTAAGTGTGCAGACCCTGCGGGTTGGAGAACTATGTAGACATGACCTGAGACACTCCCCGGTCAATATCCAATAGCGGTACCTGGATGCCCATATTGGATCCTACATATTCTACGAAGATTTTATCGGTTGAACCTCTATGTCAAGGATTTAGTTAATCCCGTATATCATTCCCTTTGTCCTTCGGTATGTTACTTGCCCGAGATTCGATCGTCCGTATCCCAATACCTATTTCAATATCGTTATCGGCAAGTCTCTTTACTCATTCCATAATACAATATCCCGTGGCTAACTCTTCAGTCACATTGCTTGCAAGGCTTGTTTGTGATGTTGTATTATCGACTGGGCCCCGAGATACCTCTCTTGTCATACGGAGTGAAAAATCCCAGTCTTGATCCATGTTAACTCAACGGACACCTTCGGAGATACCTGTAGAGCACCTTTATAGTCACCCAGTAACATTGCGATGTTTGATACACACAAGGCATTTCTTCGGTGTCAGTGAGTTACATGATCTCATGGTCATACGAATGTATACTTCACGTGCAGAACACAATAGCAACAAAATAACACGATCACATCCTATGTTTATAGTTTGGGTCTTGTCCATCACATCATTCTACTAATGATGTGATCCCGTTATTAAGTGACAACTCTTGTCTATGGCTAGGAAACCTTAACCATCTTTGATCAACGAGCTAGTCAACTAGAGGCTTACTAGGGACAATATTTTGTCTATGTATCCACACATACATTTGTGTTTCCATTCAATACAATTATAGCATGGATAATAAACGATTATCTTGTAACAGCAAATATAATAATAACTATTTTATTATGGGATCTAAGGCATATTTCCAACAAATACCATCTAGTCCTTATTTATAAAGGTGGGGATCATCCCAAAAGTAATGTCTTAAATCATAGAAGAACTTTTTCTTTTGTTGGTATGTGAAGCTAGGCGGTATGAATTTAGCAACAATGTAGTTAGCGTAATTAACATACCAAGGAGGATTGCACGAAGCATTTATGACAGCTAATTGTTGATCACGAAAGCTATCATCAATAGGTAGTGGGTGATCAAGAACAATCTCTACTCTAGACAAGTTATCTGCTACGGGGTTATCACCACCCTTTCTATCAGTAATATGCAAATCAAATTCTTGTAGCAGAAGGACCCATCTAATAAGTCTAGGTTTAGCGTCTTTCTTTTTCATAAGGTACTTAATAGCAGCATGATCAGTGTGAAGAGTTACTTTAGAATCAACAATGTAAGGTCTAAACTTATCACAAGCAAACACGACTGCTAAAAATTACTTTTCAGTGGTAGCGTAATATCTTTGAGCACTATCTAGCACTATTTTTACTAGCATGATGGATAACATTTAATTTCTTATCAACTCTTTTCCCTAGAGAAGCACCAACAACAAAATCATTGGTATCACACATAATTTCAAAGGGTAGGTTCCAATCAGGTGGTTAAACAACAGGTGCAGTGATCAAGGCTCTCTTAAGAATTTCAAAATCTTCTACATAATCATCATCAAAAACAAATGGAACATATTTTTGTAAAATATTAGCGAGAGGCTTAGAAATTTTAGAGAAGTATTTACTAAACCTCCTACAAAAACCAGCATGACCAAGGAAACTTCTTATACCTTTAATATCTGTTGGACATGGCATTTTTTCAATAGCATCAAAATTAGCTTTATCAACTTCAACACCTCTTTCGGGGATCTTGTGTCCCAAGACAATGCCTTCATTAACCATAAAGTGGCACTTATCCCAATTCAAGAGAAGATTTGTTTCTTCACGCCTCTACAAGACTCGATCAAGGTTGCTCAAGCAATCATCAAAAGGAGTTCCGTAAACGGGAAAATCATCCATGAAAACCTCAACAATATTTTCACAAAAGTTAGAGAATATAGCCATCATGCATATTTGAAAGGTAGCAGGTGCATTGCATAAACCAAAAGGCATATGTCTATAAGCAAAGTACTGAAAGGGCAAGTAAAAGTGGTTTTCTCTTGATCATCTTCTGATACAGGTATTTGAGAGAAACGAGAATAACCGTCTAGAAAGCAAAAATGTGTATGTTTGGATAGTCTTTCTAGAATTTGATTAATAAAAGGTAAGGGGTAATGATCTTTCCTAGTTTCTTTGTTTAATTTCCTAAAATCAATTACCACTCTATATCTGGTGACAATCCTTTGCGGGATCAATTCATTTTTATCATTAGGAACAACGGTAATTCCTCCCTTTTTAGGGACACAATGAACACGACTAACCCATCTACTCTTAGCAATAGGATAAATTATACCTGCCACCAGAAGCTTTCGTATTTCGTTTCTTACCACTTCCTTCATTTTAGGATTTAATCGTCGTTGATGATCAACGACTGGTTTAGCATCAGGCTCCATATTGATTTTGCGCTGACATAAAGTGGGAATGATGCCCTTAAGATCATCAAGAGTATATCCAATAGCAGCATGGTGCTTCCTCAAAGTTTTCAATAATCACTTTTCTTCATGCGCTGAAAGGTTAGTGCTAATAATAACAAGATATATCTCCTTTTCATCAAGATAAGCATACTTAAGAGTATCAGGTAATTGTTTAAGCTCAAACACGGGATCACCCTTGGGTGGAGGAGGATCCCCAAGTATTTGAAGAGGAAAATTGTGTTTCAAAATAGGCCGATGATCAAAGAAAATCCTATCTATTTCATTCCTTTCATTCATATGCATATCATTTTCATGGTCTAGCAAATATTGTTCTCAAGGATCAGTAGGAGGAACAGCGATAGAAGCTAGACCAATTATTTCATACTTACTAGGCAATTCTTTTTCATGGGGTTGTCTACAAAATTTAGAGAAATTGAACTCATGAGACACATCCCCAAAACATGCACTAACAGTTTCTTTCTCACAATCAATCCTAGCATTAACAGTATTCAAGAAGGGTCTACCAAATATAATGGGGCAAAAATCATCTTGTGGGGAACGAAGAACAAGAAAATCAGTAGGATACTCTATTTTCCCACACAAGACTTCAACATCTCTAACAATCCCCATTGGTACAATAGTATCTCTATTAGCAAGCCTGATGGTAACATCAATTCCTTGTAATTCAGCTGGTGCACTGCCATCCATAATTTCATTGTTTAAGGTAAAGGGAATTGCACTAACACTAGCACCCATATCACATAAGCCATGATAACAATGACCTCCTATTTTAAGAGAAACGACACGCATGCCAACAATAGGTCTATGTTTACCTTTAGTATCAGGTTTAGCAATTCTGGCAGCTTCATCGCAGAAATGAATAACATGCCCATCAATATTATCAACCAAGAGATCTTTAACCATACTAATACTAGGTTCAAATTTAATTTGTTTAGTGGGTATAGGTGTTCTAGTAAAACTCTTATGAACCACAGTTGCAGCTTTAGCATGCTCCTTTACTCTAACTGGAAAGGGTGGTTTCTCAACATAAGCGGTAGGAATAACAGGATCAGCATTGTAAATAATGGTTTCTTCTACAACTTTAATAGGTTGAACTACTTTAACTTCAATGGGAGGATGATATCTAAACCACTTCTCCTTAGGGAGATCAACATCAGTAGCAAAATATTCACAGAATGAAGCTACTACCTCAGAGCCAAGTCCATATTTAGTGCTAAAATCATGAAAAGCATCGGTGTCTATAAAGGATTTAACACAATCAAACTTATTGCTTATACCTGACTCATTACCTTCGTCGAGTTCCCAATCTTCAGAGTTGCGTTTAATTCTTTCCAATAAGTCCCATTTTAATTCAATATCTTTCTTCATAAAGGAACCAGCACAAGAAGTATCGAACATGGATTGATCATTACGATAGAGCCGAGCATAAAAGTTCTGAATAATAATTTCTCTCAGGAGCTCATGATTGGGGCATGAATATAACATTGACCTAAACCTCCCCCAAGCTTGAGCGATTCTTTCTCCTACACAAGGCAAAAAATTATAAATATAATTCCGATCACGATGAACCAGGTGCATAGGATAAACTTCTGATGAAATTCCAATTTCAATCGGTTGTAGTTCCATGATCCAATACAATCACATAGCCTATACCATGTCAATGCCTTTTACTTCAAAGATAAAGGAAAGACCTTCTTCTTGACATCATCCTCGGGCAGACCTGCAAGCTTAAATAATCCGCAAACTTCATCCACATAGATTAGATGCAAATGAGCACGTAGTGCTCCATCTCTTGCATAAGGATTAGCTAGCAGTTTTTCTATCATACCCGAAGGAATTTCATAGTAAATATTTTCAGTAGGTGCAGCAGGTTGAGGATCATCTCTTTGTGCTTCCGGTTGAGGTGAAGATACCCGAAACAAGCTCCTGAAAGGATTATTTTCCATAGTGACAAGTGACAGTAAATTTCATCACAACATATAAATTTTTCCTTACCAGGTTCCACTCACCAAAGGCGATTCACTCCCCGGCAACGGCGCCAGAAAAGAGTCTTGTTGACCCACAAGTGTAGGGTATCCATCGTAGTCCTTACTATAAGGAAGAGTGTCGAACCCAATGAGGAGGAGAAGGAAATGACAAGCAGTTCTCAGTAAGGTATTCTTTTCAAGCACTAAAATTGTCGGTAACAGATGGTTTTGTGATAGGGTAGTTTGTAACTGGTAGCAAGTAACAAATGTAACAAAGGTGCAGCAAGGTGACCCAATCCTTTTTGTAACAAAATACAAGCCTGGACAAACTCTTATATAAAGAAAATGCTCCCGAGGACACATGGGAATTTCTGTCAAGCTAGTTTTCTTCAAGTTCACATAATTCGCGTTTGTTACTTTGATAATTTGATATGTGGGTGGACTGGCGCTTGGGTGCTGCCCTTACTTGGACAAACCTCCCACTTATGATTAACCTCTCTCGCAAGCATCCGCAACTACGAAAGAAGAATTAAGATAAATCTAACCATAGCATGAAACATATGGATCCAAATCAACACCTTACGAAGAAACGCATAAACTAGGGTTTAAGCTTCTGTCACTCTAGCAACCCATCATCTACTTATTACTGCCCAATGTCTTCCCCTAGGCGCAAATAATGTGGAAAATAGACCCGGGGGCCATAGGTTTCACTAGAGGCTTCTCTCATGTAGGAAAGTAATATGGTGAGTGAACAAATTACTGTCGAGCAATTGATAGAAAAGCGAATAATCATGAAGATATCTAAGGCAATGATTCTGCATATAGGCATCACGTCCATGTCAAGTAGACCGAAATGATTTTGCATCTACTACTATTACTCCACACATCAACCGACTCTTGCCTACATCTAGAGTATTAAGTTCATGAAGAACAGAGTAACACATTAAGTAACATGACATGATGTAGAGGGATAACCTCAAGCAATATGATGAAAACCCCATCTTTTTATCCTTGATGGCAACAATACAATACGTGCCTCGCTACCCCTACTTTGGCACTGGGTGAGGACACCGCATGATTGAACCCAAAACTAAGCACTTCTCCCATTGCAAGAATTACCAATCTAGTTGGCCAAACCAAACCAATAACTTGAAGAGACTTGCAAAGATACGAAACCATGCATATAAGAATTCAGGAAAGACTCAGATAATATTCATAGATAATCTGAACATAATCTCACAATTCATCGGATCTCGACAAACACACCGCAAAATAGTATTACATCCGATAGATCTTCATGAAGATCGTGAAGAACATGATGTTGAAGAACAAAGAGAGAGAAGAAGCCATCTAGCTAAAAGCTATGGACCCATACGTCTTTGGTAAATTACTCACACATCATCGGAGAGGCAATGGAGTAGATGTAGAGGCCCTACGTGATCGAATCCCCCTCCAGACGATTACTGGAAAAGGCTCCCAGATTGGATCTCTCGGAAACAGAGGCTTCCGGCGGCGGAAAAATATTTTTTGGTGTTCGTCAGATATTAGGGGAATATTTGGGAATTTATAGGACGAAGATTAGGGTTAGGAAACCTGCAGGGGACCCACAAGCCAGGGGCGCGACCTACCCTCCTGGCCACGTCTTGCAGTGTGACATCCTCGACTTTTGCTACAGTGATGATTGTAATTAAGTGACAGTGATCCCGCGCTAATGATGCCACGTCATCATTAACTATATCAATGTTCTCATGATGGTTGAAACCGAATCAAAATTCGAAGCTTCGAGATTAAGTCAAACGTGAAAAGATTTTATGTTGTTGAGATAACAACGTCGGGGAGTTATAAAGATTCCCTAACGGATTATAATATCAAGTCGAGTACTTTTGGAATCTTTGATGATCCCAATATATTAAGAAAGGAGCTTTAACAAAATAAGTAAAGAAATATAGTAAATGAAAATAAATAAACAAAAGAAAGGATTAAAATTATAAATTATAAATTATGAAAGAAAGTAAATAAAATAGAATAATAAAAAGGATTATAATTAATAAAAAATATTAAAAAAAGGAAAGACCCCCCACCCCGTGGCCCAACTCGGCCTAGTGGCCCAGCCGGCCAGGCCTCCAGCCGCCGCGCTGGGAACCCTAGCGCTCCCCCTCGCGAGACCCTGGCTCTCCCCCCGCTCTCCTGTTTCCCCCTCATCCACCGCCACCGGCTCTCGCCTCGGTCGCCACCAGCCCTCGTGGGGGGCCCCATCCCCACCGACATCTCTCTCTCCCCCGAGGCCAAACCCCACGAGAGCACCTGCCTCCCGAGCCCCACAAATCCCCACGACACCAACCACACCCCCACCGAGTCCCCTGGGCTCGATCCCCTTCCCACTCCCTCGCTACCTACCCCCACACCTAGATCGCCGCCACCCCTGGCCCCATCGCCCACACATGCACGGGCCACCGCCGCCTCACCCTCCTGCACCACCGGCCGGTGCAGGCCACCGTCGCGAGGCCCCCAGCCCCGCCCTGCACCGTCACCCCCCTCCCCACCGGGGCCTCCCCCTTCCCCCTCGTCCTCCCACGAGCTCCAGATCGGCCTCCCTCCACCAGATCGGCACCCCTGGCCCGATCCCCTGCCCCCCCCCACTTCCCACCGACGCAGCCGCCCACGGGAGGAACACCTCACGACCGAGCCCCTCCCCCACGAGCAGCCCTCCTCCCCGTCATGCCGATTGACCACCTCCGAGAGGTCTCTCCGGTGACCGTCTTCATCGGAACCGTGTCACCATCGTCATCACCGTCACCGCATCGTCTTCCTCCTCGACGTCACCTCCGCCTCGCGAGAACTCGGGTTTCACCGGGCCCTCTCGTCAACGTCGGTGAGCCCCTCCTCGGGCTCCTCCCACCATCTTGTTCTCCTCGCCGTCCCGGTTCCGTTCCGGCAAACGGGGCTTCGATCCGTTGCCGGTAGAGACCGGTAGGAAGGATTGAAGATTTTGTTCTTCTATGTTGAGTTAGCAGAGAGAACTCTGTGTTGTCTCTTCTGTTAACACAGAGGAGCTGTGAGAGTTGTACAGAGAGTTGTTAGAAAAGAGGGATGAGATATGTATGTATTAGATGCATGTATATATTATGTATGTATGTATATGTATGAATGGATGTATGTATTATGTATGTATATGGTGTATGTGTGTGTATAAAACGTGTGTACGAGAGTTGTGTGTGTGGCCATTTGGCCATTACCACGTGGGGCCAAACCCCCCACTCCCAATGACAGGGAGGCCCCACAACCGTTGTTAAGAAAATAATAATAATAAAGATATATGTTTTTATTAAATAAGTAAATAATTAGATATAATAATTAATTAATTAGTTAATGAATTAGTTAAATAGATATATAAGTTAATCTGTTAATTAGAATAATCAATTAACATAATTAGAGTATGACGCGTGGGCCCCCACTAAATTAAACTAATTAATTAATATTTAATCTTATTTAAAACTTGTGCCTATAACGTTCGGGACCCACTGGTCAGTTGACCAGTCAACTATTGATGTCAGCATGACATCATGTTGATGTCATAATAGCATTTTATTAAATTATTTAAATCTTTTTTAATTCCTAATTATTGAATAAAACTTTAAAAATTAATATTAAATAAACCGTAAGTCAGATCAAAATATTTTCAACATGAAAGTTGATCAGCAGAACGAGACGAACCCGGATACACGGTCCATTTGTTTGTCACGCGTCCCTAGCATAGCAAACATGGAACATTTCCATCGTTTCCAGTCTGACCGGTAGTAGCCCGAGACCCGGAAAATATCGTCAGATATTCTTCCGACCCGTCTATGACGGATGTTGCTGCGTTAACTCATGTCTAGCCTACATCTTGCCATGTCATGCTTTGTGTTGCACTGTTGCTATTATTTATTGTTTCTTCCCCCTCTTCTTACCGGTAGACCCCGGGACTGACGCTGCTGCTGGGTACATCTACGACCCTGCCGATCAATCCTTTTCCGCAGAGCAGCAAGGCAAGCAAACCTCCCTTGATCGTTCCTATATCGCCTATGTCTTTCTTCCTACTGCTTGCATTAGTATTTTGCTACTGTTGTAGTTAGCTCCTATATCTGATGCATAGCCTATTTTTGATGAACTGCTACTTACAGTCCTGTACTTTAAATCTTCTTAGTATAGGTGGAGCAGTCATCCCCTCTGACCCCGTAGTTCAGTTGCCCCGCTTGTTTTCAAATCTCGATCTTTGATCGACGAGCCAGACCCGACACAGCACATACACCCCCCTCGTTGTACGACGCTACAGGGATACTATCGGGTACCGAGGGTGACACCTTGCTAAGTACTCCTGATGATATCTCTGTAGTATAGCTAGTCGGTCGTGGTTATCGAGGGTGATTCCTCTTTCACCATTCCCGATGACGCCTCTGTCGTGCAACCCCTCAAGTGTGGGACCCCCGAGGGTGATTCCTCTAAGCCCACCTTGACGGGTACATCGTTCGGAATCCAACGATGGTGATACCTCGGATTCCCCCCGATGTTACAACCACACAGTTACTCGATCATGTTACTGGGATCTTTGGTGATTAGTTGTAAGACGGGTGGATTCCCGTGAGACTGTGTTGTTGGCCTAATTAAAATGTTAATGGATTTGGGTATTTGATCTGGGTTGGTCGGAGACCTTTTCGCACTAACCGGCTACGCGGGAAGAATTATGGGTACTCGGCGTCGCGGTATCAGCCGAAGCTTTTCAGATGTCAGCAATCATAGTGGCGCGCGCCCGAGTGGTCCCGAGATGCATTGCGCTTGTGATTAAGGGATGCTAGGACTGACGTCGGCCGCCCTCGCATCGTGCAAGAGCGCGGAGGGGAACTGGGCCCATGAACCATTTGCGCTTAGGATTTAGACTGGCGGGCTGACCTCTCTCATTAGTCTTAGGTTGGGTTGCGACGTGTCGATATTCCGAGGCCGGGCATGACCCAGAAAAGTATGTCCGGCCAAAGTGTTATCGAGTGTGACGGGACATATGGTGCACCCCTGCACGGATGAAAATTAACTATTCGGATAGCCGTGTCCACGGTTACAGGACGACTTGGAGTTGTGCCCCGATCTTATACAACTACAATTGTTACTTATTTGGAATTAGTTTTCCTCGGGATTGCTTCCTCGCAGGGAGTCGAGGGAGGATCTTTAGGTGTGACCTCACTTTAATATTGCTGCAACAATATGACTATTAATGTTTTACCCCTATTCTACTCTCGCCTATTGCTGCAAGACCCTGAAGATGCTAGTCTTCGATAGGACTAGGCCTTCTCTCTCTATTCTCGCATTGCTGCAGTCAGTCCACATATAACCCCCCTGCTTTGATACTGATGCATACTTAGAATAATTCTGATGTAAGACTTGCGAGAACTTTGGATGAGTACTCACCGCTGCTTTGCTCCCCCCTTGTCCCCTTGATCCGTTTGATGCGACCAGATGATGGAGCCCAGGAGATGGTGGTCCCCGCCAACGACGACTGCTACCCCGACGGTGCCTACTACTACGTGGAGGCCGCTCATGATCAGGAGTAGTTAGGAGGTTCCCAGGCAGGAGGCCTCGCCTCGTTCAATCGTTGTATCTTTTGTGCTAGCCTTCTCTAAGGCACCCCATGTTTTATGTTTGTACTCAGATATTGTTGCTTCCGCTGACTCGTGTGTTTATCGAGCTTCCGTATTCTAGCCCTCGAGGCCCCTGGCTTGTAATATGAAGCTGATGTTATTTCATTTGTGTCTAGAGTTGTGTTTTGATATCTACCCATGAGTCCTTGGGTTTCATCGTACGCATTTGCGTGTATGTTTAGCATACGATTAATCCGAGGGTGTCACAAGTTGGTATCAGAGCCGACTGCGTGTAGGTAGCCCCCTTTCCAACTCCTTGGCCGAAGTTGAGTCTAGTGTTTGAAAAACTTTACTAACACTGATGATGTGGCTTACGGGCCCACATCTCAATTGGGTGGTATTAGTATCTTTTACTCCTTTCCTATACTCTAGGCTCTACTCTCTCTTCTATTTCGGGTTAAAGATTTTACTAACTCTAACATTAGGTTCTCGTAAATATTTCATCCCGGAGAGCCCCGTATTCGAGACGATGGCTCTATCCCTCAGAAGAACTGCAGTTACTCTTCGATGTTCTCTTGAGGTGTTGTGCTCATTGCTTCTGCAATTTTCCCTTCCTTCGTCAACCACTACGGATGATACATACAAATTTCATTCATACTTTCTTCTCCAACTGCTCTTGTTTTACGAGATGCAACGAATTATCTTATCGGGGATCCGTCCGTCATCAATCGTCATGGGTTTCGATAGCTCTCCGAATTACTATTCGGTCTTCCGAAATCCTCCGTAGCCAAATGTTCATGACCTTTCTCACCTGCTTGCATTATGGTTAAATCCATATGTCTAGCAGCATTCATTAAAATCCTTTGTGATTTTCCTCTGATCTTATTGACTCAACCTCTGTGTGAATGAACACAATCATCTGAGGATACTTATGAATTTTCTTTTTGACTCAGACGTCCTTTCAAACAGAACTGGTTCCCGACAAATCAATTTTTATTGATTGTCCATCTAAATCTATTCGACTTACTTGTATTTGATCGGAGCATCTGATTATGATACACCAACCTGGAAATCCTAATTCCGTTGGTAATTAAATATCAATATTTTTCAAACGTTCTATTAACTAATGCATTGCATCCTGTCTCCCTCTGATTGAGTACCGATACCCACATCAGGTCCTTTGTGGATTGTCAGACTCATCCTGGGTTATTATCCAACGACATCTTTTTCTTTCGAAAATTCTTGTGATTGCTTTCTCTGACACATGATGCCATTGGTAAATTGTGTCTTCTCCCTCTGATAGAATTGTAACCTACGCTTTTGTCATCCATGCCCTTCAAGCATGTGTTAATTACTCTTAGAGTGTGTGGTATATGTTCCTAAGAGGCCCCAATGGGTTGAACCTATGCCTTCCTAAATCAACATAAACCGAAGAGTTTTCACGAGTCTTGCTCTTCTGGTGTTTTGCCAGATAATCTTTTTAAGCTACAACTTGATCAAAGGCGAGGAGTAAGTGGCAGGTGATGCATTGATGAAGTGGGAGTCGACCTTGAACTGTGTGTTCATGCCCATGGAAACTACGTTGACCCTACCGTAGGAACTTCTCGTATCAATAATCATTCATTCTGTGGTTTGAATCTGGTATCGGTGATCTTGTCCTTTGCAATCATGGTTCCGACCATGTTGTCTTACCTTGATTTCATTCTCGGACAAGTTAAAGTACTTGTCTTCTTCAGATCAACACGCCGGTCCAAACCTTAAAGTTGATCTACCTCCGAGTATTATTCCTTGTAGCTCGAGGATATCGCGGAGCTATGGAACTTCTTGTGAGCTCCTCATCAACTATGATATTTTCCTTAATTCCAGTTGCCTCGTGTTTTAGTTGTTGGACACGCAAATACATCGATAACTGAATCAAGTACACATTGCAATTCAACAACTCTTAGTAATCTTCCTTACTTACGATTTTGTACTCGATCATAACAATCCAAGCTGATAAGCTACATCATCATCGTCATGTTGGAGCTCGACCATGCTACCTATACCGTTCATCCCTGGAACACAATTCCAACTATGTGTTTAGCTTGCATCAAGCTTTCCACAGCATGTTGGTTGTCCTGAAAGGCAATCTCAATTCTAAGCTAGCAGTCTTATCTGTGATTCCGACAACCTCTTGCTTCATCATTCCCTTGCTTGATGTCATCGCTCATCGATCACATCTACGTGAAGCTTCTCGACAAATGTGTCGTGATCATCACCAGCATTCTGAGCTCTTGCAGGGTATCAATTGAATGCATGATGAGAAAATACCATCCCTGCCCCTCGATGGTTTGTGTTTTCATCGGCAACCTTTTTGCCTTCCCTCCAACACAAACGTGTTCATGTTTTGTGTTGTCCTTCGAGTTCCTTGCTAATTCAGCTTATGTCGTCTTCTACCTTGGAGTATTACTACCTTTTCTATCAAGAATGTTGTGAACATCATTGCACCTCTTAAGGATTCTTGATATAGTAATACTTCTCGCCATCACCATTCATTCTTGGTCCCGTGTTGTTTCTAACCGGTATACCGACAAGTGAACTCTGATGTGTGATTCCAATACTTCTGGCAACCCTATTGCCTTGAGGTTAACAACTGATTGTTTCATTCTTAGGGTTTTTGCGTTGACTCACTATTTTTAGCATTGGTCGTGCTACTCATTCCGTATTTTTGAGTGCACCCTTCGACCAATGTTTAATTGTTGATGTTCCCTCGAGCATACGACATTATACCATTTGATTTGACAAATGCTATCTCCTTGATATTATAACTTTGGAAATTCATCCCTGTCAAAATCTTGAGGGATTGATGTTGATCACATCGACCGCACCCTCAACATATTCATGGTTCACGATGAAGCCCTTGAAAGCTTTATCTTTGTGCCTAGCTTGTGAAGAATATGTTTGATAGAAGAAGTGTATTTCCCCAAAGTTCACATGCAATCTTTCCGCCGTGAATATGTGAAAGTTTTGTTTCGCTTCCTCTTGGGAAATACCAAATCAGTCATGCATGTGCGAAGTGTTATATGTTATGAAGATTTGTTATCTTCACTTCATATAACTTCTCTTAGCACGCCAAGCCACTGACTGATTTGATCAAGGAAAAGAAGATCTTTCATAAGAGCTAATCCAGACTTACACATGGAACCTTGTCATCCTCGATGATGGTTCCCAAAATGAGAACCCAGTTGCCTTTTGAGATAAGAATTTCACGTGGGCACGAATTTCTTGAAATGGTGTTCATGTGTCTTAAAATCGAACTCATGATTCAAGGGTTTCTTGTGTAGCTCATATCATGAGAATCTTGCATCTTCATTTTTCTTCTCAGGCATCTTGAGTCTGAGGTGTCCCGACACCAATCAGATCTGAATCTCAGGCAGATATGATGTTTGGAACATTTTCCAATATTTATGACTTTGGTCTTATGTAATCTGGTACGGTGATATCTTGTCTAGCACACCAGGCCGAAGGACCTATCGTTATAAATTCTTCCATGTGAAAGATTCACCATCCTTTCATTCAGAAACTATATGACTTATTTCATAAGTTGTTCCTCATGGATCCTCTTTGTGTGCCTATTGGTCCGACCCTTACCTGATGGCCGTGTTGAGACTAACCCAAAGCATGGATGTGTTACTTTAAATTTAACAGGAACATTGGAAGAGCGATGCTAAATTGTTCCTGGTCAATTATCCAAACCGCATGGTATGGATAAACATGATGATTCTTCTTGCCTCTTTGTCTAAATGGTTAAGTACTTGATGACATATATATCATGTATACCATATTCTATGTTTTCCTCGGGAATGGTATACTTTACTACTTGTGTGTGTGAACACATTCTCATTCCCATTGGTCTGTTTGACCTTTCTTGTGGCATAACTTATCTAAGCAGTGTTAATTCCCTGCTTAGGTAAAATTCTCGGTATACGACTCTATCAGTAAGACCATGTTACTATTGTGGATAGCATTCCGGTAGCCGCCGGTGGATGAGAACCTTTCCTATTGGTCCACCTTGTTTCAACGAGCAGGAAAATGGTTCTATTCGTCCCACGCCCTTGGTACCGACGTTGTTGCCAACATATCTGACAGGCTATCCTCTGACATGTCTTGCTACCAAGACCGTATAATATGTCACCCCTCTACCTACTCTCGGTCCACATGGTGGACCCATAACCCAAAGTTCCACAGGATTGAAACCTGACTCTCCTGTACATCTTTGACTCCAAAGTATCCTTTACACTTGGCTTCGTATGAAATTCCAGGGCCACCATTCAATGTACCGATCACTCTTCAGTCCAGATGTTGTCCAACATGCTAAAGATCAAGTCTACAATATCCATAAGAATCTGAAGGTTGCTCAGTCTCGTCAGAAGAGTCAGTATGACCGTCATCATCAAGATATGGTCTATCAACCTGGCTAAAAGGCTTATCTTCGTGTCACACCAATGAGAGGTGCACACCGTTTTGTAATCAAGGGCAAGTTAGATCCTCGCTATATTGGTCCTTTCACTGTTCTCGAAAAGCGTGGAAAAGTGGCTTATCAATTGAAACTATCGGCGAACCTTTCTCAAGTTCACGATGTCTTCCATGTGTCTCAGCTCCGTCGTTGCTTCAGTGATCCTATTCGAGCAGTGGATCATGATATGCTGAGCTGAAACAAGACCTCTCTTACAAAGAGCATCCGGTCCGCATTCTCGACCAAGCTGAACATAAGACTCGTCGTGAAGTCACCAAGTTCTGTAGTGGTCAAGCCATTCTGAAGATGAAGCCACTTGGGAACGCGAGGATCATCTTCGTGAAGAATACCCCAGGCTCTTTCCTTCTACCTCTTAATTCTCGGGACGATAATTCTTGTTAGTAGGGGAGAATTGTGACATCCTCGACTTCTGCTACAGTGATGATTGTAATTAAGTGACAGTGATCCCACGCTAATGATGCCACGTCATCATTAACTATATCAATGTTCTCATGATGATTGAAACCGAATCAAAATTCGAAGCTTCGAGATTAAGTCAAACGTGAAAAGATTTTATGTTGTTGAGATAACAACGTCGGGGAGTTATAAAGATTCCCTAACGGATTATAATATCAAGTCGGGTACTTTTGGAACCTTTGATGATCCCAATATATTAAGAAAGGAGCTTTAACAAAATAAGTAAAGAAATATAGTAAATGAAAATAAATAAACAAAAGAAAGGATTAAAAGTATAAATTATAAATTATGAAAGAAAGTAAATAAAAATAGAATAATAAAAAGGATTATAATTAATAAAAAATATTAAAAAAGGAAAGACCCCCCACCCCGTGGCCCAACTCGGCCTAGTGGCCCAGCCGGCCAGGCCTGCAGCCGCCGCGCTGGGAACCCTAGCGCTCCCCCTCGCGAGACCCTGGCTCTCCCCCCGCTCTCCTGTTTCCCCCTCATCCGCCGCCACCGGCTCTCGCCTCGGTCGCCACCAGCCCTCGTGGGGGGCCCCACCCCCACCGACATCTCTCTCTCCCCCGAGGCCAAACCCCACGAGAGCACCTGCCTCCCGAGCCCCACAAATCCCCACGACACCAACCACACCCCCCACCGAGTCCCCCTGGGCTCGATCCCCTTCCCACTCCCTCGCTACCTACCCCACACCTAGATCGCCGCCACCCCTAGCCCCGTCTCCCACACGTTCACGGGCCACCGCCGCCTCAGCCTCGTGCACCACCGGCCGGTGCAGGCCACCGTCGCGAGGCCCCCAGCCCCGCCCTGCACCGTCACCCCCTCGCCACCGGGGCCTCCCCCTTCCTCCTCGTCCTCCCACGAGCTCCAGATCGGCCTCCCTCCACCAGATCGGCACCCCTGGCCTGATCCCCCGCCCCCTCACTTCCCACCGACGCAGCCCCCCACGGGAGGAACACCTCACGACTGACCCCCTCCCCCACGAGCACCCCTCCTCCCCGTCATGCCGGTTGACCACCTCGTGGAGGTCTCTCTGGCGACCGTCTTCACTGGAACCGCGTCACCATCATCATCACCGTCACCGCATCGTCTTCCTCCTCGACGTCACCTCCGCCTCCCGAGAACTCGGGCTTCACCGGGCCCTCTCGTCAATGTCGGTGAGCCCCTCCTCGGGCTCCTCCCACCATCTTGTTCTCCTCGCCGTCCCGGTTCCGTTCTGGCAAACGGGGCTTCGATCCGTCGACGGTAGAGATAGGTAGGAAGGATTGAAGATTTTGTTCTTCTATGTTGAGTTAGCAGAGAGAACTCTGTGTTGTCTCTTCTGTTAACACAGAGGAGCTGTGAGAGTTGTACAGAGAGCTGTTAGAAAAGAGGGATGAGATATGTATGTATTAGATGCATGTATATATTATGTATGTATGTATATGTATGAATGGATGTATGTATTATGTATGTATATGGTATATGTGTGTGTATAAAACGTGTGTACGAGAGTTGTGTGTGTGGCCATTAGGCCATTACCACGTGGGGCCAAACCCCCCACTCCCACTGACAGGGAGGCCCCACAACCGTTGTTAAGAAAATAATAATAATAAAGATATATGTTTTTATTAAATAAGTAAGTAATTGGATATAATAATTAATGAATTAGTTAAATAGATATATAAGTTAATCTGTTAATTAGAATAATCAATTAACATAATTAGAGTATGACGCGTGGGCCCCCACTAAATTAAACTAATTAATTAATATTTAATCTTATTTAAAACTTGTGCCTATGACGTTCGGGACCCACTGGTCAGTTGACCAGTCAACTATTGATGTCAGCATGACATCATGTTGATGTCATAATAGCATTTTATTAAATTATTTAAATCTTTTTTAATTCCTAATTATTGAATAAAACTTTAAAAATTAATATTAAATAATCTGTAAGTCAGATCAAAATATTTTCAACATGAAAGTTGATCAGCAGAACGAGACGAACCCGGATACACGGTCCATTCGTCTGTCACGCGTCCCTAGCATAGCAAACATGGAACATTTCCATCGTTTCCAGTCTGACCCGTAGTAGCCCCAGACCCGGAAAATATCGTCAGATATTCGTCCGACCCGTCTATGATGGATGTTGCTGCATTAGCTCATGTCTAGCCTGCATCTTGCCATGTCATGCTTTGTGTTGCACCGTTTCTATTATTTATTGTTTCTTCCCCCTCTTCTTACCGGTAGACCCCGAGACTGACGCTGCTGTCGGGTACATCTACGACCGTGCCGATCAGTCCTTTGCCGCAGAGCAGCAAGGCAAGCAAACCCCCCTTGATCATTCCTATATCGCCTATGTCTTTCTTCCTACTGCTTGCATTAGTATTTTGCTACTCTTGTACTTAGCTCCTATGTCTGATGCATAGCCTATTTTTGATGAACTGCTACTTTCAGTCTTGTACTTTAAATCTGCTTAGTATAGGTGGAGCAGTCATCCCTCTGACCCCGTAGTTCAGTTGCCCCGCTTGTTTTCAAATCTTGATCTTTGATCGACGAGCCAGACCCGACACAGCACATACACCCCCTTCGTTGTACGAGGCTACACAGATACTATCGAGTACCGAGGGTGACACCTCGCTAAGTACTCTTGATGATACCTCTGTAGTATAGCTAGTCGATCGTGGTTATCGAGGGTGATTCCTCTTTAACCATTCCCGATGACGCCTCTGTCGTGCAACCCCTCAAGTGTGGGACCCCCGAGGGTGATTCCTCTAAGACCACCTTGACAGGTACATCGTTTGGAATCCAACGAGGGTGATACCTCGGATTCCCCCCGATGTTACAACCACACAGTTACTCGACCATGTTACTGGGATCTTTGGTGATTAGTTGTAAAACGGGTGGATTCCCGTGAGACTATGTTGCTGGCCTAATTAAAATGTTAATGGATTTGGGTATTTGATCTGGGTTCGTCGGAGACCTTTTCGCACTAACCGGCTACGCGGGAAGAATTATGGGTACTCGGCGCCGCGGTATCAGCCGAAGCTTTTCAGATGTCAGCAATCGTAGTGGCGCACGCCCGAGTGGTCCCGAGATGCATTGCGCTTGTGATTAAGGGATGCTAGGACTGACGTCGGCCACCCTCGCATCGTGCAGGAGCGCGGAGGGGCACTGGGCCCATGAACCCTTTGCGCTTAGGATTTAGACCGGCGGGCTGACCTCTCTGATTAGTCTTAGGTGGGGCTGCGACGTGTCGATATTCCGAGTCCGGGTAGGACCCAGAAAAGTATGTCCGGCCAGAGTGTTATCGAGCGTGACGGGACATGTGGTGCACCCCTGCAGGGATGAAAATTAACTATTCGGATAGCCGTGTCCACGGTTACAGGACGACTTGGAGTTGTGCCCCGATCTTATACAACTACAATTGTTACTTATTTGGAATTATTTTTCCTCGGGATTGCTTCCTCACAGGGAGTCGAGGGAGGATCTTTAGGCGTGACCTCACTTTAATATTGCTGCAAAAATATGACTATTAATGTTTTACCCCTGTTCTACTCTCGTCTATTGCTGCAAGACCCTGAAGATGCTAGTCTTCGATAGGACTAGGCCTTCTCTCTCTATTCTCGCATTGCTGCAGTCAGTCCACATATAACCCCCCCTGCTTTGATACTGATGCATACTTAGAATAATTCTGATGTAAGACTTGCGAGTACATTGGATGAGTACTCACCGCTACTTTGCTCCCCCCTTGTCCCCTTGATCCGTTTGATGCGACCAGATGATGGAGCCCAGGAGATGGTGGTCTCCGCCGATGACGACTGCTACCCCGACGGTGCCTACTACTACGTGGAGGCCGCTGATGATCAGGAGTAGTTAGGAGGTTCCCAGGCAAGAGGCCTCGCCTCGTTCGATCGTTGTATCTTTTGTGCTAGCCTTCTCTAAGGCAACTCATGTTTTATGTCTGTACTCAGATATTGTTGCTTCCGTTGACTCGTGTGTTTATCAAGCTTCCGTATTCTAGCCCTCGAGGCCCGTGGCTTGTAATATGAAGCTGATGTTATTTTATTTGTGTCTAGAGTTGTGTTGTGATATCTACCCATGAGTCCTTGGGTTTGATCGTACGCTTTTGCGTGTATGTTTAGCGTACGATTAAACCGAGGGTGTCACATGCAGGCTTGTGGCCTCCCGGCAAGTGCCCTTCCCGCTTCTCCAAGTCTGGCACGTCTCTTTCATTCCAGAAAAAATCACTCCGAAGATTTTATTCCTTTTGGAATCCGTTTGATATTCCTTATCTGCAAATCCCAAAAACATGGAAAAAACATAAACTAGCAATAGGATCTAGATTAAAAGGTTAGTCCCAAAAATAAAATAAAATAAAACAACATATTAATGCATATAAAACATCCAAAACACATAATATAATAACATGGAACAATAAAAAGTTATAGATACATTGGAGACGTATCAGCATCGCCAAGCATAATTCCTACTCGTCCTCGAGTAGGTCAATGATAAAAACATAATTTTTTATGTGGAATGCTACCTAACATATTTATCCATGTAATATTCTTTATTGTGGCATGAATATTCTGATCGATAAGATTCAAAACAAAAGTCTAATATTGACATAAAAACGATAATACTTCAAGTATACTAACAAGGCAATTGTGTCTTTTTGAAAATAACATGGCCTTAGAAAGTTATCCCTACAAAATCATATAGTCTGGCTATGTTCCATCTTCACCACACAAAGTATTTAAATCATTCACAACCCCGATGAAAGTCAAGCAATTGTTTCACACCTTTTACGTTCTCAAACCTTTTCAACTCTTACGCAATACCTGAGCGTGAGCCATGGATTTATCACTATAGGTGGAATGGAATATGGTGCAGGTTGCAAAGGAAAAATAGGAAGATAGTATCACATTAACTAGGCATATCAACGGGCTGTGGAGATTCCCATCAATGGATATCAATGTGCGTGACTAGGGATTGCCATGCAACGAATGCTCTAGAGCTATAAGTGTATGAAAGCTCAAAAAGAAACTAAGTGGGTGTGCATCCAACTTGCTTGCTTATGAAGACCTAGGGAAACTTGAGAAAGCCCATCATCAGAATGTACAAGCCAAGTTCTATAATGAAAAAATCGCACTAGTATATGAAAGTGACAAAATAGGAGACTCTCTATCATGAAGATCATGGTGCTACTTTGAAGTACAGGTGTGGAAAAAGATAGTAACATTGTCCCTTCTCTCTTTTCTCTCTCTCTCTCTTTTGGTGGGCTTCTTTGGCCTATTTTCTTTTTTTATGGGCTTCGCTGGCCTCTTTTATTTTTTGTAAAGTCCGCATGCTCATCCCAACTTGTGAGGGAATCATAGCTCTCCATCATCCTTTTATCTCACATGGGACAATTCTCTAATAATACAAATGATCACACTTTTATTTACTTACAATTCAAAATTTACAACTCAATTCCTAGAACAAATATGACTCTATATGCATGCCTCTGGTAGTGTATCGAGAATGATCTAGATTAATAATGACAATCATGCTAGCTATCTTACGATCATGCAAGGCAATATGACAATGATGGTCTGTGTCATAAAAACGAAACGGTGGAAGTTGCATGGCAATATATCTCGGAATGTCTATGTAAATGCCATAATAGGTAGGTATGGTGGCTGTTTTGAGGAAAATATATGGTGGTTGTTTTGAGGAAGGTGGGTTTAATGCACCGGCAAAAGTTGTGCGGTACTAGAGAGGCTAGCAATGGTGGAAGGGTGGGAGTACGTATAATCCATGGACTCAAAATTAATCAAAAAGAACTCACATACTTATTGCAAAAGTTTATTAGTTATTGAACCAAAGTATTAGGCGCATGCTCCTAGGGGAAGGGTTGGTAGGTGTTAACCATCGCGTGATCCCGACTCTCACACAAAGGTTGACAATCACTAAACAAATCATGCTCCGACTTCATCACATAATGGTTCACCATACGTGCATGCTACGGGAATCACAAACTTTAAGAAAAGTATTTCTTCCAATTCACAATTACTTACTAGCATGTGTCTCATATTACCATCTTCATATCTCAAAACTATATGCAAGGAATCAAACTTCTCATCATATACAATGCACTTAATATGAAAGTTTTTATTATATCCCTCTTGGATGACCATTATATTAGGAATAAATTCATAACCTAAACCAATTAGCATGATTTTTAGAGACTCTCAAAATAATATAAGTGAGGTACGAGAGCTCGATAATTTCTATAAAATAAAACACCACCACGCTCTAAAAGATATAAGTGAAGCACTTAGATCAACATTGCCTAGCTCAAAAGATATAAGTGAAGCACATAGAGTATTCTAATAAATTCACGATTCAGAATGTGTGTCTCAAAAGAAGTGTGCAACAAGGATGATTGTGGCAAACTAAAAAGTAAGTACTCATAACATACAAGACACTCCAAGCAAAACACATATCATGTCGTGAATAAAAATATAGCCTCAACTAAATTTACCAATGGATTGAAGACGAAAGAGGGGATGCCTTCCGGGGAATCCCCAAGCTTAGGCTCTTTGGTACCCTTGAATATGGCTTGCGGTGCCTTGGGCATACCCAATCTTAGGCTCTTGCCACTCCTTGTTCCATAGTCCATTAAATCTTCACCCAAAACTTGAAAACTTCACAACACAAAACTCAACAGAAAACTCGTGAGATCCGTTAGTATAAGAAAAATAAATCACCACTTTAGGTACTGTTGTGAACTCATTATTTTTTTATATTGATGTAATATTTACTGTATTTCCACTTCTCCATGGTTCATATCCCCCTATACAACCCATAGATTCATCAAAATAAGCAAACAACACAAAGAAAACAGAATCTGTCAAACACAAAACAGTGTGTAGCAATCGGATTACTTAGAAAACTTATGTTGCTCCAAAAATTCTGAAACATTAGGACGATCTGGGAAATTTTTATAACAATCTTGTGTAAGATATTCAGATCAAAATCATGTTCTAGTATATTTACAAAATTCCTGGACTGAGGGCGGAAGTTTCTGTTTTTCAGCAAAATCAAATTGCAAACACCGTAGACCATCCCAAAGGTCTTACTTGGCTCAAAGACTAATTAAAACAAGAAAACACCATTATTACAGAGGTAATGATGTATGCAGCACTCAAAAAAATAATCAAAAACAAAAACATAAAATAAAATTGGGTTGCCTCCCAACAAGCGCTATTGTTTCACGCCCCTAGCTAGGCATAACGATTTCAATAATGCTCACATAAAAAGTAGTAATTGAGATATGCAAAAGAGCATCAATAATAGCATGAAAAACACAAAGTCTAACACACTTACTATGCATAGGGATTTTGTTAGCAAACAATTTATGGGAATAAGAATCAACTAGCATAGGAAGGCAAAACAAGCATAACTTTAAAACTTTGAACACATAAAGAGGAAACTTGATATTGTTGCAATTCCTACAGCATATGTTCCTCCCTCGTAATAAATTTCAGTAGCATCACGAAGGAATTCAACAATATAACTATCATATAAAATTTTCTCTTCATGATCCACATGCATGCAAAGTTGATACTCTTCCAAAATAGTGGGATTATCATTAACTAAAGTCATGACCTCTCCAAACCCACTTTTATCAAAAATTTCATAAGACTGAACACTCTCCAAAATAGTGGGATCAATAATGCCTAAAGTTGACACTCTTCCAAACCTACTTTCAATATCATATTCATCATGAGTATTAAGTAAATTATCAAGATCATAAGAAGCATTATCACCCCAATCATGATCATTGCAATAAGTAGTGGTCATGGCAAACTCATCAAATATAGCATCCCCAAGCTTGTGGGTTTGCATATCATTAGCAAAATTGATATTAATTGAATTTATAACAATATCATTGCAATCATGCTTTTTATTCAGGGAAACATCGTGTATCACTTCATCACAATTTTCCGATTCACTAATATCAAGCAAAACTTCATAGAGATAAGCAAGTACACTCAACTCACTAGCAATTGGTTCATCATAATTGGAACTCTTGAAAAGATTAGCAAGCGGATGATGATCCATATCATGTGGGGACCCCGACTAGCAAGTCGAGTTCGTCGTGCCCAGTAACCCCAAGGATCAATGTTCACTGAACACACATACTGAATGATAGAGTCTTACATCCAAGTACCAAATTATTACATCAAATGACCAGAAGGTCGGGTTCAAGAGCAGGGCCTAAAGCCAAATAAAGGGATACATCGAGTAGCGGAAACTCGTAAGGGCTAAGCGGTGCCCATACCATCAAGCCTACACCGACAGGCATTCTGACTCGGAAGCGTCCTAGATCACAGGTCCGTCTCCGACGGCGTACTCATCGCCAAACTCCGGTCCTTCCATGTCTGGTCAATAACATAACCAGTGGCAAGCCAATGAGTACTTTGAATGTACTCGCAAACAGCCCATGACATAAATGGTAATGAAGGGGCGGTAACATGCATCTTTAGTGGAATGCGATGAGGTGGTATGATCATGTATATGCATCAGGTTAAAGAATTACTTTTGAAGAACAGGTTACAGATATCATCATCTCTGCTAAGGGTTGAACACACCGGGTTCACCCTATATGCCAAGTCATCGGACTTGTCATAATCTCAAGGTATTAATGAGGGCTAAACCATCCGGGTTTACCCTATATGTCAAGTCACCGAACTTGATCATATTATTGTGATTATCATGATTATAACAACACCTTTTTAACACCACACACACACACTTGGTTTATGCGGAAACTCAGGACGTAGTTTAAGCAGCACCACCCAACTATCCTTGACCATGGACACAGCTATTCGAATAGTTTACACTCTACAGAGGTAGTACGCTGGACCCACGAGAAACGGAATACTTCCGTTTCATCCATGATTCGCGGTATATCACATATACCCGAGGTAAGTATCCGATCATCATATTTCCCCTGACGATACTAGACAAAGAGATCCACTTGATTGGTACCCAGCCCACATGTTGTACGTCTTACGAGCACCGACTCTGGACTGTATCAACCATGCAGGGACCAACGGTGTGCCTGGAACTCATAATAATGGCATAGTCGTCCTACCTGGCACGACCCCATCACGAGAGTGACACCGATCACTCCCGCCACTAGTAATGTGGCTCTTTGCTAGCACCGACCAGAGTAATCAACAAAGCCCTGTCCCATAAAGGGGTATCGTGGTCGTACTGGGTAAGGTTGGGATGGTCAACACATCATAAATCTAATCCATTTCCGAAACCATACTCACAACAAAATCATCGGTGCATTACTTCACCAAAAGTGATCACCAACTCATCATCACCTTCGGGCATTAGTGGCACCCGACGGGGTTTTCATAAACTCTTTATTTAACTCATCGTCATGCTCATGATAAAATGCTCTATTATTACTTGTCAACTTGATGTGCCTTAACATTACTTGTCAACATGATAGTATCATGACCCTCACGGGGTCAAGCTCAATGCAGTGATTCTACTCTACTAGCCAACATGACAGTAACATGATCCTCGTAGATGGTAGGATCAAGCTCATCATGTTTGTGCTCCGAGGAGCCATGTGAAATCACTACTATAATGCAAGGGCTTCGAAGAAGCCTTCGGTACCATCACATCAATGATGAACCGACATCGTGATTACATGCAATGGAAAATACTTGCTATTCTAGCATGCATCATTTTATTTACTTAGGTCATGGCAAAGGGCATGCTTGCCTTGGTCAGCTAGGTATCCGGGGTCTTCGAGGTCTTCCGCTCCGGATCCTCCGTCACTCGGTAATTCTACCGTCGAGAAAGGAATAAATAAATACTAGCTTCAACTAAAACAGTTCACAAAGTGCTTTTAAAAATGTTGCAAGGCTTGAAGAAATCCATGTTATTATTTTGAAAAATGTTCCCTACTGTTTTATTAGCTAAGCATATTTATTTAAAAGCAAACAGAAGCAAACAAGTGCTTTTTAATATCATTTTATTATACCAAAATAGTTTCTGTTATTGATAAATGTCAACTATTACAGAATCAAATACTACTCATTTTTAGAAAAATACTGGTGGAAGAATTATATTTTTCTACTGGCTAAATCTTTTTATAAAAATCATTTAGTTTGCTGGATTAAAACAAAAGAAAAAGGCCAGGGAAACAGATCGAGCCGGCCCAGCCAGCAGGCCTGGCCACCAGGCGCGCGTGGGCCAGGTTCAAACCTGACCTGCGGGCCCCTGGGGTCAGCGTCAGCGGCTGCGCGCGCTGGCTGCCCCAGGACACCGACAGGTGGGCTCCACCTGTCGGGTCCTTCTCCTACCTCTGGCCAGAGAGGTGGAGATGGACACCGGCGAGGATGCCGTTGTCCTCAGGCCTAGCTAGGAACGGGAACGGGTTCCTCGTGCCTCCGCCTACCTGCTCGTGGTCGGGACGTCACCGGAGGTGGTCTGGGTCGCCGGCGACGAGGTGCTCGTGGCGAAAGGGTTTCGGGTTCGAGTTGAACTAGGAGCTAGAGGTATGGATTTGCTCGGGAGAGTTAGGGGAAATGTTCCTGGTGTCGAGGGGAGTGTAATGAGAGGTCGGGCAGCGCAGGAGCCGACGTGTAGCCGGAGATCGACCGGAGCTCCGAGGCGGAGGGGCCTCGGTCGATCTCGAGCACCGGGGCTCTGCGAGCTCGATTGGGCGGCTAGGGAGTGTCTACTGGTTGTGCTGAAGCTGCTTGGAGGGTGCTGGAGAGCCGGGGGGGTCTATTTATAGGCCAACGACGGTGACCCGACTCGGGCACGCCGGTGACTCACCGTGGCACGCGTGCAAGCACAGTGAGGTGCTGGCCGCGAAAACACGGGTTCGGGACGTGGTTTAGGGCCTCCTAATGCAACTGCCGCAGAGGGAAAGTGAGTGGGGACGAGCTGCAGCGACCGTGCATGCTCGGTCGCGTCGGGCGCGCACGGGCACGCGTCGCCTGAGCTCTTGCGCGAGGGGGAGAGGGTCCCTGGGGTAGCTTTTCACTGAGGGGCTGTCGGGGGAGTGCTTGGACACTACTGGGGAGGCTGACCGGCCGGAGCATCGGCCCCTTGCGGGTGGCTCTCTGCAGCGCGCCCAGAGCACAGTTTTGGCATGCCACGGCATGCTGGCTCGCTCTGGGGCACTTGGGACGTGTCCTCCATGTCCTGAGTGTTGCTGGGAGTGTGCCTAGCCGTTGTGGTTTCACTACAAGAAATATGGTCGATAATGACCCACCATTTTGGTCAAAAAATCGTCATCGATATCATATTACGACCTTTTTTGACCAAATTCAGAGCGTCAACAGTTGGCCGTCAAGAACAAACAAACCTGACCTTTTTAGTGTTTTGGTCAAGTATTCTTTGACCAAAACAATTAGGTCATAAAATCTTTGACCAAATTTTTTGGTCATTACATGGCATCAACCACGTGGCTAAGGTGATGACATGGCAGATCAACAATGACTGAAAAATAAGGTCACAATTTTACAAGCCCTGTCCAAATCAGGCACCTAAATGGGCCAGGCCCAACAATTCATCCCATTTTTCGTTTGTATTTCAATTTTTTTCTGTGTTCATAAACCAATATTTGATATTTTAGCCCATTACTATTTTTTATCTAGAACAAGGCCTTATTTTTGCACAGATTTTATATGCCAGGCATCGTAGAAAATTCTAACAAAAAATACATTTTGATAAATAGTTTCGTTCATTTCGGCAATACGCATCATGACAGATACTTTATAAACATGCATCACATAAAATAGTTCAGCCTTCAACTCAAATACAAATCCAATAAATATTATTATTGTACAACCAATACATTGCACACAACTGGAATCACCGTGGATTCAATAAAGCACATTAAAGAACACAAATTAATTTGTTCACAACGTGGGCCGTCTTTCACAGTTCCACTTCATCTGAGTAGCCAATTCTGAATTGAGAAACATCCTGACATTAAAAAGGATCACAAATGAGAAGAACATACAGATGGAAAGATTGTAAGGTTAACACACAATAAAGTGAGGTTAACACAAGTATTATTTCCAAGTCATACAATGCCAACCTAAAATAAAATTCCAGCATGAAACTGTACTTTTCTAGGTGCACATCAAGTACTATTTTGAGTTGACCACAACAAGTATTGACCAAGTTGAGAGCCAATTCCCATACACGAATCACGTAGTAAGGAAAAGTAACATTTTAGGAACAAGAAACTTTCCATTCATAGCACGCACAGGCTGGGCCCAAGTGAGATACATATGAAAAGTGCAACAAAGAAATGCATGCCTAATAAATGACCTATAGAGGATACAACTCAGTTTTTGTATGAATTTCGAAATAATAAATAGGATACAACTCAGTTTTTATATTAATTTCGAAATAATAAATAAAATAAAATATTAGATCAGTGTTCTTTAAATAAATTTTTACCTATTAGTTTGGAGGATACAACTGCAGTATTCTCCCAAAGGCAAAAGCTGACAACAGTTTCTAAAAAAGCACTAGACGTTTACCATGAACATAGAAAATAAACAAAACAGAAAATAGAAAAGCATGTATGCATGAGGCGGCTCAGATATAAAATGGGTTGTAAGTTTGTTTATTTGCACCAAGAAGATCTTTAAATGCTCACAATTCAGACCAGGCAAGTGAATTTTGCAGCTCCCTATTGTTGCTGGCCTAACTAGACTCACCCTCGAGCATAAAAACACATTTGAAATCTCTATTCTAAAGTTTTGTGTTAAGTGGTGTAAATACCTGCACTTATGAGGCTGGAGAGTTGAAGTAGATCCCGCCCAAGCCTTTTCCTTTCTCATCATGTTCCTCCGCCCCAAATGGCACTCCAAGTGTTGCCCCCGGCTGCAAGAAAAAAAATAGGATGGTAAGGCTCAAAAAGAAGACCAAGGAAACTAACTCTATACATCAAGACACACAGAATAAGAAAACTAGCAACAAATACTAACAAACTACAAGTTCATGCACAAATACCACCAAAACATATCCATACAATGGCCCTGTATCAAAATGTAAGACGTTTTTTGGTTATTCATAGGGCATAAAAAACATCTTACATTTTGTTAGGAGGGAATATTATTTATCTCAAGGATCCTACATAAACGTTAGACATGCTTGAAAAGAAACCTAGCTTCCTTTTATTTATCTCAAGGTTTTGTATAAGACTGTTTCCCTTATTTACTTGACTGGATTTTTTTAGCTTCATTCAAATTCCTTCCATTCATCTATGTTGTGCATTTTGTGTTGGAAATGCTCCCTTTTATTCAACCCATTGTTTAAGCTCATCACACCCATATAAATGTACTATACTATATATTTAATTACTTGAGCACATAAGCACATTGATTGGGCATGGTAGCATGGATTCATCACGTCGCTTTCTGTATGCCACTTCTGCCCAATATATTTTGTCTCGGGGAGGAAGAAAATGGACACACACACTTGGTAGCATTTTATCTGTCAAAAGAAAATTTACGAGGGTATTTCTCTAGTCTGATATAGTAATTCAACTTGGTCCAGTTGACTAGCTACTACCGTGTCTAACCACTGAGCCGTAGCTCTTGTTATCATCTAGTATAAATTACAGTATATTATCAGCCAATACAAATTAGAGTTCATTACACTAGTTTTTACAATACACATTTTGTTAGGAGGGAATATTATTTATGTCAAGATTTGAGCAAGGATGATACATTATTGAGAAGCTTCTTTGTGTGCTCCTCACTTTCAAAGCATAACTATCTTTCAACATGGATAACCTTTGAAGATTAGCAAAGCTTAATAATATACCAAATTCTAGAGGTGGAGAAAAGCCAGCTTGCCTGTAAATTCTGCATGCAGCAAACTATATCCGCTTGGATGCCCTTTTCTTGCAATTGAGCTTCAAAGTCATCCTGTTATACAACCCAATATACATGCCATCAGCTCTGAACACTTCAATTTCGTGCAAGTAAGAAGGGGTGGCGAGAGGAGATTATAGCAGAAGGATTCAACTCGATGAACTCTGTGGTGAAAGGTTTCCATTTGGTCTCCCATAGTTCACGGGCATCACTGCTGACAGCTGACGCAGAAGCGTCTATCACAGAAAGCAGTAAGTTCACTATAGGCAAAAGATTCCAGGTAGTCCGAACAAAGTAACCAAGGAGGGGCTTAGGTCATAGTGAGCTCGGCCTACCAATTCCTATGTAGTGACCAGCTTGCGCATCAGCCCACTTTTCTGTATCAGCACCGCCGTTGTAGTACATGTCGCACACCTTCAGCATTTCATAACGGGTAGTAGAAATTTCTGCTGCTTAGTTCTTCACTAACCATCTAACCGGAATGAATTGGATATCAGGAAACAGAGGAGCGTGTAACAGACCGTGGCATAAGGAAATGCAAATATCTTGATAAGTGCAGCCTTGGCGAATTCATAGAGCAGGTGATGTGGTACCGCCGCCATGCACTGTCTCTGCTACAGCTGCAGATGAACATGTAGACGATGGTTGAGAATTTAGAGGCGGATCTGGACGGCGTGTCGGTGCACGCTCAAAAGTTCTTGAGGTTCAGCGACGTTTAACAAATCATGGATGTGAAAATTTACTCATACCTTAGGAACCAATCAAGAAAACAGCGGAGGCAACAGGGACGCTGTGGGGTTGAACGGAAACGGCGAGGTAGGGCACGGCGGAGCGCCTAAGGTGTCGCGCCGGTGTGGGACGGCATAGAGAAACCCTGGAGAGGGGCTCTAGACCTTATTTGGGAGAAGCATCGCAACCTTGGGGACATCAGGACCAACATATGCTCAGCCTTCACACAAACTGAGTATAACCATAGCACAAACAGAAGACATAAACATCAAAAACCACACTAAAATATGATAGCATTCAGTAACCTAACTAGAACTATACCACTAAAGTACCAACTATGATGTCCACATCACATGGAGCTCGGAATTGGGTTTCTTACTTATGCCTGAATCAAAGAGGAAGCCACCAATGTCCTGGGATACCAACAAACCCAGCAACTGCAGCAGCCGGTACGAGCACCACCACCATATGCCGATTTAGAAACCATGGTGTCCGATCCCAGCGGGCAGCCACAAGCACAGGACGCGCGTCAGAGGATGACGATGAACTCCCTCATGATGGTCTCCTTCGTCGGCGCTCAGTCAGCAACTCCTCCACCTGATGTTACATGTGCGTCAACACAGACAAACCTAAAACCACCGTGAAAAACTAGTGGCAAAAGGGAGGGATTCAGGCCGATGTGTAGCTTGCCGTGGATCTTGAAGGCCCAATCGAAGTTGATGGCGATGGTATGCAGCTACACACCGAGCTCACGGAGCAAGGCGAGCAAGCCTTCTGGTGAGGATCGAGATCTGAGGCGAGGGGTCTCGGGATTGAGGTCCTATGATGGGGTGGATTCGCTAACATGGCCGGTGTCGCGAGGTGGTAAGAGGAAGAAAACCTCCATGGGAGAACAGGGAGAGGGATTTGGGGTGCCGGAGGAAGAATAGGAAAAGAGATTCAGGGTGCCGGAGGATAGAAGAAGCAGGTGGCGGCTAGGGTACAGGGAGACGGATGTGGGAGCAGGTTATGTATGTGTCCCTTCGGCTAGAAACCCTAGTTGGTTTCGTGGGCTCCGGCCCATCATTTGGTGTGAGGCTGATCCACATGTCATTTTCTTAGAAAAACAATATAAATCTCCTCAAAGCTAAATATAATTACACAGAATTAGCAGGATATCGAAAACTACCAAAATTAACGATTTTGCCTAATGTTGATAACACTCGGCAAAGGAAAAAAATCGCAAACGTTGCTCGGGCACTCGAAAGAGAAGTGCATGCATGGCCGCATGGTGACAAATGACAAAATTTGGTTTGTCGATTGTTTTTCATACACTCGCGAAATTTATGTACAATTAAAATAGAAGACGTCGGCACACTCACGACGCACGATGTCATCATGTCCCTGGACCCATCACCGCCCTCGCACGCACCGGTGATGAGCTCAAGGGTGTTGTTTTATTTGCGTAGAATAATTGTGATAAACCTTACAATGTTTTATGAAAGGACAAAACAGTTTTGGATACTCAATTTTTTCAAAAGGTTTCAAAACTAAAAGAATGTCTATGTCTATCCTTTCTCTAAAATATTTAAAAATAAGCTAAGGTTTCATCTTTTATTTTGTTTTCTCTCACCACCCCTTCGTCCAACCTTTCACCCTTCACCTTTTTCTCGTTGCTCATCCCCTTCTAGTTTTCATCATCCCAATATTTAGTAACCCAATAAACCAAAAAATCTATGGTATAGCAATCAATTTACAGTCCATAAATAAAATATTTCTTGTAGTAAACCCTGGATGTGTATGAAAACTTTGGTAAGCCAATAATAATAATATATTTAGGGCCCATAAGGAAAAAAATATGTATTAATATTTTACATTTTTCCCTAGTGTGGTATGTGGGTCCCATCAGCTAGTCAGGATACATTACTACACTTGCACTCTCTAGTTGGGGCACATAGGAAAAATTGTAAAGTGCACAAGACACATAGACAAAATTGATGATGTGTCATCGAGTCATTTCCACCCACGTCATCATGACCTTGTAATTTGGTCATGATGAGTAGAGAATAAGACCATAAATAGTGCTACTAATCTTAATGACCTTTTTTTGCAATAAGATTATGACCTTATGGGCACAACTGGTCATGATATTATGGGGTTTGGACCCTCGCAAACTCTCAATGACCTATTTAGGAATTTTGGTCATAGATCTATGACCAATTAAACCGCTGTCACTATTTTTCGTCATAAATTAGTGGTTTTCTTGTAGTGTTTAGTGGGAGCTCGAGCTTGTCAAGGGAGCAAGGAACACTAGTGTTGCCAGTACTGTCCTGCAGCTCAAATTGGAGTTCTTGTCACTTGTGCTTGGAATTGGGGAGGGGTTGTATGACTGGGTGCTCAGGGTGTTCTGGTGCTCTAACCCACCAAGTTTGGGGCCTTGACATTGGGTAAAACAGTGGCTAGGAAGGTTTTTACCTTCCTGTCAGTAGGTGTTCGACAGTGACTTGGGGTGCTTCCACTCCACCACTATAAATGAAACTTAACAGGTTTAGTCTTCGGGTAAAAACATGGGGTTCCACCAAATATGAGCTCCATTGAACAAGTTTGGCTTTGCAAACTTGAAAATGTCTCAAAGTGACTAGTACTGTCCCTTACAAAGGAAGTGTGGTCAAACAGAGTCTCACAAATCCCATTTTTCGAGTGGAGTCCTCATTTGGGGTGTTAAACACCTCTGCAAAGTTTCAGCTCTATTGGAGAAACTTTGCAATGTAGAGTTGTTCCAACTCTACTCTGGACAGAGAGGGTTTTGGGCTCTCTAAGTGCACTTACCCACCTTGGATCAAGGTGAGATTTTAGGTGAGCACCTAATATGGTTTGGGAGGGCTCCTGTAATTTTATGGGAATTTACTAAGATACTTTCCTTTGGAAACATCTCAAAAAGCTAAAACAGACAGAAATGGTTTTCAGGGTTTTACTCAAATAATATTAATATAAAATAGGGTTGAAAATCTTAAATATGGAAAATATATGTCCTTCTCAGCTTCCATGAATTTACTCAGAATTTCCTAAGGCAGGAAAGTAATTTTCCTTGTGGAAATATCATTACTGGCCTTAGAAATAGACATAGATATAAAATAGAAAAATAATATTTTAAATCACTAAATAGTATTTTTAATGAATGAAAATGATATTAGGATCAGATCACCAACTTTAGTTGAGAGTGCCACTTGGCTTCATGAGCTAGTAGTGTATCCCAACATGATGAAGGTGATCTTGATGTAAAGGAAAAAAGGGTTTTTGATGAGAGCAAAATAATAAGTTCTTCATGGGTTGAGTCATCAAACAAGCAAGCGTACACTCAAACAAGGGTTGACATTGCACTCACAACATTATTTGGAAAAGTTTTAACAAGCTCTGATTTTTGCAATACAAAAAACTTGGGGTGGAAAACAGGGTGTGACAGACCTATCCCCCTTACAAGAATCTCGTCCCCGAGATTCCTAAGCTAAGCGTTAAACAGCTCGGGAAATTCTGATCGGAGATAGTCTTCACGCTCCCACGTGGCTTCTGCTTCGGTATGGTTGCTCCACTGAACCTTGAAAAACTTGATGGTGCATCTTCTGGTGCAACGCTCTGCTTCGTCCAAAATGCGGATCGGTCTCTCGCGGTAGGTAAAATCTGGTTGAAGGTCAATAGCTTGATGATCAATGTCCTTGTAAAGATCTGGACGGTTCAGCACTTGCCAACACTTCCTGAGCTGTGACATGTGAAACACGTTGTGCACACCCGAAAGTTGAGGAGGTAGCTCCAACTGATAAGCTACTTCCCCGCGCCTTGCCGTGATCTTGAAGGGTCCAATGAACCTTGGAGCTAGCTTCCCCTTGACATGGAAACGCTTGGTCCCCTTGAGAGGCGTGACTCGCAAGTACACTTGGTCTCCGGGAACAAACTCCACGTTTCTGCGGTGAGGGTCCGCATAGCTCTTCTGCCTTGACTTAGCTGCCTCCAAGTTCTCTCGGACAAGCTGAACCTTGTCCCCTGCTTCCTGCAGTGCTTCTGGCCCGAAAACTGGCCCTTCACCGGTTTCGGACCAATTGAGCGGGGTGCGGCATTTCCGCCCATATAATGCTTCGAATGGGGCCATTTGAAGACTGGACTGGTAGCTGTTGTTGTAAGAGAACTCAGCAAATGGTAGGCAGTCTTCCCACTTGGCACCATGGGCCAAAACACAAGCGCGGAGCATGTCCTCAAGTATCTGATTTACCCTCTCGGTCTGTCCGCCCGTCTGCGGGTGGAAAGCCGTACTGAAGGAGAGTTTGGTTCCGAGAGCTTCTTGAAACTTCTTCCAGAATCTTGAGGTGAACTGCGTGCCGCGGTCGGACACAATCTCTTTGGGGACTCCATGGAGACTCACCACTCGATGAATGTACAGACTGGCCAGCTGGCTGCCGTCGTAAGTGGTGTTAACGGGGATGAAATGGGCCACCTTGGTCAAATGATCAACTATGACCCAAATGGAGTTATGACCCTTATTCGACCGGGGCAACCCGGTGATGAAGTCCATGCCGACTATATCCCACTTCCATTCTGGCACTTGAAGAGGTTGTAGCAATCCAGCGGGTCGTTGGTGTTCATCCTTGACTCGCTGACATACATCGCATTTAGCGACATAGGAGCCAATTTCCCTCTTCATGCCATGCCACCAGAATCGTTCTCGGATGTCTTGGTACATCTTGGTACCACCTGGATGGATAGAGTACGGTGTGTCATGTGCCTCTTGCAGGATCAAGTCCTTAAGTTCGGCCTTGTTGGGTACGCATAAGCGCTTCCCATACCACAATACTCCTTGCTCATCAATCGAGAATCCTGGGGCTTTGCCTTCTCGCACCTTCCTCTGGAGGCCTTCGATACTCTTGTGCCCCTTCTGGGCTTCCTTGATGTCGTCTTCCAGAGTAGGCTTGACTTCGAGGTTGGCCAGGTACCCTGGTTCGACTATCTCAAGTCCTAAGCCCTCCATCTCTTCATACAAGGCGGGTAACCTTTCCTTGAGCGCGACGTTCAAGGAGCCTGCCTTCCGGCTCAGGGCATCGACTACCACGTTCGCCTTGCCGGGATGGTACTGAATGCTGAGGTCGTAATCCTTGATTAACTCAAACCATCTCCGTTGTCTCATGTTCAGCTCTCTCTGAGTGAAGAAATACTTAAGACTTTTGTGGTATGTATATATCTCGCATCGCTTTCCCAGAAGGTAATGTCGCCACGTCTTCAGAGCATGCACTACCGCTGCTAGCTCGAGATCATGGGTGGCGTAGTTCTCCTCATGCGGTCGCAGTTGCTGTGACAAGTACGCCACGACCCTGCCATCTTGCATCAGGACTCCACCGAGCCCGGTTCCCGAGGCATCACAATATATCACGAATTCCTTGTTGATGTCTGGGGTAGCCAATACCGGAGCGGTAGTTAGCCTCTTCTTCAACTCCTGGAAGCTTGCTTCACACGCCGGTGTCCACTCGAACTTCCGGCCTTTCTTCAAGAGCTGAGTCATAGGTCGAGCGATGCTCGAGAATCCCTCGACAAACTTGCGGTAGTATCCCGCGAGCCCGAGGAAACTCCTGACATCCTTCACGTCCTTGGGTGATTCCCAGTTGGCCACTGTAGAAATCTTGGACTGATCCACGGCTAAACCGCGTGCCATCAGGGTATGACCCAGAAACCCAACTTCGTTCAGCCAGAACTGACACTTGCTGAATTTGGCGTAAAGTTGGTGCTCTCGAAGCTTTCCTAGAACTAGCCTCAGGTGTTGCTCATGCTCTTCTTCGGACTTGGAGAAGATTAGTATGTCATCGATGAACACGACGACAAACTTGTCCAAATATTCCATGAAGACCTTGTCCATGAGGTACATGAAATAGGCTGGGGCATTTGTCAAACCGAAGGGCATGACCGTGCATTCATACAGACCGTACTGGGTCACGAATGCAGTCTCGGGTATATCTTCTGGTCGGATCTTCAACTGGTAGTATCCTGATCGGAGATCAATCTTGGAAAATACCCTGGCCCCGTTTAACTGGTCAAACACGTCTTCGATCTTGGGGAGCGGGTACTTGTTCTTAATTGTTACTTCATTAAGGGAACGGTAGTCGACGCAGAGTCGAATGGTACCATCCTTCTTTGAAACAAACAGAACAGGTGATCCCCAAGGTGACGCACTCGGACGAATGAACCCTTTCCTGAGTTGCTCATCCAGTTGTTTCTTCAGCTCTGCCAACTCCTCGGAACCCATCCTGTAAGGCTTTTTATAAATAGGCCTCGATTCGGGCATAAGCTCAATGATGAACTCAATGTCTCGGTCAGGAGGCATTCCGGGTAGCTCGTCAGGAAAGACGTCCGGGTATTCACAGACTATAGGCACTCGATCAAGCTCTACCTCGGAGAGACTGTTGACTCGAGGTGCGTGAGCCGATACTGGTTCGGAGACGAACTTGACCTTGACCCCTTGGTTTCTTATCATGGTGATGGCTCTGTTGGCACAGTCCAAAAGACTCTGGTGCTTGGCCAACCAATCCATACCGAGGATTACTTCCACACCTTGTGATTTAACCACAATGATCGGTCTGCCAAGAAACTCGTCCCATTGATAACTATCTCGACCCTTCTACACCCTAGGTTGGTCCTTAATACTGCTCCTGGGGTTTGAATTGCCATCTGTCCGCGGAGTAAAGTGGGTTTTAAACCGCATTTCTCCGCAAACCCTTGACTAACAAAAGAATGCGAAGCACCACAATCAAACAACATTGTTGCTGGAGTTGAGTTGACGAGGAACGTACCCAGAATGCAGTCTGGGTCTTCCTGTGCTTCTTCTGCAGTGATGTGATTGATCCAGCCCCTACCATTGAACTGTTGGTTGCGGGGGGCCTGGTTCCTCCCTGGTGCATCTTGACCGGGGTTGGGTGCATTGGGATGCGGTGCGTCGGGCTTCTTGTTGGGGCACTGCCTGGAATAGTGCCCAGTCTGACCACACCCAAAGCAGGTGACTTGCCCTGGAGGGTTGGTCTTGACTCCACCGTTGTTCGGCGGTTTGACTACTGGCTTGACTTGCTGCTGAGGCTGAAAATTCTGGCGGAACACCGGGTACTTGTATTGTTGCTGCTGAAAGTTGGGTCTTGTAGGTGCTGACTGCCACGGTCTTGGTCTTGCATTACCGGGTCCTCCACTGCCTATCAGCTTGCGCTTGCGGGTCTCGTCCATTGCATGACGCTTGTCTTCCAGCATAAGAGCTTTGTTAACCAACTCGCTGAAAGTCTGGCAGTCGCAAACCACCAGCTGGTATTGCAAGGACTGCTGTAACCCTTCCATGAAGCGTTCCACCTTAGCGGCCTCAGTGTTAACATCTTCCGGTGCGTACCTTGACAAGAGATTAAACTTCTGCAGGTACTCCTTAACAGTCCCACTGCCCTGCCTTAAGGCTCGGAATTCACGCTTCTTAATGGTCATCAGTCCAGGCGGAATGTGAGCCGCGCGAAATCCTTCCTTGAACATCTCCCACGTGACGACTTGCCCTGCCCGCATGATCTGGAATCCATCCCACCATGCCCTGACGGTGCCTCCGAGACAGTGAGAAGCATAAAGGACCTTCTCATGATCATCGGTGCACTTGACCAGCGCAAGGAGGTCTTCAATGGTGCGAATCCAGTCATCGGCGTCCAGGGGTTCAGTCGACTCCGTGAATATGGGGGGCGTAGTCCGCATGAACTCAGAAAGAGAAGAGCGACCACCGCCATATTCATTCTGCGGCGGGTTGTCCACCAGGACTTGGGTCAGCTGCTGGATAGCGGCATTGCTGGCTTGACGCTCCTGTCGAAGAGCTTGAAGGAACTGAGCCATCGTCAAGTTCTCAGGAGGAGGTGGTGGCGGAAGGTCTTAGGCTGCTCGTGGTGACCTCCAGCGTGAGCTTCTCCTTCGGTTCCCTGCGGCGTCCCTGAAGAGCCGGCGCCGGGGTTGCCGAAGGTGCTGTTGCGGGTTGCGTTCACCATCCTGTCATAGAAACAGACAGGTCAAAATGCCACCTTGCTCGGGAGTACAAGGATTTGCTCCTAGTAGGAGGGGGTCCAATACGTGCATGTGCCAAGTTTTTAAAACCAAAGTTTTTGACAAACTGGAAATTGCATTCATGACAACTAGGTGACGTAGTCACTTACAGACTGCCCAAGGCAATAGGTGACTTACATCAAGCACACATACGCAATTTAAAAACGGATACAAGGATACCCTATACTCGGGTACTCCGATTGCCTACGCAAAAAATCTACGCGGCGGACTGCTCGGTCTCAAAGGCGGACTCAACAGGATCCTCATCTTCATCAACATCCTCTTCCTTTATAGGAGTGGAAGAAAGAATCCGCACGTCTCAGCGTCTCTTGGGCGAGGCGGCAAAGATCTCAGTGTACTCTTCCGCTGTCAGGCGACGACTCTGAAGAGGGACTGCCTGGATGGGTAACATACCACCCCTAGTGGCAACAGCTGCCCTCCCTTCAGGTGCGCTTGCCTTCTTTACTTTGCGGTTTTGCATCTTCTCTGTGTGGAGCAGGCCTTTGACTAGGTGCAGCTCTTGGCGAAGCTTGACTGATTCCTTAACCAGGAAGTGTGTCAGGGTGTCTGACGAGAGACTGAAGTAGGTCTGAAAGCTCAGTGGCATCCCATCCTCCGTGGCGGGGGTGAGTGTCCAACTCCCATCCACTCCTTCCTTAATGAAAGGTAGATGATGAGTGACAGGCTCGTTAGCCATCTCAGGGAGGATGCTGCGGAGTTGCACGAGCGCCTCTCGTGCAGCCGTCTACACTGCCAACATCAGCTCTCCCATCTATGGTCCTTCAAAGAACCAACTAGACGGGGAGTCATTAGCCTTCACTATCACGTCCACGTGATATTCCTTGGTGTCGGCGTTGACCCAATGCTTGTGGTAGAGGAAGATGGGCGTGCGTCGTACGTGGCACTTCTCGAGACAATCCACCAGAAGTAGTGGAAAGCCGGTCTCCAAAAGCGTCTCAGGTACAGCAGCCATCTACAATGCATAGGAGAGAAGTCGGGAGGTTGTATGTGTAAGAGTCTTGTGCAAGGCTTGCGTCCTAACGTTCTTGGTTAACGTCCATGCTATCTAAGGCTTCTTATAGTCAACCTGGCTCTGATACCAGTTCTATGGGGACCCCGACTAGCAAGTCGAGTTCGCCGTGCCCAGTGACCCCAAGGATCAATGTTCACTGAACACAGATACTAAATGATAGAGTCTTACATCCAAGTACCAAATTATTACATCAAATGACCAGAAGGTCGGGTTCAAGACAGGGCCGGGCCGGCAAAATCCGGGGCCCTGTGCAAAACTAAAAAATGGGCCCTCTCTCGTAGAAAAAAGAAAAGATCTAGAATATATCCAGATGTGTGTATATCTAAATTCAACGAGCAACTATAATATATATATATATCACAAAAAAATTGTAATATACTCCATTCGTATCAAAAATTTGTCTTAGATTTGTCTAAATATGAATGTATCTAGTCATATTTTAGTGCTAGATACATATTTTGATAAATATTATGCAAGAATTTTGGGACGAAGGTAGAAATACATCATTAAAAAGATAGGAATTAGAAATAGGAACCGTAAAAAGGGACTTGATAAGCACCTGGAGACGAGTCATTCACTGATTAATCTGCGATGGACAAATCTGAAATTTGGAAGACCATGAAGGCAATTAGGAAATGACCAGATCGCACGACCGAGGGACGAGGGCGAGATATGGCAACAGGGCGAACGATGAGACATCTCATGCCCTCTTTCGTGGAGCCCATGCGAGAGTTTCCTGTGGGCCGGCGGCGGCGACTGCTTTTTCCATGCGAGAGAACCACGATCTCGATCCTGTAGGGACGAAGCGACCAAGTAGGACGAGGCGATGAGCAGGTTTTGTTTGCAAGACAAAGGCGACGTCGTGACGAGCAGTTATGGGGATCGAAAAGATCCCGATCACGATCACAATTCAGCATTCTGGGTCGACGGCCTGGTTGCCTCGAGGCCAGCCCACTCCAGTGTCCGCGGCCCACTAAGTAATGCTTAGTTTTTCCCTTTTAATACTAGGCTTATATATATAACTTGGGCCCCTTCAAATTTTGGGCCCTGTGCGGGCTGCACATCTGGCACCACTGTAGGCCCGGCCCTGGTTCAAGAGCAGGTCCTAAAGCCAAATAAAGGGATACATCGAGTAGCGGAAACTCGTAAGGGCTAAGCGGTGCCCATGCCATCAAGCCTACACCGACAGGCATTCTGACTCGGAAGCGTCCTAGATTGCAGGTCCGTCTCCGACGGCGTACTCATCGCCAAACTCCGGTCCTTCCATGTCTGGTCAATAACATAACCAGTGGCAAGCCAATGAGTACTTTGAATGTACTCGCAAACAGCCCATGACATAAATGCTAATGCAGGGCAGTAACATGCATCTTTAGTGGAATGCGATGAGGTGGTATGATCATGTATATGCATCAGGTTAAAGAATTACTTTTGAAGAACAGGTTACAGATATCATCATCTCTGCTAAGGGTTGAACACACCGGGTTCACCCTATATGCCAAGTCATCGGACTTGTCATAATCTCAAGGTATTAATGAGGGCTAAACCATCCGGGTTTACCCTACATGTCAAGTCACCGAACTTGATCATATTATTGTGATTATCATGATTATAACGACACCTTTTTAACACCACACACACACACTTGGTTTATGCGGAAACTCAGGACGTAGTTTAAGCAGCACCACCCAACTGTCCTTGACCATGGACACGGCTATTCGAATAGTTTACACTCTGCAGAGGTAGTACGCTGGACCCACGAGAAACGGAATACTTCCGTGTCATCCACGACTCGCGGTATATCACATATACCCGAGGTAAGTATCCGATCATCATCTTTCCCCTGACGATACTAGACAAAGAGATCCACTCGATTGGTACCCAGCCCACATGTTGTACGTCTTACGAGCACCGACTCTGGACTGTATCAACCATGCAGGGACCAACGGTGTGCCTGGAACTCATAATAATGGCATAGTCGTCCTACCTGGCACGACCCCATCACGAGAGTGACACCGATCACTCCCGCCACTAGTAATGTGGCTCTTTGCTAGCACTGACCAGAGTAATCAACAAAGCCCCGTCCCATAAAGGGGTATCGTGGTCGTACTGGGTAAGGTTGGGACGGTCGAAACATCATAAATCTAATCCATTTCCGAAACCATACTCACACCAAAATCACCAGTGCATCACTTCACCAAAAGTGATCACCAACTCATCATCACCTTCGGGCATTAGTGGCACCCGACGGGGTTTTCATAAACTCTTTATTTAACTCATCATCATGCTCATGATAAAATGCTCTATTATTACTTGTCAACTTGATGTGCCTTAACATTACTTGTCAACATGATAGTATCATGACCCTCACGGGGTCAAGCTCAATGCAGTGATTCTACTCTACTAGCCAACATGACAGTAGCATGATCCTCGTAGATGGTAGGATCAAGCTCATCATGTTTGTGCTCCGAGGAGCCATGTGAAATCACTTCTATAATGCAAGGGCTTCGAAGAAGCCTTCAGTACCATCACATCAATGATGAACCGACATCGTGATTACATGCAATGGAAAATACTTGCTATTCTAGCATGCATCATTTTATTTACTTAGGTCATGGCAAAGGGCATGCTTGCCTTGGTCAGCTAGGTATCCGGGGTCTTCGAGGTCTTCCGCTCCGGATCCTCCATCACTCGGTAATTCTACCGTCGAGAAAGGAATAAATAAATACTAGCTTTTACTAAAACAGTTCACAAAGTGCTTTTAAAAATGTTGCAAGGCTTGAATAAATCCAGGTTATTATTTTGAAAAATGTTCCCTACTGTTTTATTAGCTAAGCATATTTATTTAAAAGCAAACAGAAGCAAACAAGTGCTTTTTAATATCGTTTTATTATACCAAAATAGTTTCTGTTATTGATAAATGTCAACTATTACAGAATCAAATACTACTCATTTTTAGAAAAATACTGGTGGAAGAATTATATTTTTCTACTAGCTAAATCTTTTTATAAAAATCATTTAGTTTGCTGGATTAAAACAAAAGAAAAAGGCCAGGGAAACAGATCCAGCCGGCCCAGCCAGCAGGCCTGGCCACCAGGCGCGCGTGGGCCAGGTTCAAACCTGACCTGCGGGCCCCTGGGGTCAGCGTCAGCGGCTGCGCGCGCTGGCTGCCCCAGGACACCGCCAGGTGGGCTCCACCTGTCGGGTCCTTCTCCTACCTCTGGCCAGAGAGGTGGAGATGGCCGCCGGCGAGGCTGCCGTTGTCCTCAGGCCTAGCTAGGAACGGGAACGGTTCCTCGTGCCTCCGCCTACCTGCTCGTGGTCGGTACGTCACCAGAGGTGGTCTGGGTCGCCGGCAACGAGGTGCTCGTGGCGGAAGGGTTTCGGGTTCAAGTTGAACTAGGGGCTAGAGGTATGGATTTGCTCGGGAGAGTTAGGGGAAATGTTCCTGGTGCGAGGGGAGTGTAATGAGAGGTCGGGCAGCGCAGGAGCCGACGTGTTGCCGGAGATCGACCGGAGCTCCGAGGCGGAGGGGCCTCGGTCGATCTCGAGCACCGGGGCTCTGCGACCTCGATTGGGCGGCTAGGGAGTGTCTACTGGTTGTGTTGAAGCTGCTTGGAGGGTGCTGGAGTGCCGGGGGGGGTCTATTTATAGGCCAACGACGGTGACCCGACTCGGGCACGCCGGTGACTCACCGTGGCACGCGTGCAAGAACAGTGAGGTGCTGGCCGCGAAACCACGGGTTCGGGACGTGGTTTAGGGCCTCCTGATGCAACGGCCGCAGAGGGAAAGTGAGTGGGGACGAGCTGCAGCGACCGTGCATGCTCGGCCGCGTCGGGGGCGCACGGGCACGCGTCGCCTGAGCTCTTGCGCGAGGGGGAGAGGGTCCCTGGGGTAGCTTTGCACTGAGGGGCTGTCAGGGGAGTGCTTGGACACTACTGGGGAAGCTGGGACCGGCCGGAGCGTCGGCCCCTTGCGGGTGGCTCTCTGCAGTGCGCCAGAGCGCAGTTTTGGCATGCCACGGCATGCTGGCTCGCTCTGGGGCACTTGGGACGTGTCCTTCATGTCCTGAGTGTCGCTGGGAGTGTGCCTAGACGTTGTGGTTTAGTGGGAGCTCGAGCTGGTCAAGGGAGCAAGGAACACTAGTGTTGCCAGTACTGTCCTGCAGCTCAAATTGGAGTTCTTGTCACTCGTGCTTGGAATTGGGGAGGGGCTGGTTGACTGGGTGCTCAGGGTGTTCTGGTGCTCTAACCCACCAAGTTTGGGGCCTTGACATTGGGTAAAACAGTGGCTAGGAAGGTTTTTACCTTCCTGTCAGTAGGTGTTCGACAGTGACTTCGGGTGCTTCCACTCCACCACTGTAAATGAAACTTAACAGGTTTGTTCTTGGGGTAAAAACATGGGGTTCCACCAAATATGAGCTCCATTGAACAAGTTTGGCTTTGCAAACTTGAAAATGTCTCAAAGTGACCAGTACTGTCCCTTACAAAGGAAGTGTGGTCAAACAGAGTCTCACAAATCCCATTTTTGGTGTGGAGTCCTCATTTGGGGTGTTAAACACCTCTACAAAGTTTCAGCTCTATTGGAGAAACTTTGCAATGTAGAGTTGTTCCAACTCCACTCTGGACAGAGAGGGTTTTGGGCTCTCTAAGTGCACTTACCCACCTTGGATCAAGGTGAGATTTTAGGTGAGCACCTAATATGGTTTGGGAGGGCTCCGGTAATTTTATGGGAATTTACTGAGATACTTTCCTTTGGAAACATCTCAAAAAGCTATAACAGACAGAAATGGTTTTCAGGGTTTTACTCAAATAATATTAATATAAAATAGGGTTGAAAATCTTATGTATGGAAAATATATGTCCTTCTGAGCTTCCATGAATTTACTCAGAATTTCCTAAGGCAGGAAAGTAATTTCCTTGTGGAAATATCATTACTGGCCTTAGAAATAGACATAGATATAAAATAGAAAAATAATATTTTAAATCACTAAATAGTGTTTTTAATGAATGAAAATGATATTAGGATCATATCACCAACTTTAGTTGAGAGTGCCACTTGGCTTCATGAGCTAGTAGTGTATCCCAACATGATGAAGGTGATCCTGATGTAAAGGAAAAAGGGTTTTTGATGAGAGCAAAATAATAAGTTTTTCATGGGTTGAGTCATCAAACAAGCAAGCATACACTCAAACAAGGGTTGACATTGCACTCACAACATTATTTGGAAAAGTTTGAACAAGCTCTGATTTTTGCAATACAGAAAACTTGGGGTGGAAAACAGGGTGTGACATATCAATAGATTTTTAGCAAGCAAAGATGCAAGCAAATAGAAGGCACATGGTAACTCAAGCAGGCAGAAAGAGATCTGGCGAGAAAATGGCGAATAAAACGACGAATCTTTTTGGTATTTTCTGAAAATCGTTTTAGAAGTGGGGGAGAGGAAAACGAGAGGCAAATGGCAAATAAAGTAAATGCAAGAGATGAGTTTGTGATGGGTACTTGGTAAGCTTGATCTTGCTATGTATCCTCCCCGGCAATGGCGCTAGAAATCCTTCTTGCTACTTCTTGAGCTTGTGTTGGTTTTCCCTTGAAGAGGAAAGGGTAATGGAGCAAAGTAGATAAGTATTTCCCTCGGTTTGTTGAGAACCAGGGTATCAATCCAGTAGGAGGAACAAGTTAGGCCCCAATGTTAGCACCTGCACAAACAATCAAACTCTTGCACCCAACGCAATAAAGGGATCGTCAATCCCTTCACGGTTATTTGCAAGGACAAGATATGATAGAGATAAATAAAACAAAAGTAAATAAATGCAGCAATATATTTTTGGGTTTTTTGGTTTATAGATTTGAAAATATTATGTGGAAAATAGACCCGGGGGCCATAGGTTTCACTTGAGGCTTCTTTCATGTAGGAAAGTAATACGGTGGGTGAACAAATTACTGTCAAGCAATTGATAGAAAAGCGAATAATCATGAAGATATCTAAGGCAATGATTATGCATATAGGCATCACGTCTGTGTCAAGTATACCGAAACGATTCTGCATCTACTACTATTACTCCACACATCGACCGACTCCTGCCTACATCTAGAGTATTAATTTCATTAAGAACAGAGTGACGCATTAAGTAAGGTGACATGATCTAGAGGAATAAACTCAAGCAATATGATTAAAACCCCATACTTTTATCCTTGATGGCAACAATACAATGCGTGCCTCGCTACCCCTACTTTGTCACTAGGTGAGGACACCGCAAGATTGAACCCAAAACTAAGCACTTTTCCCATTGCAAGAATTACCAATCTAGTTGCCCAAACCAAACCAATAATTGGAAGACACTTGCAAAGATATGAAATCATGCATATAAGAATTCAGGAAAGACACAAATAATATTCATAGATAATCTGAACATAAACTCACAATTCATCGGATCTTGACAAACACACCGCAAAAGAGTATTACATCGGATAGATCTTCATGAAGATCATGAAGAACATGGTATTGAAGAACAAAGAGAGAGAATAAGCCATCCAGATACTAGCTATGGACCCATAGAGGTCTGTGGTAAACTACCCACGCATGATCAGAGAGGCAATGGAGTTGATGTAGAGGCCCTCCATGATCGAATCCCCTCCAGCAGATTACCAGAAAAGGCTCCCATATTGGATCTCTCGGAAACAGAGGCTTCCGGCGGCAAAAACGTATTTTTTGGTGTTCGTTTGATATTGGGGGAATATTTGGGAATTTATAGGACGAAGATTAGGGTTAGGATACCTGGAGGGGACCCACAAGTCAGGGGTGCCGCCTACCCCCATGGTCGCGCCCTGCATGCTTGTGGCCTCCCGGCAAGTGCCCTGCCCCCTTCTCCATGTCTGGCAGGTCTCTTTCGTTCTAGAAAAAATCATTCCGAAGATTTTATTCCGTTTGGACTCCGTTTAATGTTCCTTATGTGCAAATCCCAAAAACAAGGAAAAATAGAAACGAGTACTAGGGTCTAGATTAATAGGTTAGTCCCAAAAATAATATAAAACAGCATATAAAAATCCAAAACAGATAATATAATAGCATGGAACAAATGTAACTACTCATAAAGAATTTTCAAGTTCATAATCAGAGGAGTATTAATAATCATTAAGGATCTGAACATATAATCTTCTACCAAATAGACCAACTAGCATCAACTACAAGGAGTAATCAACACTACTAGCAACCCCCAGGTACCAATCTGACGTTTGAGACAAAGATCGGATACAAGAGATGAACTAGGGTTTGGAGAGGAGATGATGCTGGTGAAGATGTTGATGGAGATTGACCCCCCCCCCCTCGATGAGAGGATCGTTGGTGATGACGATGGCTTCGATTACCCCCTCTGAGAGGAATGTTTCCTCGGTGGAATAGCTCCGTCGGAGCTCTAGATTGGTTCAGCCCAAGTTCCGCCTCGAGACGGCGGCGGTTCGTCCCGAAAGCTCTGTTCTGATTTTTTTTCCAGGTCCAAACCCTTGATATAGCAGAAGATGGGCACTGGGGGCCTGCCAGGTGGCCCACAAGCCTGCAGGGCGCGGCCAGGGGTGTAGGTCGTGCCCCCCTGGCGTGTGGCTGCCTGGTGGGTCCCCTCAGGTGTCTCTTTTGCATAGTATTTTTTATATATTCCAAAATAATTCTCCGTAAGTTTTGAGGACTTTTGGAGTTGTGCAGAATAGGCCTCTCAGATTTGCTCCTTTTCTGGTCGAGAATTCCAGCTGCCAGCATTCTCCCTCTTCATGTAAACCTTGTAAAATAAGAGAGAAAAGACATAAGTAGTGTACCATAATGTGTATTAACATCCCATAATGCAATAAATATCTATATAAATGCATGATGCAAAATGGACGTATCACCCAGCTCCCAGCCGGACATAACGCCAAAAGCTTCGCAGTCCGGCATCCATTTAAGAATCTGGTTCCTGGCGGAATTGCGATGAAGTGGGGTGAGTTTCTCCGACAAGCGATGTGTCCCAAAATGGCCGAACAATTGGTCTCACAGCAAGCCGTGGCCGTAAGCTGTGAAGTTGTTGGCGTGGCCAGGATACAGACGCATGCAATCAGCGGGTCCATTGAACTCCAAGGCGAACTAGTCTCTCTTCTCCAAAGGAGAGATGCAGCGGCGAAGCAAGTGTGCCCTCACTTGTTGAACGGTCAGCCATGTAGCCTTGAGGTGGATGATCCTGTTCAAGGCCAGTTGGAGTTTGTTGTCGAAGGAGCCAGATTTCCCCCAGTCGCTGTCGCGCGTGACGCACTCAGTCCGCGCCCGGTAAAACTCGGGGGCTTCTTCATCCTTGATCCATCACCACTCGCCCCTCCATTCCTCCCACTTCCTACGCAGCTGCCCAAAAAGGTACTCCTTCTTGTCCCCAGGAATCTAGCTTATGTTCCCCGAGCGGTGGGACTTATCCTTAATCCAGGAAGGAAGAAGTTCCTGAACAAGTCGACATTGGGGGCAACTCCGACGAAGTTCTCACACAGGTGGGCTAATATCGCCATGCAAGACACGATATTGGGGGTAAAGTCCAGAAAATGGAACACATATGCTGCCATAATGTGCAAAAGAAATTAGAGAAAGGAGGAACGAGTCCGTAGTAAAAGTACGCACATAAGAAGTGGTACGAATCTAAAGGCTTCCTCTCCTTGGGGTTGTTTGGCAAAACTTGGGGTGCTCCATGCCCCTTTGTCGTCCGCCCCCACATGTACACATACCTGTCATGGCTTTGTCACGGCAGATGTCCTTGCAAAAGGACTTAGGTGTGAGGCCATCGCGGTCATGTGGTGACTTGAAGTGTTTGATCGGGAACGAGAGACAAGTTTACCCAGGTTCGGTCCCTCAAGAAGGAGGTAAAAGCCTACGTCATGCTTTGTATTGTATTGATTTGGTATTGATTACAAGGGAGAAGATCTGCATGATCTCGTTCTCGATCCCTTTTCCCCTCCCCCTAAGTCGCCGCAGGGGCTCACCTTTATACACAGGTCGAGGCCATGGGCTTACAAAAGTCCAATGCGGGTTACACTTCGTAACCGATCTTGGCTTTAAGTCGCCTCGCCTTAATGAGCAAACCATCTCCGTACGGCTTACACCTCTCAGTCACACACTTTCTTCTGGCTCTGGGTCTGCTGCCTAGCCTGCCTAGTAATCCACCTCCAGGGTTATCTTAGTATTCAGGCCCATTAAGTTTGTATTTGTTAAATCGCAAACCTCCTAACCTAGCCCCTCCCGGGTTGGTTATATCGGGGGTTATATCCCCAACATTAGGCCCCAGATTGATTTGAACCCGTTCATATCAAACTTCCATTCTTCTGGTTGGCGAGTCTGACTTTCCCTTTAACCATTTAGTTGAGAGTATATCTTCACGACCTGCCATATAGAAGGACTGGCATCACCTCTCGCAACCCAACTAATCTTCATGATATCCCAATGGATCTTTGCCTTAACTAATTGGTCCAAAAATTGAGGCGTCGTTGGCTCCAAAGTTTGCTGCACCTATTTGTTTCCCGCACGTGCCGTTTTCACTTCAATATTTGATCCTTTAAATACTCCCGAAGGGACCCATCACTTTTCACTGTGCCTATTCGCTTCTTCTTCCTCGCGTCATCTTCACCCGCGCCTGGAGCTTCGTTGTTGCTTCACCTCCCGAGAACATCAGCGACCTTAGTCGCCGCAGGATCTTTCGGGCGATGTTGTTGACGTCGTCAGCAATCTTCTTCGGACCTCCACCGCAACCAGATGAAACCCTCGACGCACAGTAATTTGCATCGTTCCCCCATTCTCAGGAGTTCGTCGGAGTTCTTTTGCATTCATCGCCATTGTCACCTCATGCCTAGTTCCAGTGATTCTTTCCCATAGATAAACCGCGGTGGTAACCATATATCTGATTCGCACGGAATATGCTTCAGATTCACCTTGAAATCCATACGATAAGTCATCACTGTTTCCATACCCTGATGTTAGGGTTAGTAAATATTTTCTTTTCGAATCACTCCGTAGATCTGTAATTGTAGTTGCTTTGTTTGAAACCTGTTTGCCCCACACTTAGCAAAAACCAGAGGTTCCGACTGTTTGTAAGGTGGCTTTAAGTTTTTGGTTGTTCATCATCTTGGTGGAAACCCGCCATATCTGTACACTTTCAATTTTCAGTAGCGACTTATCTCACGGCGACTCGCTCATTGTAGATAACCAAGTCCTCTGATCATAATATTTCCCTTCAACAAACTGTTGTTACTTGCATAACCCGCCATATGCGCTTTCGCAACTTCCTTTCATTTTCAAGTAATTCATCATGGTAAAGATCACCACCTGCAACTAGGAGCCTTCGCAAGTCTCAGAAACCGTACTTAAGGATTACGTGGATCAAGGGCTCTTGGCATCAAAAGAGGAGATTGGTTGGCAAGCCGCCCTTGGAGAGAAACAGACACAACCCGCCGGAGGAGAAGTAGTAGTGTTCGTAGATCACCTCCAACGGGGCTTTTCTCCTCCCGGGTCAAAATTCTTCCGGGATGCCTTGCACTTTTACCACCTTCATCCTCAAGATCTAGCTCCCAATTCCATATCAAACATGTGCTAATTCAAGTGTTTTGCGAGGCCTATATGCAAATGGAGTCCACTATCCCTCTTTTTAGGGAATTCTTTTATCTCAACCGCCAAACGGAATGTGCTGATGGCCCTAGCTTAGAGCTCGATGGAGTCACAATCCAAAGACGAAGAGATGGTGGCTTTCCTGCAGCTTCCCTACCAAGCCACCCCAAAGGATGGACCAAAACTTGGTTTTATTGCCAGAACACAACCCTTGCAGATGAGAACCCCTTGCCGGTTACACAGCCGAGCGCCTTCCTCCATGCTTTGAACTTCCTGGTCCTACTTCCCAGAAGGAACATGATCAACTCACCCTTGTGTGGGCAAAGCTTAGGGCCTTGACAGCTCATGGATTAACCAGAGTTGACCTAATCCGGTGTTGGGTATCTTGGAGGATCTTGCCATTGACTTGTCGTCATGCGTTAATGTGCGCTTATGATGGCAACTTAAACAACACCCAGCGATATAGCAACATGTCTTTGGAGACTCATGATGTGAACCGGATTATGAAGTAGTTGTTGGGTGAAAATCAAGATACTTGCAATAAAGTTGGTCTGAGACCCTTCTCCATTCTTAATCCGGCTCCTTGAGTAAGAATCCTTGATATTTCTTTTTGGCTTTATAACAAATTTCAGTTTTTTAAGAACTTTCTACCTTTACCAACACTTTTGTAGGTTGGTTCTACATTTTGGAAAAAGAAGAATCGGAAAGTTCCGACTCAAAAATCCAAAGCCAATCTTCAGAAAAAAAAAGGGTAGGGCGGCTGCAGAAGAGCCATTGTCTAAGGGCGAGTCACAATCTATTGGCGATCATGTGGAGGTAAAACCTAACACCTTGGCCAACCTTTTATTAAACATGCTAACACCTCTTATTCTCAGGTTAATGATGAAATAAGCAAGGCTGAAGGCATTGAGGTACTTCCTGTTTCTTCCGACTCAAAACCCTTATTTCCAAGGAAAATGAGGCGGTCATTAGGAAAATAAGTTGTTCTCACCTGGATGCTCATTTGGACCCCAATTTTATTTTGAAATAAGCCCAATATGAATTAAGACGCCAAACTCGGAGCGGCTCTGGTGATCTTGTGGCTGGCTTACCTCAAAAGCCAGCCGCCCGAAAACGACCGAACGACGTGCCTAATAGTCCAACCCCTTCTTTCCCAGAAGCTAGTCTTATCCAACAACCTCTTAATTCTTCTGACTTTAAATATCAGGATTCACCACCCTCCTCGGGCGACTCAACTGCCTCAAAGGTGTCACCCCTTATTATCAATCCAGGGTATACTTTCTTCCTTATATTAACTATTTGTTTATTGATCCTTAATTTTGCATCCACTTCACTAAGTTGTCTTATTCACAAGGCCAAGGCTAAGACCAAGAAGTGGAAAGTTGGCGAGTCAAACGTCCATCCCGCTGCGTGTGAACAAGAAAATCCATCCTTGGTGACCCCTAAACTTCATGTTGAGTGCTCTGAAGCTCACCAGAATGCCCAAGATGAGCCGCCCCAACGTATTGAGCCGCAGAGTCCTGAAACTATCATGGCTAAAGCTAACCCGCCCAGTCCTCGGAAAATAACAAAAGTTCCATCTCATGAGGAAGAGGTTATTGTTACTGGTACGGGTTATACCATTCCGGTGCCTTGTCAAACACTGACCAAACATACTGCCAAGGGTGAGACGCCTTTGCCCGAGAAGGAGAAAACTAAACTTGATCTTCCCAATTATGAGGGGATCAGTGCTGAAGAATTGCATGTTGGTTACTTAAACGCCTCTTCATGAGTCGGGATATGGAAGCCAGCCTCGTCAGCATGATGCGCAAAAAATATGAGGTATGCTCAGCTTTGATTGTTTATGCTATGTATATCCCTTTCTAACCCCCAAGGGTCGGCTTACCTTGTTGAAGATGACTCGGGTCTTTTTATATATATCGGTTGAGGAGATCCCTTTGTAGCACACAAGGGCCAGCTTATCTTCTTGAAACAGCCGGGTCTTCTTTATACGTTTAGGAAAAAACTGATATACATTAGCCCCCAAGTGCAAGGTATATTGCTTGCAATCTGCTTGGGACTTGAAGAAAATATTTCCTTGACATAGCCCCCAAGTGTCATGATCCTCCTTGCCGCCTGCTTATAGATGACTAATATCCATTTTAATGAATGATTGTGCAGGATGCTTTGAAAATGGCCGAGTCAAATTTGACCGGTTTGAAGGAAAATCTGGCGGTGTAGAAAGACGCCCGGGCCGAAGCTGAGTTGAAGTTGCAATTCTCGTTGGAGGAATTTGAGAAGGCCAAGGTGGGTTTGGAATCTAAGAAAACTTCCTTAACTAAACGGGGAGAAGACGCCGAGGGTCAATTAAAACCCGTTACTGAAGAGTTGTCTGGCTTAAAATGGCACATTGCTCAGATGACTCAGGCCATCTTTGGTGAGTACTTGCTTATGATCTTACGATTTTCTCAGGTGACTCGCGACTTATGCATTTAAACTGCTTACAGGTCCTCGGACACGCAATTTTCCGGACGACAGCTTGATAAAATTAAAAGTTGTATACACTCTGACTAAGCAACTGTATGCTGGAAGTCTCTACACTATCAAGGTTGTAATGGGGGATAAAGAGCCGGTAAAGTTTTGAATAATTCCCAAGCAGGTGTTTATCCGCCTCTCAACAATTCCCAAGCAACTTGATGAATTGAAGAGATCTGCCGCCCGAGCAGGTGCCATAGCGTCTTTAAGCCGGGCATTGGCTTATTCAATAGATCTTGACCCAAACCAGATGGTCGGCGGGTTCCCAGAACTTAAATATGATGGGTCATCACTCACGAGGACTGACCTTGCTCATTGTATAAAAGTGAGTCGAGTGCTCGCTACCAAATTGGCCTCAGAATTAGACTCAAAAGTATATCAGGCGGCTTATGATGACATCAACTCACGAGTTTAACCGCCTAATTTTGAACTGCGGGATCTAACTCCTCAACGCCGTAAGCATCTTTTTGTCCCTGATGTTGACCCATCCCCTGTCTTGCATGAAGAAGCAATATTTCACGCTTTAACCAATTGCAACTGGGATGTGGACAAACTTCAGATCCAAGACCCAGCACCCTCAACACAAGATGACCCGGAGGCGTCTTAAGCGTCGATAGGTTTAACCCGGATATTGAAAAACAACCGAGTTATGTAAATAACCTTTTGAAAAACTTGATCTAGGATTTTAAGCTCATTGTAGCCTTGTACTAGCTAAGTGAGCAACTACTTTCCTGTGTCGTGTCTTCGTGCACGCTTAAACTTTTAATCCTATCCTTAAGTCGACTAGGAATGTATGTATCCTCACAGTGTCATTTTATGACTTGAATCAACATTGGCGGGTAAAAATGTGAGTCGGCTTCTTGAAGTTTTCCCTCCATTTGTAGAATATTTGAATAGGCCATGATAGGACTTTGTAGTTTCATAACCCGGATATCCTTTATGAACTGGTGGTAAAATAATAGTGTCCCCTCAATACTCAATCTTTGAACAAAACGGGTGTGATAACCCATAATAAGTCGGCTCAGTGAGACTTGGCAAGTGTCGAGCTTTTGTTCTGGCAACAACCTGGTGTCTCAATGTGTAGTTCTCAAAAGCCGACTCTTTATGCAAATAATAAGCAGGGACTTTGTAGTTCTGATTATGTAAATTTGGGCAGCAATGTGTAGCCCCCAAGTGTCGGGTAGTTTGCCTGCAACGACTTGGGACTATATAACTCATCATAATGCACTTCAGAGGTTCTGTCATATTAATCTGATTTGAATGAATCCTTGACCGTGGTTGTAATATAACCTGGTATGAGTATTCTGGAATAATGCCTGTTTTTTAAATGAAATCCCTGCTCGTGGTTGCATTGCAACCCAACAAATATGTTTTTGAGAAATCCATAAGTGTTGCAGTTTACTACAGAGCACAAGTTGGAACAATCCAAGAGCCAGTCAATTAGATGACTCGACATTTACATATGATAGGGCGGCTCTTCAAGAATATTCAAATCTTCTGAGCTGACTTAAAAAATCCCAATCATTTAATACTCGTTATAATAAACCATGATGAAGATCTATTTGATCCTGCAAAAGTTTGTACTTTTAACCCGGTTTCAAGACCGGCTGATAAAGCAGGTATGACAACTCATAATAAGGCGGCTTTGGAGGCACAACTCTAATTTGATAAAACTCAAGGTTTTTGGTGTCAAAAAGCTAGGCATAATAACCTAAAAGCCCGTAAGCTAGCTCTCACGTGACATAAATCCGTCGTTTTAACCTTAATTAGTTCAGGGTCTTTTTAAAAAGAGAGACTGTTAAGAGTACGAATGGGCCACATAGCGGAGGAGTTACAACAAACGGGTGAGTTTATCCTAGCTCATTGCAAGTCGGCTCTCTCGTGACATAAACCACCGTTTTAACTTTGACACGTTCAGGGTCTTTTTAAAAAGAGTGTCTGTCAAGCGTACGGCAGGTCACCTGGCGGTGTAGCAAGTTGCAATCAGGCATGTTTAACTCAAAATGACGTCAAGCTGGTCAAGAGGGTATGAAAGCTAAACTCAGTGAGTTGGAAGTCCCCAAGTGACCTATGAGCATGGGCAAGCTCAGCATAGGAAAGCCGGCTTGATTCCACTTATCATAATAGGGTGCCTATGTCTGCACCGTGTATCATGGCGACTCGTCCTCCTGGGAGACTTTTAAATTTTTTCACCCATAAGGTAGGTCACCCATGCTTTGAACAGCGCATTATGGCGGCTTGCACTCTTGGGCGACTTGTTCACGGAACCTCTGCATGATATCGCAATTCTCCCATGAATGATTGGTCGGGTTATCCTGGGTACCATGCTTGGGACAAGGCCCCTTGAGTGTTTCCTCATAGTTGCGCGGCTTTTTCCTATTGCGTCGATTGGCTTGTTTAGGTTTTCCGTTGTTTTAGCACTGATTTTCGAAATCGGCATTGGTGTTAGCAACAATTTCTCACCCGCCATCAGCCTGTTTACACTTTCCATTGCTGCCTTGTTTTCCTAAGTTCCCATCGGACTCCATCTATCAACCCAGCGTGGGTGGATTGGTAAACAAATGATTCGTCTCAAGGTTTAATGGCCACCGGCTCGGATGTCTCTTCTGGTGCATCACCTCAGGGGCATTTCTATGAAGCCCTAACTGCCAAGCCTCGGCCTTCATGCGCCGACTCATTATGAATATGAGCTTGTAATTCCACCATCTGAGTGGTCTCGATGTCAATCTCTTGCTGGATTTTGGCCATCTCTTCGCGAAGTTTCATCAGTTCCACATTGTGCTCCCCCTGGTTCTCTGTAATTACCGGCGTTGCCATGAATTTTGCCATCCCATCCATTAAATCCATCATGGCCTGAGCTAGCGTCTTGCCTGACCCGCCAGTGCCATTGGCGACTTCTGCCGCGAGGTCATGAGTTGTCGTTGTCCCTGCTATGTGGATGGTGATCTGACGGGGTGGTTCACATAATTCCTCGATGAATTCTGCTACCGAGGAACCCCCCAAGCCACCCATCGTCGAGTGGATAGCTTGATTCGGTGCCTCCCATGGTTGACTCGCCGTTAGGGTTAACTTGGGTTTCCTCGCGGATCTTGCCGAAGACGTGATCTTGGCCAGCTTGACGTCGGCTGGGTTGGGCGAGCTAAGCCGTCTCAATGATGTTGATGAAGATGTCTGGCTCAGGCCATGATGCGCCGATCCTGCCAAAGGGGTCCCGTACCCGTACTCGATTGAGTCGGACTCTCGGCCCCAGCTAGCATCATCAATGTAAAGCTTGTCGCAGTGATTCTTGGTCATCTGCCCAACTGCATAGCTCCCGAACCCTGGAAGGGCTCCCTTCGAGAACTCAACTCCACTGCACGATTGCCCCAAGGTGGGCGCCAACTGTCATGGTTTTGTCACAGCAGATGTCCTCGCAAAAGGACTAAGGTGTGAGGCCATCGTGGTTATGTGGTGACTCGAAGGGGTTGATCGGGATCGAGAAACAAGTTTACCCAGGTTCGGCCCCTCACGAAGGAGGTAAAAGCCAACATCAAGCTTTGTGTTGTATTGATTAGGTATTGATTACAAGGGAGCAGATCCGCATGACCTTGCTCTCGATCCCTTTTTCTCTCCCCCTAAGTCACCGCAGGGGCTCGCCTTTATACACAGGTCGAGGCACTTGGCTTACAAAAGTCCAATCCGGGTTACACTTTGTAACCGATCTTGGCTCTAAGTCGCCTTGCCTTAATCAGCAAACCCTCTCTGGACGGCTTACGCCTTCGGGTCGCACACTTTCTTCTGGCTCTGGGCCTGCTGTTTGGCCTGCCTGGTAACCCACCTCCAGGCTTATCTTAGTCTTCAGGCCCATTAAGTTTGTATTTGTTAAATCATCAACCTCCTAACCCGGCCCCTCCAGGGCGGCTTATATCACGGGGTTATATCCCCAACAATACTTGTGGATCAGGGTGTTGTCGTCCAGGCTCGACGGAGAGAAAACCATATCTCCCCGCCGCCGCCTCTCGAACTCTTCTGCTCTCTTCTTCCTTTCCACGGCCGCCGGATCCACGGATGTTGCCGCCTACTTCCCCTTGATGCAGCCTTCTTCTGCCCCATCCTCAAACCTTTCGACGTCGGCGGATGAGCTAGCGGCACTCGAAAAAACCAAGAATGGATGCGGAGCAGTTCTCTGGCTTGAGGAGGAAGATGAAGGGCGGAGGAAGGGGTGTGAATGATCAGCGCCCCCTCTGCTTTGTCCTTTTTAAAGGGGCCTGCACGGAGGTTGGCTCTTTGCAATTCTTTCAAAAAACTGTCGTTTATCACTGGACTTCCCTTTTTTCCGACGGCCCTCGTCCACGACCCCATGACCCACAGAGTGGACGTGGGTGAAAAAGTAGAACCCCTTCGCCGCGTGTCCGTGCTTGTTTGGGGCCTAACCCAACGTGCCTAGCGAAACGTCTGGTTCAGGCCCGGGGGCTTCTGTCGGAGTAAACAAACAGGGGTATTCTTTTCCCCTGATTTGTGCACGGACAAGCAGCCACCCAGCGCCCAGCAACAACAGCCACAAAAGGCCACGCTGGCCCAGCAGCTACCAAGATAAGATTCCAGCAAGCTCAGTGCAGCACCCCAAGCCTAGACTGTGTCGTGCCAGTCACATCCCCGGCACCTGCCGAGGACCAAAGTGAGCACCCTCCTAGAAGGCCTGGCAAGCCATCCCCCAGCAGGCGCGAGCCGATCGGCCGCTGCTCCACCGCATCGCAATGCTAGTCGTTTGCCAATGCAGTGCCGAGCCCTCAAGTGGCTAAGTGGCTCTCGCTAAGTATGTGGCGGTTCGCTAGAAGATGGATCACGCCCACTTGACACCCATCCAGAGGCGTGTCAGGACATGAAGCAGTAGTTTGCTAAAGCGGTGGTAGAAGCCTGTCAGGAATGCATCCCTGCACGCCACCTAGGCTAGCATTTATGGCATTTTGTCCTAAGTGCCACAGTTAAGTATGTTTGTAGTGTTGCCTATCTAATCAACAGATAACGTATGTTTTGCCATTGTGCTGACCCCTTGTGCTATAAAAGGAGGCCCAAGGAAACCTAGCTCAAGGTTGGCATTTCGAACCTTCGATCACTTGTATTCACGCGATCACTCTTCCCAGGTAGCTTGCCGGGGCTAGGTGCATTGTGTTATTCATGTTCCCACCATCAATCCACCAAAAAGCAAAAGTAGGGTTGTACGCAGCGGCCCGAACCTGGGTAAAATGCATGTGCCCCGACCGTTGCGCCATCTCATGTTCTCCGCTCTTCATTCAACATGACCCCCTTGTCGAACCAAGAGGGGCCCTTGGTACCATAGGTGATCTTGAGCATCTGCGCCCCGACAATGGGCACTGGAGAAATTGTGCCTCAAGAACCTGAAGTAGAGGAAGTCATTGTTACATTGCCTACTCATCGCGAAGATAATACTAATGTCGAAGACAATGTTGCTGACAAGACAATGCTCAGCAGCCAAATCAAAGTCTTCGACATGCTCATCCACGTGCGGAGAATGAAGTTCAAATTGAAAAGATGCTTGCCAGCATAAACACACCAGGTCCACTCACTCGCTCAAGAGCTCACCAACTTGCTAACTTTCGTGGGCAATTTGTTTTTGTGTCTATCTCCGAACCCACCAAGCTAGATGAAGCCTTCAAGAAGAGCTTCATCAGTTCGAGCTCAACAATGTCTAGGAACTCATCAAGCGTCCTGATCTGAGGAAGCACAACATCATTGGCACAAAGTGGATATTTCACAACAAGCAAGATGAATCAGGACAAGTCATCAGAAATAAAGGTCGACCTGTGGCTCAAGGCTACACACGGGTTGTGGGTATCGATTTCGATGAGACACTTCCACGTGTTGCTAGGCTTGAAGCTATACGTATTTTGCTTGCTTATGTTAACCATCACGATATATGCTTATATCAAATGGATGTCAAAAGTGCATTCCTCAATGGTAAGATTGAGAAAGAAGTATATGTCGCTCAACCACCAGGGTTTGAAGATCCCAAGCATCCTGAAAAAGTCTACCAGCTTAACAAGGCATTGTATGGCCTCAAGCAAGCACCAAGATCTTGGTATGACACTCTCAAGGAATTCCTCAAGAAGAAAGGCTTCAAACCTGGTTCACTCGATCCCACTCTATTTACAAAATCTTATGATGATGAACTGTTTGTATGTCAAATCTATGTGGATGACATCATCTTTGGCTGTACTAACAATCGATATAGTGATGAGTTTGGCTTCATGATGCAAGAACAATATCAGATGTCTATGATGGGAGAACTAAAGTTCTTTAGATTCGACAACAACCCAATGGCATATTCATCTCTCAGGAGAAGTACCTTAAGGATTGTCTCAAGAAATTTGGCATGAACGAAGCCAAAGGTTACAAGACGCAATGCCAACAAACAGTCACCTATGCACTGACAAAAATGGTAAAGATTTCGATCAGAAGGTATATCGCTCCATGATTTGCTCTTTATTTTAGCTATGTGCATCTAGGTCAAATATAATTCTTAGCGTTTGAATGTGCGCCCGATTTCAAGCGGCACCAAAGGAATCGCATCACTTAGCTGTGAAGTGAATACTTAGATATCTGGTTCACACCCCAACTCTAGGATTATGGTATCCAACTAGCTCAAACTTGGACCTCATCGGCTACTCAGACTCTAACTTTGCTAGCGAGAGAGTTGATCGCAAGTCTACATCAGGCACCTCTCAGTTTCTAGGATGATCACTCGTATGTTGGTCTTCAAAGAAGATGAAGTGTGTGTGTCACTTTCCATTGTTGAAGTCGGATACATTGATGTTGGTGCATGCTGCAAATAGCTTCTATGGATTACGCAAACATTGAAGGACTACGACATCAACGTGAAGCCTGTTCCACTCTACCGTGACAACGAGAGTGCAATCAAGATCTCCTACATCCCAGTACAGCACACAAAGACGAAGCGTATTCAGATAAAACATCATTTTCTTTGAGATCACGTGATGAAGGGCGACATCAACATCAAGCATGCAAACGCTGAAGATCAATTGGCTCATATCTTCACGAAGCCTTTGGATGAAAACAGATTTTGCAAGTTGCGGTGTGAACTAAATATCTTAGAATCCTCAAATGTCCTTTGAATGGGCATACATCCTAACGCTTATGCATATTGATGAATTTGATGCACAACACACAAAGTAATGTATGTCTTCAACTCATGAAGACTTACACTCTAAGTGTGAATACATTAACGAAGCATATGACTTCAGAGTGCCACGATAATTGTGCGCCGTGTATGGGTCTAATATTCTTATATGGTGGGCAACGCCACCAACCCCATCTAAAGACATTTCCCTTTATCATGCATGTTTATCAATGTCTTCAGATATTTGAGTTTATCTTCAACTTTGTCACATGACTTCGAACTTGAACATTTGCAAATGAGACATGTCCTATTTGACTTTAGGAAATTTTGTCCTCTACATCATTTTGTCTATTGCTATATCTTCAAACTTTATCTAGGCAAAATGTGATCGGACCCGATACCCCATCTATTCTTATCTCATCTAACACTGTTCAATTCCAGTCACGTGCATTCTACTTGACACGTGTTGATTGTCTTCATTGCGTCCTTGTAAGTCGAAGACAAACTCAACCGAACATTTAAAACCTTCAAAAACCATTTTACCGCACTTATCAAAACAAATTCCCGCATCTGGCGCAACAGATAGAATGTAGGGGAGTTCGCTACATGTCACATGTCCCACTACTCCCGAAGCGTCAGGGGCAGTCCAGTCCACAAAATTCAGATGTCCCTCTCATTATAAATACATGAGGCATGTTGTATTTATTACCTTCCTTCCCATCGCCACCTCTTGAGCTCCCCAACCCTAGCGCTGCCACAAGATTTCATTGCCGCTGGAGACGACGCGCTTGGCTGTCGCAACCTCTCCGACGACGTACTCATGTCGGCCACATACATCTCCCCTCGCCGCCGTCGTAGCTGTTTGTCACCACCGAGTTAGGGTGTGGCAGATCGAGCAGTTCGGCCTCCTCGCCTCGTCAAACTATTCTTCGAGTTCTTCACCGCGGTAATTAAAGCTCTATTATTTACTGCTTCTCGATTTGAAAAGTTACCAAAAATCTTTGAAAGCTGTTTTTTTCTAACAACAACACTCAAATCTTGAACTCCCAATGCCTTCACTTTTTGTTGGTCCATATATTGGTTTGATTTCTCACTTGTATGAATACTCGGACTTGTACAAATCTAAAACCACCATAACCTTTACAAAAGTGAATGTCTTCGGTGAACGAGGTTAATGTCTTCAAACCATGATTTATCTTCAAAAAAACTTTTGGGAATGCATATGACCTCCTCTATTCCCTCGCGTCTCCAATTCTCTCACAGGTACATGTGTGAAGCAGAATCGCTAGGATCTCATAGTCTGAATTCATTTGCAGACTACTTGTAGATTCACCTGGACTCTTCTGAAGCCTACTCCTGTTTTCTCTCTCCTGTGAAGCTTTTGTCGAAGACAATGGCAAGAGATGGCACTCCAAAGAAGGGGGGGTAAACGAAGACGTCTGAACACAGCAAAGGATTTACCTCCAGATCTGTATGAACGCTACAAATCTAATCCAGAAGAATCATACACTCAACACAAGAATCTAACCTAATGGATTCGAAGATATTGGGCTGTGGAGTGGTTCTATTATCGTTTTTTGACTGATGCATATGCTAAGAAGCACTCTGAGAAGGCCCCATGGACAGACATTGTCTACAAGAATCTTATTATGAAGACAAAGGCTGAAGCAATTGGTCATGGATTTTCCCGTGCATGTTCCGGCCACCCATACCATAAAATGCAGATCCAACAAGCATGCTAGGCTTCACCCCTCGGGATGATGGTGATGATGATAATGAAAAAGATGTTGCTAACGGTGCTGAAGAAAATCTTCCCCCGCCACAAACCCAAAGCCTAAGCATATGTCAAAGGCTTCAAGGCCCTCAAAGGCTTCAAAGCCTAAGGTTTCAAAGGCTTCCAAATCTGCGGCAGCATCTCAGGCTTCATGGTCATCTGATTGAGAAGAAGCTGAGGATGAATCTCGCATGCATAAGCGTATGAAGAGAAAAGCGACTGCTGCTCGTGGCCAAAGGCATCCCTTTCGTTGGTGGATGCCGCCAACATGATTAAGCTCTCTGATGATGAGTTCGACGATGAATCTCTGGCGAAGCTTATCCAACAGAAATAGGAAGAGGCCAAGTGTCTCGAAGACTTACCTCTCTTTGATGCAAACATCATATGCGAGTTCATAGATGAGTGGTTTGCTGATCTCACTCTCACTGTCGACTCTCTCGAGCTCCCAATTGGCATGAGTGTCACCTTCCAAGGGCTAGTAAATGAAGAGTTAACTGTTGCTCAAAAGGCAGTACAACAGCGTGAAAAGATTCACCATGAAAAGACACTTCTCAAGGAAAACATCTACAAGTTTTACGCCAATCAGATACATGTCTATCAAATCATGATGAAAGATCTCAAGGATGAGTTTGAAAAGAGATGTGATGCTGTCAAAGGCGCCTTAATGTGTCTCGAGAAAAAGATTGAACAGATGGTCCAATCACACAATGCAATGCTAAAGAGGAAAGCACTTGGCCAGCCTACCCTTGATCCAAAAATTATTGAACACTCCAAGAAAGCTTCAAAGTCTTTGGATCAACAAATTTCTCCTCAACCTGCATCAAGAGGCATTTAGTTTCCCACTGGTTTCTCAGGCCCTCGGAACCCACAACCTTCAACTGCTACATCAAGCAAGATAACCAAGCAAGATGAAGTCGAAGCCAAGAAACAAAAGAGGTCTCATCCCACTGAAGCCCAACCCTCTCCACCTGTGACACCCTTGATTTGATCGTACGCTAATCATACACGCAAATGCGTATGACCAAGCTCAAGGACTCACGGGAAGATATCACAACACAACTCTAGACACAAATAAAAACATACAAGCTTCATATTACAAGCCAGGGGCCTCGAGGGCTAGAATACAGAAGCTCGATAAACACACGAGTTAGCGTAAGCAACAAATATCTGAGTCCACACATGAAATATGACGATGCCTTAGAGAAGGCTAGCACAAAAGAGATAACGATCGAACGAGGCGTGGCCTCCTGCCTGGGAACCTCCTAAGCTACTCCTGGTCATCAGCGGCCTCCCCGTAGTAGCAGACACCGTCGGGGGAGCAGTCGTTGTCGGCGGGATATGCCATCTCCTGGGCTCCATCATCTGGTCGGAGTAACGTACCAAGGGGAAAAGGGGGAGCAAAGAAACGGTGAGTACTCATTCAAAGTACTCGCAAGACTGACATTAGAACTATGCTAAGTTATGCATCGGTATCAAAGGAAGGGGTCATATGTGGACTCACTGCAGCAATACGAGAATAGAGAGAGAGGGACTAGTCCTATCAAAGACTAGCATCTTCAGGGGTCTTGCAGCAATAGACGAGAGTAGAGCAAGTAACACAGATATATAGTCATACTGTTGCAGTAATATTAATTATAGTCACGCCCGGAGATCCTCCCTCGACTCCCTGTGAGGAAGCAATCCTTTAGCAAACATTCCAGTTAAGTAACAGTTGTAGTTGTATAAGATCAGGGTGCAACTCCAAATCGTCCTGTAACTATGGACACGGCTATTCGAATAGTTAATTTTCTTCCCTGCAGGGGTGCACCAAGTTTCCCGCCACAATTGATAAACTCTGGTCGGACACACTTTCCTGGGTCATGCCTGGCCTCGGCACATCAACACGTCGCAACCCCACCTAAGCTCAACAGAGAGGCCAGCCTGCTGGTCTAAATCCTAAGCGCGCAGGGGTCATGGGCCCATCACCCTTTGCGCTCCTGCACAATGCAAGGGCGGGCGATGTCAATCTTGTCACTTCTTATACACGAACGATGATTATCCATGCCACTCGGGCGCGCGCCGCTCCATTGCTGAGGTCTGAAGAGCTTCGGCTGATACCACGATGTCGAGAACCCATAACTCCTCACATGTAGACGGTTAGTGCAAAAAGGTCTCCAACCAACCCAGATCAAATACCCAAATCCTTAGCATTTTAATTATTCATCGACACATCCACGCGGGTATCCACCCGCCAAACATCATTCATCAATGTTCCCAGTAGCACGGTCAAGTAACTGTGTGGTTGTAACATTAGAGGGATCGGAGGTATCACCCTCTACGGATTCCGAATGATGTAACTGTCAAGGTGGGCAGGAAGGAATCACCCAGGCTGGGCCAGGTTGATGGGTTGTACGACAGAGTCGTTATCAGAGGTGGTGAACGAGGAATCACCCTCTCAGAACCACCGCCGGTTAATTACACTACAGAGCTAACATCAGGAGTACGTATCGAGGTGTCATCCTCGGTACTCGATAGTAGCCTTACAGCGTCGTACAACTAAGGGAGGGTGTAAGTGTTGTGTCGGGTCTTGGCTCGTCGATTAGTTGATCGAGACTTGACGATAAAGCGAGGGCAACTGGTCTAAGGGGTCAAAGGGGATGATTGTGCCACCTATACTAAGCAGTTTAAAGTGCGGTATTGGAAAGTAGCACTTCATAAAAAACAGGCTATGCATCAGCTATAGGAGCTAACTACAACAGTAGCAAAATTCTAATGCAAGCACGAGGGAGAAAGAAATATGCGATATAGGAATGATCAAGAGGGTTTGCTTGCCTGGGTACTCTGCAGACAAAACGGATCCTCGACCGGGAAGTAGTCAATCACCGGATCATCATCGGTCTCGGGGTCTACCAGAAAGGAAGTAACGTAGGGGAAACACGATAAATAACAGAGCAATCAAATGCATCACAAAGAATGGCATGGCTAAAGGCAGAGCTAGGCATGAGCTAACGTGGTACTATACGTCATCGACGGATCGGAATAATATCCGACGATATTTTCCGGGTCTCTGTCTATTACTTATCAGGCGAAATGGATGGAAAAGTTCCATGTTCGCTATGCTAGGTACACGTGATAGACGAACGGATAGCGTATCCGGGTTCGTCTCGTTTTTGTGATCAACTTTCATGTATAAATTATTTTCATCCGAATTATTATATTAATTTTTAATGTTTTAATAATTATTTTATAAATAAACAGATTTAACTTTGTTTTAATATTTTAAATGTGACAACAGCATGATGGCATGCTGTCATCAGTAATCAATAGTGGGGTTGAGTGGTCAATTTGACCAATGGGCTCCACCTGTCATAGTCACACTTCAAATCTAGGCTTAACTAATTAATAAACAGGTTTGATTAGGTGTATGGGATCCACATGTCCTACCCTCTATTAAATTAACAGAATTAATTAATTAGATTAGGTTTAATTAATCCAATTAATTGCTCTAATTAATTTGATAGGTTAATTAGAGGTTAATTAGGCTACTTAATTAGCTTATTAATTAATTACCTAATTAATTAACTTGGTTAAATAAATTTATTAATTTGTTATATTTTTATTTACACATTTAATTTATTTATTTTCCTTTTTTAGACACGTTTTAGGGGGAGGCCCCACATGTCATCTAGTGGGAAATTGCTAACAAAGGGGGGGTTAATTCGCCTGACCAAATTGGGGTTGGGGGCGACGCGGTTGTGACCAATGGGGAGAGGCCAGCGGGGTTGGCGCCGGCGACATGTGAGGCGCAGGAGCATGCAGCGAGGTTGGCCGTGGAGTAGCATCAGCAGGCGCGCGGCCAAGGCGTGGCTCACGCAGGCACGCGCGCGCGTGGCGCGTGGCAGAGGTGGGGGGCGCGACGGCATGCGGGCGTAGGACGTGCAATAGCTGCAGAGTAGTGAAGGTAACATTGGACTGGCGATGCGGCTAGTGGCAGCAGGCGGCTCGGCGTCGCGGTGGGCGGAGCTCCACGGCGAGAGCTCGCCAAATCGGGAGGGGACACCGAAGCGACGCGGCGCCGAGTGAGGGCCGGTGCGGCCGGGCTGGTAAGGGTGCGCACGGGAGGGGAAAGGGGAAGCGGGGTGGCGCTCACAGGGGGGCGGCGAGGTAGCACCGGTGTGGTAGGGCGTCGGGGACGGCGAGCGGTGGGGCAGGGTCAGGACGGCGAGGGAGCAACGCCGGAGCAGCGTGGGGCTTGGGTTGAAGGAGGGGAGGGTGCAGGAGAGAGCGCCGTCGCGGGGGTGGGGGCTGGGGAGGACCGGTGAGGGAGCGTCGTCGGGGCGGCACCGGCCGGCGCCGGTGAGGTGTCGGGGTCGGGGCGGCTCCCCGATCCAGATCAAGAGGAGGGGGAGGATGGAGTGACATGGGTGGAGGGGGAAATGGGGTGACAGAGTGGGGGGCTAGGGTTGCCGGGGGCGCTCGGGGGGGGGGGGGGGGGGGGGGTTATACCACTGGTTGGGCCGACGGCGGGGAGGCCAGGCTCGGCTCGCTGGATGGGGCACATGGGCCGTGGCCCGGGGGGAAGGGGGTTTTATTATTTCTTTTTCTTTTCATTTTGCTTTTTCTTTTATCTGTTTCAGTTCTAATTATTCTTGTAACAACAATCTTTTGTAAAAAAATGGCACTCGGTCCATTATCTATATTACATTTTTAGAAACTGTCACAAAAAGTTTGACATTTATTTAAAGTGGTTTGGAAATTTATAGGATTTAAATAGGGCATTCAAATTATTGTTTGGCCTCTGTTTTAATGGTTTCAAAGCCTTTAATTACTTACAAAAAGTTGGTTACAATTTATATTTACCAAGGGATTATTTACAACCTATTCATGATTTTTATTTTATAGTTGGAAGAAATAATTTATTTTACTTTATTTTAAATTTGAATTTAGTTTTGGTTTTTTTATCAAGGGGCAATTTGGCTTAGTTAATCTTGATGACATGGCACCATTAGCGTGTGATTACTGTAGCTTGATTACAGGGGTTAGTGTAGCATAGCCCGGGGATGTCACAACTCTCCACCAGTAAAAGAAATTCTCGTCTCGAGAATTAAGAGGTAGAGGTAAGGGGGAAACGTTTGGTTACGAATTTCTAACGGGTCTTCTCGGTCTTTTTTGTCCTTTCCAAAGAATTTTATGCGTTTCGTTGAAGTCTTTAATTATCTTACTTAGGTCATCCTGATGAATTTGTCATCCTTCCTTCGGGGTCTTCATCATCCTACGAATGCGATAATAGGGAAAACTTTGGAAGAACGTAGCTACACAAAGTTGGGCATGTGCCGACGAACTCAAGGAAAAGGACATCAACTATTACTCAAGTTGTAAGTCGCGAAATTCGTTGAGAGTAACATGCGAGGGTACCAAGGTTTCAAACGGCTAGGCAATCGTTTAATGCCTAAATAGAGATGGGAGGGGGTTTAGAGCAACGAATATAAATATTGCTTATGATACTGAATAGATCGTCCCATTGGACGGTGGCTCGGGAATTTCATACGAAGCCAAGTTCAAAGGATACTCTGAAGTCAAAGATGTACAGGAGAGTCAGGTTTATATCCTGTGGAATTTGGGTTATGGGTCCACCATGTGGGTTAAGAGTAGGCAAAGCGGTGACATTCTATACGGTATTGATAGCAAGACATGTTGGAGGATAACATGTCTGTTATGTTGGCAACAAGATCGGTACCAAGGGTAGGGGACGAATAGAACCATGTTCCTGCCCGCTGAAACGAGGCGAACCAATAGGCAAGGTTCTCGTCCACCAATGGCTACCGTAATGTTATCCACAATAGTAACAGGGTCTTACTGACAGAGTTGTTCACCAAGGTTTTTACCTAAGCAAGGAATTGTCGATGCTCAGATAAATTAGCTTATAAGAAGGTTTAAACAAACCAATAGAAAGGAAAATGTGTTCACACACACAAGTATTAGAGTATACCATTCCCGAGGAAAATAGAGTATGGTATACATGATAGGTCATCAAGTACATAACCATTTTGATAAAGGAGCAAGGAGAATCATGATGTTTATCCATACCATACGGTTTAGATAATTGATCAAGAACAATTTAGCATTGCGCTTCCAATGTTCATGTTGAAATTCGAAGTACCGCATCCGTGCTTTGAGGTAGCATCGACATGGTCGTCAAATAAAGGTCGGACTTTGGCTACACAAGGGATACATGAGGAACAACTTATAACACAAGTCTTACAATTTTCTCACAAAATAATGGAGAATCTTGTTGAACAAGTTATTATAACAATAGGTCCTTCGGCCCGGTGTGCTAGACAAGACAGCACCGTACCGGTTTACATAAAGACCAAAGTTATGATTATTGGGAAAAGTTCCAACCATCATATCTGCCCAAGATTCAGATCTGATTGGTGTCAGGGCACCTCAGACTCAAGATGTGTGAGAAGAAAAGATGATGATGCAAGATTCTCAGTATATGAACTACAGGAGCAATTCTTGAACCGTAAGTCGGGTTGTAAGACTCACGAACACAATGTCAAGACATTCGTGCCCACATGGAATTCTTACAACGAAATGCATCCGAGTTCTGATTTCGGAACCATCATCGAGGATATAAAAATCCTTGTGTAAGTCTGGATTAGCTCTTATGAAGGAACTTATTTTCCTCGATCAAATCAGTCAGTGGCTTGGAGTGCTAAGAGAAGTTATATGAAGTGAAGATAGAAATTCTTCAAAACATATAACACTTCGCACATGCGTGAATGATTTGGGATGATCCTTGAGGAACCAAAACAAAACTTTCTCATATTCACAGCAACAAGAATGCACGTGAACCTTGGGAAAACACATCTTCTATCAAACACATTCTTCATGAGCCAGGCACAAGGATAATGCCTTCAAAAGCTTCGTCGTGAACCATGAATAAGTTGAGGGTGTGGCCGATGGGCTCAGCAACAATCCCTCAAGATTTCGATAGGGATGAATTTCCAGAATTATAAGATCAAGGAGATAGCATTTGTCAAATCAAATGATATAATGACGTATGCTCGAGGAAACATCAACAATTAAACATTGATTGAACCGTGCACTCGTAGATACGGTCTGAGTAGCAGGACTAATGCTGCAATGGTGAGTCAACAACCAACACACCCAGAATGGAACTATCAGTCATTAACTTCAAAGTGATAGGATTGCTAGAAGTATTGGAACCACACATCAGAGTTCACTTGTCGGTATTCCGATTAGAGACAACACGGGGACCAAGAAATGAATGGTGATGGCGAGAAGTACCACTATATCAAGAATTCTTAAGAGGTGCAACAATTCTCACAACATTCTCGACATAAAAGATGGTAATACTCCCAGGTAGAAGATAACATAAGATGGATAGCAAGGAATTACAGGGGCAACACGAAACACGAACAAGTTTAGATTGGAGGGAAGGCAATAGGGTTGTCGATGATAACATAAATCATCGAGGGGCAAGGATGGTATTCCTCATCAAGAATTCGATTGACATCCTCGAAGAGCTCAGAATGCTGATGATGATCACGACACATTTGTTGATAAGTTACATGAAGATGTAATCATTCAGCGACAACGTCTAGCAAAAGAATGGTGAAGCGAAAGGTTGTCAGAAACACAGGTAAGATTGCTAGCTCAGAATCGAAATGGCCTTTCAAGACAACCAACATGATGTTGAAATCTCTACGTAAGCTTAATGCACCGTTGGAAATGTGTTCTGAGGATAAACGCAGATATATCATGGTCAAGCTCTAGCATGACGATGATGATCTAGCCTACAGCTTGGAATGCCATGATCGAGTACAAACTCATAAGCAAAGAAGATTACTATGCGTTGTGGAATCGTAATGCATACTCGATTTAGTTATCGATGTCCTTGAGTGTCCAACAACTCAGAACACGAGGAAACTGGAATCAACGAAATATCATAGTTGATGAGGAGCTCAGAAGAAGTTATGTAGCTCTGCGATATTCTCGGGATACGAGGGATAATACTCGGAGGTAGATCAACATTAGAGCTTGGACCGATGTATTGATCTGAAGAAGACAAGCACTTTAACTTGTCTAAGAATGAAACCAAAGTAGAACTACATGGTCGGAACCACGGTTGCAAAGTACCAAATCATAGGTACGAGATTAAAACATAGATTGGATGATTATTGATAAGAGAAGCTACTATGATAGGATTAACGTCGTTTCCATGGGCATGAACACAAAGTTCAAGGTCGACTCCCACTTCATAAATGCATCACCTGCCATTTACTCCTCGCCTTTGATGAAGTTGTAACTTGGAAAGATTATCTGGCAAAACATCAGAAGAGTAAGAATCGTGAAAACCCTTGGGATCACATTGATTTAGGAAGGCATAGGTTCAACCCATCGAGGCATCTTAGGAATATATACCACAAACTTCAAGAGTAATTAACACATGCTTGAAGAGCATGGCTGACAAAATCATAGGATACAACTTATCAGAGGGAGAAGACACAATTTACCAATGGCATCATGTATCAGGGGAGGAATATCACAAGAATTTTTTGAATGTGACGGATGTCGTCGGATAATAACCCAACAATGGGTCTGACGGTCCATAAAGGACCTCATGTGAGTATCGGTACTCAAACAGAGGGGGATAGAATGCAAGTCATCGGATTATAGAACATCCGAAAAATATCGATACTTAAATACCAAAGGAATTTATGATTCCCAGGTTGGTGTATCCTATTCAGATGCTCCGATCAAATACAAGTAAGGTGAATGGACTTAGATGGACAATAAATCAAGGTTGATTTGGTGAGAACTAGCTCATGTTTGGAAAAACATTTGAGCTAGAAAGATAATTTATAAGGATCAACTAATGATTGTGTGCAATCACACATAGGTAGAATCAACAAGCTCAAAGGACAATTGCAAAGGATTTTAATGGACGTTACTAGGCATATGGATTTAACCATAACACAAGCAGGTGAGAAGGGTCATGAACAATAGGCTATTGAGGATTTCAGAAGATCGAATAGTAATTTGAAGAACTTATGAAACCCATGACAACTGAGGACAACCGAATCCACGGTAAGATAATTTGATGTACCTTGTAATAACAAGAGTAGCTATAAAGAAAATGTGAACGACATTTGCAGTAGTCATCCATAGGGGTTGAAGGAGGAAGGGAAAATCGCAAAAGCGATGAGAACAAGTTCTCAAGAGAGCATCGGAGAGTATCTTTCGATAAGTAAGAGTGTTGAACCGAACGCGGAGGATAACGAAATAATAAGCACTTTCCAGCAAGGCATTCTTTGCAAGTGTTGTGAGTAACAGTGGTAGATAGTTTTGTAGAAAGATAATTCGGAACAAGTGACAAGTAGCAAGTGTGCATCAAGATAGCCCAATCCTTTTTGCAGCAAAGGACAAGCCTGAAGGTTCTCTTATATGAAGCAAAGTGCTCCTGATGACACATGGGACTTTCTGTCGAGTTATGTTCATCATGTTCAGTTGATTCGCGTTCGTCACTTTGATAATTTGATATGTGGGTGGACTGGTGCTAAGGTGTTGTTCTTACTTGAACAAGCAACCCACTTATGATTCCCTCCTCTCGCAAGCATCCGCAACTACAAAAGAAGAATTAAGAGAAATCTAACCATAGCATGAAACCTGTGGAGCCAAATCAGCCCCTTATGAATTAACGCATAAACTAGGGTTTAAGCTTATGTCACTCTAGCAACCAATCATCTACTTATTACTCCATAATGTGTTGCCTTAGTCCCAAGTATGGTGAAGTGGCATGTAGTCGAAGTTCACATGACACCACTAAAGGAAGCAACAACATACATATCATCAAAATATCGAACGAATACCAACTTCACATGATTACTTGTAACAAGACTTTTCCCATGTCCTCAAGAACAAAAGTAACTACTCAAAAATCATCACCATGTTCAAGATCATAAGCGTAATAATTATGAATAAGGATCTGAACATATTACCTTCCACCAAGTAAACCAACTAGCATCAACTACAAGACATAATCAACACTACTAGTAACCCACACGTACCAATCTGAGGTTTTGAGACAAAGATTGAATACAAGAGATGAACTAGGGTTTGAGATGCGATGGTTCTGGTGAAGATGTTGATTAATATTGATCCTCCCACGAAGGAGGAAGCGTTGGTGATGATGATGGCTTCGATTTCCCCCTCCCGAAGGGAAGTTTCCCCGAGAGAATCGCTCTACCGAAGAGCAAAAGGGCCTCTGCCCAGGTTTCCACCTCGGGACGGCGGTGCTTCCTCACGAACGTATCTTCCTATTTTTTTCTAGGTCAAAACCCAACTTATAGCAGAAGAGGGAGGCTGAAGTGCCTCGGAGATGGCCCCAAGCCATCACGGCGCGTCCTATTGGCTTGGCACCAACAGGTGGCCCCCCTTTGGTATATTTTTGCTCCATAAATTCATATATATTCCACAAACATTCCTCGTGAAGTTTCCGGTCATTCGGAGTCGAGTGAATTTTCAGCCTTTTTCTTGGTTTTCAGGTCCAAAATTCCAGTTTTCGGCAATTTCCCTCTTTGTGGTGTACCTTGCAAATTCAGAGAGAAAAGACATAAGAATTGTACCATAAAGTGGGATAATGACCAAGAATCATATAAATACTAATAAGAAATCATGATGCAACATAGACGTGTCAGTAATCATCTCTTAAAGCCGCAATTCCTTTGACACCAAAGGTTGGAAAATTCAAACAGAATCTGGGATAAACTTGAGAAAGTGAACAAGGGTGTATCCACACGGAAAGACTATCACATTGAGACTCTCCAAAACTGCCTCAATCTTTTCAATAGAACCGGAAATGAATGGGTCCACGATACTTATGATCATCTATGTGTCCTCTTAGGTGAGCTTCAAGGACTTGGTACTGATCATGAAGTAGTAAACAAGTTGCTACATTCTATGGACAATTCTATTAACACTCTAGTTCTGATGAACAAGGAACGTCCCACTACAAAAGTCTCAACCCTCCTCATGAGTTACAAGAAGATGAAAAAGGTATTTGTATGGTTCCAACTATCACAAAAGTCATGCTCACAAAGATTCTTCGAATTCTTCCACGGAAAAAGACGAGGAAAATGTTGATGAAGAATTTGATGATCCCGACAGCTTTGGAAAATACCTCACCTTGATAATGAAACATTTCAAGCATTTCAAGCATTTCAAGAAGAAGAATCATTTCTTGAAGAAGACTCCAAGAGTTGCTCCCAACCTTCCTCAAGCTCAAATTCTTTTTGAGACAATTCTCGCTTCAAGCGCAAGAGAAATGCTCATTTTATTGTTGATTGTGCAAGAGAAATTCCTCTCGGTGGAAGCCCGACAACAGGCCTGCCTCAGGATCCAGATGACCCAGTGAAGGACCAGGGAGGTTCCCGGAGGCCCCGATAGAGATAAAAGGACCATCTTGGCGTGCATGCCAAGATGGCGGCAACATGAGTTCGGTTAGATCCTGTGTAAATCCTAGCCCTTGCCACCCATATAAGGCGCGGGTAGGTGTAGCCATACGCATCCACAACATAAATTATATTGTCGATAGCCATACACATCTATAACCCCATCGCACGAGGTGATGCAACATGATGCAAATTTGAAGTAGGATGTAGGATATTATAGCATCTCCAACACACACCCAAAAACTCTTCCGCCCCCTAAAAGATATCCTTTTTAAACGCCGAAGACAGAAAAAAGAGCTCCAACAAAAGCTCTGAAATAGAGCGCGCATAAAAAACGTGAGCGCCCATGCTGCAAATTTTGAGCACGCTGGCTTTTGGGCTTCGTTATTGAGGCGTCGGATTACGCGCGCTGGCCGCTGCATGTGGGGCCGTCGGATTGAGCGCCATATTTTGCAGCGCCTGTTGGAGCAAACATTCTCCAGCACGCTGAAAACACTATTTCGGTGCTGAATAAAATTTTTAACGCCCGGCGCTAGCGCATGTCTGTTGGAGATGTTCTTACATCACTACAAGGGTCCGAACCTGAGTAACCCCCTTATGCAACCTCCTATCTGGGACTTCCAACCGCATTCGCCACGGTACTGAGGGTCCTCGTCCTTCATCAGAAGCTGGTCTGCTCTTTTTTTATGCATTTAACTAGGTTGACATCCATCATCTCCCTCTTTCCGATCTTGGTCATCATCTCTATTTTATGCATTCGCCACGGTAGATGCCCCTTTCGCCTTACTTCCATCATCTCCCTCTCTCCAATCTTGGTAATCTTATAGATGTCCCCTTCGCCTTACTTCCTATTTAAACGCTGGTAGAGGTTTTCACAGTCCGATCCCTTGATCCACTCACAGCTTGCTTTACAGTGTTCTTTACCACATTGTACTTATCTATGTTGTCCGCACTCATATTTAGATGTAGGCATTCTGGGCATTATCGTTCCATCATCAGATATCTTTACCTTTGCTTTTACTTTCCTAGTCACCCTAAACTCATCCGAAGCCACCTTACAAACACACGTTGATCATAAATTATGTGATGTATATGAATGACATGTTAACATCCAATTTTGGAAAATTAGAATGTTACACGTTCACCAGCAAGCCTCGGTAATGAGGCGACTTTCTTTTTTTAGTAATTGTGCGCAATAAACATACATAAAGATAAGTAATTAACATCTCAATCGATTAATTGGAGTACATGGCATGTTCATACATACATACATACACACATAGACTGATTGACTGCACATACACAGGAAACACACAACACAAAGCCAGAATGCTCCTCGAAACGTGAGTAAGCTCTGCAGCTGCAATTCCGCGTGCTAACACTTCTTCTAGCTAATTAGGCTTAGCTAGTTGTTGAAAACGGAGGGGTTGGTGGTGGCGCTGCTCACTTGGACTTCCAGCACCTCCAGCTTCCGCTCCAGGCCGTCTAGTTTCTCGTTCAGCGACGCCAGCTTGCTCTTCGTCGTGGCCTCTGCAAAATGAGCGCATCAGATTAGCAAGGTCCTGAATTATCTGCTCCAGCCTTCCTTTTGCTTTTGCATTCTTGTAGTCCACATCCCCAAGCTCTAGTGTTTTTTTTTCCTTCTGTTTTTTGAGTTTTCCTTTTGTTCATTGGTTTTCGCTCAGTCAGGCATTGGGGTTTTCGGCCCAGTTTCCCTTATAAACCGGGTCACTCTCTATTTCCCTTTTCTATCATAATAAAATTGGCATAACTCCTGTTTTGATCGTCAGAAAAGAATGCCGAGGATGAATAAGAAAGAAACAAACAGAAACGGTTTCCAATCTACTGACTCAATTCTTCCCATAAGTTCGAGAGCCTAATCAAAATTCCAGACCGGTAATAGCATACCGCGCAAAACCAGTCACATTCTAGTTGAACTGTGCAGAACTAGTTGAAATCGATTACCCAGGGCTAAGGGGTGAAACTAGTTACACCTCTGTGTTGATGTTATTGGCTATTTTCAGCGATGGTTTCATTGTCTTGTTTTGAGGGGCAAGAGAGTTGCTACTTGGCCAACATCAAAATTAAATAACACATTCTTTTTTCTTGAGACTGGAAGCGCAACCATCCGGCATCTCATAGGTTTGCTGCAAACCCGTCCCTAGAAATACATTATCGATGCGTGTGCCAAGAAGAGATAAAAGATGGAGCACATACTACAGCACAACTTTGCTGATGGTATTCCTTATTTCTAGCAATGGTTCCATTGTATTTTTCCTTTTTAGGTAAGAGAGTTGCTACATGGCCAGCAGCAAAGTCACAGTTCCTGGCTCCCCCAAGGCCCCTCTCCACCACCAGGGAGAAAAGTCAAAAGCAACAATATGGTGTGGCGGCTGAGCTAGCTCACCTCTTCCTCTCGTGCCGCTGGCCACTCCGGCCGCGGCGACCACCACTACCCATGCGCCGCCCACCCGGGCACCCGCGCCGGCCCATGCCGCCCTGCTGAGACCCCCAAGATCCCGCCTCTCCACCGGTCGGCATTCAATGCCCTGCGTCGCCAGGCCTCAACCTGTCCGCCGATCCATCCGAGGCACCCAGCCCCGCGCTCCCCTCCATGGATCGCTCTGGTGTGGCGACGCCGCGGATCCTGCCTTGGGTCGAGGTTCTTGAGGATGGCTCTCCACACGGACAGGCGGATCTAGGTACCCCCCCCCTTTCGAGCAGCCCTGCCTTCGATCCATCGTAGTTGCCCCTCCTCTATCACCAAATCAGTCCCCCGACGCTATTGATGAGGACGGATGGACTACCTACCAATCCCGCAAGAAGCGGCGGCCAAGTAAAGATCCGATGTCCAGCACGGGGATCCAACGGCAGAAGCACCTCCGTCCATGGTCGCGAGGCCTTTTTAAGCTAGTTCAGAGGTCTCTGTTTTCGGTGCCTTAGCCCTCGCCACCGCCGAAAGGACTGTAGAGACCCGCTGCACTGCATCATCTGCAAGCAGTCAGGGCATTTTGGTAGGGAGTACCCAAAAAACCCAAGAAATCGTCGTGGGGGAGGGACGTGAAGGAGAGGTTGGGCGCGCGTCGTCCGGTGACAGACCAGCTCGTGTTCCCCAGCCAGGAGGCCATGGCCGCGGCGGACGCCCCCTGCATCGACCACGGGCGCCGGCCGCTCCACAGCCATAAGGTCATCGCCTCCACATCGGCGATGGAGCAGCAACTCTTCCTCCTGCAGCAGCACGCCATAGTGGTGACTGCGGCCAGCAAGAACCACGCGACCAACCCCTACTCCATCGGCAAGGCCGTCGAGAGGGAGTTCTAGATCATGCGCACCACCTTCGCATCACCAACCACGACCCCGAGGATTTCTTCATCCACTTCAACCTGCCGGCGCACAAGGAGCTTCTCGTGCGCCGCAGCACGCTGGAGGTGGACAGCGTCACCTTCCCGTTGGAGCCTTAGCGGGAGGACACACATGCGCCTCATCATCAAGAAGCTGCCCATGATGCTCTGGACGATGGAGGGCATCACCGATGCGCTCGGGGACAAGGTGATCATCGACCGACTAGACAGATTCGAGCACGCCGACACAAAGACCTTCATGGTGTGGGCTTGGGTGCTTGACCTTGGCCACATCCCAATGCGGCACATGCTTTGGAAGCACGCCAGGGGAGCGGGCCGCGTCGAGGAGATCTTCGGCTTCTCTCCTCCGAGCCGGCAGTGGCGCCGCCGCAGCGCTTCAAGAGATGGGATGTCCTTCTGCACCTGGACTGCATCGAGGACTGGACGCCCCTGTCCCCGCGCTCCTCCCACTCTAGGCAGAGTGCAGGGGCGGCGGCAGCGTGGGGTCGTGTAGGGGCAGCCGCCCCGGCTAAAAATTTCATACCCAGGGTACGTCCTACTACTTGACCGGTGCAACGCCATGGGAACTAAACGCAAGATCTGTTTCGGCCATAGCATGTGAGATCTGACTCGAGGAGGATGATGAGAAAGAGAAGAAAACGTTTTGTTATACTTAGAGATGGGCCAGTTATAAAGTGGCTGTAAATTAAGAAATCGGTAGTAAAGGCCCAATTACATAAGCACCTGTTATTCTTTATAGGACTTTGAGTCTAAACGTTCACAATTCACGCTCTACTAAAAAATAAAAGGTGACACGATGATGCTAGATGGAGAAGTAAGTCAGTGTGTTTACAGATCCTGGATCCGCCACTGGCAGAGTGGGTTGCCCTTCGCCGATGACGACGACCGCCCGTTCCCGCGGCGCCCACCCGCGGGAGGCTGGCTGCATGGGAATGAGGATGGCAGACCGATGCTGGGGCAGAGCTCGGATCAGCGCGCGCGCCCCGACGCGTGTGGCCTCTACGAGCTGTCGTGGCATGCCCTCTACGAGGCTCAGGCGTGGCCACGAGGGTGACAACAGCTCTTGGAAGGACACGTTGCTCAGGGCGTGGGCGCGACAAGGAGGCGGCGACTACGAGCTCCTCCTCCAACTGGCAGCGGAGCCGCACCCATGCCTCATGTCACCGCCAGGGGGCACCACGCGGGCGCTGCTCCTCAGCTGACAACGGCAAGACTCGGGTGGGGCTGGAAGACACGCGCACCAAGGGACCGGAGCGGGCGCCAGCAATGCGCAAGACCACGCAAGGAAACCCACTCCTAGGTCCTCCAAGGCCCCTCTCCGCTGCCAGGGCGGTATCCGATGGGACGGACCCAATGGCGGAGTTCTTCGAGGGCGCGAACAAGGCCCTGCCACCTCCACCGCGTCATGACCTTCGGCGATCGACACTGTGATGGCTACCAAGTTGGACAAGCCCCAGGACTTTGCCACCGGGGAGAGCACGGGGAGCGACGACCCGCTGGACATGGGGCCGGCCCTATCACTGAATCGCCACACTCCGGAGGCTGCAGTGACCCCCTCCCTGCAGCTGGGTGCGGTCACGAACCAGGTCTATCATTTGCAACTTGAGGAGGGCAGCTGCAGCAGGGCCCCGAGGCAGCTCTTCACCGGGGTTCCTATGTCGCTGCTAGGACAAGGCAAGGCACGCGCTCAGACTCCCCTCAGGTCAAGGAAGATGATGACCCCGACCAGACAAAGCGCTTGGCAGGTGAGCAATCCATCGACGGTGCTGGTGAGCCAGAGGGCCACCTTGCGCCTTGTGCACACGCTCTGGCATCCTCGGGCCAAAGGAGAAGATGACGACCAAGGCAGCGAAGGCGCTCACCCGTCATTTCGACGAGCCCCTCTCCGATGAAGACTTAGCTGCCATCGCCATGCTCACCCGCCTGGATGTGTCAGCACTCAAGATCGCCGCTGGCATGAATGGCCCCGATGGAGGCCCCCGGGGCTGCACCTTCCCCATGTTAGTTCTCCTGTCGTGTAGTAGGCTCCGAAGGCGACCAACTCTCGGCTGGTTCGAGTTAGGATTTAGCATGTATTATATATGTAGCAGTTTCAAAGGCGTAGCTGTTTGGGGCCTATTGGTGGCCGCCGGCAACCCCTCGGGAAGATGGAGGTGTACCTGTCCATTTTCAACCAAATTAGTAGTCTTCGGAGTATGCATTGGTTCAGCCAGGAGTAGTACACCAACACCGATCTTGAGCTGGAATATTAGAGGCTTGAACACACTAGCAAGGCGCGTTGTGGTTAGAGAAACGGCAGAACTTCACATGTTGTCGATCCTATGCCTCCAGGAAACTAAGATTGAATCCTGGGATCGTACCCTGGCGTGCGAAGTAGGCGGCAGCCGACTAGCAGACTATATGGTCTTCCTGTTGTAGGAACGAGGGGAGGGGCGGCGATCTTCTGGGACAGGAACCGCGTCAATCTGCACACACACACGTTGTGGGAGTTTACTCCTTAACAGCCAACGTGACAGTAGTCTCATCCACAACTAGCTTTTGGTTCACTACAGTCTACGGTCCAACGGATGACAACAAGGAGGAGTTCTTGGCTGAATTAGCTAGGGTGGCACCGCCGGCTTGGCAGCCATGGCTTATAAACGGTGATTTCAACCTAATTTACGAGGCCAGGGAAAAGAAGAACTCCAACATCATCCGTGGAATTATGCGCAAGTTTAAGCCGGCAATAGATGCAGCAGGCCTCTGAGGGATCGAGTGCAAGAATCGTCGCTTCACTTGGAGCAATGAGCGAGAGAACCCAACCTTAGGTAGCATAGATAAACTCTTCTGCAACAGTTCCTGGGACGCGATGTTTCACTCCCTCATCCTCCACGCGACGTCGACGTCGACGTCGACCTCCTGTTCCGATCACTGTCCCCTGCTGCTGGCCGAGGCGGCAGCCCCTCGTCGCCCAGCCAGATTCAGGTTTGAATCCTTCTGGCCGCGCTTCCTGCGCTTCCACATCACGGTGCAGAGGGCATGGCAACGACCGATGGCGGCCCAGTGTGCATTTCGTAGAATCAACATCAAATTTCAAAGGGTAGCAACGGACCTAAAAATTTGGGCCAAGGGCTTCTTTAGTGAGATTAAACTGCAACTTCATTAGGCAACCGAGCTAGTGCTACGCTTCGACGTAGCTCAGGAGAGCCGTCCACTTGCCTTCGAGGAGTTCCAACTGCGTAAGCTGCTCAAACTACGCATCCTGGGACTTGCGGCGATCGAGCGTGCTAGGAAACGTCAGGCCTCTAGGGTCACCTGGCTCCGGGCCAGCGACGCACAAACGGCCTTCTTCCAAGCGAAAGCAAACTCCCGGAGGTAGAAGAATTTCATCACTCCATTCAAGGTCCAGCCACGATAGCCACGACACACAAGGACAAGGCCACGTTGATCCATGATCATTTTAGTGCATCCGTAGGTCAACACTCCGCCAGGAAAACCACGATCGATTGGGCAGCCATTAACCTGCCGTAGCTGCAACACGGTGGGCTGGACAACCCTTTCGTCGAAGAGGAGGTGTGGAACGCGATTGCTTCATTGCCGCAAGAGAAGTCACCCGGCCCCGACGGTTCCAACGGGACCTTCTTTAGATGTTGCTGGCCAATCATCAAACACAACATCATGGAGGTGTTCCACCAATTCTACCACCTGGTGGGAGGGGGCATTGCTTCACTTAACACTATCATGGTGGTTTTGCTACCCAAGAAGGATGGAGCCACAACGATCAACGACTTCAGACCTATCAGCCTAATACACTCATTAGCGAAGCTTATCTCCAAGGTCCTCTCCATTAGACTAGCGGCAGTCATACACACCATCATCTCCCCGGCTCAAACGGCCTTCCTCAAGAACAAGTGCATTCACGACAGCTACTTGTTCGTTCAAAATGCTGTCCGAGGCCTCCACCCACGAAAAAACCCGACGCTCCTTAAGAAACTAGACATACTGAAGGCCTTCGATACCGTCTCCTGGGAATATCTCCTGGAGCTCCTACAACGGCCCGGCTTTAGTGCGTGATGGCGAGATTGGATCACCCTACTGTTGTCTACCTCCTCATCCAGATTCATGCTCAACGGTGTGGCCAGCGCGCCCATTGCCCATTGACGGGGCCTACGCCAAGGTGACCCTCTGTCTCCTTTCGTTTTCATCCTAGCGATAGACCCGTTGCATCATCTCATCAAGGCGGCAGTAGAACAACAGATTTTGGGTCCAATCCCAGGACGGGAGCTCAAGCTCCAAGTCAGTATTTACGCCGATGACGCCATGATATTCGTCAACCCCACTAGACAGGAGGTAGACAACCTGATAACAATCCTACTAGACTTCGGCAGCGTGACGGGACTATGCATAAACCCGGCAAAATCTTCGGTTGCCTCGATCAATTGTGAGGAGGTTGACATCTAGGAGGTACTGGCCAGCTTTGCTGGGGCGGTTGCTTCTTTCCTGGCAAAATATTTGGGTTTCCCCGTCACCCCTGGTCGCCTCCAGTTGGTACACCCTTAGTTCATCATAGATACGATCAAGGCTCGCTTAGCAGGATGGAAGGCATGCTCATGCCGTTCTCGGGTCGCAGGGTGATGGTGTGATGTGTCCTTAGTGCCATGCCCACCTTTGCTCTGAAAGTGCTACAGGCCCCAAAGAAACTGTTCAAGGAAGTAGACAAGTGTAGGCGACGTTTCCTCTGGCGGCACGACGAAGAAACCTCGGGTGGTAGTTGCAAGGTCAACTGGCAGTCCATGTGCTTGCCAACTGCATGTGGTCTTGGCGTCCATGGCCTGCAGTGTTTCAGCACGGCCCTGCGCTTACAATGGTTGTGGATCACCTGGCAGCACCCTGACCGGCCATGGGTGGGCTCGGAAGTCCATTGCGGAGTTGGAGAATGAGCTCTCTTCGCCGCAGCGACCACCGTCACAGTGGGCGATGGGGCGACGGCGCCCTTCTGGCACTCTTCTTGGTGTGGCAAGGCCACACTAGCCCAGCGTTTCCCCTCCGTCTTCAAGCATTCTAGGAGGAAGAACCAGACGGTGTAACAGGCTCTGACGGAGAATACATGGATCAGAGACATCGCCCATGGCAGCGCCGAGGGCTTGCTGCATCAATTTCTTCAGATGCATATGGCCATTAGAGAAGCAGAGATAGTTTTAGAGGACGGCGCGCCTGACATGATCAGGTGGAACTGGGAGAGCTCCCTCCACCAAGTCCGCCTACCTGATGCAGTTCATGGGACGATGGGCTTCCACCTTCGACCAAGATATCTCGAAGGTCTGGGTGCCATGCAAGATAAAGATGTTTGCATTGCTGCTCTTTCAGAATAGGCTATAGTGCAACGATCGGCTGCAGCGAAGAGGGTGGCCGAATGAATACTTCTGCCAGCTATGCCTACAGAGCCTCAAGTCTGCCCATCACCTCTTCTGGGAATGCCCACGATCACACGAGGTGTGGACAGCGATCAGCCTGTGGAGGGGCTGCTCATCGTTCTCATCCAAGGAGTGGCACCAAGCACCGGAGCTATCGATCGTTCACCACATCTACGAGCACACTCATGCCAACAGGAGGAAAGGGGCAAAGACATTGTTGCTCCTCACTTGCTAGGAGATTTGGCAAGAGAGGAACAAGTGCATGTTCCGGAATAAAACCCCGTTGACCGCCACGATCATGCAACGGATCAAGGACTCCATTGAGCTATGTTGGCTAGCAGGAGCTAAGTGCATTGAGAGCCCGTTCGGGGATCCATCGTGAGAGATAAGGGCATGCATAGGGAGGGGCGGACCGGGTTGTGGTCGACCCCTCTAGCAGTTTTTTTTCGACTTCATTTTTTCTCTTTGATCCTAGGATCCATACCACTTTTGTACTCCCGTTGCTTTCGGCTAATGATCATGCAAGGCCAGCAATTGCTGGATCTTTCAACAAAAAAAAAAGTGAAGTCACAGTAACTAGCATTTCTGATGATTATTATTATTAGTAAGAGGGGCAAAGCGCCGTTGCAGTAACGAGCAATTCACGGCTGACTGAACCAACCTCATCGGCAACATGCGTGAGGAAGTCGGTAATGGGAGTCGGCTATGGCAAATACGCCGTCATGGAAGCGGATGCAGCAGGCATATCATCCATGAGGGAGATCTTGTCCTGGGCGCGAGCAGGTAGGTAGCAAGAGTTCTAATTCACCGATGCATGGAATAAATCATACTAGAGGCGGACGGACGCAGTAGGGGATAAGATCCAATCCAATCCAATCCAATCGTACTAAAGCAAGCAAGAGAGCAGACGGCCGGGGAAAGAGGAAGGAAATGCAGGGAGGAAAATGGGGATCTAGGGGCGCACCGAATCGGAGGAGGAAGTCGAAGAGGCGGCGGACGTTGAGGGAGATGTTGGAGATGAACTCGCGGTTCTCCCAGTCGGCCTGCACCGCGATCCCCACGTTCACCGCGCTCCCCATCCCACCTCCTTGCCCCGCGCGAGCCATTGCTTCTCCTTCGTCTACCTCTCGCTCGCCGGACGCTCCCCTCCCCACCCACTATGGAGAAGAAGTCGCTGCTGTTGTCCTTGGTTTACCTTCCACTCTACGCTTCGGTTGGGCTGGGTTCGTGGGCCGGTCGTCAATCTGCTGCAATACATCCTCCTATTAGGGGCCCAGGCCCACGTACCCTTCGGTCGCCGCCATGGCGCTGCGGCTGCTGTCCCACCCGTCGCTCACGGCGGCGCAGCTCCGGCAGCTCCACGGCCACCTCCTCACTTCCTCCCTCCTCGGCGACCGCTACCTCCCAAATATCCTCCTCCGCGGCCTCCTCCCGGACGCCCCTCTTCGCACCCTCGCCCTCTTCCCCCGCCTCCGCCGCATCCTCCCCGCATTCCTCCCCAACAACTACACCTTCTCTTTCCTCCTCACCGCCGCTACCGCCACAGCCATCCCCATTCCGTCGCCGTCGTCGCCCTCCTCGGCCCACACGCAGCTCGTGTGCGCGTTGCACGCGCTCGCCGTGGCGCTCGGCTGGGACGCGCACGCCTACGTCTCCAACGGCTTCATCCACGCCTACGCCTCCCGCGGCTTCCTCGATGCCGCGCGCCGCGTCTTCGACGGCGCCGTCCTCGCCCGCACGGACGATATCTGCTCCTGGACCTCGCTTCTCACAGCCTACGCCAAGGCTGGGCACATGGACGACGCCCGCGCCCTGTTCGACGGAATGCCACAGAAGACGCCGATCGCCTGGAGCGCCATGCTCAGCGCCCACGTCGGCGCGGGCGCTTTCGCGGACGCACTCGAGGTGTTCGACAGGATGCTCAGGGCCCGCGTCCGACCCAACAGGGCGGCCATCGTCGGTGCACTGGCCGCATGTGGTGCGCTCGGGGCGCTGGAGCAGGGCAGATGGGTGCACGCACTTGTCGCCGCTGCCGCCAGTAGGATGGACGGGGTGGTGGCTACCGCGTTGGTGGACATGTATGCCAAGTGCGGGAGCCTGGACTCTGCAGGACAGGTGTTCGCGGCCATGCCGGAGCCCGAGCGCGACGTGTTTGCTTACACGGCGATGATCTCGGGGCTCTCGGACCACGGCCACTGCCAGGAGGCCATCGAGCTGTTCGGCCAGATGCGGGACCAGGGTGTGCGCCCCAACGAGGTCACCTTCATCTGTGTCCTCAGCGCTTGTGCCCGTGCTGGTGGCAGGCTTGTCAGCGTCGCTAGGGAGATCTTCCAGAGTATGTCTGCCGTCCACGGCATTGAGCCCGGCGTGGAGCACTATGGGAGCCTGGTCGACGTGCTCGGCCGTGCTGGGATGCTAGCGGAGGCCGCGGCTGTAGCGCGGGCAATGCCGATGCGGCCCGACTCGTATGTGTTAGGTGCGCTGCTGAACGCATGCCGGGTGCACGGTGGTGACGGTGTGGAGCTCGGAAAGCAGGTTGTGGAGTGGCTGGCGGAGCTTGGGCTCGACCACAGCGGTGTGCAGGTGCAGCTGTCCAACATGTACGCCTGCTCCAGCAAGTGGGAGGACGTGGTAAGGATCAGGTCGGTGATGGAGGAGAAGAAGTTGACCAAAGTGCCCGGGTGCAGCATGGTCGAGGTCGATGGCGTCGCCTGCGAGTTTGTTGCTGGTGACCGCTTCCTTGATCCGGGCATCAAAACCGTCGTCAGAGGGCTCGATCAGCAGCTCAGGCTGCTTGGCGACGACCACCGTCACCTCGAGGAGCTGTCCAACTTGGCGTAGGCTTAGAGTCCGTTTCTGTCTCAGGTCGTCGCACACCGTGTCTTGGCCTCTTATAAGTTGGAACAGCACGTGGGGGACTCGTACCACAACTACACATGGCAAACATTGTTCAGCCGAAAGGGGGCACAAATCCATTGCTCAGATGACATGCTCATGGAGGTTTCTCCTACCTGCCAGCCAAGTTGGTTGGCAGCTTCCGCAGCTTGACGCGCTCTCGCTGGCTACCTTCGTGGAGCTTCACCGCTGGCGAGCCAACATGCCAGGTCAGGTGAAGCCTAGTACTACTGCCGAGACCTCTGAAAAGGAATCCTTACGGAGATGTATGGAATGATTACCGAATATGATTTATCACCACGGATTCCTTCAGGCATTTAAGAAGTTGATAAAGAAAGTAATGAACTGGAAGACACAAGGCAGATTGATCCCCGTAGCATCAACTAAAAGGTTTTTGATATGTTTGTTTTTTTGCAATTCCGGTGAAGTGTTGTGGCCGAATGCTTCCACCTCACTGGCTTGATGTGCCACTTTTGTCAGTTACTGTAATCAGAAACTTCTCAAGTTCTTCAGCACTTATTATAGAACAGAAAACACATCTAGAAAATAGTGAGAAAACACTTTTCGACTTATCCTTCAGTCGTCAACTTATCTTTCCCACAGTTCATCCTAATTCATGTTTCTGACATATTTTTTGGTCAGTTTTAATTTTCCTCAGATTACTAGCAGCTATCTGGAGATGTCACAGTGGTGCTTTCAGCACGCTACCCTGTTCAGATGGTGGCGGCCGAAGTTCAGATGATGGCCCTCGTGTTGAGCAGCTGAATGAAGGACCTCCTCAACATATCTACTTTAGTTTTGGAGTTCTCCATGTTAGTATGACCTTGCTGTTCACGGGCAACCAATATGACATAATCTACCCATAGATCTCCCATGCAGAAATTTAACAGATTTTTGTCTTCCAGAAATTTAACAGATTTTTTGCTAGGTTATGCAATGATTGAAGCAGCTAGGCGTGTACTAGATTGTTTACTCTGTTGGCACATACTGCTGGTACCAATGGATTGATCAGTTGCCTTATAAGGATAAGAAAACATTGATCTGGTAAGTTTCTTGTGTCTATTGTTGTTTCGTTCTGGTTCTTTCTACTACTTCTGGCAATATTGCTTGTGCCTGAACATGTATGATAATCTAATTGTTCGATGACTTGCAATGCAATGTGGTACATCAATGTACTTGTTGATACAGCTCTGGCTTCTTTGGATTCATTTCAACAACTTGAACATTTGTCATGAAAATTTATACCCTTTCACTTACATAAGCAGAAGCTCTAGCTCCGGAAGAACGTTAATGCATCAGCTCTTTAGAAGAGGAAAAATAAAATAAAATAAAAGAACAGTATTATCAGTTTTCAGAATTAGTGAAGCACGGCATCTTCTCTTCATCTCATTGATTAGCTGATAGGGAGGGGCTCGCCGTTCCACTCCTTGAGGCACTCCAGCAGCGCATCGATGTGCTTACCCTGGTTCATGGCAACGAACACTTTGTCCACCTCCTCGCCGGGTGACCGAGTCTTCTCTCCGGTCAAGTACACCGTGCCCAGCTCCTCGCGCACAAACCGGTACAGAGGGTATGACCGGCAGTCTACGATACGGTTTGGTTCTGCGGCGGTGCCATTCTCCACTGCACCTCTAGCAGCCTCAACCTCCTGAGGTAGTGTAGCACAGAGCTCCTGCTCGAATTTGGCAACCTTGCCAAACACCGAGGTTTCCACGTTGCGCTCAGCCTCACCATTGGCCAGGGCGTGCTCCACCAGCACCGCACGCATCTTCTTCATGAGAGGGTAGTTGGCGCTGCAAGGGTCGTCTGCATACGCAAACACTGCCTCGCGGTCGATTGTCTGGAGCAGGTCCTTCTCACAAAAACGAGCGTTGTGGAGGCCACCCATGTCATTTGTGATTAGGGTCTTCCTAGCCACTCTTGTGACACAACTTTTGACTGCGTTCTTGACATTCTCCTCGAGGTGGCGCAGGTCGATGGCTTGGCAGAGCGCAACCAAAAACGTAGAGGACATGAGCTTCAGAATGTCGATGGCCTCAGCGGTCTTCCGGGCCGAGATTAATCCAAGGGAGTTAACGTCTTGGTTGTGTTGCTCCGCACTCTGGACGTGGTTGGTCACAGGGTTGCCCAAGAATTGAAGCTCCGAGCAGTATGATGCCATGGCGATCTCGGCACCCTTGAAGCCATAGTCCAGGCTTGGGTTGCGACCACCAGAGAGGTTGGAGGGCAAGCCATTGTTGTAGAAGTCGTTCACTAGCTCCGAGAATTGGGCAAACATGAGCTTGCCAATTGCAGCAATGGCAAGCCTCGTGTTGTCCATGGACACACCGATGGGCGTGCCCTGAAAGTTGCCACCATGGATTGCCTTCCCACGAGACACGTCAATGAGTGGGTTGTCATTGACAGAGTTGATCTCGCGCTCGATCGACTTCGTCGCTGCACGGATGACCTCAATTTGTGGCCCAAGCCATTGCGGCGATGTGCGAAGAGCATATCTGTCTTGCTTTGGCTTCATCAATGGGTCGAGCTCACCAAGTTTCTTCGCGAGCATCATGTAGGAGCTGCCCTCCAGGATGTGCTCCATGATGGCCGCAGCCTCGATCTGTCCAGGATGGTGCTTCAACTTGTGTGTCAGGTGGTCGGTGTACTCTGGCTTGCCATTCATCACCTCGCAGAACACGGCTGACAAAACTTCAGCAAGGACACCAAGGATGTTGGCTTCAAAGAGAACAATGGACGCGAGCCCGGAGCCCACCGCCGTGCCATTAACCATAGCAAGGCCTTCCTTGGGCTGTAACTCAAAGAAGCCGTGTTGGATACCGGCAATCTTAAATGCCTCGGCAGCATTAACTTTTGTGCCATCGGGAGCAACAGCCACGGCATTTGGGCGGCCGGTGACAAGTCCCGCGATGTAGGAGAGCGGGACGAGATCACCGGAAGCCGTGATGGTGCCCCGGAGCGGCAGACACGGTGTCACGTTGGCATTGAGCAGCGTGGCGATGGTCTCGAGGATCTCAAAGCGGATGCCAGAGTAGCCTTGAAGAAGGGTGTTAACGCGGACAAGCATCGCCGCACGCGTGGTGGCCGCGGGCAGCACATGGCCGTCGCTGCCAGTGCCGAACGCACCGGCGTTAAGGAACCGGATGAGCTCCCTCTGCAGAGCGCCGCCCTCCTTGGTCCTCCGATGGGAGGTGGCGCCGAAACCGGTGGTGACACCGTAGCTGTCGGTGCCGTTTGCCATGCTGGTCATAACCCAGTCGCTGCTCTCCTTGACGCGGCCGCGAGCGGACTCGTCGAGCTCCACCCTTGTCTCGCCAGCCGCGGCCACAGCTGCGACCTGGGCTATGGTCAAGCTTGCGCCCTCCATGACCACCACCGGCTTGCGGTACTCCTCCACCATCTGCTTGACGGCATCCAGATGGCTCCCTGACAGCTCCTCCGCCGCCTTCCCCCAGTTGAGCGGGTCAGCACTCCGCGGCTTCGCCAAGCACAAACCGTCGTTGCCATTGGTTGCCATTGGTTCGATCGACACTTTGTCTTGAAGTCTCCTTGGAGCAGTTGTGAGAGAGGGGAGCTGGAGTACAGACTAGAGACTAGAGACTGGTGATGTTTACTGTGTTAGCTGGATTTTTGATGTGGCTATTGGCTGATGAATGTGTGGAGCAGCCGTAAGAGAGAAGAGCTCGTTGGAGCAGGAGAAGTGAGGGATGCTCTTCTTGGATGGAAATGGAGGAGAGGGAAGGATTTAAATAGGTAGCGCAACCACGGTGGGTGAGGAACTGGGAATTGGAGTGGACCGTGATTCGAATGGTGGTGTTGACCGCTGGAATTGGCCGGGTGAGCACGAAGGTGGGGTTGGTGGCCTCGTGCGTGCGGACTAGAAAGAAGACGAAGCTGCTGCGATAACGGGATACTATTTTACTATGTGCGGTGCCATGCGAGGTGAACGCACGAGGCGACGCTGCACGCGGTTGCTAGCGGATGGCGTTGGTCCCCGACTGCCATCTTCAGGTCGCAATGATCAAGTCTGTTAAGGAGACTTGGCGACGAGTTACAGCGTCCAGCCTGCAAACCAGCTAATTAGTGTTAGGATTTAAACTAATTATGTTAATTAGGGAATAATCCTCCCTGGTACAGAAACGCTTCGTGCGGTTCCTAGCCAACCGACGCGGCGGTTTTTCCCACGACCCCCACGAGCGGACGCATCCGTTCGTGGCGACGGTTCCGTGTGTATTTAATCTTCACAGATCATCAATGAAAGAGACAGTTCATTCTAAACACGTTATCAGCCCGTAACTCTACCGAGAGCAGAAAAAAGGCAAAACAACTCCGGCGAGAGTCGTCGGAAAAGAAGAAAGAAGGGAGGAAAGAAGAAGAAAACTTCGAGAAACAATCCAATGAAGGAGGAAATTTGTTTAGTGGACAGTGGTGCCTCTAACACAATTCTACGGGAGGTTAAATACTTCCAAAGTCTCAAAAAGAGTAAGGGAAGTGTTATGACAATTGGTGGTCATGACACGGTAATTGTTGGTTCTGGTCAAGCCACATTTACCCTCCCGAATGGTACAAAACTTGAAATCCAGGAGGCTTTATTGTATCCGGATTCAACTCGTACCCTGTTGAGTTTTAAGGATATCCGTATGAATGGCTACCACATTGAAACTCATGAAGACAATACAGTTGAAAGCCTACTCATAACTCAGCAGAAGGGATCCGACAAGGAAACCCTTGAGAGACTGCCTGCTCTATCTTCTGGACTGTATTACACATACATCAAGCCAGAGCAATATTTGGCATACAAAATAATTTTTCAGAATCTTGACAAGTTCAAGATATGGCATGATCGCCTGGGTCATCCTGGTGTGGGGATGATGAGAAAAATTATTGACGGTTCAATTGGACACAACATAACGGTTGCTAATTTCCCTAAATCCTCGGATTTCGTATGCACCGCATGTGCAACTGGGAAATTAATCACAAGACCTTCATATATGAAGATCAAGAATGAACCACTTAATTTTCTTGAACGCATTCAAGGAGATATATGTGGTCCAATTCAACCGTTATCGGGACCATTTAGATATTTTATGATGCTCATTGATGCATCAACAAGATGGTCTAATGTGTGTCTATTATCAACAAGGAACCATGCTTTTGCAAAGCTGATTGCTCAAATCATTAAACTGAGGGCAAATCATCCTGAACACGGGATAAAATCCATCAGAATGGATAATGCTGCTGAATTTAGTTCACGAGCATTCAATGATTACTGCCTAGCCTTGGGCATAACTGTGGAGCATTCTGTACCATATGTACACACACAAAATGGTCTTGCGAATCACTTATCAAGAGGGTCAAGTTGATAGCAAGACCACTCCTACAGAATTGTAATCTTCCAACTTCTTGTTGGGGACATGCGGTATTGCATGCCGCAGAGTTCATACAAATTCGACCAACTGCATATCATACGGCCTCCCCGTTGCAGTTAGTACGTGGAAATCAACCAAGTATTTCCCATCTTCGAAGATTCGGTTGCGCTATGTACGTACCGATATCACCACCTCAGCGTACATCGATGGGTCCACGTAGAAAAATGGGGATCTATGTGGGGTACAATTCTCCGTCGATCATAAAGTACCTGGAGCCTCTAACAGGGGATTTATTTACAGCCCGATACGCTGATTGCATCTTCGATGAGGACAATTTTCCGGCATTAGGGGGAGAAAAGAACCACAGAGAATGCCGGAAAATAGATTGGAATGTCAAAGGCGTTCAGTCCTTAGATCCACGTACGAATGAATCTGAACTGGAAGTTCAGAAGATTATTAATTTGCAAAATATTGCAAATAATCTGCCAGATGCATTTACTGACTATAAAGGTGTAACTAAATCCCATGTTCCCGCTATGAATGTTCCAGAGAGAGTTGAGATATCTCATAAGACCACTCAACCGCCCAAGAGGGGGAGAAAACTGGACAAAAAGGACAAGGCTTCTCAGAAGCGTCCGTGGGAAGTGAGGATCCCTCAAATAGTAAATGCAGGTCAACCGCGTGTTGATATTCAATCTAGTGTCGAAAGACACCTAAAGGATGTTACGCATCCAGAACCCAGCACAACTGTGCACACAAAATATTGGTACTGGGACATCGGTACACCTTGACTCGATTGTTGTGGAAAATCACAATGAGTCAGAAGGTATTGATGAGATTTCCATCAACTATGTTGAATCAAGAGAATCATTCAACAGAAAGACTACAATTGTCGACATATTTTTCGCCTCAAAGATTGCAGATGACCTGGCATTGGATCGTGAACCTAAGTCCATGGCAGAGTGTATGAAACGCTCAGACTGGTCCAATTGGAAGGTTGCAATAGAGAACGAATTGCGCTCGCTTGCTAAGAGAGGGGTATTTACTGCAGTAATACCTACTCCTCCTAATGTTTTCCCCGTGGGGGCAAAATGGGTTTTTGTTCGTAAAAGGAACGAAAACAATGAAGTGGTGAGATATAAAGCGAGGCTTGTAGCACAAGGGTTTACACAGAGACCCGGCATCGATTATGATGAAACATATTCTCCTGTGATGAGTGGAATCACGTACCGATACTTGATATCACTGGCAGTGCAAATGAATTTGTATATCCAATTGATGGATGTTGTGACTGCATATTTATATGGGTCACTTAAGACGGATATCTATATGAAAGTTACTGAGGGATTGAAGATTCCGGATCCAAAAGCTAACCGCAACATGTATTGCGTAAAGCTACTGAAGTCGTTATACGACTTGAAACAGTCAGGTAGAATGTGGTATAACCGACTAAGTGAGTTCCTTTTCGAGAAGGGTTACTCAAACAACAATGATTGCCCATGTGTGTTCATCAAGAAATCCACTGATGGATTTTGTATAATTCCTGTGTATGTTGATGACTTGAACATCATTGGAACTACACGTGAAATACATGAGGCAAGTAATCATCTCAAGACGGATTTTGAGATGAAAGATTTGGGTAAAACCAAATTTTGTCTTGGTTTGCAACTTGAACATTTTTCTTCAGGAATACTTATTCATCAGTCTGCTTACATCCAAAAGATACTGGAAAAGTTCAATATGGATAAAGCATACCCATCAAAAACACCTATGGTCGTCGGGTCGCTTGACAGAGACAAGGACCCATTTAGACCTAAGGGTGATGATGAAGAGATATTGGGACCAGAGTTTCCCTATCTCAGTGCCATTGGTGCACTAATGTATCTAGCAAACTGCACTAGACCTGATATATCATTTGAAGTTAATTTACTGGCTAGATACATCGCATCACCAACAAAAAGGCATTGGATTGGTGTGAAGAATATTTTCAGATATCTTCAAGGCACCAAAGATCTTGGTTTATTCTATCAGAAAAATCAAGAGAGAACCATGGTGGGGTATTGCGATGCTGGATACTTGTCAGATCCCCATGATGCCATATCGTAGACTGGTTTTGTCTTCTTACATGGAGGTACGACCTTCTCTTGGAAGTCAACAAAGCAAACCTTAGTGGCAACGTCCACTAATCATTCTAAGATAATTGCTTTGTTCGAAGCATCACGTGAATGTGTATGGCTTCGTAGAATGATGAACTTTGTCCAAAGTTCAAGTGGGATTGGTTCGGTAAAATCACCCACTGTTATCTACGAAGATAATGGTGCTTGCATTGCACAAATGCAAACGGGTTATATTAAGAGCAATATTACAAAGCATATTTCTCCTAAATTATTTTATCCCCATGATCTGCAAGAGAAGGGGGAGATAAGTATTTTGCAAACGAAGTCATGCGATAATCTCGCTGATCTATTTACTAAGTCTTTACCAAGTTCTTTATTCCATAAGTATGTAAATGGAATTGGTATGAGACGACTTCGAGACTTGCAAAATTCAGGGGGAGAAATCTCCTAGGATATAACCTGTTAAGATCATGAGATCTTTTGTATTGCACTATTTTCCTTTCTGAGTTTTTCACATGGTTTCTCATGAAAGGTTTTTAGTGAGGCAATATCAATGCAAGCATGGACGATATATATCATTTTCTCTTTATTTTTCCCACTGGGTTTTAGAAGGAGTTTTTCATCGCATATTGTATGTTTTCTTCTTAATTTTTCCCACAGGGTTTTGGAGGAGAATATTTCAAAGATGATCGGTCTCAAGGACAAGCGAGGATTAGGGGGAGTGTTAGGATTTAAACTAATTATGTTAATTAGGGAATAATCCTCCCTTGTACAGAAACGCTTCGTGCGGTTCCTAGCCAACCGACGCGGCGGTTTTTCCCACGACCCCCACGAGCGAACGCATCCGTTCGTGGCAACGGTTCTGTGTGTATTTAATCTTCACAGATCATCAATGAAAGAGACAGTTCATTCTAAACAATTAGCAGCAAACTTGTCCATCAATGTCCCACTCATTAGGTGTGTCCAAGTCCAACAAAAGTCTCGAATGATTAGGTATAGAGCCGAGCTTTGCGACTTGTGAATTTTTGGCAACATGGCCTTGACCGTGACCAGAGGGCGGCAAAGTTCACACAAGAGATGTCTGAACGAATTTGACTTATTCCAACATGTTAATTTTCTTGGTGGCCGTCCAAGTTGCCACTCGCAAGGATTCTCACATATGCGTACCCACGTGCTTAAGCGTTCTTTTTTTTTCATGTTATTTATTACGATTGTTTTTTTCCGGGTAATTGCTATCGTTATCAGCCATGCATCAGATGCTTAATTATGCGTTTAGCCGTCAGAACCACTCAAGGGCTAAAGTCTGCTACACTTGCTGCAATACGGGCGCCGAGGTGTAAATTGCAGCAAAAAATAAAAAAATAAAAAAATAAAAATTGCAGCATGTATGCGTACGCATATCAATAGCCAATGCACACACATGTGCATGTTTCGAGCCAAGTATGCCCGCATACACATATCAGCAGGCAGTGTACGGGCACATGCATATTCAAAGATTGTAATATTCCTGAAGATTAAAGTCCAAGACAAAATCATGACGAAGAAGAAAATCAAAAAAGAAGACAATGCCACCTTCATTGGCAGCCAAGACACGGTGTGCAAACCTCTCCAACATGCACTCAATACCCTAGAAAGAAGGGCTATAATGACTACAAAGCCTATAAAGCCTAGAAGGCCTAAAAACTAGGTGCATGATGGACAAGGAGAAAGAAGGAGGAAATAATAGAGGAGCCTTCTCCCGAAAGCCATCCAAGAGGTGCTCTCTTGCCTATAAAAGGAGGAGCCTTGCTGCGAAGAGAGACACCAGACGGAGAAGAGCCAGCCACAGATAGAGCACAGAGTTGCAACTCAGCTAGCAAGCTCTTTGCTCAAGTAGTAGTAGTAGTAGTAGTAGTACTTCCTCATCGTGTAATAAAGAGCTACAATATTTAGAGCATTTGTAAGCTCGCGAAGGTAGTTAGAAGGTAATTTCTTTATCCTTGTGTAAACCCTTCGGGGGTTCCCGAAAGGGAAAACCATATGTAAATTATGTTGTGGAAATGATGTAGTTTCGTGTTTTCACTTGGTATTTTATTTTTGAATTTATGGAACGAGTTCTTATGCTAGGGATCCTATAGGAGAAAACTCTGCCGGTAGTTCTCTGTGTAGCCTTTTATGGCATTTGAATGAGAACCTTATGGCCGTAGAGAAGTGTTCCCTTCGGGTGGAACTGCCTGGGAAGACGATAGGAATTTATTCCATAAATTTGCAACTAAAACATCAAGTGAACAAACTTAGCTACATCTGAAACAACATAATGATAAATATGGTGAGTACTGAGTAGGATATTACACCACTGCGTACACCTCAGTCGTCTTGTTGGCCTCGACAGCCCCTCAAAGATCCTGCAATATAAGCGAAATAATTTAAAAACACTTCGTATTAAAATAATATAAAATAAATAAATAACTTTGTATTTACTTTAATAACTCGTATACATAATCACGTATATCAACATTAAAACCTGAATTTGTAACTTAATATAGTTTAGATTAATTTTAATATTTTAAATATTCCGTATATTTGGTATCAAGTCCAGCGTTTTAAACATTGATAGGTTAAAGTATTTAAATTTAGAAGTTAGCGCAGGTAAGGTAATAAATACTAAAGAGAATATTAATATAAGGTGCAGAATAAATCCTTCTGAAGAGCATACCTGGCATACAACTCATAGCCAGCTAAATACAATTGTCGATTTGATATATAACTTTTACATATCTTGGGGGAAAAGACAAGATAATTTAGACCAAAAATTTGAGAGTTTATCCAAAGAATACCAAAAGCTTGCGGATAAATATTCTGGTCTGAACAATAAAATCGATCTCGCCTTACATAAGCTAGAAGAAGCAAAGGCCAGGCAGAACGTACTTTGCAAGAATAACGATTATATTAAAGAAGAAGTGTTGTCAATTGGTCGTTACCTAAGTAAAGGCAAAGACTCACTCCCTCGCACAGAAGCAAGACAAGATATACTCGATATAAAGAAGTTGCTGCAAGAAGTTAAAACTTTGATTGTCTCATAATTATATGACTGAATATAGCCAAGCATTAAACGAAGTAGCCAAATACTTGTCACCTCCTGTAGGATTTTCTGATCACGACTCACCAAAAGAAGACTCTAAAATTATAATAAGACAAAATAATACAATTCTTCAGCTATTAATTCAAGTTTTAGACAAGCTAAAAAGTGTCCAAAACAACAAAGAAATTGTGCTATCGTCATCTGGAATCGTAACATCATCAAGAAATATTAATTCAGAAAAATGGACATATCTAAAGGCTTCCTTAGAAGAGATAAAACCCTCCAGTTAGTAAGGCAAGACTCAAGACCACTCGCAATGAAGCATAGATTATCATGTAAAGCCGATGATATTGATAGTATTGAAGAAGTTATAGATATTCAGAGAGACCTCGAAAGATATCAAAAGGATACCCTAAGAAAAATAAAACCGCAACAGGTATATCACATGGGTATGTTTGAGAGTAAGAGCGGGTTATACCGAATATCAAGAGAAGTAGAACTAAGTGTGTTAACACACCCAGTTGATTTAAGAATAGTAAGCAAAAATATTGAAAATGAACTAAAATATTGTGGTTACAAATATATTCATCAAGGTATGTATATTATAGGAGTTAAAGGTATGACAAGAAAGAAATTAGGAGCAAAGGTGCTTATAACTCTATTAGACCGAAGGTGGGAATCAGTAGATAAAGCAGCATTAGGATTTTTAGAAGGAGACATGAATAAAAATAGGTTAATAACCTATATAGCTCCAGACCTAATGATGCCTGTAAAAGAATTTATTGAAAAAATGAGTTTTGGTTTCCAAACTAAGGGATATGAAGATTTTAAAGGAACAAATTTGTTAGTAAGCATAGAATTTTTAGGAAGGCTTACTAACAGAAGTAACTCTAGATATAGAGTTAATGTGAGCGATGTAATTGATAGTATGCAATCAAAGGGTATTAAATTTATGAATCCACTTAAAATTGGTTCTGAAGAAAGAGCGGGAGAAGAGTGGAAGATTGGTGAATTAATAGAGAAAAAAGAATTAAAGCAACCTGAAAACTATATAAGTTATCAAAATTGTGAAGGAAGTAGTAGCATTAGATTTATGAACTATAAATCGGCATCAATAGAAGACGCAGAATCCTTTATGTCAGATACAGAATCTATTGACGATAAGAATAAAGGTGTGACCGAATGCATGGAAAAAGCTAATTTAGATGATGAAATAATTCACTGGGAAAATAAGCTAAAGCATATAGATTGGGAATATAAAAATTCTATGACAAAAGATTGGCCTAAGATAAGAGAAAGAGAATTGTTTATAATTAGAGAAATTGCAAGGTTAAAAAAACTAAAAAATGAGAAATAGTTGGTAACTAGTGGTTCAATTATGCCAAATACATCATCAATTGAAAGGGGAGAACATGCTGGTAGTAATAATGATGCTATCACTAATAGAGATAAGAATATTGCTCAGGAAGAAGAAGTTGTTAGTGAAGAAGAGCAATGGGATATAAATAATAAGTTATTACTAGAAAGTTATGAAGAGGAAGAGGAATTAGTAAAAGATATGTGGTTAGAAGATGAAAATTATAATGATTGGGAGCAGATAGTGATTTTTATAACTCACTAGATGATGTGGGACTACAAAATTTAGACAATGCAATGGAAGCTATGGAAGTAGAAAGTAGTAATAAAAGAAGAAAGGGATATGGCGAGTCTTCGGTAAAAAGAGAAGGAGAGAGAGAGAGACCTACCAGATCAGCTGGACAATGGCCTCCAGAAAAGGATGATTATCAACCTACATATATCCCTGGACAATATAGATATATGGGTGCTAAAAGAAGAGATTTTGAAAAGCCAGTGCAATTTCAAAATTATAAGAATGATGGCGCTATTTTAAACCTAGCAGCTCATGACCCTATAGATTGGCCGAATATAATCAGCATATGGAAAGGTTTAATAGTTCAAAAATATATACAAAACCAGTATAATATAGGAACTAAGGTAGAAGATATGTTAACATATCTTGAAACATTTTTAGGAGAATCTGTAAAAGTTCTATGGGAACAATGGGTAGAGACATATCCTAATCAGTATGAAGAATTAAAAAGGGTCGGAAGTAACCCTAATAACTTTGCAAATGTTATTTCAAATATGATCATCGCAGAAGACCCGGAATTAGGATATACCTCACTACAAAACGAAAGGTTGAGAGAAATAGAAAAACTAACATTAACTAGCTGGAAAGGAATAAAAGAATTCTCTCAACATTATTTATATAATGCTACCACTGCGAAGCAAGGGTTTAATGTAGGTGTTGTAGAAAGATATTTTAATAAGTTGCCAGACCCTCTAGGATCTATAATATTTGAAGAATATAAAAAAGAAACAGGTGGAAACGTGGTAAATATATCTCAAGCCATAACATTTGTTTTTAAACAATTAAGAAAGGTATGTACAGGCATACAAGCCCAAAGGTCTATGAAGAAGTCAGATTACAATTTCTGCAATAACATTGTCCAAATACCGCTTACGTATGGAGAAGAAAGGCATCGGAAAAACAAATATTATAAACCACAAAGGAGAGATAATAGAAATTTTAGAACAAAGAAAAGATATTTCTTGAGAAGGTCCGATAATAGAGCCCCATTCTTGCATAAAAGAAATGTAAGAAGATATAATCCTAAGAAATCATATGATAAAACATGCAGGTGTTTCATATGTAACTCTCCCGATCACTTAAGTAGAACTTGCCCTAATAAAGACCAGAAAAGGTACTCTAGCAAATATGAGGAGCAAGAGAGAGTATTAATAGTAGATAGTGTTAATGAGAATATTTTGGTATGTGATGATGAAATAAAAGACGGCGAGTCAATATATTCAATCATAGAGACAGATGAAGTAGAAAATGAGACTCCAGAATATGAATCAAGCGATGATGAAATAGACCTAATTGATGAATTAGCCGGTTTAAAGATCGAAATGATGAATCAAGTAGATTGTGAACATGACTGGATTAAAGGAAAGGGGATTATAACATAAAATGTGCTTTCTGTATATATTATCCTAGCCAAGATAATAGATTCACATGTAGTTTATGCTTAAAGCAAGCATGTACCTCCTGTCTAAAAGTCAGTAATCAAAAATGGAGACAGGAAATAGAATGGGAGCCAGAAGAAAGAATATTATCCAGCAGGGTTAGAAACTTAGAAAATAGAATAAATAAGCTAGAAGCAGAATTAGAAAAGCTAAAGGATGAATTAGAAGATAATAAAGAGCAAGATAATAAGGTTGCAAAAATCACATAGATGAAAGAACAAATGATAACAATAAGGGATAAAAAAGGAGATAAATTAATACAATTAAAAGATGCAATAACTAGTTTTGGAAACAAATATATTGTTCGATTACCATTCAAAGAAGTGTTAGGGATAAGAATCCCAGTTAGAATAGTTCTAAAGCCAAACATTTTTTATAAAGTGTTAGCGCTACTAGATACGAGTTGCACAAAGAACATCATACATGATAAATATTTCATGAGATGTCCAGAAATAGTTGAAACTATAGATAATAATAAAGCTGAAGTATCTACCGATATGTCAGGAATAAAGAAAATCCACAACCAGTTAGCATATAATATTGAAGCATACATAAATGGCACGAAATATATAATAGATGAAATTACAATAAGAGATTTATCAGTAATAAATGATGACATGATAATAGGGTTAAGGTTTTTACAACAGTCTTTACAAACTACAATTATACATGAAGAAGGGGTTACATTTATCCCTTATCAAGATAATCTCCCATACATATCTGAAGTAAGAAAGCAAAGAAAAGCTTTGCAAAATGTAGAGATATCTAATTTGGATGGAGAATATAGTACAAGTCCAGAGGTAGCCCTTGAATTCTGTAAAGATGAAGAACTTAGTGAGACCATAGAAGAATATCATATAGAAAATACAAGTACAGAATGCATAGCATTACAATCATTTTCACCAAATTGGTATAGAGACATAAAATCCAAAAAAGATATAGATAAGATAGTGCAAAGATTAGAAAACATACAAATTATAGGGGAAATACCGATGAAACATTGGGAAAGGAACTCTATAGTTTGCAAAATAAATATTATAAATCCAGACTATATCATTAAGTCAGGGCCAATAGAAGCTACTCCTAAAGATATTGAAGAGTTCAAAATGCATATTGAAGAATTATTAAAATTAAAAGCAATTAGAGAAAGTAGAAGTCCTCATAGGTCTGCTGCTTTTATAGTGAGAAATCATGCTGAAGAGGTGAGAGGTAAATCCAGAATGGTAATTAACTTTAAAAGGCTTAATGATAATACGGTAGATGATGCATACAACATACCTAATAAACAGGAATGGATCAATAGAATACAAGGAAGCAAATTTTTCTCTAAATTTGACTTAAAAGCAGGGTTTTGGCAAGTGAAAATGGCCGAAGAATCCATTCCATGGACTGCCTTTACTTGTCCGCAAGGCCATTATGAATGGCTAGTAATGCCATTGGGTCTAAAGAATGCACCTGCACTATTTCAAAGGAAAATGCAAAATATATTTAATGAGAACCAAGCCTTTATATTAGTATACGTAGATGATTTGTTAGTATTCTCAAAAACATATAAAGAGCATATAGCCCATCTCGAAGTGTTCTTTCGCAAGGTAGAACAAAATGGGCTCATATTATCAAAAAAGAAGATGGAAATTTGTAAAGAAAGAATAAATTTCCTTGGTCATGAAATAGGAGAAGGAAAAATATATTTGCAAGAACACATTGCAAAGAAAATTTTAGAGTTTCCTGATAATATGAGTGATAAAAAAGTTCTACAACAATTCTTAGGAATTGTAAACTATGCAAGAAATTACATAGATAACCTAGCAAAGCTAGCCGGACCTTTATATGCTAAATTAAGAAAGAATGGTCAGAGATATTTTAATTCTAAAGATATAAAATTAGTAAAGGCCATCAAAGAAAAAGTCAAGAATTTAAAGCCCCTAGAATTGCCTCTAGAAGATAATTATTTTATTATTGAAACAGATGCATCTAAAGTAGGATGGGGTGCTATATTAAAACAAAAACCTAATAAATATTCGCCGAAAGCAGATGAAAAAATATGTAGATATGCTTCAGGAAGTTATAAGTTAAAAACGGTAAATAATATTGATAGAGAAATCCTTGCAGTTGTAAATGCAATAAATGCTTTTAGGTTATATCTAGGATTCAAAGAATTTACAGTGCGAACTGATTGTGAAGCCATATGTCGATATTATAATAAAAATAATAGTAAGAAAAGTTCAACCAGAAGATGGGTCTTATTTGAAGACACCATAGCTGGGAATGGTTATAAAGTTATTTTTGAGCATATTAAGGGAAAAGATAATACTTTACCTGACATATTTTCTCGTGCATCAAATTTGCAGAAATGAAGAAAGGATTATTCCCCACCAGGGACGAATGCTTCTTCTTTGGAGAGGAGAACAGGCTGAAGATATTTCAGCCAAATACCTTCAATTTCAAGCCAAAGGCCCATATCAAGCTTGATGAAATTCAGAGGTGCATACTGGACAATTTCTGGTTCCAATATACCAATAAGAGAGATGAAAAAGATATGTGCTATCAATTCTAAATAGCTTGGCAGAATATTTTAACCAAATGAATATGAAGGCGGCAAAACTAGAAAGGGCTGAAATGCAAAAAGGAGAAATATTATATGTTTTATTTGGCGGAAATAAACCCGGAATATATTTGACATGGGAAGATATCATGATAGAGAAACTAGATGCAAAACGAATGGGACAAGACTTAACATTCAAAAAATATGAAGGTATTGATGAGGCCTTGTTTTGGGCAAGAAAAATGATAGGGGAAAACTATTATATTGACCCCAAGGCTAAAGATTATATCCAGAAGAGAAAGAATGCAGATAACAATGCATCTAATATGCCAATATTTAAAATAACCAAGGGAGAATCATCAGGAAAGAATATAAAGGAAGAAGGTTCTCCAAAAAATTATACATATAAAGAATGCCTTCTGAAGGGCCTAGACCCATTGGATAGTGAATATATAGATCAAGAAATGGACAAAAGATTTGAAGAATTGTCAAAAATAATGAAGAAAGAATTAAAGGAAGAGATATTAGAAGAAATAAGGGTTGAAATGAAAATAATATTTGAAGATATAAAGAAAGAATGTGATACGAAGTATGATTTCCATCTCTTAGATGAGGATCGTATGGATATCGCCGGGCATGGGCAGCCACCTGAGTAAAACTCAACTTCAAATGTCCAAGACAAAATCATGACGAAGAAGAAAATCAAAAAAGAAGACAATGCCACCTCCATTGGCAGCCAAGACACGGTGTGCAAACCTCTCCAACATGCACTCAATACCCTAGAAAGAAGGGCTATAATGGCTACAAAGCCTATAAAGCCTAGAAGGCCTAAAAACTAGGTGCATGATGGACAAGGAGAAAGAAGGAGGAAATAATAGAGGAGCCTTCTCCCGGAAGCCATCCAAGAGGTGCTCTCTTGCCTATAAAAGGAGGAGCCTTGCTGCGAAGAGAGACACCAGACGGAGAAGAGCCAGCCACAGATAGAGCACAGAGTTGCAACTCAGCTAGCAAGCTCTTTGCTCAAGTAGTAGTAGTAGTAGTAGTAGTACTTCCTCATCGTGTAATAAAGAGCTACAATATTTAGAGCATTTGTAAGCTCGCGAAGGTAGTTAGAAGGTAATTTCTTTATCCTTGTGTAAACCCTTCGGGGGTTCCCGAAAGGGAAAACCATATGTAAATTATGTTGTGGAAATGATGTAGTTTCGTGTTTTCACTTGGTATTTTATTTTTGAATTTATGGAACGAGTTCTTATGCTAGGGATCCTATAGGAGAAAACTCTGCCGGTAGTTCTCTGTGTAGCCTTTTATGGCATTTGAATGAGAACCTTATGGCCGTAGAGAAGTGTTCCCTTCGGGTGGAACTGCCTGGGAAGACGATAGGAATTTATTCCATAAATTTGCAACTAAAACATCAAGTGAACAAACTTAGCTACATCTGAAACAACATAATGATAAATATGGTGAGTACTGAGTAGGATATTACACCACTGCGTACACCTCAGTCGTCTTGTTGGCCTCGACAGCCCCTCAAAGATCCTGCAATATAAGCGAAATAATTTAAAAACACTTCGTATTAAAATAATATAAAATAAATAAATAACTTTGTATTTACTTTAATAACTCGTATACGTAATCACGTATATCAACATTAAAACCTGAATTTGTAACTTAATATAGTTTAGACAACACGTGTTGTGTAATCGTTTTGCAAAAACCACTTATCAACTGATATGACTCTATTAAGTAAGATTATGATAGATGGGGCCTGCTGATGTGGCACAAAATTTTCACACGATTACCTTGTATGGTTATGTCGCACATGGCCCCATTTGTCGGTGTAACACTTCTCTCCTTAGCATTGCATCGAGCAGCTGGGGTGCAGTGAGGGAGTCTAGCTTCGATGACGAGCATCGATGCTTGTATGTCTTGGAGCAAACGGGGGAGAGGAAGAGGGGTTTTCCCCTATGGGCACTTGATGTGTTGGCCCCTCTCGACCTGCTCCAGACCGTCGATCTTTTGAATGTGAGGTCAAATCTTGCTCAACTTTCGCAAAAGGCCAGAACAACGAATTTGTTGGCTGGGGGTGAAGCAGGAGAGAACACAAGACGAGGATCATTAGGGTCCCATCTGCTCGTACTGCTTCATTTTCTTTCTTTGAGGTGACGGTCGGAACTGGGCATGGCATAGCTTTGAATCTATTTTTCATTTGCTTTCATCGATAAATAAGTGTCACAGCTATATCTTGCTTATAGCATGACGGATGACTGACTCACCTGACATTGTTATTGGATCAACTTGTTTTGATAGTTTTTTTTTTACAGTTTGCTTGGGGTTTGGTTCGAGACCTAAACAACAACAAAAAATACGGATTCGAACACGCGATGTGCCTCTAGTGGACATAGGTACCTTGCCAGTCGAGCTGCTTAGTGCATGTGCATGTGATGAATATGCAGCGTGAAGTATTTATAACTAAGTATTTCGGCAATTTCGAGTATTTTACTTTTTTTCTCAAATATTTCGTGAAAATTCTAATACCTTTTTTAAAATTCTGAACAAATTATTAAAAACCGAATAAGTTTTGGAAAAATTATGGCCAGTTATTGGATTTGTAAACAAAATTTAAAAACGGGTAGATTGTATGAATTTGTGAACAATTTTGAAAACAGGAACATTTATTATATTTTGAACAATTTTTTTCAAACATGAAAAAGTTTCAAAAATATGCAGGCATTTTTTTAATGTGCGACCAAATTCTAAAACGGCAATTTTTTTTTGATTAGTGAATCTTTTTTGAAAAAACGGAAATTTGCATCTGTGAACATTTTTTGAAACTCTGAAAATTAAGAAAGTGTGACATTTTCTTAATTTATGAACAAAATTTTAAAACAGGAACATTTTTTAAACTAATGTACACTATTTGAAAAGGCGAACATTTTTTGAACCAACCGAAGAAAATTATAAAACAAGAACAATTTTGAAATTTGTGAACAATTTTTGAAGTTGGGACGTTTTCTGAAACTTGAAATTTTCTGATGTTCCAAATAATTTTTGAATAACCATCCGAACAATTTTTTTAAAACATAAACAAATTTATAATCACAACCAAATTTTGTCCTGCAAAACGGGAAACATGAACATTTTCAAAAATTATGAACTAGTTTTGAAAGCGGGAACATTTTTAGAAATTTCAAATAGTTTTTTAAAAGTTGTGCACGTTTTAATGGAAAACATACCGATCAAAATTTGAAAAACGATCAAAATTTTTGGAAATTGTGAACTATTTTTGAAAGGTGAAAAAAATTTGAACACATGAGAAATGGAAATTTTGTGAACAATTATTGAAACATTAACTATTCTTAAAATTTGTGAACAATTCTTTATAATGGCAACGTTTTATGAAATTCTGAACATCTTTTGAAAATCCTGGACAGCAAAACAATAAAACACAATGATTTATATAAAAATTGAAAAGAAATGGAAGAAAGAAAATTAAAGTTAAAATGAAAGGACAGAAAAGAAAAGAAAGAAACGAAATAGAATCAAAAGAAGAAAAAAACAGAAAAAACGGCAAAATGTGAGAAAAAGGATTAAGAAAAAAAGGAAACAAAAAAAGAAAAAGAAAAAACTGTGCAGGAAACTTCTAGAAGTTTTTCAAAACCAGAAAAAAAGACAGATGTGAACCTCTAGAAGGTTGCCACAATCGAGGAGGTTGAACGCTTAAATAGGTCGACCCAAATGAAATGACTCCTCGATCTCCTTTGTGCAAATGTCCGCAGAATGCACCGAACAGGGATTTCTGTTTTGTTCGTCCAAATCATTAGTTCGTTGAAATCATTAGATAAGGGTTGCATGTGCATCACTTGTAGCAACCTGTGAGTTCGTTTATTTAAAATGTATTAATTTTTTATCATCTGTCTAAATCTTGAACCATTTTCATTCTTATAGTTTTTGTGTCGAGACTTTCAAAACTAGATCTCATGTTAATAGGTTTTATGATTTTTTTAATATAAAAACAGAAAGAAAAACACATAGTTATGAGAAAATACGTGTTTTTACCATTTCCGAGAGGTATAGTTGTACTTACACGAGATGAAAATTTATGCTTCTTATGAGAAAATACGTATTTTTACCATTTCCCAGAAGCATAGTTGTGCTTCTTGCGAAAGCATATTTGTGTCTTCATAAAGAAAAAATTTATGTTTCCCATGTAATAAAAATCATGTCTTTTTCTTTTTTGAGATGCATAGTTGTGCTTTTCGTGAAAGCAAACATGTTCCTTTTTAAGAAACAAATATGTGCTACCACCAGAAGCAAAAATCATGCATTTAAAAACTTCAGAACCTAAAAAAAACAGGCGAAAACAAGAAATCCATCTAAAACCTTAAAATGCATACAGAAAATAAAACAAATAAAATCATGCGTGACCCAACATGCAACACGTGGCAGCGATTAGATGCATCACTTGATACACTCTCAACCCATCAAAATGACCCTTACCTGGCTTCTGCAAGTATACCCCTTAATTAGTTTTTCTCTTCGTTCGTTCGGGTTTAGGTGGGCATTCTTGTCTTGTTGTATGCTCGCTCGTGCTTTTTATTTTATTTTATTTTTTGTTTCATCTTTTTTTTGTCTTTGGTTTTTCTTTATTCATATAACTTTTGTTTTCTTTGTTTTTTTTTCTTTTTTTCTTTTTTGTTTGTTTATTCTCGGTTTTCACTATTTTTTATATTTTCCTTTCTTTTCATTGGTTTTCTTTGTTTATTTATTTTGTTTTCATTCATTTTTTTGGTTTTCTTTATTCATCTTTCTTTTTCACCGGTTTCCATTGGATTCTTTCTTTTTTATGTGGTTTTCTTTATGGGTTTCATCAGTTTTTCTTCGGAACCTTACGATTGACCTTTTTTGGTTTTCTATGTGTTGTTCGTATCTTTTTCCTCGACTTTCTGTGTAGATTTTACATTTACATTTAAAATATATTTTTATGCATGTTAAACATCTTGAAAATACACAATCATCATTGTAAAAATGATTATTTTATGTCTATATTTTTGTGTACACTGTTAACATTTTTTATACATGGTTAACTTCTTTATGCAGGTATAATTTTTTTTACATAGTACAGTCGCAAACGTTCATATTTACGTGTATACATTCATCCCTATAAACGTATACATATAAATTCTACCCTTATAACAAGTACAACAGTGGGTTTATAGTCTGCTTACATGATGTTTTGTCTATGTGAAGAAGAGAGAGATGAAAAATATAAGAAGAGTGGGCTCTTAGACTACTCTCAAAACTCCACCTTGTACATGTGCTAAGGCTGTCATATAGACAAAAAATCTGATGTGGCAAACTAATTAATAGGAGAGAGATTAGTGTGATGACATCGGAAAGAAACAATGCTAAACGCGTAAACCTAGGTAAAACAATTAAATGAAAGAAATGCACCGATGCATGTATAACTTTAGTTGCAAAAGCATTAAATAAGTAGGTTTAGCTACAATAAGCTAAGCAACTATGATTGCAGACTATAGTCGCTAAACTATTTAATGTGCTTAGCACCTCATCTTAGCACCAATGCGTTGAAAGTGGCCTCATGCGAGAGCTTAGCTATATGCGTACTCCTAGGCAAATTCAATAAATACAAAAAAATAGACAAGGAGAAGGACAAAGTAGTAGTCTTATAGCCAACCTTATAACTAACATAATTATATGTGTGGCTATAAATGGTGATTATACGTGACATGGCAACATCATATAGCCAGCAGTTGGCTATACTATTAAGTATTAACTATGTTCTTATGAGCACATTCGAGATACTGAGCCAGATATCACCTTAAGATTTACGAAGTCATCATAGATGCCTCGTCGTCGACGGAACGTCTCCTCCCACTAAATGTGCATTGTCGGAAATCCTGAAATAAATCCAGGAGTAATGTGAGTACCAAGACTTGAAACATCGTGGGCTAAAGATACCAGTGTCACTCTAATCATCCAACCACAGGTTGGTTCGCAATACAAATTTTGCATTTCAAATACAATGTTTAAACATTTCTTTCAAACATTTGTTTGATGTTTACTCCTTTCATAAGCATTATACATTTTTCATATACGTCAAAAACATCTATTTGATATACGTGTAACATTTCGCAAACACATGATTAACATTTTTTATAATGCCACTTACATGTTTTAGACGTGAAACATTTTTAAAATGTCACCAATATATTTTTGTATGCTACCAATATTTTTTATAAACCTTTGAAACATTTATTTGAAATATGTTTAACATTTTGTTTGAATATATGATTGACATTTTTAGAATTTCAACTACATTTTTTGAAACATGTGAACATTTTCATAATATAATTTCCATATACATGTAAACATTGTTTTTATAATATATTAAACTTTTTATAAATTAACCTTTATTATTTATGTTTTTAAATATATAATTATATTTACAATATTTTTCAAAACAAGAATAAAACAAAAAACAAAAACAAAGAAAGGAAAAAAATAAGAGAAAAGACGGACTTCTTTCATTATGTGAGTGAGTTGTTGCTCCAACTTGTGTGAAGCGATGTATATCTACACCCACAAATAAGGGCACCTCCTCCCTAAAAAAAGAATAAGGGCATCTTCAACGTTGGCCCTTAAACCGCCCCCATCCGTATGGACCGAGCTGTCCGGATGTGTTTTGCCATTCAACGTGATAATGTATCCATCTGCGGGCTAGTCCACTCATCCTTTTTCCATCAAACTGGATTCAAACTCGAGAGGGCTTTGCGGGTGTCCAAACACTAGTTATGTAGGACTTCGGCACCATTGACCCATAGAAATCCCCCTCATGACCCCCCCTTTCTTCCACTCTGCGTGTATTTCCCCTTTCTTTCATGCTCACCATCTTGGTCCGACGTCGTTGTTGTACATATCTAAATGTCGTGTGACACCCCCATCTTAATTGTGCACTAATCATACACGCAAATGCGCATGGGCAAGATCGGAGACTCCCGAGAAGATATCACAACACAACTCTAGACACAAATTCAAACATAAAGTTTTATATTACAAACAACGCGAAGGCTCGATTACATAAGTCTACGGAAGCAGCAATATCTGATTACAGACATAATTAAATAAGTTTGCCTTAAGAAGGCTGAGCAAAACAATGACACCTAGATCAAAAAGGTGCAGGCCTCCTGCCTGGGAGCCTCCTGTCTACTCCTGGTCGTCGGCGGCCTCCACGTAGTTGTAGGCTCTATCGGGGTAGTAGTAGTCATCGACGGGATCAGCTAGCTCCTCGACTCCGTCATCTGATCACAGCAATCATATCAAGGAGAAAAAAGGAGCAAAGCAACTATGAGTACTCATCCAAAGTACTCGCAAGACTTACATCACATCTATGCTAAATATGCATCACTTTCAAGGGGAAGGGGCTCTATCTATGGACTATACTTCGGAAATGCCAGAATAGAAGGGAAGGCCTAGCCTATCACAGACTAGCGTCTTGCAGCATTAGAAGAGTACATATTAGTATAACATATGTGATAAGTATGTAGTAGCAGTGCCCATAGATCCTTCCTCGACTCCCTGCGAGAAAGCGATCTTGAAGCCATCATTTCTGTTTAGTGTCACAAGTATCCAGTTCTAGTTGTAGTAGATTGGGATACTCTCCGAGCGTCTGTTACCATGGACACGACTCTTCGAATATAAATACTTCAATGCAGGGGTGCACCAACTTATCCTACACCCCAGATTAACTCTGGCTGGACACACTTTCCAGATCATGCCCGACCTCGGCTGATCGACACATCGTAGTCCTACCTAGGCTCAACACAAAGACCAACACGTCGGTCTACATCCTAAATGCGAATGGGTCATGGGCCAATCGTCCTTTGCAATCTTTCAGTTGCAAGGACGAGCAGAATTAGTCGTGGCTACCTCTTTGTACAAAGCATGTGCTTATGCGGACCACCCGAGCGCGTGCCGCTCAACTGTGGGGCTAAAAAGCTTTCAGAAGAAATGTACGACGCAGAGTGCCCATACTTATTCCTGCATGGTGGTCAGTGCAAAAATGCGAGAGGCCTACTCGGATCACATATCCAAACCGTTAGTGTCTTGGGAGCGCGCAAAGACGATCAATGATCCACGATCTATGGTCCCGTCTCCTGGACTTACAACAAGGGCTAAGATTGCCCGACCATGTCGCATAATTATCTCGCGGGAACCCTCCAGGTCAACCCGACTCCAATTCACTCATGGATACTCTCACGGTCAACCCGACTTCTCATTTCTGGCGGGTACCCCTTGGGCAGACCCGACTTCAACATGGTTCTGGGGTAAAGTCAAAGTAACCGTGTGTCCATAACATCAACGGGAATCTGATGAATAACCCTCATTGGATCCCACTCCATGTAACCGTCAAGGTGACCTTGGAGGAATCACCCTCCAAGGGCTCACACTTGAGGTGTTGCATGACAGAGTCATTATCGGGAGTGGTGAAGGAGGAATCACCCTCTGTAATCCATGACCGATTAGCTACACTATAGAGTTATCATCAGGAGTGCGTTACGAGGTATCAACCCGACTACTACAGGAATGCCTAGCAGTGGTGGGTCCAAAATAGGTATTAGTGACGGGCTAGGGACCCAAGCAAGTGAAAGCACAACTTGTCCCTAGGTGGTTTTGGTAATTAATAACAACATATATGTCATTGGACTAATGATTCTATCTAGTATATTTCACGAAAAGATCAATGATGGACTCGCTAAGGATTGTGAGGAGAACCCCTAGATGCAAGGAACATCTATTGGCAACAAGCTTCAAGACTCTAAATTTTACATTTTGTGAGAAATCACTTTTTCATCCATAGGAAAGCCAATACTATTAAAAGGGGATGAGGTGTCTATGATGATCTAGTTGCTCAAGAGCTTATAGATTAGCCACCAAAAATACTCATGAAATTCTCCCACAAATATTCTGTCCAAACCCCAAAGTCAAATTCGGTGCCAGCAATATTTCCAAATCGGACCTACCGAGTTTTACCCGAGACAGAATCTATGCCAAACCCTAACATCTTGGTACCACCAAGTTTGGTTTCGGTCTAACCGGAACATAGTGACCAACTCCCTGGATAGCCATTCGCTAAAATCGGAATTTCTGAGTTTTGCAAATTGGTGCCACCGAGTCTGGTAACTGACGAGGCCAGCCAACATCGGAACCTCCGAGATTTCTATATTGGTGTCACCGAAAAGCCTAAAGTTGCCACATTTTGCACTAGTCGGTGCAACCGAGTTTCTTACTTTGGTTTCACCGAGTTGGGCAATAATGTTGTAACATTTGGAATTTTGGAGATGCCTATATATACCCATCCACCAGCCTCTCATTTGAAGAGGAAGCACTCAGAACGAACCAACACTTACCCCATCCAATTTTCTGAAAGAGCCACCTACTCATGTGTTTAGATCAAGATATTCCATTCCTACCATATGAATCTTGTTTTCTAGCCTCCCCAAGTTGCTTTCCACCCAATCAATCTCTTCTACCCAAGCCAAATTTGTGAAAGAGTGATTGAGTGTTGAGGAGACTACCTTTTTGTAGCACTCGTGGATTTCAGCTACATTGATGCATGCAATTAAGCTACAGTAAACCATGTGGTTAAGATAATGCTTTTGCTAAACCCTATTTGATCACATTGGAATCATATCTCATTTCAAATTCCTTTTGAAATTCAAGCTCCTTTTAATTTGTGGTTTAAATATTTTTTCAAAACTGAAAACTACAATCATGTTTGGGTTGCAAATAATCCCCTCATGTTTATAAAATTGAAACCAACATTTTATAAAGTACTTTGGTGCCTCAAAACAATTATAAAAGAGGCCAAAACATTTAAATAAATGTCTTTTAAATTATGTAAATTTCCAAAGTTTCCAAAAGGGCCCCAAACGTTTTGTGGCACTACCAAATATTGCATTTCAAATATTGGACCATATCCCATATTTTTCTCATAATTAATTTAGTGCTAAACCTAAATCAAAACATAAGATTTTAAATAAAATTTGAAATAAATTAAAATATAAAATAAAAGCCCACCCCCATTGGGCCCAAGCCCCCCAACCGGCCCACGTATCCCTCCCCCATCCCTAACCTCCGGCTATAGTGGCCAGGGGGAGGGGATGCCCGTCATGCCTCCCCTCGACCACGCGCGGGCCATCCAGTGGCCACCCCCGCCCTGTGAGGAGACAACGAGCCCTCCCCCGCTAACCCTAGCTCGCCCCCCAATGAGGACATCAACACCATTGTTACACCCACAGCCCCAACTGCTATACATACTCGACCAGTTACTAGAGCTCACTCACGCCAATCGAATTACCACGTACTTTCGTTTCTTGAAAATCTTTCTAATGTTGATGAACATGTGATGCTGCCTAAGTTAGATATTTTTGTTGTACTTATGAATGAAGGAACTAGCATGGACAAGAAGGATATCTGATGGAGCAGGATCAAGCATGGAGAAGAAGGTGCACGCGGGGAAAGAACAATGGAGCTTCCACTCATGATTTTCACATATTGAAGCCACCATAAGGAGAGCATGAAGGCTTGGAAAAAATATTCAAGATGCCACTTTATAAATTTCGGCCATAGGATATTATAGGTGTTGCGCCACCTTATTTTTGGGCCAGGCACATGTAATTTCGAAATACCATATTATAGGCTATTTTTAGATTCCGTATGTGTGGGGAAACTAAGTTAGCGTCGGTTTCTTACCCCTCCTCCAAGGGGTCACGAAATTCCTCCTCTATCCCCCCATATATACACCCCTTAGAGCGCTGTTTAGAATTGGGTTTTGTTTAGATTACAAGTTTTCCATAGTTGCAACTTCGCGTTCTTCGTTTGTGTTCCATGACCAGGCAAAGGCGTCACAAAACCCCACTTTCATCAATAAAGCTCGCCTCTTATATTTTCAATATCCAGATTGCAATCTTAGTTTCATGCTTGGTCTTTGTTTGCGTGCAGGAAATAGACCCTCGTGGTCAAGTTGATCGTGCTCCAGCATGGTCAATAACCTCTTGGAGTTGGTTTAGCGATTGCTAAGGCGCGATGTCCTCACACGTTCATAGTCGGATCGTCAAAGTCTACTCCACCAAAACGATAACCACCATCTCATCGAAAGACATGGACAACTTTGCCTCTATCAAGTGGTATCAAATTTCCAGGTTGCTCGGTGAGATTTTACCAGTTTTTCGTAGTTAGATCGCATCTGTTCTTCATACCAATAGTCCACAGAAAAGCCACAAAAAATTAGGATTAGATCATCATATCCAAACCAATCCGAGTCTTTGAATAGTCTTTTTAGTATTTTTCTTCGTTGTATTTGCGGTTACATCATCGTGTTGAGTTACTGGTCTTAGTGTCCAGTCCTTTAGAGTTTCGAGTTCTGTTCACAGGTAGTCACACCGCCACCACGCCATCTTTCACCGCTGCCATATACCACCACCACGCTTCCATCATCACTGCTGCCATATACCACCACCACGCCACCATCATCCTTGCTGCCATATATCACTGATACGTCTCAAATGTATCTATAATTTCTGCTTGTTCCATGATCTTTTGGGTGACATTGTTATATGTTTTGCTACACTTTTATATATTTTTACACATATTTGGACTAACCTACTAACTCAGTGCACCCAGTGCCTGTTTCTGTCTGTTGATGTCTTTTTTGCACGGGCTTTTACCCAATTTTCTGGAGCCCCAAAAATCCTGAGAAAAATATATAAAAATTAGCGTAACAGAAGCTACCAGATCACCGAAGATGGGCCAGAGGGAAGCCAAGGGCTGCCCAGGCGACCACCCGACGCGGCCTGGCCCCTAGCCGCGCCCATAGACCGCCTGGGTGGGCCCCACCTCTTCTGACACCCTCCTTTGGCCTATATTTACTCCTACGAGAGGAAACCCTTCCAACACATCCAGAATCGCGAATTTCTCCATTGTTGCTCCGCCACAGCGCTCCTGAGATCGGGAGCGTCAAGAGACCTCTTCCCGGCACCCTGCCGGAGGGAGGATTGACCTCCGGGAGCTTCTCCACTGCCATGGACGCTTTCCGGACGTGCCGTGAGTAGTCCTCCTTGGACCAGGAGTCCATGACTAGTAGCTAGGTGATGTCTTCTCTCCAATCTTGTGCTCCCATGATTAACCCTTGTGAGCTGCCCTACATGATCAAGGCATCTTTGTATTTTTTCCTGCTATATCTATGCTCGGTTTGTTGGGATCCAATGGATTATGAGCTTATGTTCAAATTTTTATGAGTTATATATTTGATTATCCTTTTATATTATGTTCTTTAGTGATTCATGCATGTTCTTCGTTGCTTTGTATTGCTTTGGCCGAGTAGTAGATTGTAACTCCAAGAGGGAGCGTTATGCATGATTGTGGGTTCATGCCCCCTGATGTCTAGCTTGAGTGATGTAAACATGAGACTAGGGGATGTGTTGTTGCCACTAGGAAGAAAACAACGGTGCTTGTGACCACGGTTGGAAGGATTGCTTACCTTACACATAGTTCATTAATGCAGTTGTCCGTTGCTTTGAGTTTACACTTTGGTTGGGGCTCGCAACTTAATACCAGCGAGATGTTCTGGATAAATATCTCAAGGTGGATGATTAGTGAGTAGATGTTGATGAATAAATGGTCTACTTGTCTGGGCGTACTGCCCATTACTATTGAGCCTCTAACTTTCAAGTAGCATAATTAGCATTGCGGTGCGTTTATAATTCTGTCAATTGCCCGGCTGTAATTTGTTTACCCAAGCATAGTTGTTTATCGTCTTTTGGGAGAGAGACATCATTAGTGAACATCATGTGACTCCGGTCCATATCACCACCATTGCTTACACCTCCATCATTTACTGCTTTCATTTATTTTTCCGTTGCAATCACTATCACTATTCCCGCTTGTGTTTTGATCCTTTGCAAACTAGAAGGCCGACGAGATTCACAACCTCTCCGTACTCGTTGGGAGCAAAGTTATTTGTGTGTGTGTGCAGGTTCACGTCTTTTGCTTGCGCGAGGGCAGAGGACACCTACTTGTTGATCCTTGGAGTCCTCCTGGTTCGATTAACCTTACATTCTCTGTGTAATGGAAAACTTGCTGCTGACTACATCTCCACCTTCCTCTTGGGGTAACCAACGAGGGTCGAGAAGTATATTCATCAACTCGTCATCAAGCAAGTTTTCTAGCACCGTTGCCGGGGACTCCAGTCTTCAAGATAGGGGAGTTGTACGCTATCCTTTACCTTCGATTTTTAGTCTTGTTAGTTTGCCTTTTAGTTTATACCAAAAACCACAAAAAAATTAGTTGCTTTGTTCTTGCTTGTTGTTGCTGCTATGGGTTCCACTGAGAACACCAAGTTGTGTGACTTCACTAGTCACAACAACAATGACTTTATCTGCACTCCTATTGCTGCTCCCGCGAGTGGGGCTACGTCCTATGAGATTAAACCTGCTTTACTGAACCTTGTTATGAAAGATCAATTCTCCGGTGCTGGAGATGCTGCTCCTTTGCACTTGAACAATTTTGTTGAGCTTTGTGATATGCAAAAATATAAAGAAGTAGATGGTGATATTGTTAAACTTAAGCTTTTTTCCTTTCTCCTTGAGAGGAGGAGCTAAAGTGTGGCTTTAATCTTTGCCTAGGAATAGCATAGATTCTTGGGATAAGTGCAAAGATCCTTGTAGGTTTCAGAAAAAAATTGAAAGGTGATTTTCCCCCATCGTGTTGTTACGCTTTTTAGAGAGTTTCTAGACACTCACCACCATAGCGATTTTTGTCGCAATTTTTGGTCGTTGCAGCCCCGAATTGCTCTAAAAAAACTAGTCAATTTTTTCCGTGTCTATCCTATTTTTAGTCCTTTGGAAGAGTTTTGAGACACTAGCCATTATAGTGATTTTCTGGAGAAAAAAATACAAAAAAAGCAAAAAAATAGAAAATAAAACCAGAGTAGCTCTTCCCTTGATTACGTGTAGCGTCATGATTTTGTTGGTGTTCTAGGCTCGCGTCTCTAGTACGATCTAGCCTAGGACCAACACGGTACCGTCGTTGAGCGTCTTTTCAACTTTGCATCTCTGAACTGATTATTGCTGACCTTTTTTGCTACTATATTATAAGCCTTCCCACCTCCACATACATCTACATCATGTGTTTGACACCACCTCGCAATCGCTCTATCCAAGCTTTGAGAGTTTTGACTACACTAGTTGCCGATCACCACCTGCTGCTGGGTAAGAACTGGTAAGAATTTGAGATTTTCTTGATGGATTTCCTGATATATATATATATATATCTTACTTGGGAGTTGAAACAGAGAAACGTTTTACATGCTTACAATTTCCTGAGGATAATGTCTTGCTGCTGCTGTTTGTTCATTCACTAGTTTTGCTTGTGTTTGGTGGTCTGAATATTGTAGAATACATCATGCTAATATTCCAACTACTTGGGCTGCTTTGAAAACTGCTATGCGTACTTGTTGGGTTCCACCATATTATCAATGTGAATTACTTCAAAAATTGCAGCGTTTACGACAAGGAAAAAATTCTATAGAACAATATTATGAGGAATTACAAACTGGCATGATTAGATGTGGTATTGTTGAGGACAATGAAGCTATGCTTGCATGTTTTATGGGTGGATTGAATTGAGATATTCAGACTATTCTAGAATATAAGGATTATAACACTATCACTCGTTTATTCCATCTTGCTTGCAAAGCTGAACGTGAAGTGCAGGATCGTCAGGCATTGGCGAGAACTAACTTTTCCGCAGGTCGCACTTCCTCATGGACGCCACAGACCTCATCTACTTCCGCACGTCCTCCCGCATCAGCATCGCCTACTTCAACCACCAACTCCAACGGAGATACCAGGAAACAGGCCCCTGCCCCACCCCCCGCCAAGAGCACACCTTTCGGGCTAGCACATATCTCTTCTTCATCCATGGCATCCACAGGGAAAACACATGAGGTTATCTCTCGTTGTTGCAAGGGTGGAGGTCATTATGCGAGAGAGTGCCCATCCAAGCGTGTGATGATTGTTACTGAGGATGGTGGATATGACTCCGCTAGTGATTATGACAAGGAGACTCTGGCTCTTATTGCAAGTGAAGAACAGGGTGTAGATGATACTGAACAAGAGACACACTACATGGTACTGACTACGCTGACATTTATGAAAGCTTAGTTGCTCAACATGTTTTAAGTATGCAGGTAACATAGGCTGAGGAAAATTAGAGGCACATCTTGTTCAATACAAAGGGAGTTGTGAATGAACGTTCTGTTCGCGTAATCATCGATGGAGAGAGTTGTAACAACTTAGCTAGCATGGAGTTCGTGGAGAAGCTGTCTCTCACCACCAGACCACATCCTCATCCTTATTACATCTAGTGGTTCAACAACAGTGGCAAGGTTAAGGTTACACGTACTGTTCATGTGCATTTTAGCATTGCTACATATTCTGATTTTGTTGATTGTGATGTGGTACCCATGCAATCATGCTCCCTTTTACTTGGTAGACCATGACAATTTGATTAAAAAAAGTGTACACCATGGTAGGACAAATTAGTATACTCTTGTTTATAAGGATCAAAATATAACTTTGCTTCCTATGTCTACTCAACATATTATGAAAGATGACATTGTTAGAGATAGTAAAGCAAAATAGGACCTACATAAGAGTGAAAATCAGATTGTAGCAAAGGAAATTGAGAAACACCATAATCCTAATAAACCATCATCTAGTGTTGCATTTGAAATAAAACTAAAGAGTGGTTGTTTACTTGCCACTAAATCTGACATTACCGATTTGGATGTTACTACTGTTGGGTAACGTAGTAATAATTCAAAAAAATAACTACGTGTCACCAAGATCAATCTAGGAGATGCTAGCAACGAGAGAGGGAGATCATCTTCATACGGTTGAAGATCGCTAAGCGGAAGCGTTACTATGAATGCGGTCGATGGAGTCGTACTCACGGCGATCCGATCCAAGCACCGAACGAACGATGCCTCCACGTTCAACACACGTGGGACGTCTCCTCCTTCTTGATCCCGCAAGGGGGAAGGAGAAGTTGAGGGAGAGCTCTGGCAGCATGATGGCGTGGTAGTGGTGGAGCTTGTGGTTCTCCGGCAGGGCTTCGCCAAGCGCCGCGGAGGAGGAGAAGTGGAGAGGTAGGGCTGCGCCAAGGGGAGAGGTTCAGGGGTGTGCGCAACCCTCTCAACCCTCCTCTATTTATAGGAGGAAGGGGAGAGGGGGCCGGCCACCCTAGGAAAACCTAGGAGGGGGCGGCGACAGTCCTAGGGGTGGCTTGCCTCCCAAGTTGGAGGGAGGCAGCCCCACGCCCTAGGGTTTTTGCCCTATGCTCCTTGGGCCTCTGGTGGCTCGCACCAGCCCACCAGGGAGCTGGTTCCCTCCCACTTTCAGACCATGTGGCCCTTCAGGACAGGTGTACCCTCCCGGTGGACACCCGGTACCCTTTTGGTGGTCCCGGTACAGTACCGATAAACCCCGAAACCTTTCCGATGACCGAAACTGGACTTCCCATATATAAATCTACACCTCCGGACTATTGCGGAACTCCTCATGATGTCCGAGATATCATCCGGGACTCCGAACAACTTTCAGTAACCACATATACAATTCCCATTATAACTCTAGCGTCACCGAACCTTAAGTGTATAGAGCCTACGGGTTCGGGAACCATGCAGACATGACCGAGACACCTCTTCGGCCAATAACCAGTAGCGGGATATGGATACCCATATTGGCTCCCACATATTCCATGATGATATCATCGGATGAACCATGATTTCAAGGATTCACTCAATCCCGTATGCAATTCCCTTTGTCTCTCGGTATGATACTTGCCCAAGATTCGATCGTCAATATCCCTATACCTTGTTCAATCTCGTTACCGGCAAGTCTCTTTACTCGTTCCGTAACACATGATCCCGTGGCTAACTCCTTAGTCACATTGATCTCATTATGATGATGTATTACTGAGTGGGCCCAGAGATACCTCTACGTCACACGGAGTGACAAAAAATCCCAGTCTCGATTCGTACCAACCCAAGAGACACTTTCGGAGATACCTGTAGTGCACCTTTATAATCACCTAGTTATGTTGTGACATTTGACACACCCAAAGCATTCCTACGGTATCCGTGAGTTGCACAATCTCATGGTCTAATGAAATGATACTGGACATTAGAAAAGCTCTAGCAGACGAACTACACGATCTTGTGCTATGCTTAGGATTGGGTCTTGTCCATCACATCATTATCCTAATGATGCGATCCCATTATGAAAGACATCCAATGTCCATGGCCAGGAAACCATGACCATCTATTGATCAACGAGCTAGTCAACTAGAGGCTCACTAGGGACATGTTGTGGTCTATGTATTCACACATGTATTACGGTTTCCGGTTAATACAATTATAGCATGAATAATAGACAATTATCATGAACAAGGAAATATAATAATAACCATTTTATTATTGCCTCTAGGGCATATTTCCAACAGTCTCCCACTTGCACTAGAGTCAATAATCTAGTTACATTGTGATGATTTGAACACCCATAAAGTTCTGGTGCTGATCATGTTTCGCTCGTGGAAGAGGTTTAGTCAACACATGTGCGACATTTAGATCTGTATGTACTTTACAAATATCTATGTATCCATCCTGAATGTATCCACGAATGGAGCTGAAGCGACTCTTGATGTGCTTGGTCTTCTTGTGAAACCTGGGGTCCTTGGCAATGGCAATAGCTCTAGTGTTTTCACAGAAGAGAGTCATCGGGCCCGACGCACTGGGAATCACTCCTAGGTCAGTGATGAACTCCTTCATCCAGACTCCTTCCTGTGCTGCTTCCGAAGCAGTTATGTACTCCGCTTCACATGTAGAAGCCGCAATGACGCTTTGCTTGCAACTTCACCGGCTGAGTGCCCCACCATTCAAAATATACACGTATCCGGTTTGTGACTTGGAGTCATCCGGGTCCGTATCGAAGCTAGCATCGATGTTACCCTTTACGACGAGCTCTTCGGCACCTCATAAACGAGAAAATATCTTTAGTCCTTTTCAGGTACTTAAGGATATTCTTAACCGCTGTCCAGTGATCCACTCCGGGATCAGTTTGGTACCTCCCTACCAAACTTATGGCAAGGTTCACATCAGGTCTGGTACACAACATGGCATACATAATATATCCTATGGCTGAAGCATAGGGGGCGATACTCATATTTTTTCTATCTTCTGCCGTGGTCGGGCGTTGAGCTGTGCTCAATCTCACACCTTGCAATACAGGCAAGAACCCCTTCTTGGACTTACCCATATTGAACTTCTTCAATATCTTGTCAAGGTATGTGCTTTGTGAAAGACCAATGAGGCGTCTCGATCTATCTCTATAGATCTTGATGCCTAATATGTAAGCACCTTCTCCAAGGTCCTTCATTGAAAAACACTTATTCAAATATGCCTTTATGTTTTCCAAAAGTTCTATATCATTTACCATCAACAATATGTCATCCACATATTGTCACGACTGGTTTCCACATAAAATAATTGGAAATCAGCCATGTGCGTCTCCAGTGTAGAAAATTATTTCCCACTGATAGACTCATCTTGATAGAGAAAACCAGTAGTACTTAATATTAAACAGGTAGAGCAGAGGTTGCTCTACAATTTATTACAACATGTCCAAGTCTCACACAAATGGATATGTTACAGTGGTAATAGGATACTCTACTGCTCGCAATAAAAGCGGCACGTCACATCAGAGTAATGTGATATGACAAGTACTACTATGCGCCAAGCATCAGAGTGAGGCTTGATGGTTTATTCGCGGTGGCGGAAGCGGTGAAATAATATAGCGGCACACTCCAGGACCGCAAGACTGTCTAGGACTCCTCTAGACATCGGACTCGCTATCAAACTCTTCATCCATGAGGTCTCCTTCATCCATATCTGGCCACATCAACAAGCCAGTGAGTACTTCGAAAAGTACTCGCAAACAGTTTGCACAAAAGATGAGATGCATGCAGTCAGTTATTAATATGCATGGTTCAGATCATAATTTATCAAAATGAATGTGTTAGAAATAAATTAAGATAGTGGATAAATCGTGCGGTAATCCTCCCGAGATATCCTAATAGAAAGGTAAAATGCACCGATCAGGTGTCTAGAGCGACGCCTCGAAAGGTTAACAAGGGTTAGTAAACCACCGTCGGGCGTCTGAGTGACACCACATACAGGGCATAAAATAAATAGCAAGCCACAAACGGGCGTCTTAGTGACACCACAGAAAGGGCATAAAAATAAATAGCCACCGCAGTCGGGCATCTTAGCGACACCGCAGAAAGGGCATATAAATAAATAACAAGTCACAGTCGGGCGTCTTAGCGACACCACAGAAAGGGCATAAAAATAAATAACAGCCGCAATCGGGCATCTTAGCGACACTACAGAAATGGCATATAAATAAATAACAAGGCACAGTCGGGTGTCATAGCGACACCACAGAAAGGGCATATAAATAAATAAGAAGTATCCGGGTGGTACAACCAACCTTCAAGATAATTCTTGAACCAAGGAGATAATCTTAAAATATTCCACATTATTGTTAGATATCCATAACTATTATTGTTCCACCACTCGTACTCCAAGGACGACTCTAAGACCGACACTTGACTTGTCAAATGACCGCCCTTAACCATGGACACGACTACTCGAATATTTTTAGCTCTGCAGAGGGTGTACCCTTTACCCATAGCTCACGGGTTCCGATAGTCAATACGACTAATCCCTTGCACGGTATTTTAGAAGCATACACTCAGAACCAGCACACACCCACTTTACCCCCGCGAAGCCTGACTTCACCCGGACTGCGCTGTTAGGGCAAAACCATAAGACGGGAAGGCTCCGACCTCGACTAGCATGGGATCAAATTTATACCGCGCGCTACAAGGGAGTGCCCCCCCTCTCGGTCCCAGACCGGAAACACCCATGCCCCTGACCGGATGACTAGATTTAGTCCAGGGCCATGTATACCTTCATCACGGCCCCTCTACTTGGTGTGTGACTAATAATAGGCCTACGACCGACTATACCGAACCCTTATTCAGGAAACTGCGGTAGCACGATAAAGAAAGTAAGACACGGACAAGACTCGATCTAGGTCGATACTGGAGTTATCTATTTCTTACCAATACCATTATGCACTTGTCATGACCATGCCATAACCTATAATGTTCCGCGTGACTAGGTTATCCACGACCTCTCATAACCATCATTTGCCATAGTCAGGTTTTTAACATTATTTATAAGATATGCAACATGCTTCAATAATGCAAATGGATGAATATTAAATTCTTGTTAGTGAGCAAATGACACATCAAAAGTTCAAACATGCTTGCCTGGTTCCACGTAGTCGGGACCAATCTTGGTGAAGTTAACGTCGGTGTTTCCTTCCTCGGAATCTACATTATATAACATGTAACATCGTACGAGTTGAGGCCTAGCTACTAGATCCAATTAATTTTTAAATAAATCCGAAAATAAACTAGACCCTCGTAGAAAGATTTTGCAAAAAGAATCAATGAAAAAGTTTTGTAGATAAAAAGTTATAAGCAAAATAAAACTAGGGGCTATTTTGTAATTAAACATAATTAGAATAGGGGCTAGTGTGAGAAACTTAGAGCGCTCGAATTAGAAATACGCCAACCCGCAGTGAAGGCGGCTTCTAGCAAAGGCGCTTTCGCTGAAAACGATTCAGAGAGAGAGCTGACACTGACGAGGGGGTCCCCCGTGTAAGGTTTGAATCTTCACTGGCGCAACAGGCTTGCGATGGTCGCCAGCGGAGATAGAAGAAAGGAGAGGGATGGCTGAGGATGTCGACGCACTCACCAAGGACCCGCACGTTGATGAGAGGAAGATTTGGGCGAAGGAGAGGCTTCACGTAGACGGTGACCTTGCTCCGGTGGACGACAGCTTCGGGCAATTCCGGAACTCACAGAGGAGCTCACCTGCGACCAAATTGACGATGGGCTTATGAGGAGGAGCTCACCAAGGAGCTACTCGAAGGTTCTAGGGCTCAGCTCTGCGCCTACCTTGCTCGAATGCCGTCGAGACCAGGGGAGGATCGAAGTGGCCGGAGTCGGAGAAGAAGACCTCTCCGAGGCCCTTCTCTGGCTTGGGAAAGGCTTCGGAGAGAGGAGGGAAGGTGGTTGAGTGGATGAGGGGTTCGGTAACAGGGGAGGAGCTCTACTTATAGAGTCCCTAGAGGGGGTGCCGCGGAGCTTATCTCCGGCGACAAATTCCGGCGATCTCGGGGCTTAATCAGAAGGGTTAGGGGTTGGGTTAGTATCTACTTGATGCAGAGGTTCCATTTTTGGCCTAAGCTCGGTCGACCATCGGCACAAGACGCGGCTCGACAATGCGGTCTTCCTTGTGCACGGCGGCAGGAGAGGTCGTGCTCTACGCTCCCCGGGACGTGGCGACGGCAAATGCGGCGCGTACTGGAGAGCAAGGACACGCGGAGATCAGAGGGGCATTGGGCGGTGCCGAACAGCGAGAGGCTGCAATAGAGGTGGCTCTGGTGGCCGCGACAGCCGGTGCTGGTGATGCGTTCAGAGCTGGCTAGCCTAGGTCAGCTCACCACCGATGCCAGCAAACATCCAAGGGAACATGCGGCAGGAGGATAGGCACGAGAACAGGGACGAACGGTCTTTGTTGGCACTGCTGAGATTGATGAAGCGGCAACATGGACTGAATCAATGAAGCACTGTAGTGTGAAGAATTGACTGAATCAATTTCAGAGATAGATGGCTACAGTGCCCACCAGATGTTTGATCAAATGAAACTAGCACGTGGAAAAGGTCTTTGGAGCTGAAAATTTATGAGATGGCCTCTCATTGAGTGCAGAGGCTGTCTGCAAATTTTCGGAATTTTTGAAAATGTTTAAGGCAGGTTTTTAATAAAAACAGAATCCTTTGGTGAAACTTGATTCAAATCAAATTTGAAAATTTCAAACTTGTGAACCCAAGGTTTTTGGTGAAATAGGTTGAGGGTAGTAAGGTCTTCTAAGGGTAAGAGTTTGGGGTCCAAAATTTCAAAGGAATCACTGAGTTCCTTTGTAAATTTGCTAGGGTCAAAACTGATTACATAAATTTCTTTTATTAAAAATAAATTATGAAGGGTGGTCCAACCTTTCTAAAGTTTTGGTAAATACATAAGAATGAAGACCTAGATGATGTAGAAGTGCAAAATGGTCTAAAACAGGATGGAGGAAAAAGAAAATCTTTTAAAGAAATAATTGAACCTATAGGAATAATTTCCAAGGTTTTGCAAAAGAATAGAATATTCCCCCAAACCAGTTCATTTTGAGAACAGACTAAAAGAATACTTTTTAAACCAGGCAGGTTGAGAAAAGAAAGCTCTAAAAGTTTTCTCAAAGAGGTTGTCAAAGAGCTTCAAAGCTTTTTATGAAAGCCAAAATTTAAAATCTAATTTTTTAAAATCAAGAAATCCAATTAAAAATTTGGTTGTTACAACACCTACCCCCTTATGAAAAATCTCATCCCCGAGATTTTAGCCAGTCCTCAGGAAGTTGCGGTTGCTCTTTCTGCAGGAAGTCCTCTCTTTCCCAAGTGCCCTCATCCTCTCAATGGTTGCTCCACTGTACCGTGAATAGTTTGGTGACCTTCTGTTGTGTCCTCCTTTCTGCTTCCTCTAATATTTTCATGGGTTGTTCATGATAGGATAGGTATGGTTGCACTTCTATACTGTCATTGGCTACCTGTTGATCACGGTTCCTTACACACTTCCTTAGTTGAGAAATGTGGAACACGTCGTGCATGTATGACAGTTCTACGGGTAGATCCAGTTGGTAGGCAACTTGGCCTCTTCGAGCAATTATGCGAAATGGTCCAATGAAACGGGGCGCAAGCTTGCCCTCGACCTTGAACCTTTGTAGTCCTCTCATGGGTGATACCTTTAGTTATACATAATCATTTGGGTTGAAGCCGATGTCATGGTGTTTCTGATCGTAATACATTTTCTGACGGCTTTGGGCTGTCTTGAGTCAGCCCCTTTTGAGTCTTACCTTGTCCTCTGCGTCTTGAAGTAGTTGCAGGCCGAAGATACAACTATCTCTGGATTCTGACCAATTTAGAGGCGTACGAGATCTTCTTCCATATAAGGCTTCAAAAGGTGACATTTGTAAGATTGCTTGATAACTGTTGTTGTACGAGAATTCGGTGTAAGGCAAACTGTCTTCCCAACTGTTTCCATATGTGGGCACACAAGCCCTGAGCATGTCTTCGAGAATCTGATTTACATGTTCGGTCTGTCCTCCAGTTTGAGGGTGATATGTTGTGCTTAACACTAACTGAGTTCCCAAAGCTTGTTGCAAATACTCCCAAAGTCTTGATGTAAACTGGGTGCCTCCATCGGATACAATAGTTTTAGGTATCCCATGCAAGAACACATTACGGGCGAGGTATAACCTTGCTAGCTTCTGAGTGGAGTACGTAGTCTTTACTAGAATGAAGTGAGCCATCTTTGTGAGTCGATCTGTGATAACCCATATAGCATCGTGTCCGTGTCGTGACTGGGGTAGTCCGACAATGAAGTCCATGCCTACCTCATCCCACTTCCACTCGGGTACATTCATAGGTTGCAACAGTCCTGCTGGCTTCTGGTGTTTCGCCTTGATTCGTTGGCATGAATCACAACGGGCAATGAAAGAGGTAATATCTCTTTTCATTTTGTGCCACCAATATTTTGTCTGGAGATCTTTGAACATTTTTGTACCTCAGGGGTGGATAGAGTATGGCACATTGTGAGCTTCTTCCAAAATTTGATCTTTGAGGACCTCTTAGTCTGGTACACACAGTCGGTCTCCCTACCATAAAATTCCCTGTTCGTCAATAATAAATTCAGGGGCTTTCCCAAGGTTCACCTTTTTCTTTATGCCTCTATGCTGGGGTGTTCCTTCTGAGCCTTCTTGATATTCTCTTCCACAGTGGGTTGTACTTCTAGTTGTGCCACTGTGCCTTCTGGAACGAGAAGCAGGTTTAGCAGAGCGAACTCTTTCGCAATCTCAGGTCTTAGCTTCTGTACAGGGCCCTTGTCTGAGGTGGGTTTCCGGCTAAGTGCATCGGCTACCATGTTAGCCTTACCAGGATGGTAATGAATGCCCACATCATAATCTTTAATTAACTCCAACCAACGCCGTTGTCGTAGGTTGAGATCAGGCTGCTTGAAAATATATTTGAGACTCTTATGATCAGTGTATATTTCACAGCGATTTCCAAGCAAAAACCCCCTCCATTCCTTGAGAGCGTGTATCATGACATCCAACTCCAAATCATGAGTGAGGTATTTTTCTTAGTGTCGGCGTAGTTGTCGTGATGCATAAGCCACGACCTTCCCTTGCTGCATAAGTACGCATCTGAGGCCTTTCCTTGAGGCGTCACAATATACTTCAAATTTTTTGTTTAAGTCTGGCACAATCAACACGGGAGCCGTGATCAGTCTCTTCTTCAGCTCTTGGAAACTATTCTCACATGCTTCAGTCCATTCAAACTTCTTTTCCTTTTTGAGTAGCTGGGTCATGGGCTTGGCAATCACGGATTTTTTTTCCAATAAATCTCTGGTAGTATCCCGCCATTCCAAGGAAACTTCGGATGTCTATCACGTTGGCTGGTTGCGGCCATTCACTTACAGCCTTGACCTTCTCATGATCCACATCTATGCCTTCTTTGGTCATTACATGTCCCAAAAATCCAACTTGCTTCAGCCAAAACTCATATTTGCTGAACTTGGCATACAATTGATGTTTACGCAGTTCTTCCAACACAATTCTTAGGTGTTCCGCATGTTCTTCGGGGTTCTTGGAGTAGACAAGTATGTCGTCGATGAAGACTACGACAAACTTATCCATGTACTTCATGAATACCTTATTATTTAAATGCACGAAGTAAGCTGGTGCGTTTGTTAGTCCGAAAGGCATTACCGTAAACTCTTACAATCCATATCGTGACATAAATGTTGTCTTTGGAATGTCTTCTGAACGTATCTTAAGCTGATAATACCCTGACCGCAAATTGATCTTCAAAAATACCCTTTCTTGTGCTAATTGATCAAACAAATCATTTATCCTGGGTAGTGGATATTTGTTCTTGATGGTGGCCATTTTGAGGGCTCGATAATCGATGCAAAGTCTTAGCGTCCCATCTCTCTTTTTGGCAAATAATATTGGTGATCCCGAACGTGAAGAGCTTGGTCTGATGTATCCTTTGTCCAACAGTTCTTTTATTTGCTTCTTGAGTTTGACTAACTCGGTAGGTGCCATGCAGTACGACTTTTGTATATTGGGGCGGTGCAAGGTGCAAGTTCAATGACAAATTCTATTTCCTGGTCTGGTGGCAAGCCTCGTAGTTCGTCAAGACATACATCCGGAAATTCACATACCACTGGGATGTCCTTCAACTCAGTAGCTTCCATCTGATTTAGTTGTGCTTTGTCCGATTTCCCCTTCTTTAAGCTGCAACTTTCACTCTTTTACCCTTATAGTGGGTGAGTGTGACTATTCGGTTGAAGTAGTCAATAAATCCCTTGTTGGTATTTAGCTAGTCCATTCCCAGAATAATATCCACATTGTTGCTTTTGATCACAATGAGATTTGCCCAAAACGTCGAGTCTTCGATCTCAATAGCAACGTCCTAGCAATATTTTTGTGTAATCTTGATAGTCATTGAATTTTCCGGGTCTTGATAGTCATCGAATTTTCCAAGGGGAGGGTTGAAAAGTTGTGTTTTGAAACAATTTTTCCGAAATGAACGAATGGGAAGCTCCAGAATCAAACAAAACCATGGCAGGAATTTTGTTGATAGGAAACTTACCGAGCACTATTTCAGGCACGTTCATAGCATCTTCTTTGGCGACAAGATTTACATGACCCTTCCCGTGATTGTTGTTGGGGTTGAAGTTGTTGCGCTTTGGTGCTGGGTCAAATCTGGAAGGGTTAGCTTTAGTTGCACCATTCCTGGCCTTTGGGCATTGTCGGGCGAAGTGTCCAGCCTCTTGATGACCCACAAGTGTAGGGGATCTATCATAGCCTTTCCGATAAGTAAGAGTGTCGAACCCAACGAGGAGCAGAAGGTATTGACAAGTGATCTTGAGCAAGGAATAACTATAAGTACTGAAAGGTAACTTTTTATGGGTTTTCTAGTACAAGCAACAAGGAAATAAATGCAAGTAAAGTAAATCGTGTTGAGGTGCAGAAAGTGGCTCAATCCTTTTAAACACAAAGGATAAGTCGAGGGACTAAACTTATAAAGACTAAGGCGTTCCTGAGGACACACGGGAGAGCTAGTCAAGTGCTTTCGCCATACTCTGTCTAGTACTATGTTTTGTATTGATAAGTGTTATGTGGGTGGATCTTAACTAGTGCACCTTCTAGGCTAAGACAAGTACACTCTTATGATTAATTTCTCTTGCAAGCATCCACAAATACAAGAGAGAAATTAAGGCTAAGCCTAACCATAGCAATAAGCTTTAGGATCCAATACTCATGCAAAAGTATGCGAACTGGGGTTCAGGTTTCTGTCACTCCGGCAACCCACCATAAGCATTCTTTATACACGATGCATTCCCCTAGGTCCTTAAAAAGATGAAGTGTTATGTAGTCGACGTTCGCATAACACCACTAGAAGAATAACACCATAACTTAAATATTAATCAACACATATTAGTTCAACATCATATGACTACTACCATCTAGACTTTTCCCATGACCTCAAGAACTAACGGAACTACTCACAAGACATAAAAGAGATCATGATCAGAGGTGATGAAAATATGATTAACAATCTGGTCATAACAATAATCCTCCAACAAAACTCAATAGCATTCACCACAAAAGAGTAATCAACACCGGTAGAGTAGAGGGGATGAATAGTGCAAGGTACAACTCTGATTGCAATGGTGAAGTAGATGGGATGAAGGTGGAGATGGTGCTGATTTTGGTGATGATGGTGATGATGATCTCGATGATGCCCGTGACGATGGTGATGACGATGAGGACGATCTCCCCTTCCGGGAGGAGTTCTCCCCGACGGAATCTGCCCGCCGGAAAGGTCTTTTCTTCTGTGTAGGTTTCCGCCACGGAGTGGCGGCGGAATCGCGAAAACTCTTCTGTCCCCGGAACTTCTAGGTCAAGAGGAACATATAAGCCAAAGGAGAGCACCGGAGGCGGGGCCCATCACCCAAGCGGTCTCTTGGTGCGGCCTAGGGGGGGGGGCAGCAGGTCGCCTGGGTGACGTGTGCCCCCCTCCGGCCCTTCTTTGGTTTGTCTTCGGGACCTGTTCGGAAACTTCTTCCCTCAAAATTCATCACAATTGGAGATGTTCTGATATTGCAGCTCTTCGTGCTATTTTCTCCGTTGAATCCCGCGTCTGCTGTTTCGGCACTGGAAAGTTGCAAGCTGTGTAAAATAAGCCAAAACACTATAAGTACACCATCATAAAGTGAAATATATCAATGAATAGAGACAAATTATGATACAAAATAGTGATGCATTTTGGACGTATCAACTCCCCCAAGATTAGACCTCGCTTGTCCCCAAGCGAATACTGAGCTCGCTAAACCTGTCCACAAGTTTAGAGAGTGAAGTGTCGATAAATAGAAATACGGACAAGAAGCATCATAATTTCTCTACTAAACTCAACCATCCTTAACAACAATCTCAACTCATAAGGCCCTTATGAAAGAGTAGTATCAATCACAATCAAAAGTAGAGCTAAGAAAACTCATCAAACCATAGCAAACATGTCCTTGGTCAAAGAACAACTAATAACTAATAACTTTTGCTCTACCTGTTATATTTTGATGAGATCAATTGAATCTTTTTGAAAGAACATGTTATTAGTCAAGAAGTGAAAATGCTAACACAAAAGAAGATGTTTGCTTTAGCTAGTCCTAACAAACATCTCACTTATTTTAATGATAATGTCAACAAAGGTTTGATATGGGAATTCTCAATTCTCAATATAAATGCATGCATCTTTGTCAACATAACGTGTCTGCTCTTTTCAGGATAGAAAGAAGTAGGTTTACTGACTCAACATAAAAGTAAAAGATTGGCCCTTCGCATAGGGAAGTAGGGAAAACTCATGTGCTAGAGATTTTTAGAGATTTTGAAATCAACAAGATTGTAGAACAAGCTTTTGAGAGGTGCATGATTTGTCAACCAATGCTAGTAGATAGCCCAATACTTCTCATGCTGGACAAGTTTTGAGGAACGGCTCCCAAAGTGGGGACGATCACATCCCCTTAGTCTCCTTTGTTTATCACTACCAAAGTTTTCTGTTTTCTCATCAACAAAGCATGAAGGAGGTTTTGTTTGTTGTTATTATCTTTTACGAGCTGGGCGCGCTCATGCCAGTCCCTTGTGGTATTAGGGGTTTGCAGATTAAACATGCAAACCCAGGATAAAACTTGTCAAGTATGAGAAGATCAAGAATTCCTACTACTTCCTCGTGAGCTAAAGCAGGGGCACAAAATAGGGAGTAATATTTGAAGGTTTAAAGATAGCACATGAGTAATATACTTTAGGAGTAGCGGTGAAATACCACGTATACGGAAGATATGGTGGACTCTTGAGAAGGTTGAGGTTTCAGGGTATGGATGCACAAGCAGTATTCCCGCTTAGTGCAAGGGTTAGCTAGCAAAGGCTTTTAAGAGCAGACAAATAATGTTGACTTGGATGCAAAACAATATAAAGTTTTACATAAAGAATTGGCATAAAACATCAAGTTGTCTTCCTTGTCAGCATAACACTTCAAGCATAAGAACATAAGGTTTTGGCTAAGTCGCTACTAGAAAAACTCTTGCTTGTTGTTATGACCAATGCTATGTTTGCAAAGATTAAATAAAGTTTTCAAAGCCATACCTGATGTGTAAGATAAATACTCGCATAAGAATCACCATATAAGATCGATTGCATGAAGAGGATACCAAGTGCAACAAAGAAACCAATAGCTTTCTCATTAATATTCCATCATAGACACTGCACGCTCACGGATACAAGCTCTCCACAAAGGAGTGATAGACCTTAATGCAAACACCTATTTCATAAGATAACTTCCCTAGACATGATACGACACTAAACTTGACCATAAAAAGTAAAGGATAAAAAATAAAGATACCGGGCACTCCCCCAAGCTTGGGACAAGCTAAGAAAATGCCATTACCCATGAAAATTTCACTTTTCATCCTACTTGTTGTTCTTCAAGTCCGCTATTATGCACCGAAGGGTTTTGCTTTCAGCTTCCAACATGGCCACCTATACTTTAAGCACACGAAGGTCTTCAGAGAATTGGTTAGTGATTCTGTAAGCTTCAGATATAGTAGATGACACAGGTGGAGCTCCTAGTGGAGGGGCAGTTTCTGGAAGGTTCAGAGAAAGATCATGTTGAGGGTTAATAAACCCCACAAGGATGGGGTTGTTGGAGCTGGATCCTCGTGATGAAGGATCTCCTTCTTGCTGGGTGGTGACCATCTTGACTTCCTCTCTCACGAAGCACTCCATCTCCGCTTGTCTTGCGGCTATCTCTTCATTGGTAGCCCATCCGGTGACATTCCCTTGGTTGATATCCTGCTCGACGCGGCAGAGACGACGACCTGTGTACTCTTCCCCGCTCGAGTCGCAAGAAGACATCTCGAACAATAGCTTCTTAGCCTGGCAGAAAAAGGTCGAAAGAGAAAACACACGGAATCGCAAGATACAAAGCTGGGACGATCCGGGAAAGTATATAAGAAAAATTTCTACACCAAAAGGAAGGTAACAACCCAAAGTAGGGTCGGAGACGAACTCCGGGTGGTCCAGGGGGCCTCCTGGCGCGGCTAGGGGCTAGCCCGTGCTAGCAGGTCGCCTGGGTAACCTAGAGCTCCTCTCCGACTCTGCTCCGGCTCATATTTTTTCTAATTTTGCAAAAACACATAATACAGAACTTTTATTGATGTTCGCAAAGTTTCCTTACCGTATCTCATACCTTTTCTTATTCTGCTTCTGCAGGTGTCTGATACAGTGTTGCAATATGTTCTTCGTGAGAGGCTACCTGTATCACATCCACCTCTACATTGATGGGGTATCCAGCCATGTAATGCTTGAGTCTTGGCCCATTCACAACATGTGGTTTTGTACCTTCAAAATTATTAATATTGATTGCACCGGAGCGGTGGACTTCTTTGATATGGTACGGTCCTTCCCACTTGGAAAGTAATTTACCTGGAGAAAGCCTGATATAAGATCTATACAACAAAACTTTGTCACCAACATTAAATTCACGTTTCAAAATTATCTTGTCATGACACTTCTTTACCTTTTGTTTGAACATTTTTGCGCTCTCATAAGCTTCACTTCTCCACTCATCTAGAGAAGTCAGGTTCATGAGACGCTTTTCACTAGCAAGCTTTGGATCAACATTAAGCTCTCTAACAGCCCAGAAAGCTTTCTGTTCTAACTCTAGAGCTAGATGGCATGCCTTGCCATAAACCATCTTATACGGAGACATCCCCATGGGATTTTTGTAAGAAGTTCTATATGCCCACAAGACATCTTCTAGCTTATTGGAATAGTCCTTTCTAGAACTGTTCACTGTCTTTTGCAAGATCAACTTGATCTCTCTATTTGTGAGCTCAACTTGCCCACTTGTTTGAGGGTGGTAAGGTGAAGCAATTCTATGATTAACATCATATTTGGCTAGAGATTTTCTAAAAGCACCGTGTGTAAAATGTGATCCTCCGTCGGTCATGAGGTACCTAGGTACACCAAACCTAGGGAAGATTACATCCTTGAGCATTTCCAAAGATGTCTTGTGATCAACACTTTCGGTGGGGATTGCTTCAACCCACTTGGTCACATAATCTACAGCTACTAAGATGTGAGTGTACTTGTGTGAAGGAGGGAAAGGACCCATAAAATCAAAACCCCAGCAATCAAAAGGCTCAATGACTAGTGAATAATTCATATGCATCTCATTCCTCCTAGTAATATTACCAACTCTCTGGCACTTATCACAGGATAAAACGTAATTTCTAGCATCTTTAAAGAGAGTAGGCCAATAAAAACCTGATTGGAGAACCTTGTGTGCGGTCCTCTCACCGGCATTATGTCCTCCATAAGGACTGCTATGGCATTGTCTCAAGATATTCTTCTGCTCATGCTCCGGTATGCATGTCCTCACAATTCCATCCGCACCTTCTCTAAAAAGATGCGGGTCATCCCAAAAGTAATACCTCAAGTCGTGGAAGAACTTCTTCCGCTACTGGAATGTTAAACCTAGAGGCAAAAACTTTGCAACAATAAAGTTATCATAATATGCATACCATGGATCCGAATTAGATTTCACCTGTAAAACAACTAACTGTTCGTCAGGAAAACTATCGTTGACTGGAATGGGATCGTGTGGTATGTCCTCCATCCTGGAAAGGTTGTCTTCTGCATGGTTGTCTGGTCCTTTCCTATCAACAATTTGCAAATCAAATTCTTGAAGAAGAAGGACCCATCTGATAAGCCTTGGTTTGGCATCCTTCTTTTCCATAAGATACTTAATAGCAGCATGATCAGTATGAATGATGACTTTAGAATCAACAATGTAAGGCCTAAACTTATCACAAGCAAACACTACCGCTAAAAATTCTTTCTCAGTAGTAGCGTAATTCTTTTGAGCAGTGTCAAGGGTTTTGCTAGCATAATGAATAACATTCAGTTTCTTATCAGCCCTTTGTCCTAACACAACTCCAACATCAAAATCACTAGCATCATACATGATTTCAAATGGCAAATTCCAATCAGGTGGTTGGACTATAGGGGCGGTTATCAAGGTTTTCTTAAGAAATTCGAAGGCTTCCTTACAATCTTCATCAAACACAAAAGGAATATCTTTCTGGAGAAGATTAGTAAGGGGTTTCGAAGTTTTAGAAAAGTCTCTAATAAATCTCCTATAGATAACATCATGACCGAGGAAACTACGAATACCTCTGATGTCTTTTGGATAAGGCATTCTCTACATTGCTTCAACCTTTGCCCTGTCCACCTCGATTCCTTTTTCTGAAATCTTGTGGCCAAGAACAATTCCCTCATTGACCATGAAGTGACACTTCTCCCAGTTGAGTACCAAATTCGTCTCCTCACATCTTTGCAAAACTTTATTAAGGTTGCGGAGACAATGGTCAAAAGAGGTTCCATAGACGGAGAAATCGTCCATGAAGACCTCCACAATTTCCTCACAAAAACCATGAAAGATAGCGGACATACACCTTTGAAAAGTAACAGGAGCATTGCATAAACCAAAAGGCATACGTGTATAAGCATAAGTACCAAAGGGACGAGTAAACGTGGTCTTCTCTTGATCGGCAGTATTAACATGAATTTGAGAGAAGCCAGAGTTCCCATCAAGATAGCAAAAGTGAGTGTTTTTGGATACCCTTTCAAGCATTGGGTCGATGAACGGCAACGGGTAGTGGTCCTTCCTGGTTGCCTTGTTCACCTTCTTGTAATCAATACACATTCTATATCCAATAATAATTCTTTGAGGTATTAGTTCATTCTTATCATTAGGAACCACAGTCGTACCTCCTTTCTTGGGAACACAATGTACTGGACTTACCCACTGACTATGATATATAGGGTAGATAATACCTGCGGCTAGAAGCTTGAGGATTTCGGTCTTCCAGTTTAACCGTCGTTGATGATCAACAACCGGTTTAGCATCAGGCTCAAGATTGATAGTATGCTGACAAATAGATGCACTAATCCCCTTAAGATCATCAAGGGTATACCCAATAGCACCTCGGTGTTTACGAAGGACTTCCAATAATCGCTCTTCTTCATATCCTGAAAGGTTAGAATTGATAATAACAGGATATACTTTCTTTTCATCGAAATAAGCATACTTGAGAATACTCGGAAGAGGTTTGAGATCAAACACCGGGTCTTCTTTTGGTTTTGATAAAATTCCCAAAGGTTCAATGATAACCCACAAGTGTAGGGGATCGCAACAGTTTTCGAGGGTAGAGTATTCAACCCAAATTTATTGATTCGCTCACAAGGGGAGGCTAAAGAATATTCTCAAGTATTAGCAACTGAGTTTGTCAGATTCAACCACACCAGAAAGATTAGTGTCTGCAAGTAAAGTATCAGTAGCAAAGTAGTATGATAGCAACGGTGTCAGAAACGATCTGTTGACGGCAGACTATTCCTAACTGTTGTATCAATGGCGCGAGTAAGTTGCACGTGGACGGGGAACTACTCTTCCACGACAACGGTGACGAAAAAGGATCTTGCAACAAGTAACAGCGAAGTAGCAAGGAATAGCAGTAGCAGCAGCAGCAGAGTAACGGTAGTAGCAAAGTGGCCCAATCCCTTTGTAGCAAGCGACAAGCCTAGACAAAGTAACGTAGCAAGGACCAGTAGTAGAAGACTCGTAGGCAGTGGATTGGTGATGAATGAGTATGACGGGTGTGATTCATCATGTAACAACTATAACACGGAGAGATATGTAACTAGCTCCCGTTCGTCAATCTAATGTAGGCATGTATTCCGTATATAGTCATACGTGCTTAGGGAAAAGAACTTGCATGACATCTATTGTCCATCCCTCCCGTGGCAGCGGGGTCCTAATGGAAACTACAGGATATTAAGGTTCTCCTTTTAATAAAGAACCAGACCAACGCATTAACATGCGGTGAATACATGAATTCCTCATACTGTGCTCATCTCCGGGAGTGGTTCTGGCTATTGTCACTCCAGGGTTGCCGGGAGATACGTCTCCAACGTATCTACTTTTCCAAACTCTTTTGCCCTTGTTTTGGACTATAATTTGCATGGTTTGAATGGAACTAACCTGGACAGACGCTATTTTCAGCAAAATTGCCTTGGTGTTATTTTTGTGCAGAAATCAAAGTTCTCCAAACATCCTGAAAATTTACGGGGAGCAGTTTTGGAAAATATCAAAATTACCTGCGCCAGGATTCACCTCAGGGGGTGGGCCAGTGGGACACACGCCCCTGCCCCGCCACCACCCCCTGGTGGTGGTGGGCAGGCTTGTGGGGCCCACAGGCACCTGCCGCCCCCAACTCCAGCTCTATAAGTTGTCTTTCGTCCCAGAAAAAATAAAAAGAGAAGTTTTCGTCGCGTTTTCGATACGGAGGCGCCGCCACCACCTGCTCTTCATCTGGAGGGCAGATCTGGAGTCTGTCTTGGGCTCCGGAGAGGGGAAATCTTCGCCATCGTCATCATCAACCTTCTTCCCTCTCCAATTCCATGAAGCTCTTCGTCGTTCCTGAGTAATCTATTCGTAGGGTCGCTGGGCGGTGATGAGTAGGATGAGATCTATCATGTAATCGAGTTAGTTTTGATGGTGATTGATCCCTAGTATCCACTATGTTCTGAGATTTGATGTTGCTACTACTTTGCCATGCTTAATGCTTGTCACTAAGGCCCGAGTACCATGATTTCAGCTCTGAAATTATCATGTTGCCACCAATTTATGTGTGTTTTAGATCCGATCTTGCAAGTTGTAGTTACCTACTATGTGTTATGATCCGGCACCCCCGGAGTGACAATAACCGGAACCACTCCCGGTGATGACCATAGTTTAAGGAGTTCATGTGTTCACCAAGTGCTAATGCGTTGGTCCGGTTCTTTATTAAAAGGAGAACCTTAATATCCTGTAGTTTCCTTTTGGACCCCGCTGCCACGGGAGGGATGGACAATAGATGTCATGCAAGTTCTTTTCCCTAAGCACGTATGACGACACACGGAATGCATGCCTACATCACATTGATGAACGGGAGCTAGCCACATATCTCTCCGTGTTATAGCTGTTGCATGATGAATACCATCCAAGCAAATCACCGACCCATTGCCTATGAGTTTGTACTACTGTTGCTTCCAAACAAATCACCGACCCATTGCCTACGAGTTTGTCCTCCTGCTGCTACTACTGTTGCTACTGCTGTTACTTGTCTTGCTCTGCTGCTACGACTATTGCTACTGCTGTTACTTGTCTTGCTCTGCTGCTGCTACTACTGTTGCTACTGCTGTTACTTGTCTTGCTATGCTGCTACTGTTGCTACTACTATCGCTTGCTACTGTTGCTACTTGCTACTGCTGTCACTACTGTTGTTCCTTGCCACTTCTATTGCTTGTTACACTGCCGTTACTCGTTACTTTGCTGTTACTACTATGCTTGCAGATACTAATCTTTCAGGTGTGGTTGAATCTGACAAATTCAGCTGCTAATACTCGAGAGTATACTCTCACCTCCTGACTGGCTTATCTACAAATTGGGTCGAATACTCTACACTCGAAAACTGCTGCAAACCCATGCGCTGGTGGGCCATCAACAACATTCTTCTAGTCTCATTACTCGGGAGTGCTATCAACATTCTTCTGGTGCCGTTGCAGGAGAAGGTTAGTTGTTATAAGCATTCGTCTAGCTAACACTAGAGATTGCAGGATCATCACTTTTCTAGAGCCACTGCCAGGGAAGCACAGCTTACGTCAGCATTTTTCTGGCGCCGTTGCCGAGGAGGTATTGCTATATTCTCTGAGTCACTTGGGATTTATATTTGCTGATCACTATGAAGAATCTGAAGGATCCGAAGACCAAAGTCTTGCCCTCATCTATGAGGGGAGGTAAGGAATTGTCATCTAGCTCTGCACTTGATTCACCTTCAGTTATGAGTAAGTTTGCGACATCACCTCCTGCTAGATATCTTGATATGTCGCCTGTGCTTGATGATGCTTGTGATACTACTGCTAGAGATGCTATGCTTGATACTATGCCTGATGATACTATGCTTGATACTATGCCTGATACTGCTAGAGATGCTATGATTGATACTTCTTTGCCTGATGATGCTAGAGATGCTATTTTGCCAGATGATGCTATGCGTGATACTGCTAGATATGCTCCTTTGCCTGTTCCACTAGGAGTGTTCCTTGATGCTCATATTGCTAGAGTTACTGCCAATGCTCGTGATGCTTCTAAAACTGCCGATGCTATTGAGATAGAACTTGCTTTTGCTCCTGCTAGATCTAGCTCTCCTAGATATGAATTGCCTGATATTCCTGAGGGTTACGTTATGGAGGGAGAGATATCTGAGGATTTTCTTGCGTGTAAGGATGCCTATGACGCTGAGAAATTAATTCTCAAGTGAAGGAAAAATCTCGGGAAGTTAGGATGAGAAATGATTCGAAGTTTGCCACTTCGCCTATCTTTGTCACCGATAAGGATTATGAATTCTCTGTCGACCCTGAGATAATCTCTCTAGTTGAATCTGATCCTTTTCACGGTTATGAGTCTGAGACGGTCATAGCCCATCTTGCCAAACTATCCGAAATAGCCAACCTTTTCACTAATGAGGAGAAGATCCGCACTACTATATCCTTAAGCTGTTTCCTTTCTCTCTAAAGGATGATGCTAAAGCCTGTTCACCTCTCTTGCTCCTGGATGTGTGCGTAGTCCCCAGGAGATGGTCTATTACTTCTATGAGAAATATTTCCCTGCCCATAAGAAGCAAGCTGCCTTGCAGGAAATATACAACTTTGCTCAACTCCAAGAAGAGAGTCTTCCACAAGCTTGGGGGAGGCTCGTCCAGCTACAGAATGCTTTGCCTGATCACCCTCTTAAGAAGAACGAGATACTTGATATCCTCTATAACGGACTTACCGATGCCTCTAGAGACCACCTAGATAGTTGTGTCGGTTGTGTTTTTAGGGAACGAACTGTAGAACAAGCTGAGACCCTACTGAATAACCTCTTGATCAACGATAATGCTTGGACTATTCCCGAACCACCTCCTAAACCAACTCCTAAGAAAAGAGGTATTCTATTCCTCAGTCCCGAAGATATGCAAGAAGCCAAGAAATCTATGCAAGAGAAAGGCATTAGATCTGAAGATGTCAAAAATCTACCACCTATCGAAGAGATCCATGGTCTCGATAACCCGATACAGGTAGTAGAAGTGAATTTTCTGCATAGGTTTGATGAGAGTAATATTCCTTTTGATAAACCTGCTAGCCTATGCTTTGATGAATTTGACAACTTTGTTGCCAAACAACAGAGTTTCAATGATTATGTTAGCAGACATTTGGAACAAAGTGCTCGTATGCTTAGCCATCTAAGTGCTTGTGTAGACAGAAATATCAATGCTCTGAAGGTTCTGAGTAAACATGCCTCTATGATTACTACTCAGGTAGAACAAGTACTTAAAGCTCAGAATGACCTGCTCAATGAATTAAATGACAACTCTGTCAGAGTCATTACTAGAGGAGGAAAAATGACTCAGGAACCTTTGTATCCTGAAGGTCATCCTAAGAGAATTGATCAAGATTCTCAAGGAATCAATGCTAATACACCTAGTCATCCTAAGGAGAAGAAGAAGGATGATAGAAACCTGCACGCCAGTTCACCAAATACTATCACACCTGAAGAACCTAATGATATTTTTGCGTCTGATGCAGAAACACAATCAGGTGATGAACATGAACCTGGAGACAATATGGACAATGATGTTCATAATAATGCTCAACCTAGCCATGATGAGAATGTGGAGATTGAACCTACGATTAATCCTGATAATCCACAACCTAAGAGATACGACAAGAATGACTTTACTGCTAGGAAGCATGGTAAAGAAAGAGAGCCATGGGTTCAGAGACCTATGCCCTTTCCTCCTAAGCCATCCAAGAAAAGGGATGATGAGGATTTTGAGCGCTTCGTTGAGATGATAAGACCCGTCTTTATGCAGATGCGGTTAACTGATATGCTCAAGATGTCTCCGTATGCCAAGTACATGAAAGATATCGTGACTAATAAACGGAAGATACCAGATCTTGAGATCTCCACCATGCTTGCCAACTACACTTTTAAAGGTGGAACTCCTAAGAAACTTGGTGATCCCGGAGTGCCCACTATACCTTGCTCCATTAAAGGAAACTACATAAGAACTGCCTTATGTGACCTTGGAGCTGGTGTTAGTGTTATGCCGCTTTCTCTTTATCATAAACTTGAGTTGGATAAGTTGACACCCACTGAAATTTCTCTGCAAATGGCCGACAAATCAACTGCTTTCCCTATCGGTGTTTGCGAGGATGTGCCTGTTGTGGTTGCTAATACCACTATCTTAACAGACTTTGTTATATATGATATTCCCGAGGACGATGCCATGGCTATCATCCTCGGAAGACCCTTTTTAAACACTGCAGGGGCTATTATAGATTGCAACAAAGGCAATGTCACCTTCCACGTCAACGGTAATGAGCACACAGTGCACTTTCTGAAGAAACGGTACCCAGTACATTGCATCAATGCTATTGAAAAGACTTCATCGATTCTCATTGGGAGCTTTGAATGCCCTATTCCTCGCTTCAAGATGAAGTATGATTTGCTGGTTGGGGAGATTTATATCCCCATTGAGGTGACTTAGTGGCTATTCGAAAATTCTCCGTTCTCTCTTGCGATTCAAGAAAGTTTTGTCATAAGGACTTGATCAACCCCATTGACGAATTTCTTTCGATGACCATGAAACAGATGAATCAGAGAGTCACATACCTCTGGTTTGAGGGTCTTCATTTTCTTTTGCTTAGAAGAAAAATGATGGAATTAGTTTAGCTTTCCTTGTTTTCTGTTTTAGCGTACCGGAGAAAAATACCTCGAAATAAAAGTTCTTCGATGGTCCTGAAAATTTAGTATGATTTTGTCTGGAATTTTTGAAAATTTCTGGGCCTGAGAGCTGGCTAGGGGGCCTGACCAGTGGGCCACGAGCCCCCCACCGCCACCTACCCCCTGGTGGCGGGGTGCAAGCTTGTGGGGCCCACAGGCACCCCCTCCACTCATTCCAGCTCCCAGCCTCTTCTTCCACCTCCAGAAAAAATTGTTTTGCATCTCAAACCCGTGTTCTTGCTCATTTGGCTGTGATTTTCTATCTCTTTGCTCAAAGCACCATTCTCCGAACTGTTTTGGGGAAATTACTCCTTGGTAAGTGACTCCTCGATTGGTCCAATTAGTTTTTGCTCTAGTGCTTTATCCTTCGCGAATTTTTGCTACCTTGGTTACCCTGTTCTTGAGATATAAAAGTTGATTTTAGATGGTCCTAAGTAGTTTTAGCACATGATACGGTCTCTAGGCACTAGTAGGAGTAGTTGCTACAAGTTGGGTTGATCCTTGTTCACTTTTCTTTTGAAGTCTCCAAAAATTTTAGAATTTTTCAGAGCTAGGAAAAGGAAAATATGAGGAGGTTCTTGAGAGGCTCTTCAAGCCATAATCACAAGGAGGATGAGAAGAACCACCCCAAGTACGTAGTCCTTCGAGTCGCAGAAGTTCGAGCGTGCGAGTGGCCAAGTGATGAATTTTGCGTGCCGCCGGACTTTATGAAGACTTTTATTACTTGGTGGAGAACGCAGGTCTTACTGCGTTCGTTGAAGATAAGTGCCCACAATATCTCCTCCTCACCAATATTTTCGATCAAAGCTTCAACTTTTATCCGAGGAAGAATCCTCCCATGGTTGAGTTCATGATATACGATGTTCCCCAGTGCATGACGCTGCAGGATTTTTACAATGTATGCAAATTACCTTATGTTGGGGATATCCGTGACCCTCGTCCATGGGACTTGGAAGATTTCATTGGTTCTATTGCTGTTGGAGAGGAGAGAGGAGTGTCTCGCGCTAGAATTGCAAGCATACATTTTCCTGTGCTTCAGTACTTCTCACTATTTGTGGGAAAATGTTTGATTGGCCGTGGGGAGGCTAGATCACTTAGTTCTCCCGACCTTGCGGTTTTGCACGAAGGCCTTTATAACAATAAGACTTATAGCTTGGGTGCTATAGTAGCTCAACGGTTGAACCTGAACCGTTCTAAAGGTATTGTCTATGGAGGTATCTACGCTACCCGTCTTGCCAGACACTTTGAGATACCCATTAGACTGGGAGAGGAAGGAGATATGTTTCTTCCCGAGAGATATCTGGATTATGACAGCATGGTTCGCCATGATTTTCTGATAGAGATGCTAGTAGACGGATGATTTATAACCTGGTGTTTAGTGAGGGTAGTCGAGAGACTATTACTTTGCCTGCTCCTTCTTTATTTGATCTTCATGCAGGTAGGTACACTATTATGCCCGCGGACATCTACGCATATTGGGGCTTGGCCCAACCACAGGCACCCGCGCCCGAGCCGCCAGTCGAGTACCACACGCCAGTTTATCAGTGGGAGCCAGAGGAGCTCACACAGCAGTGGCATCCACAGTCTGCTCCGGAGTATCCTGGAGCTGGTTATTTCCCACCTTGGGAGTAGACCAAGCTAGGCCAAAAGCCTAAGCTTGGGGGAGTATGTGTTCTCACCTACCTTATACTCATGCTTATGCTTTCACTTTGTTAGCCGGTGTTTACACTTTGCCACTGTATTATCCATGCTAGTTTCTTTTCTTGTTTTCTTGTTTTGTGTTCTTTTGAGAAAACTCAAAAAGATTTTTCTTTCTTCTTTTGCTTGTTGGGAGCTTTCCCGTGTAAATAGTTTCTTTTTCTTTGTGTCAAGGTAGAAGATATTGGTTACAATGTTTATTGGTTCTTGCATGCTTACCTGTTTAGCTTTCAGGGAGCCATATTATTTTGTCTTCTCCTTTGTGTTTGCCTGCAGATTCAGCTTAGTCCAATGCGCTTATTATCGTTTTCATCGTTCGATCGTGCAAATGAAAGGCAACAATGATGATATATGATGAAGTGACTGAGACTGAAAAGCTAGTATGAACTCTATCTATTTTTTTTGTAAATATGACTAGCTTGTCGACCCAGATTTAGCTTTGTTGTGAGAGAACCATCTTGGCAATGACAACTTAGAGATCATAGTTTCGGATGCCATGCTTATTTAGCTCAGAGCTTATAATGGTTTGTCTTGATTGCCAACATAGATTTTGAGATGACTATGATGTAGTATGATAGGATGGTATTCTCCTTTGAATGTTTCAAGTGGCTTGACTTGGCGCATGTTCATGCATGTTGTTGAAACAAAATCAACATAGCCTCTATGATGTTCGTGTTCATGGTGATTTATATCCTGTTCATGCTTGCATTCAATGTTAGTCAAACTCATTGCATCTTGATGACTGTTGTCGCTCTCTAGTTGGTCGCTTCCGAGTCTTTTGCTAGCCTTCACTTGTACTAAGCGGGAATGCTGCTTGTGCATCCACTTCCATAAACCCAAAAGTTTTTCCATGAGAGTCCACCATACCTACGTATTTGCGGTATCTACCTGTCGTTCCAAGTAAATTTGCATGTGCCATTCTCTAAACCTTCAAGAAATAAATCTGTTTTGCATGCACAAACCGCTCATGTGGTGACAGAGGGCTATTGGTATCTTCCATGCTAGGAGTGCTATCCTCGACATGTGTTTATTCACATCCATTCACGAGAAAGGGGCCGGTATTTGGGATGCCTAGTTCCATGCTTAAATCGAAAACATAACTGTAAAACAAGACTCCCCCCGGATTGATGTTAGTATGGACGGTACCCGAGGATTCGGCTAGCTGTGGAGTGTGATTGATTGGTGGTGGGGGAGTTAAAGCTTTACTTTTCTATTTGGGAACCGCCTATAGCATGAGTAGCATGGAAGATATTGAGAACTCTTGGTCATAGCGTTGACAATGAAAGCGTGCCACCCAAAATTATTATCTTTGTTTTCAAAGCTTGAGCTCTGGCACCTCTGCAAATCAATGCTTCCCTCCGCGAAGGGCCTATCTATTTATTTTCCTCTCGAGTCATCCTCCTCTTATATAAGCACCAATTAGAGAGCACCTCTGTCATTTTTATGATTTGCTTTTGATTGATATTGAGTATGACTATGACTGCATCTTCGTTGCTATGAATTACAATATTTAGTCAGCCCTTGATCTTTGAAAGTGCTCTGCATTTATGTTTTGCGGTCTGAGAAAGAGCTAGCGAGATACCAATTATTCATATTGCTTCATGATTGTTTTGATTGAAGTGTTGGTATTTGAAACTCATTATTATTTGCTCGTTAGCTGATTATTTCATTGATATTAGTTTACGTGAGACCTTTGTGTCATTTGCTTATGTGGTTAACTTGTGATCTTGTTGAAATTCTGGTTATGAGTTAGACATAGTTGCAACAACAAGATCAAACAGAGTTTGTCAAAGTTTTTCTTTCTCTCTCAGTTTGTCAACTGAGTTGCTTGAGGACAAGCAAGGTTTTAAGCTTGGGGGAGTTGATACGTCTCCAACGTATCTACTTTTCCAAACTCTTTTGCCCTTGTTTTGGACTATAATTTGCATGATTTGAATGGAACTAACCTGGACTGACGCTGTTTTCAACAGAATTGCCTTGGTGTTAGTTTTGTGCAGAAATCAAAGTTCTCCAAACATCCTGAAAATTTACGGGGAGCAGTTTTGGAAAATATCAAAAATACCTACGCCAGGATCCACCTCAGGGGGTGGGCCAGTGGGCCACAAGCCCCTGCTCCGCCACCACCCCCCTCGTGGCGGTGGGCAGGCTTGTGGGGCCTACAGGCACCTGCCACCCCCAACTCCAGCTCTATAAGTTGTCTTTCGTCCCAGAAAAAATAAAAAGAGAAATTTTCGTCGCGTTTTCGATATGGAGGGGCCGCCACCACCTGTTCTTATCCTGGAGGGCAGATCTGGAGTTCGTCTTGGGCTCCAGAGAGGGGAAATCGTCGCCATCGTCATCATCAACCTTCTTCCCTCTCCAATTCCATGAAGCTCTTCATCGTTCGTGAGTAATCTATTCGTAGGCTCGCTGGGCGGTGATGAGTAGGATGAGATCTATCATGTAATCGAGTTAGTTTTGATGGGGATTGATCCCTAGTATCCGCTATGTTATGAGATTTGATGTTGCTACTACTTTGCCATGCTTAATGCTTGTCACTAGGGCCAGAGTGCCATGATTTCAGATCTGAAATTATTATGTTGCCACCAATTTATGTGTGTTTTAGATCCGATCTTGCAAGTTGTAGTTACCTACTATGTGTTATGATCCGGCAACCCCAGAGTGACAATAACCGGAACCACTCCCGGTGATGACCATAGTTTGAGGAGTTCATGTGTTCACCAAGTGCTAATGTGTTGGTCCGGTTCTTTATTAAAAGGAGAACCTTAATATCCCATAGTTTCCTTTTGGACCCCGCTGCCACGGGAGGGATGAACAATAGATGTCATGCAAGTTCTTTTCCCTAAGCACGTATGACGACACACGGAATGCATGCCTACATCACATTGACGAACGGGAGCTAGCCACATATCTCTCCGTGTTATAGCTGTTGCATGATGAATACCATCCAAACAAATCACCGACCCATTTCCTACGAGTTTGTCCTACTGTTGCTTCCAAACAAATCACCGACCCATTGCCTACGAGTTTGTCCTCCTCCTGCTGCTACTACTGTTGCTACTGCTGTTACTTGTCTTGCTCTGCTGCTACTACTGTTGCTACTGCTGTTACTTGTCTTGCTCTGCTGCTGCTACTACTGTTGCTACAGTTGTTACTTCTCTTGCTCTGCTGCTACTGTTGCTACTACTGTCGCTTGCTACTGTTGCTACTTGCTACTTCTGTCACTACTACTGTTCCTTGCCACTGCTATTGCTCGTTACACTGCCGTTACTCGTTACTTTGCTGTTACTACTGTGCTTGCAGATACTAATCTTTCAGGTGTGGTTGAATCTGACAAATTCAGCTGCTAATACTCGAGAGTATACTCTCACCTCCTGACTGGCTTATCTACAAATTGGGTCGAATACTCTACCCTCGAAAACTGTTGCGAACCCACGCGCTGGTGAGCCATCAACAACATTCTTCTAGTCTCATTACTTGGGAGTGCTATCAGCATTCTTCTGGTGCCGTTGCAGGAGAAGGTTAGTTGTTATAAGCATTCATCTAGCTAACACTAGAGATTGCAGGATCAACACTTTTCTGGAGCCACTGCCAGGGAAGCACAACTGACGTCACCGGGTCATAACACATAGTAGGTGACTACAACTTGCAAGATAGGATCTAAAACACACATATATTGGCGACAACATAATAGGTTCAGATCTGAAATCATGGCACTCAGGCCCCAGTGACAAGCATTAAGCATAGCCAAGTAGTAGCAACATCAATCTAGAACATAGTGGATACTAGGGATCAATCCTCGTCAAAAACTAACTCGATTACATGATAGATCTCATCCAACTCATCACCGTCCAGCAATCCTATGGTGAGATTACTCACGAACGATGAAGAGCATCATGGAATTGTCGATGGAGGAAGGTTGATGATGACGATGGCGACGATTTCCCCTTTCCGGAGCCCAAAACGGACTCCAGATCTGCCCTCCAGATGAAGAATAGGACGTGGCGGTGCCTCCGTATCATAAAACGCGATGAAACCTTCTCTCTGATTTTTTTTCCGGGCCAGACGGAAGATATAGAGCTGAGTTTGGGGACGGTGGTGCCACGTGGGATCCACAAGCCCTCGCGGCGCGGCCGGGGGGGGGGGGGGGGTCACGCCTCCTCCGGTGGATCTTTGCGCAGGTATTTTTCTTTTATTCCAGAAAAAATCTCCGTAATTTTCAGTACATTCCGAGAACTTTTATTTCTGCACAAAAACAACACCATGGCAATTCTGCTGAAAACAGCGTCAGTCCGGGTTAGTTCCATTCAAATCATGCAAATTAGAGTCCAAAACAAGGGCAAAAGAGTTCGGAAAAGTAGATACGACGGAGACGTAGCAACTCCCCCAAGCTTAAAGCCTTGCTTGTCCTCAAGCTGAGAGAGACAAAAGAAAAACTTTGACAAACTCTGTTTGATCTTGTTGTTGCAACCATGTCTAACTCACCACTAGAATTTCAGCAACATCACAAGCAAACCACATACGCAAATGACATCTAGGTCTCACGGTAAACTCATATCAATGACATAATTAACTAGCAAGCAAACAATAATAACTCTCAAGTGTCAACACTTCAATCAAAACAACATGTAGCAGTACGAATAGATGGTATCTCGCTAGCTCTTTCTGAGACCGCAAAACATAAATGCAGAGCACCTTAAAAGACCAAGGGCTGACTAAACATTGTAATTCAAGGCAATGAAGATCCAGTCATAGTCACACTCAACACAGTTAAAAGCAAAACATAAAAATGACAAAGGTGCTCTCTAATTGGTGCTTTTGTAAGAGGAGGATGACTCAACAGGAACATAAATAGACAGGCCCTTCGCAGAGGGAAGCATTGATTTGCAGAGGTGCCAGAGCTCAAGCTTTGAAAACAGAGATAATAATTTTGGGTGGCATGCTTTCATTGTTAACGCAATGACTAAGAGTTCTCAACATCTTCCACGCTACACATGCTATAGGCGGTTCCCAAATAGAAAAGTAATGTTTTGACTCCCCCACCACCAATCAATCACACTCCACGGCTAGCCGAATCCTCAGGTACCGTCCAAACCAACAACAATCCTGGGGGAGTTTTGTTTGCAATTTCTTTTCGATTTGAGCATGGAACTAGGAATTCCAATTACCGACCCCTTTCTCGTGAATGATAGTGAATAAACACATGTCGAGGATAACACGCCTAGCATGGGAGATACCGATAGCCCCCTGTCACCACATGAGCGGTTCGGGCATGCTAAATAGATTATTTCTTGAAGATTTAGAGAGTGGCACATGCAAAGTTACTTGGAACGACAGGTAGATACCGCACATAGGTAGGTATGGTGGACTCATATGGCCCAACTTTGGGTTTATGGGAGTGGATGCACAAGCAGTATTCCCACTTAGTACAAGTGAAGGCTAGAAAAAGACTGGGAAGCGACCAACTAGAGAGCGACAACAGTCATCAAAATGCATTGTGATTAACTAACATTGAGTGCAAGCATGAGTAGGACATAAATCACCATGAACATGAACATCATAGAGGCTATGTTGATTTTGTTTCAACTACATGCGTGAACATGCGCCAAGTCAAGCCACTTGAAACATTCAAAGGAGGATACCATCCTATCATACTACTCCCTCCGTCCCAAAATAAGTGTCTTAAGCTTAGTACAATTTTATACTAGAGCTAGTACAAAGTTAAGACAGTTATTTTGGGACGGAGGGAGTACATCATAGTCATCTCAACATTCATGTTGGCAACCAAGACAAACCATTATAAGCTCCTAGCAAAATAAGCATGGCATAAGCAACTCTGACCTCTAAGTTGTCATTGCAAACATATTTCTCTCACAACAAAGCTGAATCAGGCATGATGAGCTAGTCATATTTACAAAAACAAAATAGATCGAGTTCATACCAGCTTTTCTAAGCTCAGTCACTTCATCATATGTCATCATTATTGCCTTTCACCTGCACGACCGAACGATGTGAACAATAATAAGCGTGCTCGTGCATTGGACTAAAGCTGGAATCTGCAGACAAACACAAAGGAGAAGACAATGTAATATGGCTCTTTGAAAGCTAAATAGGTATGCATGCAAGAGCCACTAAACATTGTAACCAATATCTTCTACCTTGACCCAAAGAAAAAGAAAACTATCTACACGGGAAAGCTCCCAACAAGCAAAATAAGAAAAAGAAAATGTTTTTGGGTTTTCTCAAACTAGACAGACACACGAAAAGAAAAACGAGAAAAAGAAAATAAAACTAGAATGGATTATACAGTGGTAAAGTGTGAACACCGTCTAACAAAGTGAAAGCATAAGTAAGAATGTAAAGTCGGTGAGAACACGTACTCCCCCAAGCTTAGGCTTTTGGCCTAACTTGGTCTACTCCCAAGGAGGGAAATAACCAGCTCCAGGGTACACCGGAGTGGACTCAGGATGCCACTATTGTGTGAGCTCCTCCGGCTCCCATTGATAAACTGGCGTCTCGTACTCGACTGGCGGCTCGGGCACGGGCACCTGTGGTTGGGCCAAGCCCCAATATGCGTAGATGTCCGAGGGCATAATAGTGTACCTTCCTGCATGAAGATTGAACAAAGAAGGAGCAGGCAAAGTAATAGTCTCACGAGTACCCTGACTAAATACCAGGTTATAAATCATCCTACCACCTATATCTCTATCAAGAAAGTCATGGCGAACCATGCTATCGTAATCTAGATATCTCTCTGGAAGAAGCATCTCTTCTTCCTCCTCAAGTCTAATGGGTATCTCAAAGTGTCTGGTAAGACGGGAAGCGTAGATACCTCCATAGAGAACACCTTTAGAACGGTTAAGGTTCAACCGTTGAGCTACTATAGCGCCCAAGCTATAAGTTTTGTCGTTATAAAGGGCTTCGCGCAAGACCGCAAGATCTGGGGAACTAAGTGACGCAGCTTTCCCACGACCAATCAAACATTTTCCCACAAATAGTGAGAAGTACCGAAGCACGGGAAAATGAATGCTAGCAGCTCTAGCACAAGACACTCCTCTCTCCTCTCCTACATCAATTGTACCGATAAAAGCTTCCAAGTTCCGTGGACGAAGTTCATGAATATCCCCAACATAAGGTAATTTGCAAACATTGCAAAAATCCTAGAGTGACATGCGCTGGGGGACATCATAGAGTTTAAACTCAACCATAGGATGATTCTTCCCCGGATAGAAGTTAAAACTTTGTACGAAGATATTAGTGAGGAGGAGGTTATTGCGAACACTTATCTTCAACGAAGGCGGTAGGGCCTGCGTTCTCCACCAAGTGATAAAAGTCCTCATAAATTCCAGCGGCGCGTAAGAACGCGTCGCTTGGCCATTCGCACGCGCGAACTTCTACGACTCGAGGGACCGGATACTTGGCCTTCTTCTCACTCCCATCATCCTTGGGGTCACGGCTTGAAGAGCCTCTCAAGAACCTCCTCATCTTTTCCCTTTTCTATCTCTCAAAATTTCTGAATTTTTTAGTGATTCTAAGGAAAAGTGAATAAGGCTCAACGAAACTCATAGCAACTACTCCCACAAGTGCCTAGAGACCATATTACGCATCAAAACTACTTGGGACCAGCTAGAATTAGCATGCAAAGCTCAAGAACATGGTCACCAAGGCAGCAAAAATACGCGGAGTATAAGGCACTAGAGCAAAAACTAATTGGACCAATGGAGGAGTCACTTACCAAGGAGTAATTTCCCCAAAATAGTTCGGAGAACGGTGATTTGAGCAAAGAGATCGAAAATCCCAGCAAGAGGAGCAAGAACACGGGTTTGAGCTGCGAAACGATTTTTTTTCTGGAGTTAGGAGAAGTGGATGGGAGCAAGAATGACTGGAGGGTATGCCTGTGGGCCCCCACAAGCCTGGGTGGCGTGGCCAGGGGGGTGGCCGCGCCCCTAGGGCTTGTGGCCCACTGGTGTGGCCCCCAGACATACTCTTTGTCCCAGTATTTTTCAAATATTCCAGAAAAATCATACTAGATTTTCACAGCGTTCGGAGAACTTTGATTTTCGGGGTACTTTTCCACCGGACGCTAAGACAGAAAACAGGGAAAAATAAACTAAACCTATAATTTTTCTTCTAAGCAATGAAAGATGAAAGCTTGGAACAGAGGTTTGTGACTCCTCGATTCATCCATCTCATGGTCATCGAAAGAAATCCGTCAATGGGGTGGATCAAATCCCCTCGACAAAACTTTCTCGAATCGCAAAAGAGAACGGAGAATTTCCGAATAGTCACTAAGTCACCTCAATGGGGATGTGTATCTCCCCAACAAGCAAATTATACTTCATCTTGACACGAGGAATAGGGCATTCAAAGCTCCCAATAAGAATCGATGAACTTTTTTCGATAGCATTGATGCAATGTACTCGATATTGTTTCTTCAGAAAGTGCACCGTATGCTCATTACCGTTGACATGGAAAGTGACATTGCCTTTGTTGAAATCTATAACAGCCCCTGCAGTGTTTAAAAAGGGTCTTCCGAGGATGACGGCCATGGCATCGTCCTCGGGAATATCCAAGATAACAACGTCTCTTAAGATAGTGACGTTAGCAACCACAACAGGCACATCCTCGCAAATGCCGATAGGGAAAGCAGTTGATTTGTCGGCCATTTGCAAAGAGATTTCAGTGGGTGTCAACTTATCCAGTTACAGCCTACGATAAAGAGAGAGAGGCATAACACTAACACCGTCTCCAAGGTCGCATAACGCAGTTCTAACGTAGTTGCCTTTAATGGAGCAAGGTATAGTGGGCACACCGGGATCACCTAGTTTCTTAGGAGTTCCACCCTTGAAGGTATAATTAGCGAGCATGGTGGAAATCTCAACCTCAGGTATCCTCCTCTTATTAGTCACAATATCTATCATGTACTTAGCATACGAAGACATCTTGAGCATATCCGTCAAACGCATTTGCAGAAAGACAAGTCTAATCATTCTGACTGGCTTGGCTTGCTGCTGAGGCTGATAATTCTGGCGGAACATCGGGTGCTTGTACTGCTGCTGCTAAAAGTTGGGTCTTGCAGGTGCTGACTGCCATGGTCTTGGTCTTGCGCTACTGGGTCCTCCATTGCCTATCAGTTTGCGCTTGCGGGTGTCGTCCATCGCATGACGCTTGTCTTCCAGCATAAGCGCCTTGTTAACCAACTCGCTCAAGGTCTTGCAGTCACAAACCACCAACTGTTATTGCAGGGACTGCTGTAACCCTTCCATGAAGCGTTCCACCTTAGCGGCCTCAGTGTTAACATCTTCGGGCGCGTACCTCGACAAGAGGTTAAACTTCTGCAGGTACTCCTTAACAGTTCCACTGCCTTGCCTCAAGGCTCGGAATTCCCGCTTCTTAATGGTCATCATTCCAGGTGGAATGTGAGCCGCGCGAAATCCTTCCTTGAACATCACCCAAGTGATGACTTGCCCTATCCGCATGATCTGGAATCCATCCCACCATGCCCTGGCGGTGCCTCCGAGACAGTGAGAAGCATAAAGGACCTTCTCACGATCGTCGGTGCACTTGACCAGCGCAAGGAGGTCTTCAATGGTGTGGATCCAGTCATCGGCGTCCAGTGGTTCAGTCGTCTCCGTGAATATGGGGGGCGTAGTCCGCATGAACTCAGAAAGAGTAGAGCGGCCACCGCCATTCCCATTCCACGGCGGGTTGTCTACCAGGACTTGAGTCAGCTGCTGAATAGCGGCATTGCTGGCTTGACGCTCCTCCCGAAGAGCTTGAAGGAACTGAGCCATCGTCAAGTTCTCAGGAGGAGGTGGTGGCGGAATGTCGCTAGGCTGCTCGTGGTGACCTCCAGCGTGAGCTTCTCCTTCGGTTCCCTGCGGCGTTCCTCAGGAGCCGGCGCCGGGGTTGACGAAGGTGCTGTTGCGGGTTGCGTTCACCATCTTGTCATAGAAACAGACATGTCAAAATGCCACCTTGCTCGGAAATACAAGGATTCGTTCCTAGTAAGAGGGGGTCCAATGCGTGCAAGTGCCAAGTTTTCAAAACCAAAGTTTTTGACAAACGGAAATTGAATTCATAAAAACTAGGTGATGTAGTCACTTACAGGCTGCCTAAGGCAATATGTGACTTACATCATACACACATACGTAAATTAAAAACGGATACATGGATACCCTATGCTCGGGGTATTCCTAATTGCCTACGCTAAATCCTACGCGGCGGACTGCTCGGTCTCAAAGGCGGGTTCAACAGGATCCTCATCTTCGTCTTCGTCTTCATCAACATCTTCTTCCTTTATAGGAGTGGAAGAAAGAATCCGCACATCACGACGTCTCTTAGGCGAGGCGGCGAAGATCTCAGTGTACTCTTCCGCTGTCAGGCGGCGACTCCGAAGAGGGACTGCCTAGATGGGTAACACACCACCCCTAGTAGCAACAGTTGTCCTTCCTTCAGGTGCGCCTGCCTGCTTTACCTTGCGATTCTGCATCTTTTCAGTGTGGAGCAGGCCCTTGACTAGGTGCAGCTCTTGGCGAAGCTTGGCTGATTCCTTAACCAGGAAGTGCGTTAGGGTGTCCGACGAGAGGCTGAAATAGGTTTGGAACCTTAATGGCATCCCATCCTCCGTAGCTGGGGTGAGTGTCCAACTCCCATCCACTCCTTCCTTAATGAAAGGTAGGTGACGAGTGACAGGCTCGTTAGCCATCTCAGGGAGGATGCTGCAGAGACGCACGAGCGCCTCTCGTGCGGCCGTCTCCACTGCCAACATCAGTTCTCCCATCTGTGGTCCTTCGAAGAACCAACTAGACGGGGAGTCATTAGCCTTCACTATCATGTCCACGTGATATTCCTTAGTGTCGGCATTGACCCAGTGCTCGTGGTAGAGGAAGATGGTCGTGCGAAGTACGTGGCACTTCTCGAGACAATCCACCAGGAGTAGTGGAAAGCCGGTCTCCAGAAGTGTCTTAGGTACGGCAGCCATCTACAAGGTATAGGAGAGAAGTCAGAAGGTTGTATGTGCAAAAGTTTTGTGCAAGGCTGGCGTTCTAACGTTCTCGGCTAATGTCCATATTATCTAAGGCTTCCTATAGTCAGGATGGCTCTGATACCAGTTCTGTGGGGACCCCGACTAGCAAGTCGAGTTCGTCGTGCCAAGTGACCCCAAGGATCAATGTTCACTGAACACAGATACTGAATAATAGAGTCTTACATCCAAGTACCAAAATTATTACATCAAACGACCAGAAGGTCGGGTTCAAGAGCGAGGCCTAAAGCCAATTAAACAGATACATCGGGTAGCGGAAACTCGTAAGGGCTAAGCGGTGCCCATGCCATCAAGCCTACACCGACAGGCATTCTGACTTGGAAGCGTCCTAGATCGCAGGTTCGTCTCCGAAGGCGTACTCGTCGCCAAACTCCGGTCCTTCCATGTCTGGTCAATAATAAAACTAGTGGCAAGCCAATGAGTACTTTGAATGTACTCGCAAACAGCCCATGATATGAACATTGATAGTGAAGAATAACAGTAACATGTATCTTTGGTGGAATGCAATTTGGTGGAATGATCAGGTATATGCAACAAGTTAAAGAACTACTCTTGAAGAACATGTTACAAATATTGACATATCTGACAAGGGTTGAACACACCGTGTTCACCCTATATGCCAAGTCACCGAACTTGGTCATATCAATTCCTCAAGTAACTCCGGTTATTAACACCATTCACCGAACTCACACACACACACGCACACGGTTTATGCGGAAACGCTGGACGTAGTTTAAGGGCTTTGAAGAAGCCTCCGGTGCCATCACCACAATGATGAACCGGCATCGTGATCACATGCAAGGGGAAAATACCAACTATACTAGCATGCAACAATGTTTATGATCAAGTCATGGTCAAAGGGCTGCTTGCCTTGGTCAGCTAGGTATCCGGGGTCTTCGAGGTCTTTCGCTCCGAATCCTCCGTCACTCGATAACTCTACCGTCGAGAAAGGAATAAATAAATAATAGCTCACACCAAAACAGATCACAAGGTGCTTTTAAAAATGTCGCAAAGCTTGAATAAATTCAGTTTATTATTTTGGAAAATGTTTCCTATGGTTTTTATTAGCTAATCATATTAATTTAAAAGAAAACAGGAGCAAACAAATGCTTTTAATATCATTTTATTATACCAAAATAGTTTCTGTTTTTGAAAAATGTCAAACTCTGCAGAATCAATTACTACACATTTTTAGAAAATTGTTGGTGGAAGAATCATATTTTTCTACTGGCTAAATGTTTTTATAAAAACCATTTAAGCTTGCAGGTTAAAAATAAAAGAAAAGGCCAAGGGGGGGGGGCGGGAACCCAGCCGACCCAGCCAGTAGACTGGCCACCAGGCGTGCGCGTGCCAGGTTCAAACCTGACATGCGGGCTCCTGGGGTCAGCATCAGCTACTGCGCGGGCTGGCTGCCCCAGGACACCGACAGGTGGGCTCCACCTGTCGGGTCCTTCTCCTACCTCCAGCCAGAGAGGTGGAGACGGACGCCGGCGAGGCTACCGTTGCCCTCAGGCCAATCTAGGAGCGGGAATGGGTCCCTCGTTCCTCCGCCTACCTGCTCGTGGTCGGGACGTCACCGGAGGTGGTCTGGGTCACCAGCGACGAGGTGACCGTGGCGGAAAGGTTTCGTGATGGCGTCGAGCTAGTGGCTAGGGGCACGGATTCGCTCGGGGAAGTTGGGGGAAATGACCCTGGCGTCAAGGGAAGTGCAATGGGAGGTCGGGCGGCGCAGGAGCCGGCGTGTAGCTGGAGATCGACCGGAGCTCTGAGGCGGAGGGGCCTCGGTCGATCTCGAGCACCGGGGCTCTGCGAGCTCGATTGGGCGGCTAGGGGGAGTCTAGTGCTTGTGCTGAAGCTGCCTGGGGGGTGCTGGGGTGCCGGGTTGACCTATTTATAGGCCAGCGATGGTGAGCCGACTCGGGCGCGCCGCTGACTCACCGTGGCGCCCGTGCGTGCACAGTGAGGTGCTGGCCGCGAATCCACGGGTTCGAGACGTGGTTTAGGACCTTCTGGTGCATCGACCGCAGAGGGAGAGCGAGTGGGGTCGAGCCGCAGCGTCCGTGCATGCTCGGCCGTGTCGGGCGTGCGCGGGCACGCGTCGCCTGAGTTCTTGCGCGAGGAGAGGGGGCCCTGATGGTAGCTTTGCACAGAGTGGCTGTTGGGGGAGCGTTTGGACACTACTGGGGAGGTTGGAACTGGCCAGGGGCGACGTCCCCTTGCTGGAGGTTCTCTGTAGCGCGTCCAGAGCGCAGTTTTGGCATGCCACGGCATGCTGGCGCGCTCTGGGGCACTTTGGACGTGGCCTCCATGTCATGAGTGTTGCTGGGAGTGTGCCTAGCCGTTGTGTGCTAGTGGGAGCACGAGCTGGTCAAAGGAGGCAAGGAACACCAGTGTTGCTAGCCCTGGCCTGTGGCTCAAATTTAAGATCTTGTCACTAGTGCTTGGAGTTGGGGAGGGGCTGGTTGACTGAGTGCTCAGGGTGTTCTGGGGCTCAAACTCACCAAGTTTGGGGCTTTGCTATTGGGTAAAACAGTGGCTAGGAGGGTTTTTACCTTCCTGTCAGAAGGTGTTCGACAGTGATTTGGGGTGCTTCCACTCCACCACTGGAACTGACACTTAACAGGTTTGGTCTTGGGGTAAAAACATGGGATTTCACCAAATTTGAGCTCCATTGAACAAGTTTAGCTTTGTAAACTTGGAAATGCTTCAAAATGACCAGTTCTGTCCTTTACAAAGGAAGTGTGGCCAATCAGAGTCTCACAAATCCCATCTTTGGGGTGGAGTCCTCATTTGGGGTGTCAAACACCTCTGCAAAGTTTCAGCTCCATTGGAGAAACTTTGCAATGTAGAGTTGTTCCAACTCTTCTCTAGACAAAGAGGGTTTTGGGCTCATTAGGTGCACTTCCCCACCTTGGATCAAGGTGATATTTTATGTGAGCACCTAATATGGCTTGGGAGGGCTCTTGTAATTTTATGGGAATTTATTGAGATTATTTCCTTTGGAAACATCTCAAAAAGCTAAAACAGGCAGAAATGGTTTTCAGGGTTTTACTTGAATAATATTAATATAAAATAGGGTTGAAAATCTTATATATGGAAAATATATGTCCTTCCGAGCTTCCATGAATTTACTCAGAATTTTCTAACGCAGGAAAGCAATTTTCCTAGTGGGAATATCATTCCTCGCCTTAGAAACAGACATAAATATAAAATAGGAAAATAATATTTTAAATCACCAATTAAGGTTTTTAATGAATGAAAATAATATTTGGATCAGATCACCAACTTTGGTTGGAAGTGCCACTTGGCTTCATGAGCTAGTAGTGTATCCCAACATGATGAAGGTGATCTTGATATAAAGGGTTTTTGAAGAGAGAAAAATAATATGTTTTTCATGGGTTTGAGTCATCAAGCAAGCAAGCATTCACTCATACAAGGTCTTACATTGGACTCACAACATTATTTGAAAAAGTTTTAACAAGCTCTGATTTTGCAACATAAAATACTTGTGGTGAAAAACAGGGTGTGACACTTAGGCTGTGGTTTATCAAGGTCAAGTTCAATCTCCACATCCTTATCATTGCTAGGTTGAGGATCTTCATGAACATCACTATTGATATCATCATTAGGCTCATGTTCATCACCAGATTGTGTTTCAGCATCAGAGACAAAGGCATCATTTGGACTCTCAGGTGTAGTAGCAATAGGGTTGTGACGTCAGCTGTGCTTCCCTGGCAATGGCTCCAGAAAAGGGCTGATCTTGCAATCTCTAGTGTTAGCTAGACGAATGCTTATAAACAACTAACCTTCTCCTGCAACGGCACCAGAAGAATGCTGATAGCACTCCCTGGCAATGAAACTGGAAGAATGTTGTTGATGGCCCACCAGCGCGTGGGTTCGCAACAGTTTTCGAAGGTAGAGTATTCGACCCAATTTGTAGGTACGCCACACACGAGGTGAGAGTATACTCTCAAGTATTAGCAGCTGAATTTGTCAGACTCAACCACACCTGAAAGATTAGTATCTGCAAGCACAATAGTAACAGCGAAGTAGTAACAGCGAATTAGCGGGTATCGGTAGTGTAACAAGCAATAACAGTGGCAAGGAACAGTAGTAGTGACAGCAGTAGCAAGTAGCAACAGTAGCAAGCGGCAGTAGTAGCAACAGTAGCAGTAGCAGTAGCAGTAGCAGCAGAGCAAGACAAGTAATAGCAGTAGCAACAGTAGTAGCAGCAGAGCAAGACAAGTAACGGTAGTAGCAACAGTAGTAGCAGCAGAGCAAGACAAGTAACGAAATAGAAACAGTAGTAGCAGCAGAGCAAGACAAGTAACGGCAGTAACAACAGTAGGAAAAACTCGCAGGCATTGGATCGGTGATTTGTTTGGATGATATTCAGCATGCAACAGCTATAACACGGAGAGATAGGTAGCTAGCTCCCGTTCGTTAATGTGATGTAGGCATGCATTCTGTGTGTCATCATACGTGCTTAGGGAAAAGAACTTGCATGACATCTATTGTCCATCCCTCCCGTGGCAGCGGGGTCCAAAAGGAAACTACGGGATATTAAGGTTCTCCTTTTAATAAAGAACCGGACCAACGCATTAGCACTTGGTGAACACATGAACTCCTCAAACTATGGTCATCACCCGGAGTGGTTCCGGTTATTGTCACTCCGGGGTTGCCGGATCATAACACATAGTAGGTAACTACAACTTGCAAGATCGGATCTAAAACACACATATATTGGTGACAACATAATAATTTCAGATCTGAAATCATGGCACTCGAGCCCTAGTGACAAGCATTAAGCATGGCAAAGAAGTAGCAACATCAAATCTCAGAACATAGTGGATACTAGGGATCAATCCCCGTCAAAACTAACTCGATTACATGATAGATCTCATCCTCCTCATCACCGTCCAGCAAGCCTACGAATAGATTACTCACGAACGACGAAGAGCTTCATGGAGTTGGAGAGGGAAGAAGGTTGATGATGACGATGGCGATGATTTCCCCTCTCCGGAGCACAAGACGGACTCCAGATCTGCCCTCCAGATGAAGAACAGGTGGTGGCGGTGCCTCCGTATCGAAAACGCGATGAAAACTTCTCTTTTTATTTTTTCTGGGACTAAAGACAACTTATAGAGCTGGAGTCGGGGGCGGCAGAGGCTTGTGGGCCCAACAAGCCAGCCCACCGCCACCAGGGGGTGGTGGCGGAGCAGGGGCTTGTGGCCCACTGGCCCACCCCCTCAGGTGGATTCTGGCGCAGGTATTTTTGATATTTTCCAAAACTGCCCCCTAAATTTTCAGGACGTTTGGAGAACTTTGATTTCTGCACAAAAATAACACCAAGGTAATTCTGCTGAAAACAGCGTCAGTCCAAGTTAGTTCCATTCAAATCATGCAAATTATAGTCCAAAACAAGGGCAAAAGAGTTTGGAAAAGTAGATACGTTGGAGACGTATCAACTCCCCCAAGCTTAAAACCTTGCTTGTCCACAAGCAAGTCAGTTGGCAAACTGAGAGAGAAAGAAAAACTTTGACAAACTCTGTTTGATCTTGTTGTTGCAACTATGTCTAACTCATAACCCGAATTTCAGCAAGATCACAAGTTAACCACATAAGCAAATGACACAAAGGTTTCACGGTAAACTAATATCAATGGCATAATCAACTATGGAGCAAATAATAATGAGTTTCAAATACCAACACTTCAATCAAAACAAGCATGAAGCAATATGAATAGGTGGTATCTCGCTAGCTCTTTCTGAGACCGCAAAACATAAATGCAGAGCACTTTCAAAGATCAAGGGCTGACTAAACATTGTAATTCATAGCGACGAAGATCCAGCCATAGTCATACTCAATATCAATCAAAAGCAAAGCATAAAAATGACAGAGGTGCTCTCTAATTGGTGCTTATATAAGAGGAGGATGACTCGACACGAAAATAAATAGACAGGCCCTTCGCAGAGGGAAGCATTGATTTGCAGAGGTGCGAGAGCTCAAGCTTTGAAAACAGAGATAATAATTTTGGGTGGCAGGCTTTCGTTGTGAACGCAATGACCAAGAGTTCTCAATATCTTCCATGCTGGTCATGCTATAGGCGGTTCCCAAACAGAAAAGTAAAGTTTTAACTCCCCCACCACCAATCAATCACACTCCACGGCTAGCCAAATCCTCGTGTACCGTCCATACTAACATCAATCCAAGGGGGAGTCTTGTTTTACAGTTATGTTTTCGATTTAAGCATGGAACTGGGCATCCCAAGTACCGGCCCCTTTCTCATGAATGACTGTGAATAAACACATGTCGAGGATAACACTCCTAGCATGGAAGATACCAATAGTCCTCTGTCACCACATGAGCAGTTCGGGCATGCAAAACAAATTTATTTCTTGAAGGTTTAGAGAATGGCACGTGCAAATTTACTTGGAACGGCTGGTAGATACCGCAAATATGTAGGTATGGTGGACTCTCATGGAAAAACTTTGGGTTTATGGAAGTGGATGCACAAGCAGCATTCCCGCTTAGTACAAGTGAAGGCTAGCAAAAGACTAGGAAGCGACCAACTAGAGAGCGACAACAGTCATCAAGATGCAATGAGTTTGACTAACATTGAATGCAAGCATGAACAGGATATAAATCACTATGAACACGAACATCATAGAGGCTATCTTGATTTTGTTTCAACTACATGCATGAACATGCGCCAAGTCAAGCCACTTGAAACATTCAAAGGAGAATACCATCCTATCATACTACATCATAGTCATCTCAAAATCTATGTTGGCATTCAAGAGAAACCATTATAAGCTCTCAATTAAATAAGCATGGCATCAGAAACTATGATCTCTAAGTTGTCATTGCAAACGTGGTTCTCTCACAATAAAGCTAATTCTGGGTCGACAAGCTAGTCATATTTACAAAAAAAATAGATAGAGTTCATACCAGCTTTTCAGTCTCAGTCACTTCATCATATATCATCATTGTTGCCTTTCATTTGCACGATCGAACGATGAAAACGATAATAAGCGCATTGGACTAAGCTGAATCTGCAGGCAAACACAAAGGAGAAGACAAAGTAATATTGCTCTTTGAAAGCTAAACAGGTAAGCATGTAAGAACCATCAAGCATTGTAACCAATATCTTCTACCTTGACACAAAGAAAAAGAAAACTATTTATACGGGAAAGCTCCCAACAAGCAAAAGAAGAAAGAAAATCTTTTTGGGCTTTCTCAAAAGGACACAAAACAAGAAAACAAGAAAACAAAAAGAAACTAGCATGGATAATACAGTGGCAAAGTGTGAACACCAGCTAACAAAGTGAAAGCATAAGCATGAATATAAAGTCGGTGAGAACACGTACTCCCCCAAGCTTAGGCTTTTGGCCTAGCTTGGTCTACTCCCATGGTGGGAAATAACCAGCTCCAGGATACTCTGGAGCAGACTGTGGATGCCACTGCTGTGTGAGCTCCTCTGACTCCCACTGATAAACTAGAGTTTGGTACTCGACTGTCGGCTCAGGCACGGGCGCCTGTGGTTGGGCTAAGCCCCAATATGCGTAGATGTCCGCGGGCATAATAGTGTACCTGCCTGCATGAAGATCAAACAAAGAAGGAGCAGGCAAAGTAATAGTCTCTCGAGTACCCTGACTAAACACTAGGTTATAAATCATCCGTCTACTAGCATCTCTATCCAGAAAAATCATGGCGAACCATGCTTTCATAATCCGGATATCTCTCAGGGAGAAGCATCTCTCCTTCCTCTCCTAGTCTAATGGGTATCTCAAAGTGTCTGGCAAGACGGGTGGCATAGATACCTCCATAGACAACACCTTTAGAACGGTTCAGGTTCAACCGTTGAGCTACTATAGCGCCCAAGCTATAAGTCTTATCGTTATAAAGGCCTTCGTGCAAAACCGCAAGGTCTGGAGAACTGAGTGATCCAGCCTCCCCACGACCAATCAAACATTTTCCCACAAATAGTGAGAAGTACCGAAGCACAGGAAAATGTATGCTAGTGATTCTAGCGCGAGACACTCCTCTCTCCTCTCCAACAGCAATAGAACCAATGAAATCCTCCAAGTCCCGTGGACGAGGGTCACGGATATCCCCAATATAAGGTAATTTGCATACATTGCAAAAATCATGCATCGTCATGCACTGGAGGACATCGTATATCATGAACTCAACCATGGGAGGATTCTTCCTCGGATAAAAGTTGAAGCTTTGAATGAAAAATATTGGTGAGGAGGAGATATTGTGGGCACTTATCTTCAACGAACGCAGTAAGACCTGCGTTCTCCACCAAGTAATAAAAATCTTCATAAAGTCCGGCGGCGCGCAAAAATTCATCACTTGGCCACTCGCACGCTCGAACTTCTATGACTCGAGGGACTACGTACTTGGGGTGGTTCTTCTCATCCTCCTTGTGGTTACGGCTTGAAGAGCCTCTCAAGAACCTCCTCATCTTTTCCTTTTTCTAGCTTTGAAAAATTCTGAAATTTTTAGAGACTTCGAAAGAGAAGTGAACAAGGATCAACCCAACTTGTAGCAACTACTCCTACTAGTGACTAGAGACCATATCACGCGCTAAAACTACTTGGGACCAGCTAAAATCAACCTTTTAAGCTCAAGAACAGGGTCACCAAGGTAGCAAGAATTCGTGAAGGATAAAGCACTAGAGCAAAAACTAATTGGACCAATGGAGGAGTCACTTACCAAGGAGTAATTTCCCCAAAACGGTTCAGAGAATGGTGCTTTAAGAAAGGAGATCGAAAATCACAGCCAAATGAGCAAGAACACAGGTTTGAGCTGCAAAACATTTTTTTCTGCAGGTGGAAGAAGAGGCTGGGAGCTAGAATGAGTGGAGGGGGTGCTTGTGGGCCCCACAAGCTTGCACCCCGCCACCAGGGTGTAGGTGGCGGTGGGGGGGCTTGTGGCCCACTGGTCAGGCCCCCTGACCAGCTCTCAGGCTCAGAAATTTTCAAAAATTCCAGAGAAAATCATACTATATTTTCAGGACCATCGGAGAACTTTTATTTTCGAGGTATTTTTCTCCGGGACGCTAAAAACAGAAAACAGGAAAAGGTAAACTAATTCCATCATTTTTCTTCTAAGCAACAGAAAATGAAGACTCAAAAAAGAGTTATGTGACTCTTTGATTCATACGTTTCATGGTCATCGAAAGAAATCCGTCAATGGGATTGATCAAGTCCTTATGACAAAAGCTTCTCGAATAGCAAGAGAGAACGGAGAATTTTCGAATACCACTAAGTCACCTGAATGGGGATATGTATCTCCCCAACAAGCAAATCATACTTCATCTTGACACGAGGAATAGGGCATTCAAAGCTCCCAATGAGAATCAATGAAGTCTTTTCGGCAACATTGATGCAATGTACTGGATATCGTTTCTTCGGAAAGTGCACTGTCTGCTCATTACGGTTGATGTGGAAAGTGACATTGCCTTTGTTGCAATCTATAACAGCCACTGCAGTGTTTAAAAAGGGTCTTCTGAGGATGACAACCATGTCATCGTCCTCGGGAATATCCAAGATAACAAAGTCTGTTAAGATAGTGGTATTAGCAATCACAACAGGCACATCCTCGCAAACGCCAATAGGGAAAGCAGTTGATTTGTCAGCCATTTGCAGAGAAATTTCAGTGGGTGTCAACTTATCCGACTCAAGTCTACGATAAAGAGAAAGTGGCATAACACTAACACCGGCTCCAAGGTCACATAAGGCAGTTCTTACGTAGTTTCCTTTAATGGAGCAAGGTATAGTGGGCACTCCGGGATCACCAAGTTTCTTAGGAGTTCCACCTTTGAAAGTGTAATTGGCAAGCATGGTGGAGATCTCAAGACCTGGTATCTTCCGTTTATTAGTCACGATATCTTTCATGTACTTGGCATACGGAGACATCTTGAGCATATCAGTTAACCACATCCGAAGAAAGACGGGTCTTATCATCTCAATGAAGCGCTCAAAATCCTCATCATCCTTTTTCTTGGATGGCTTAGGAGGAAAGGGCATAGGTCTCTGAACCCATGGCTCTCTTTCTTTACCATGCTTCCTAGCAGTGAAGTCATTCTTGTCGTACTTCTTAGGTTGCGGGTTATCAGGATTATCTGTAGGTTCAATCTCCACATCCTCATCATGGCTAGGTTGAGCATTATTATGAACATCACTGTCCACATTGTCACCAGGTTCATGTTCATCACCTGATTGTGTTTCTGCATCAGACGCAGAAACATCATTAGGTTCTTCAGGTGTGATAGTATTTGGTGAACTAGCGTGCAGGTTTCTATCATCCTTCTTCTTCTCCTTAGGATGACTAGGTGTATCAGCATTGATTCCTTGAGAATCTTTATCAATTCTCTTAGGATGACCTTCAGGATACAAACGTTCCTGAGTCATTTTGCCTCCTCTAGTAATGACTCTGACAGAGTTGTCATTTAATTCATTGAGCAGGTCATTCTGAGCTTTAAGTACTTGTTCAACCTGAGTAGTAATCATAGAGGCATGTTTACTCAGAAGCTTCAGAGCATTGATATTTCTGTCTACACAAGCACTTAGATGGCTAAGCATACGAGCACTTTGTTCCAAATGTCTGCTAACATAATCATTGAAACTCTGTTGTTTGGCAACAAAGTTGTCAAATTCATCAAAGCATAGGCTAGCAGGTTTATCAAAAGGAATATCACTCTCATCAAATCTACGCAGAGAATTCACTTCTACTACTTGTATCGGGTTATCGAGACCGTGGATCTCTTCGATAGGTGGTAGATTTTTGACATCTTCAGCTCTAATGCCTTTCTTTTCCATAGATTTCTTGGCTTCTTGCATATCTTCGGGACTGAGGAATAGAATACCTCTTTTCTTAGGAGTTGTCTTAGGAGGTGGTTTGGGAATAGTCCAAGCATTATCGTTGATCAAGATGTGATTCAGTAGGGTCTCAGCTTGTTCTACAGTTCGTTCCCTAAACACACAACCGGCACAACTATCTAGGTAGTCTCTAGAGGCATCGGTAAGTCCGTTATAGAGGATATCAAGTATTTCATTCTTCTTAAGAGGGTGATCAGGCAAAGCATTCTGTAGCTGGACGAGCCTTCCCCAAGCTTGTGGAAGACTCTCTTCTTGGAGTTGAACAAAGTTGTATATTTCCTGCAAGGCAGCTTGCTTCTTATGGGCAGGGAAATATTTCTCACAGAAGTAATAGACCATCTCCTGGGGACTACACACACATCCACGAGCAGGAGAGGTGAACCAGGCTTTAGCGTCATCCTTTAGAGAGAAAGGAAACAACTTAAGGATATAGTAGTGGCGGATCTTCTCCTCATTAGTGAAAAGGTTGGCTATTTCGGATAGTTTGGCAAGATGGGCTATGACCGTCTCAGACTCATAACCGTGAAAAGGATCAGATTCGACTAGAGAGATTATCTCAGGGTCGACAGTGAATTCATAATCCTTATCGGTGACAAAGATAGGCGAAGTATGCAAACTTCAGATCATTTCTCATCCTAACTTCCCGAGATTTTTCCTTCCACTTGAGAATTAATTTCTCAGCGTCATAGGCATCCTTACACGCAAGAAAACCCTCAGCTATCTCTCCCACCATAACGTAACCCTCAGGTATATCAGGCAATTCCTATCTAGGAGAGCTAGGTCTAACAGGAGCAAAAGCAGGTTCTATCTCAATAACATCGGCAGTATCAGAAGCATCACGAGCATTGGCAGTAACTCTAGCAATATGAGCATCAAGGAACACTCCCAGTGGAACATCAAGAAAAGGAGTATCTCTAGCAGTATCAAGCATAGCATCATCAGGCATAATAGCATCTCTAGCATCATCAGGCAAAGCAGTATCAAGCATAGCATCTCTAGCAGTATCAAGCATAGTATGAAGCATAGCATCTCTAGCAGTAGTATCACAAGCATCATCAAGCACTGGCGACATATCAAGATTTCTAGTAGGAGGTGATGTCGCAAACTTACTCATAACTGAAGGTGAATCAAGTGCAGAGCTAGATGGAAATTCCTTACCTCCCCTCGTAGTTGAGGGCAAGACTTTGTTCTTCGGATCCTTCAGATTCTTCATAGTGATCAGCAGATATAAATCCCAAGTGACTTAGAGAATATAACAATACCTCCCCGGCAACGGCGCCAGAAAAGTGCTGACGTCAGCTGTGCTTCCCTGACAATGGCTCCCGAAAAGGGCTCATCCTGCAATCTCTAGTGTTAGCTAGATGAATGCTTATAAACAACTAACCTTCTCCTGCAACGGCACCAGAAGAATGCTGATAGCACTCCCCGGCAATGAAACTGGAAGAATGTTGTTGATGGCCAACCAGCGCGTGGGTTCGCAGCAGTTTTCGAGGGTAGAGTATTCGACCCAATTTTTAGGTACACCACACAGGAGGTGAGAGTATACTCTCAAGTATTAGTAGCTGAATTTGTTAGATTCAACCACACCTGAAAGATTAGTATCTGCAAGCACAATAGTAACAACAAAGTAGTAACAACGAAGTAGCGGGTATCGGTAGTGTAACGAGCAATAACAGTGGCAAGGAAAAGCAGTAGTGACAGCACTAGCAAGTAGCAACAGTAGCAAGCGGCAGTAGTAGCAACAGTAGCAGTAGCAGCAGAGGAAGACAAGTAACAGCAGTAGAAACAGTAGTAGCAACAGAGCAAGACAAGTAACGGCAGTAGCAACAGTAGTAGCAGCAGAGCAAGACAAGTAACAACAGTAGCAACAGTAGTAGCAGCAGAGCAAGACAAGTAACGGCAGTAGCAACAGTAGGACAAACTCGTAGGCATTGGATTGGTGATTTGTTTGGATGATATTCAGCATGCAACACCTATAACACGGAGAGATAGGTAGCTAGCTCCCGTTCGTCAATGTGATGTAGGCATGCATTCCGTGTGTCGTCATACGTGCTTAGGGAAAAGAACTTGCATGACATCTATTGTCCATCCCTCCCGTGGCAGAGGGGTCCAAAAGGAAACTACGGGATATTAAGGTTCTCCTTTTAATAAAGAACCGGACCAACGCATTAGCACTTGGTGAACACATGAACTCCTCAAACTATGGTCATCACCGGGAGTGGTTCCGGTTATTGTCACTCCGGGGTTGCCGGGTCATAACACATAGTAGGTAACTACAACTTGCAAGATCGGATCTAAAACACACATATATTGGTGACAACATAATAATTTCAGAGCTGACATCATGGCACCCGGGCCCTAGTGACAAGCATTAATCATGGCAAAGTAGTAGCATCATCAAATCTCAGAACATAGTGGATACTAGGGATCAATCCCCGTCAAAACTAACTCGATTACATGATAGATCTCATCCTACTCATCACCGTCCAGTGAGCCTACGAATAGATTACTCACGAACGACGAAGAGCTTCATGGAATTGGAGAGGGAAGAAGGTTGATGATGACGATGGCGACGATTTCCCCTCTCCGGAGCCCAAGATGGACTCCAGATCTGCCCTCCAGATGAAGAACAGGTGGTGGCGGCGCCTCCGTATCAAAAATGCGACGAAAACTTCTCTTTTTATTTTTTCTGGGACGAAAGACAACTTATAGAGCTGGAGTTGGGGGCGGCAGAGGCCTGTGGGCCCCACAAGCCTGCCCACCGCCACCATGGGGTGGTGGCGGAGCAGGGGCTTGTGGCCCACTGGCCCACCCCCTCAGGTGGATTCTGGCGCAGGTATTTTTGATATTTTCCAAAACTGCTCCCCGTAAATTTACAGGACGTTTGGAGAACTTTGATTTCTGCACAAAAATAACATCAAGGCAATTCTGCTGAAAACAGCGTTAGTCCAGGTTAGTTCCATTCAAATCATGCAAATTATAGTCCAAAACAAGGGCAAAAGAGTTTGGAAAAGTAGATACGTTGGAGACGTATCAGGTTGCTAGCGTGTAGGTTCCTATCATCTTTCTTCTTCTTTCTAGGATGACTAGGTGCATCAATGCTAACTCCTTGAGAATCTTGTTCAACTCTTCGGATGACCCTCACGATACACAGGTTCCTGGGTCATTCTACCACCTCTAGTAACGACTCTGACAGCATGGTCATTCAATTCATTGAGCAAGTCATTTTGAGCTTTAAGTACTTGTTCTACCCGAGTTGTAACCATAGAGGCATGTTTACTCAGAAGCTTAAGATCATTGACATTTCTGTCCACACAAGCACTTAAATGTCTAAGAATACGAGCATTCTTTTCCAATTGTCTGCTAACATAATCATTGAAACTCTGTTGTTTGGCAACAAAGTTATCAAATTCATCCATGCATAAGCTAGCAGGTTTATCAAAAGGAATATCACTCTCATCAAACCTACGCAGAGAATTTACTTCTACTGCCTGTATCGGGTTATCGAGACCATGGATCTCTTCGATAGGTGGTAGATTTTTGACATATTTAGATTTAATGCCTTTCTCTCGCATAGATTTCTTGGCTTCTTGCATATCTTCAGGACTGAGGAATATAATACCTCTTTTATTCGGAGTTGGCTTAGGAAGTGGTTCGGGAATAGTCCAAGTATTCTCATTGCACAAGATGTTATTCAACAGAATCTTAGCTTGTTCTACAGTTCGTTCCCTAAAAATACTACCGGCACAACTATCTAGGTAGTCTTTGGACACATCGGTAAGTCCATTATAGAAGATATCAAGTATCTCATTCTTCTCAAGAGGGTGATCAGGCAAAGCATTCAGTAGCTGGATAAGCCTCCCCCAAGCTTGTGGGAGACTCCCTTCTTCAGCTTGAGCAAAGTTGTATATTTCCTGCAAGGCAGCTTGCTTCTTATGGGCAGGGAAATATTTTTCAGAGAAGTAGTAGACCATATCATGGGGGCTACACACACATCCAGGAGCAAGAGAAGTGAACCAGGTCTTAGCATCATCCTTTAGTGAGAAAGGAAACAACTTGAGCATATAGTAGTGGCGGATCTTTTCCTCACTAGTGAATAGGGTGGCTATATCGTGCAGTTTGGTAAGATGGGCTACAACCGTTTCAGACTCATAACCGTGAAAAGGATCAGATTCGACAAGAGTGATTAACTCAGGGTCGACAGAGAATTCATAATCCTTATCGGTCACAGAGATAGGTGAAGTGGCAAACTTCGGGTCATATTTCATCGTAGCGTTCAGATACTTTTCTTTCCACTTGCGCAGAAGTTTCACAACATCATAGCTATCCTTACACGCAAGAAAATCCTCAGCTATCTATCCCTCCATAACATAGCGCGTATCAGGCATAACAGACAATTCAGGCATAGTAGCAGGTTCTACTTAAATAGTATCAGCAGTTTCAGAAGTATCATCACATCTAGCAGCAACTCTAGCAATATGTGCATCAAGGGCACCAAGTGGCAAAGCAGTATCAGGCATAGCAAGCATAGTATCAAGCATAGCATCATCAGGCATAGTATCTAGCATAGCATCGTCAGGCGTAGTATCTAGCATAGCATCATAAGCATCATGGGCAGCAGAAGTAGCATCATCAAGCACAGGCGACATATCAAGATTTCTAGCAGGAGGCGAAGTCGCAAACTTACTCAGAACTAAAGGTGAATCAAGTGCAAAGCTAGATGGCAGTTCCTTACCTCTCCTCGTAGTTGAAGGTAGGAATTTAGTTCTTGGATCTTTCGGATTCCTCATAGTGATCAGCAGACGTCAATCCCAAGTGACTCAGAGAATATAGCTGTGCTTCCCCAGCAACAGCGCCAGAAAAAGGTCTTGATAACCCACAAGTGTAGGGGATCACAATAGTTTTCGAGGGTAGAGTATTCAACCCAAATTTATTGATTCGCTCACAAGGGCAAGCTAAAGAATATTCTCAAGTATTAGCATCTGATTTTGTGAGATTCAACCACACCTGAAAGATTAGTGTCTGCAAGCAAAGTAGTATGATAGCAACGATGTCAGAAACGATCTGTTGACGGCAGACTATTCCTAACTGTTGTATCAATGGCGCCAGTAAGTTGCACATGGACGGGGAACTATTCTTCCCCGACAACGGTGACGAAAAATGATCTTGCAACAAGTAACAGCGAAGTAGCAAGGAACAGCAGCAGTAGCAACAATAGAGTAACAGCAGTAGCAACAGTAGTAGCAAAGTGGCCCAATCCCTTTGTAGCAAGGGACAAGCCTAGACAAAGTAACATAGCAAGGACCAGTAGTAAAAGACTTGTAGGCAGTGGATCGGTGATGGATGAGTATGAAACATGTGATTCATCATGTAACAACTATAACACTGATAGATATGTAACTAGCCCCCGTTCGTCAATCTAATGTAGGCATGTATTCCGTATGTAGTCATGTGTGCTTAGGGAAAAGAATTTGCATGACATCTATTGTCCATCCCTCCCGTGGCGGCGGGGTACTAATGGAAACTACACGATATTAAGGTTCTCCTTTTAATAAAGAACCGGACCAACGCATTAACACGCAGTGAATACATGAACTCCTCATACTATGGTCATCTCCGGGAGTGGTTCCGGCTATTGTCACTCCGGGGTTGCCGGGTCATAACACATAGTAGGTGACTACAACTTGCAAGATAGGATCTAAAACACACATATATTGGCGACAACATAATAGGTTCAGATCTGAAATCATGGCACTCGGGCCCTAGTGACAAGCATTAAGCATAGCCAAGTAGTAGCAACATCAATCTAGAACATAGTGGATACTAGGGATCAATCCCCGTCAAAAACTAAGTCGATTACATGATAGATCTCATCCAACTCATCACCGTCCACCAAGCCTACGATGAGATTACTCACGAACGATGAAGAGCATCATGGAATTGTCGATGGAGGAAGGTTGATGATGACGATGGCGACGATTTCCCCTCTCCGGATCCCAAAACGGACTCCAGATCTGCCCTCCAGATGAAGAACAGGAGGTGGCGGCGCCTCCGTATTGTAAAGTGCGATGAAACCTTCTCTCTGATTTTTTTCTGGGCGAGACGGAAGATATAGAGCTGAGTTTGGGGGCGGTGGTGCCACGTGGGCCCCACAAGCCCTCACGGCGAGGCCAGGGGGTGGCCCCTGCCTGTGGGCTTGTGGCCCACTAGCACACCTCCTCCGGTGGATCTTTGCGTAGGTATTTTTCTTTTTTTCCAGAAAAATTCTCCGTAAATTTTCAGGACATTCCGAGAACTTTTATTTCTGCACAAAAACAACACCATGGCAATTCTGCTGAAAACAGCGTCAGTCCAGGTTTCCATTCAAATCTTGCAAATTAGAGTCCAAAACAAGGGCAAAAGAGTTCGAAAAAGTAGATACGACGGAGACGTATCATTCAACCGGAAGGTTGTGCTTCAGGATAGCAGGTTGTCTCATGAATATGCCATCTAGCTCATTCCTTGCCCGCATATGCATATCATTCTCGTGGTTTTCCATAAATTGTTGCAAATGATCATTTGGAGGAATATCAATAGAAGCAATCTCTTCAATAATTTTATCATTACTAGGCAGATCTGTACCACGAGTTTGCTTCGAGAATTTAGAAAAGTTAAATTCATATGGCTCACCATTAAATTCAACAGATACTTTTCCTTTCCCGCAATCTATAATAGCTCTACAAGTTTTGAGAAAAGGCCTACCAAAAATTATAGGGCAAACACTATCTTGTATTGAACCAAGTACTAGAAAGTCGGTAGGATAGTTTACCTTTCCACATAGAACTTCAACATCTCGTACAATTCCAATAGGAGAGATGGTTTTTTTGTTTGCGAGATGAATAGTAACATCAACTTCTTAAATTTCACATGGTAGAATCTCATTCATAATCTCTTGATAAAGTGAAAAAGGAATAGCATTAGCATTGGATCCTGAATCACATAGCCCATAATAATTATGATCTTCTATTTTAACAGATACAACTGGAGTACCTGAAATTGGGCCTTTATTCTTGGTTGTAACAAGGTTAGTGGAAACAACACAAAAATTTATATTAGAATCCTCAATATTACTAGTAACAAGATCCTTGACTAATGCAACTTGAGGATCAACTTTAATCAGGTCCTCATGCTCATCAGTCGTTCTTTCACTTTTATTCAGGATGCCTATGACAAAATAATGCTCCCTCATCCTTGCGGGAAAAATGGGCTTTTCATATTCAACTGCAGGCAAGATAGGGTCAACAACATTAATATCATCAGGTAAATCCTTAAAAGGTTTATGGTGTTGATCCTCCTTCTTCTCAGAAGAGTCAATATGAGAGGCAAAGTCTTTGCAAAAATCAATTAGAAGTTGGGAATCAAGACCAATCTTAGCGCAAAAGGTATTGAAGTAATCAGTTTTCACATAGCTCTCAATGTAATCATGCTCATAATTTATAATGGGTTCAATACCTTTATCAATCTCACAGTCTTCGGTGTTCTTCTGGATCCTTTCAATAAGATCCCACTTAGCTTCAATGCTTTTGTTGGAGAATGCCCCACTGGAGGAAGCATCAAGCATCTCTTTATCTTGACGAGAAATCCTTGCATAAAAATATGTAAGAATAATTTCTTTGGAGAGCTCATGATTGGGACATTTGAGCATTAAGGACTTCAATCTCACCCCAAGCTTGAGCGATGCTTGCTCCGTCACGAGACCAAAAGTTATAAATATAGTTCCTGTCTCGATGCATTTCATGAAGAGGATAAAACTTTGCATAAAAGAGAGGCATTAGATCTTGCCAATTTAGTAAATGAGAGTCATCAAGAAGCCTATACCAATCCAAAGCCTTATCTTTTAATGATAGAGAGAATAGCTTTCTCATAACAAAATCCATAGATATACCTACAAGCTTAAATAAGGAGCACAGTTGTGAAAGATATAGCAAGTGTTCACCTGGATGTCTATCTCCTCCATATCGATTAGCCAAAACACAATCAATAATACCAGTTGGTATTTTAAAAGGCACAATTTCAGTTGGTGGGGGAGGCTTCTCCACCAAAATAGCATTGGGGCGGTTCCCGACAAGCAACAATCCAAGAGATGAGTTGTCCATAGGGACAAAAAGTGGAAACAGTAAAACAAAAACAGCACATACATCGTAAAGGTTTCCTTACCAATTTCACTTACCAATAGTACTACACTCCCCGGCAACGGCGCCACAAAATAGTCTTGATGACCCACAAGTGTAGGGGATCTATCGTAGCCTTTTCGGTAAGTAAGAGTGTCGAACCCAACGAGGAGCAGAAGGTATTGACAAGTGATCTTGAGCAAGGAATAACTGCAAGTACTAAAAGGTAACTTTTTATGGGTTTTCTAGTACAAGCAACAAGGAAATAAATGCAAGTAAAGTAAATCGTGTCGAGGTGCAGAAAGTGGCTCAATCCTTTTAAACACAAAGGATAAGTCGAGGGACTAAACTTATAAAGACTAAGGCGTTCCTGAGGACACACGGGAGAGATAGTCAAGTGCTTTCGCCATACTCTGTCTAGTACTATGTTTTGTATTGATAAGTGTTATGTGGGTGGATCTTAACTAGTGCACCGTCTAGGCTAAGACAAGTACACTCTTATGATTAATTTATCTCGCAAGCATCCGCAAATACAAGAGAGAAATTAAGGCTAAGCCTAACCATAGCAATAAGCTTTAGGATCCAATACTCCCTCACGCAAAAGTATACGAACTGGGGTTCTTCTTTTTGTCACTCCGGCAACCCACCATAAGCGGTGTTTATACACCATGCATTCCCCTAGGTCCTTAAAAAAGTGAAGTGTTATGTAGTCGACGTTCACATAACACCACTAGAAGAATATCACCATAATTTAAATATCAATCAACACATATTACTTCAACATCATATTGTTGGGGAACGTCGCATGGGAAACAAAAATTTTCCTACGCGCACGAACACCTATCATGGTGATGTCCATCTACCACAGGGGATATTCGATCTACGTACCCTTGTAGATCGCACAGCAGAAGCGTTAGTGAACGCGGTTGATGTAGTGGAACGTTCTCACTTCCCTCGATCCGCCCCGCGAACCGTCCCGCGATCAGTCCCACGATCTAGTGCCGAACGGACGGCACCTCCGCGTTCAGCACACGTACAGCTCGACGATGATCTCGGCCTTCTTGATCTAGCAAGAGAGATGGAGAAGTAGATGAGTTTTCCGGCAGCGTGACGGTGCTCCGGAGGTTGGTGATGATCTAATCTCAGCAGGGCTCCGCCCGACCTCCGCAGAAACGTGATCTAGAGGAAAAACCATGGAGGTATGTGGTCGGGCTGCCGTGGCAAAGTTGTCTCAAATCAGCCCTAAAATCTTCGTATATATAGGTGGGAGAGGGGGGGCCTTGCCTTGGGGCTCAAGGAGCCCCAAGGGGGTCGACTGAGCCAAAGGGGGGAGTCCTCCCCTTCCAAACCGAATCCAACTAAGTTTGGAAGGTGGAGTCCTTCCCCTTTTTCCCACCTCGCCTTTTTTTCTTTTTCTCTTTGATTTTCTTCCTATGGCGCATAGGGCCTTCTTGGGCTGTCCCACCAGCCCACTAAGGGCTGGTGCGCCACCCCCAAGGACTATGGGCTTCCCCGGGGTGGGTCGTCCCCCCCGGTGAACACCCGGAACCCATTCGTCATTCCCCGTACATTCCTAGTAACTCCGGAAACCTTCCGGTAATCAAATGAGGTCATCCTATATATCAATCTTCGTTTCCGGACCATTCCGGAAACCCTCGTGACGTCCGTGATCTCATCCGGGACTCCGAACAACATTCGGTAACCAACCATATAACTCAAATACACATAAAACAACGTTGAACCTTAAGTGTGCAGACCCTGCGGGTTCGAGAACTATGTAGACATGACCCGAGAGACTCCTCGGTCAATATCCAATAGCGGGACCTGGATGCCCATATTGGATCCTACATATTCTACGAAGATCTTATCGTTTGAACCTCGGTGCCAAGGATTCATATAATCCCGTATGTCACTCCCTTTGTCCTTCGGTATGTTACTTGCCCGAGATTCGATCGTCAGTATCCGTATACCTATTTCAATCTCGTTTACCGGCAAGTCTCTTTATTTGTTCCGTAATACAAGATCCCGAAACTTACACTAAGTCACATTTCTTGCAAGGCTTGTGTGTGATGTTGTATTATCGAGTGGGCCCCGAGATACCTCTCCATCACACGAAGTGACAAATCCCAGTCTCGATCCATACTAACTCAACGAACACCTTCGGAGATACCTCTAGAGCATCTTTGTAGTCACCCAGTTACGTTGCGACGTTTGATACACACAAAGCATTCCTCCGGTGTCAGTGAGTTATATGATCTCATGGTCATAGGAACAAATACTTGACACGCAAAAAACAGTAGCAACAAAATGACACGATCAATATGCTACGTCTATTAGTTTGGGTCTAGTCCATCACATGATTCTCCTAATGATGTGATCCCGTTATCAAGTGACAACACTTGCCTATGGTCAGGAAACCTTGACCATCTTTGATCAACGAGCTAGTCAACTAGAGGCTTACTAGGGACAGTGTTTTGTTTATGTATCCACACATGCACTGTGTTTCCAATCAATACAATTATAGCATGGATAATAAAAGATTATCATGAACTAAGAAATATAATAATAACTAATTTATTATTGCCTCTAGGGCATATTTCCAACAGTCTCCCACTTGCACTAGAGTCAATAATCTAGTTCACATCACCATGTGATTTCAACGAAACCAACACCCGTATAGTTCTGGGGTCTGATCACGTCTTGCTCGTGAGAGAGGTCTTAGTCAACGGTTCTGAAACTTTCAGATCGTGCGTTCTTTACAAATCTTTATGTCATCTTATAGATGCTGCTACTATGTGCTATTCAGAAAATACTCCGAACATCTACTCTACTATACGAATCCGTTTCACTACTCATAGTTATTCGGATTAGTGTCAAAGCTTGCATCGACGTAACCCTTTACGACGAACTCGTTAACCACCTCCATAATCGAGAAAAATTCCTTAGTCCATCAGTTACTAAGGATAAATTTTGACCGCTGATCAGTGATTCAATCCTGAATCACTCTGTGTACCTCTTAACAGACTTGCTGCAAGGCACACATCGGGTGTGGTACTCAACATGTCATACTTTAGAGTCTACGGCTAAGGCATAGAAGACGACCTTCGTCTATTCTCTTTATTCTGCCGTGGTCGGGTTTTGAGTCTTACTCAAATTCACACCTTACAATGCAACCAAGAACTCCTTCTTTGCTGATCTAGTTTGAACTCCTTCAAAAACCTGTCAAGGCATGGATCTTGTTGAAACTTCCATTAAGCGCTTTCGATCTATCTCCATAGATCTTTGATGCTCAACGTTCAAGTAGCTCAATCTAGGTATTCCTTTGAAAACTCCTTTCAAACAACCTTGTATGCTTTACAAAAATTCTACATTACTTCTGATCCACAATATGTCAACCACATATACTTATCAGAAATTCTATAGTGCTCCCACTCACTTCTTTGGAAATACAAGTTTCTCATAAACCTTGTACAAACCCAAAATCTTTGATCATCTCATCAAAGTGTATATTCCAACTCCGAGATGCTTGCACTAGTCCATTGAAGGATCACTTGAGCTTGCATACTTGCTAGTATCTTTAGGATCGACAAAACCTCCTGGTTGTATCACATACAATGTTTGCTCAAGGAAACCGTCGAGGAAACAATGTTTTGACATCCTACGTGCAATATTTCATAAATAATGCAGCAACTACTAACATAATTTTAACAGACTTTTAGCATCGCTACGAGTGAGAAAGTCTCATCATAGTCAACTGTTTGATCTTGTCAGAAACATCTTTGCGACAAGTCGAGCTTTTCTTAATGGTGACTTATCACCATCATTGTGTGTCTTCCTTTTAAAGATCCATCTTTACTCAATAGTCCTATGACCATCAAGTAGTTCTTCCAAAGTCTACACTTTGTTTTCATACATGGATCCTCTCTCGGGTTTCATGGCCTCGAGCCATTTGTCGGAATCCGGGCCCACCATTGCTTTCTCCATAACTCGCAGGTTCATTGTTGCTCAACAACATGACCTCCAAGACAGGGTTCCTGTACCACTCTGCAGTAGTATGCGACCTTGTCAACCTACGAGGCTTGTAGTAACTTGATCCGATGCTCGATGATCACCATCATCGGCTTTCACTTCAATTAGTGTAGGCGCCACAGGAACAACTTCCTGCGCCCTGCTACACACTAGTTGAAGTGATGGTTCAATAACCTCATCAAGTTCTACCACCCTGCCACTCAATTCTTTCGAGAGAAACCTTTCCTCGAGAAAGGATCCGTTTCTAGAAACAAACACTTTGCTTTCGGATCTGAGATAGGAGATGTACCCAACTGTTTTAGATATCCTATGAAGATGCATTTATCCGCTTTGGGTTCGAGCTTATCAGACTGAAACTTTTTCACATAAGTGTCGAAGCCCCAAACATTCAAGAAACGACAGTTTAGATTTCTCTAAACCTCAGTCTATACTATGTCATCTCAACGGAAATACGCGGTGCCCTATTTAAAGTGAATGCGGTTGTCTCTAATGCATAACCCATAAACAATAGTGTTAATTCGATAAGAGACATCATAGCATGCACCATACCAAATAGTGCGTGGCCATGACGTTCAGACACATCATCACACTATGATGTTCCAGGTGGCATGAACTGCGAAACAATTTCCACATTGTCTTAACTGCGTACCAAAACTCGTAACTCAGATATTCATTTCTATGATCATATCGCAGACAGTTTATCCTCTTGTTACGACGACCTTCACTCTGAAACAGAATTGAACTTTTCAATATTTCAGACTTGTGATTCATTAAGTAAATAGTCTTGTATGTACTTAAATCGTCATTGAAGTAAGAACATAATGATATCCACTGCGTGCCTCAGCACCCATTGGACTGCATACATCAAAATGTATCACTTCCAACAAGTTACTATCTTGTTTCATCTCAATGAAAAACAAGGCCTTGCTCATGTGGTATGATTTGCATGTCACTAGTGATTCAAAATCAAGTGAGTATAAAGATCCATCAGCATGGAGCCTCTTCATGCAATTTATACCAACATGACTCAAGCGGCAGTGCCACAAGTAAGTGGTACTATCATCATTACCTCGTGTCTTTTGGCACCAATATCATGAACATGTGTAACACTATGATCGAGATTCAATGAACCATTGAAGGTGATTATTCAAGCAAATAGAGTAACCATTATTCTCTTTAAATGAATAATCATATTGCAATAAACACGATCCAATCATGTTCATGCTTAACGCAAGCACCAAATAACAATTATTTAGGTTTAACACCAATCCCGATGGTAGAGGGAGCGTGTGACGTTTTGATCATATCAATCTTGGAAACACTTGCAACATGTATCGTCACCTCGCCTTTAGCTAGTCTCCGTTTATGCCATAGCTATCATTTCGTGTTACTAATCACTTAGCAACCGAACCGGTATCCAATACCCTCATGCTACTAGGAGTACTAATAAAGTACACATCATGTATATCAAATATTCTTCTTTCGACTTTTGCCAGCCTACTTATCTACCAAGTATCTAGAGTTGCTCCGCCTCAGTGACTGTTCCCCTCATTACAGAAGCACTTAGTCTCAGGTTTGGGTTTAATCTTGGGTCTCTTCATTAGTGCAACAACTGTTTTGCCGTTTCACGAAGTATCCCTTCTAGCCCTTGCCTTTCTCGAAACTTAGTGGTTTTACTAACCATCAACTATTGACGCTCCTTCTTGATTTCTACTTTCGCAGTGTCAAACATCGCGAATCACTCAAAGATCATTGTATCTATCCTTGATATGTTATAGTTCATCACGAAGCTCTCACAACTTGGTGGCAGTGACTTTGGAGAACCATCACTATCTCATCTGGAAGATCAACCCCCACTTGATTCAAGCGATTGTCGTACTCAGACAATCTGAGCACACGCTCAACGATTGAGCTTTTCTCCTTTACTTTGTGGACAAAGAATCTTGTCGGAGGTCTCGTACCTCTTAACAAGGGCACGAGCATGAAATCACAATTTCATCTCTTTAGAACATCACTTATGTTCCGTGACGTTTCAAAACGTCTTCGGCGCCTTGCTTCTAAGCCATTAAGTATTTTGCACTGAACTATCGTGTACTCATCAGAAACGTGTATGTCGGATGTTCACAGCATCCACAGACGACGCTCGAGGTGCAGCACACTGAGTGGTGCATTAAGGATGTAAGCCTTCTGCGCAGCAAAGAGGACAATCCTCTTCAAAGTTTGCTACTATCAACTTTCAACTAAATTTTCTCTAGGAACATATAAAAACAGTAGAGCTATAGCGCAAGCTACATCGTAATTCGTAAAGACCATTAGACTATGTTCATGACAATTAGTTCAATTAATCATATTACTTAAGAACTCCCACTAAAAAAGTACATCTCTCTAGTCATTTGAGTGGTACATGATCCAAATCCACTATCTCAAGTCCGATCATCACGTGAGTCGAGAATAGTTTCAGTGGTAAGCATCTCTATGCTAATCATATCAACTATACAATTCATGCTCGACCTTTCGGTCTCATGTGTTCCTAGGCCATGTCTGCACATGCTAGGCTCGTCAAGCTTAACCTGAGTGTTCCGCGTGTGCAACTATTTTGCACCCTTGTATGTGAACGTTGAGTCTATCACACCCGATCATCACGTGGTGTCTCAAAACGACGAACTGTCGCAACGGTGCACAGTCGGGGAGAACACAATTTCGTCTTAAAATTTTAGTGAGAGATCACCTCATAATGCTACCGTCGTTCTAAGCAAGATAAGGTGCATAAAGGATTAACATCACATGAAATTCATAAGTGACATGATATGGCCATCATCACGTGCTTCTTGGTCTCCATCACCAAAGCACCGGCACGATCTTCTTGTCACCGGAACCACACCATGATCTTTATCATCATGATCTCCATCAACGTGTCGCCATCGGGGTTGTCGTGCTAGTCATGCTATTACTATTAAAGCTACGTCCTAGCAATATAGTAAACGCATCTGCAAGCACAAACGTTAGTTTAAAGACAACCCTATGGCTCCTGCCGGTTGCCGTACCATCGACGTGCAAGTCGATATTATCTATTACAACATGATCATCTCATACATCCAATATATCACATCACATCGTTGGCCATATCACATCACAAGCATACCCTGCAAAAACAAGTTAGACGTCCTCTAATTTTGTTGTTGCATGTTTTACGTGGTGACAATGGGTATCTAGTAGGATCGCATCTTACTTACGCAAACACCACAACGGAGATATATGAATTGCCATTTAACCTTATACAAGGACCTCCTCAGTCAAATCCGATTCAACTAAAGTTGGAGAAACTGACACTTGCCAGTCATCTTTGAGCAACGGGGTTACTCGTAGCGATGAAACCAGTCTCTCGTAAGCGTACGAGTAATGTCGGTCCAAGCCGCTTCAATCCAACAATACCACGGAATCAAGAAAAGACCAAGGAGAGCAGAAAAATGCACATCACCGCCCACAAAAACTTTTGTGTTCTACTCGAGAAGACATCTACACATGAACCTAGCTCTGATACCACTGTTGGGGAACATCGCATGGGAAACAAAATTTTTCCTACGCGCACGAAGACCTATCATGGTGATGTCCATCTACGAGAGGGGATATTCGATCTACGTACCCTTGTAGATCGCACAGCAGAAGCGTTAGTGAACGCGGTTGACGTAGTGGAACGTCCTCACGTCCCTCGATCCGCCCCGCGAACCGTCCCGCGATCAGTCCCACGATCTAGTGCCGAACGGACGGCACCTCCGCGTTCAGCACACGTACAACTCGACGATGATCTCGGCCTTCTTGATCTAGCAAGAGAGACGGAGAAGTAGATGAGTTCTCCGGCAGAGTGACGGCGCTCCGGAGGTTGGTGATGATCTAATCTCGGCAGGGCTCCGCCCGAGCTCCGCAGAAACGTGATCTAGAGGAAAAACCATGGAGGTATGTGGTCGGGCTGCCGTGGCAAAGTTGTCTCAAATCAGCCCTAAAATCTCCGTATACATAGGTGGGAGAGGGGGGGCCTTGCCTTGGGGCTCAAGGAGCCCCAAGGGGGTCGACTGAGCCAAAGGGGGGAGTCCTCCCCTTCCAAACCGAATCCAACTAGGTTTGGAAGGTGGAGTCCTTCCCCTTTTTCCCACCTCCCCTTTTTTTTTCTTTTTCTCTTTGATTTTCTTCCTATGGCACATAGGGCCTTCTTGGGCTGTCCCACCAGCCCACTAAGGGCTGGTGCGCCACCCCCAAGGACTATGGGCTTCCCCGGGGTGGGTTGTCCCCCCCGGTGAACACCCGGAACCCATTCGTCATTCCCGGTACATTCCCGGTAACTCCGAAAACCTTCCGGTAATCAAATGAGGTCATCCTATATATCAATCTTCGTTTCCGGACCATTCCGGAAACCCTCGTGACGTCCGTGATCTCATCCGGGACTCCGAACAATATTCGGTAACCAACCATATAACTCAAATACGCATAAAACAACGTCGAACCTTAAGTGTGCAGACCCTGCGGGTTCGAGAACTATGTAGACATGACCCGAGAGACTCCTCGGTAAATATCCAATAGCGGGACCTGGATGCCCATATTGGATCCTACATATTCTACGAAGATCTTATCATTTGAACCTCAGTGCCAAGGATTCATATAATCCCGTATGTCATTCCCTTTGTACTTTGGTATGTTACTTGCCCGAGATTCGATCGTCAGTATCCGTATACCTATTTCAATCTCGTTTACCGGCAAGTCTCTTTACTCGTTCCGTAATACAAGATCCCGCAACTTACACTAAGTCACATTGCTTGCAAGGCTTGTGTGTGATGTTGTATTACCGAGTGGGCCCCGAGATACCTCTCCGTCACACGGAGTGACAAATCCCAGTCTCGATCCATACTAACTCAACGAACACCTTCGGAGATACCTGTAGAGCATCTTTATAGTCACCCAGTTACGTTGCGACGTTTGATACACACAAAGCATTCCTCCGGTGTCAGTGAGTTATATGATCTCATGGTCATAGGAACAAATACTTGAACGCAGAAAACAGTAGCAACAAAATGACACGATCAATATGCTACGTCTACTAGTTTGGGTCTAGTCCATCACATGATTCTCCTAATGATGTGATCCCGTTATCAAGTGACAACACTTGCCTATGGTCAGAAAACCTTGACCATCTTTGATCAACGAGCTAGTCAACTAGAGGCTTACTAGGGACAGTGTTTTGTCTATGTATCCACACATGCACTGTGTTTCCAATCAATACAATTATAGCATGGATAATAAACGATTATCATGAACTAAGAAATATAATAATAACTAATTTATTATTGCCTCTAGGGCATATTTCAACACATATGACTACTAGCATCTAGACTTTTCCCATGTCCTCAAGAACTAATGAAACTACTCACAAGACATAAAAGAGATCATGATCAGAGGTGATGAAAATGTGATTAACAGTCTGGTCATAACAATAACCCTCCAACAAAACTCAATAGCATTCACCACAAAAGAGTAATCAATACTGCTAGAGTAGAGGGGATGAATAGTGCAAGGTACAACTCCGATTGCAATGGTGAAGTAGATGGGATGAAGGTGGAGATGGTGCTGGTGTTAGTGATGATGGTGATGATGATCTGTATGATGCCCGTGACGATGGTGATGACGATGTGGACGATCTCCCCTTCCGAGAGGAGTTCTCCCCAGGGAATCTGCCCGCCGGAAAGGTATTTTCTTCTTTGTAGGTTTCCAGCACGGAGCAGCGGCGGAAACGCAAAAACTCTTCTGTCCCCGAAACTTTTAGGTCAAGAGGAACATATAGGCCAAAGGAGAGCACCGGAGGTGGGGCCCATCACCCAGGCTGCCTCCTGGCGCGACCTACGAGGGGGGGGGGCGCCAACAGGTCGCCTGGGTGACCTGTGGCCCCCCTCCGGCCCTTCCTTGGCCTGTCTTAGGGACCTGTTCGGAAACTTCTTCCCTCAAAATTTCAGTGCAATTGGAGATGTTTAGATATTGCAAGTCTTCGTGTTATTTTTCTCCGCTGAATCATGCGTCTGCTGTTTCGGCACCGGAAAGTTGTAAACTGTGTAAAATAAGCCAAAACACTATAAATACACCATCATAAAGTGAAATATATGAATAGAGACAAATTATTATACAAAATAGTGATGCACTTTGGACGTATCCACCTCTCTACACGCAAAACATGTGATACCGGGGCAGGGAGTAAAATCCTTGTTCCCCGCATAAAAGTGGGTGTTGACTTTAGTTGTTGACGTTGGAGTACGAGGAGTTTGATTCTTTGTGTCCTCAGCCTTGTGCTTGATGTTGTGTGCTGGTGTTGAATTATTACAACGGTGTTTATGAATGTCATCAAGCTGTGACGTTCGACCTCTAGCATGTTGGCCTTGTCCACAAGTGTTTTGAAGTCTGGAAATGTGTGAACGACCAATTGGCATTTTAATGCCGGACCGAGTTCATCCAGGAGTTTCTCCATTCTTTTCTCCTCTCTCTTATAATCTTCACTTTCATAACAGGATAATTGCTTATACTGGTCCAAATATTCCATTACAGTGGAACTCCTTTGTTTAAGGTCTTCAAATTCCCTATTCTTGATTTTCATGACGCTGTTGGGAATGTGTGCCCCACGAAAACTCTCATTGAATTCAGCCCATGTGATGTTGTTCTCGTCAGGATGTATGTGGAGGATATTTTCCCACCACGAGGTCGCGGCTCCAGTCAGATAGTGGGGTGCATAGGGTACTTTCTCATGGTCGGAACATTGCGCAATTGTAAGCTTCCTCTCAATGTCACGTAACCTACCATCTGCTTCCATTGGTTTGTCGGTGTGCGAAAAAGTTGGCGGACGTGTCTTTTGTAATTCAGCCAATCTGGAGTGTTGTGGGTGTAGTCCACACCGATTCCCCATATTCATCAGTTGATTCATCATCTCGTGATGTTGTTGCTGGCTTTGCTCATATAGACGACAGACCTCTGAAAATGCTGGGTCGCTCTCGTGTCGGCTTGACTGTACTTGAGTGAAATCATTCCCCATCTTAGCAGATTGATTTTCTCCGTGTATTCTTGGCATGGAGCGTGTCCAAGGACTTCTCATTTTCTCAAAGCTGGGTTAATGTCGCAAAAACCAAATAAGAAATTCAAGTTCAATGGAGAATTTTTTTTAAAATTATCCAAGGAAACACTGTGAAAAGTCTTCTCATAAATTAACCGTCGCGTTCGGAGAAGGACTGCGGTACATCTTACATCGCACATAATTATACATATCACTCAGGTCTTACTCTTGTATGCCTGAGTTGTTATTTAAGCTAGTGCACTTCTCCTGGTCCTACATGACGCAACACGACTACTTCCCTTCAGCCTAGGAGCACATCATCATACATATCATACATATCACACAAGCATACTGGCGATCTGTTGCACCATCTCTAGGTGGAGTCGGAAGGGAGCTGGATTGGCTGACCGAGGGAAAGTCCTAGATGAGGAGTTGGGGAGTCCACTTCCAATAGCACGGGCTCTAGGCGGACTGCACGAGACGGCGAAGCACGAACTGGACTAGCAGGCATAGCAACTCTAATGAGGGCAGGAGCAATGACTTGATTGAACTCGTCAATCGTAGGCAGCTGACAACGAAGCTGAGCTGGCGGAGTGCATGAGGCATAAGAAGATGGGCATGACCGAGGTGGTGCGGGACGAACGAGCTCAGTCCTGTGGTGAGGACGAGTAAGGGTCTCCATGCGAGCAGCCACCAAGTCATCCACTAAGCCATCAAAGCCTGACTCCAGGGCTATGAGGTACTGCACGAGCATCCCAATAGCATCGTATTCCTCTCCTGTGGGGCAGGCAAAAGCATAGTGACTGGTGTACGACACGTGGCAAGGCAGGTAGTGATAAGGACGAGTCTTCATCACTCGGAGGGTGTCCCGGAGACGGGCAATCATCTCCCTGGCTGCCATCTGAATAGCCTGCCTCTTCGTAGGCATGGCTCTCCCAACAAAATGAAGACGATGGGCCTCTGGTCGCCCACCAATAAAATGCACCGACGCCTGATGCATAGTCAGGGAGTCGCTGATCTTGTGGTGGTAGAACGTGTACTCGGTGCGATTCGTCGGTCCAATCGTGATCTTGGCAATGACGGAAAGAAGTCGCGAAAATCCCGCCGGCTCGTTGGTGAACGCGTGCAACCGGCAACCACTGCAAGCCATCTACACACTAGACAAAATTTTCATATAGTCATAACAGAAATATATGTTGACTAACAGAAAATATCTACAACATGCAGAAAAATAAAAACAACACCGGTTAGCGATCGTGCCTAGGGGTTTCCTAGAGTCAGCCTGGCTCTGATACCAAAGTTGTCACGACCGGTTTCTAAATAAAATAATTGATTGGAAATTAGCCATGTGCGTCGCCAGTGTAAAAAATCATTTCCCAATGATAGACTCATCTTGGTACAGAAAACCAGTAGTACTTAATACTCCCTCGGTCCCAAAATAACTGCCTCAAGCTTAGTACAACTTTGTACTAGAACTAGTACGAAGTTGAGACATTTATTTTGGGACGGAGAGAGTATTAAATAGTTAGAGCAGAGGTTGCTCTACAATTTATTACAACATGTCCAAGTCTCACATAGACGGGTATGTTACAGTGGTAATAGGATAACTCTACTGCTTGCAATAAAAGGGGCAAGTCACATGAGAGTAATGTGACATGACAAGTACTACTACGCGCCAAGCATCAGAGTGAGGCTTGACGGTTTATTCGCGGTGGCGGAAGCGATGAAATAATACAGCGGCAGACTCTAGGATCGCAAGACTGACTAGGACTGCTCTAGACATCGGACTCGCTGTCGAACTCTTCATCCATGAGGTCTCCTTCATCCATATCTGGCCACATCAACAAGCCAGTGAGTACTTCGAAAAGTACTCGCAAACAGTTTGCACAAAAGATGAGATGCATGCAGTCAGTTATTAATATGCATGGTTCATATCATAATTTATCAAAATGAATGTGTAGAAAAAAATTTAATTTAGTTGATAAATCGGGTGGTAATCCTCGTGAGATATCCTAACAGAAAGGTAAAATGCACCGATCGGGTGTCTGGAGCAACGCGTTGAAAGGTTAGCAAGGGTTAGTAAACCACCGTCGGGCGTCTGAGCGACACCACATACATGGCCTAAAATAAATAGCAAGCCAGAAATGGGCGTCTTAGCGACACCACTGAAAGGGCATAAAAATAAATAACCATCGCAGTCGGTGTCTTAACGACACCACACAAAGGACATATAAATAAATAACAAGCCACGGCCGGGGGTCTTAGCGACACCACAGAAAGGGCATAAAAATAAATAACAGCCGCTGTCGGGCGTCTTAGCGACACCACAGAAAGTGCATATAAATAAAAAACAAGCCACAACCGGGCGTCTTAGCGACACCAAAGAAAGGGCATATAAATAAATAAGAAGTATTGATACGTCTCCGTCGTATCTACTTTTCCAAACTCTTTTGCCCTTGTATTGGACTCTAGTTTGCATGATTTGAACGGAACTAACCTGGACTAACACCGTTTTTAGCAGAATTGTCATGGTGCTGTTTTTGCGTAGAAATAAAAGTTCTCGGAATGACCTGGAAATTTATGAGGATTTTTTGTGGAATATATAAAAATACTGGCGCAAGAATCAACCGGAGGAGTGGAGCGAGGAGCCCACAAGCCCACTAGGCGCGGCCCCCCATGGCCGCGCCTAGCAGGCTAGTGGGGCCCTCGGAGCTCCACCTCCTCCAACTCCAGCTCTATTTAGTCCCTTTCGTCCGGAAAAAATCAAGGAGAAGAGTTCATCGCGTTTTACGATATGGAGGCGCCGCCACCACCTGTTCTTCCTCTGGAGGGCAGATCTGGAGTCTGTTCTGGGCTCCGGAGAGGGGAGATCGTCACTGTCATCATCACCAACCTTCCTTCATCGCCAATTCCATGATGCTCTTCACCGTTCGTGAGTAATCTTATCGTAGGCTTGCTGGACTGTGATGGGTTGGATGAGATCTATCATGTAATTGAGTTAGTTTTGATGGGGATTGATCCCTAGTATCCACTATGTTCTGAGATTGATGTTGCTACTACTTTGCCATTCTTAATGCTTGTCACTAGGGCACGAGTGCCATGATTTCAGATCTGAACCTATTATATTTTCATCAATATATGTGTGTTCTCGATCCTATCTTGTAAGTTGTAGTCACCTACTATGTGTTATGACCCGGCAACCCCGGAGTGACAATAGCCGGAACCACTCCCGGAGATGACCATAGTATGAGGAGTTCATGTATTCACTAAGTGGTAATGCTTTGTTCCTGTTCTCTATTAAAAGGAGAACCTTAATATCCCGTAGTTTCCATTAGGACCCCGCTGCCACGGGAGGGATGGACAATAGATGTCATGCAAGTTCTTTTCATAAGCACGTATGACTATATACGGAATACATGCCTACATTACATTGACGAACTCGAACTAGTTACATATCTCCCCATGGTATAACTGTTGCATGATGAATGTCATCCGACATAATTATCCATCACCTATCCAATGCCTACGAGTTTTTTCCTACTGGTCCTAGCTACGTCACTTTACCGCTACTGTTGTCACACCTGTCACTGTTGCTACTGTTATCGCTACTGTTGTCACTGCTGTCACTGTTGTCACTGCTGCTACTGTTACCGCTACTACTGTCACTGCTACTGTTACCGTTGCTACTGTTACTATCACACTACTTTTCTACTGAAACGTTCCTGTAGATACTAAGTCTTTCAGGTGTGGTTGAATTGACAACTCAACTGCTAATACTCGAGAATATTCTTTTTCTTCCCCTTGTGTCGAATCAACAAATTTGGGTTGAATACTCTACCCTCGAAAACTGTTGCGATCCCCTATACTTGTGGGTTATTAAGACTATTTTCTAACGCCGTTGCCGGGGAGGCATAGCTCTATTCTCGGAGTCACTTGGGATTTACGTCTGCTGATCACTATGAGGAACCCGAGAGATCCAAAAACTAAAGTCTTGCCCTCAACTACGAGGACAGGTAAGGAACTGGCATCTAGTTCTGCACTTGATTCACCTTCAGTTATGAGTAAGTTTGCGACACCACCACCTGCTAGAAATTTTGATGTGTCTCCTGTGCTTGATGATGCTACTTCTGCTGTCCATGATGCTTGTGATGATGCTTTGTTTCATACTGCTTTGCCACTAGGTGCATTCCTTGATGCACAAATTGCTAGAGTTGCTGCTAGATGTGATGATACTTCTGTAACTGCTGAGATTATTGAAGTAGAACCTGCTATTTCACCTGTTAGAACTAGCTCTCCTAGATATGAATTTCCTGATATGCTTGAGGGTTATATTATGAAGGGAGAGATAGCTGAGGTCTTTCTTGCTTGTAAGGATAGCTATGATCTTGAGAAATTACTGCGCAAGTGGAAAGAAAAATCTTTGAACGCTAGGATGAAATACGACCCGAAGTTTGCTACTTCGCCTATCTTTGTGACCGATAAGGATTATGAATTCTCTATCGACCCTAAGTTAATCACTCTGGTTGAATCTGATCCTTTTCATGGTTATGAGTCTGAAACGGTTGTAGCCCATCTTACTAAGCTGCACGATATAGCCACCCTATTCACGAGTGAGGAAAAGATCCGCCACTACTATATCCTTAAGTTGTTTCCTTTCTCGCTAAAGGATGATGCTAAGACTTGGTTCACTTCTCTTGCTCCTGGTTGTGTGCGTAGTCCCCAGGATATGATCTACTACTTCTCTGAAAAATATTTCCCTGCCTATAAGAAGCAAGCAGCCTTGCAGGAAATATACAACTTTGCGCAAGTTGAAGAAGAGAGTCTCCCACAAGCTTGGGGGAGGCTCATCCAGCTACTGAATGCTTTGCCTGGTCACCCTCTTGAGAAGAATGAAATACTTGATATCTTCTATAATGGACTAACCGACGCTTCTAAGGACCACCTAGATAGTTGTGCTGGTTGTGTTTTCAGCGAACGAACCGTAGAACAAGCTGAGATCCTATTGAATAATATCTTGTGCAATGAGAATGCTTGGACTATTCCCGAACCACCTCCGAAGCCAACTCCTAAGAAAAGAGGTATTCTATCCCTTAGTCCTGAAGATATGCAAGAAGCTAAGAAATCTATGAAAGAGAAAGGCATTAAATCTGAAGATGTCAAAACTCTACCACCTATCGAAGATATCCATGGTCTTGATAACCCGATACAGGTAGTAGAGGTAAATTCTTTTCGTAGATTCAATGAGAGTGACATTCCTTTTGATAAACCTGCTAGCTTATGCCTGGATGAATTTGATAACTTTGTTGCCAAATAACAAAGTTTCAATGATTATGTTAGCAGACAATTGGAACAGAATGCTCGTATGCTTAGTCATTTAAGTGCTTGTGTGGATAGAAACGTCAATGATCTTATGTTGTTGAGTAAACATGCCTCTATGGTTACCACTCAGGTAGAACAAGTACTTAAAGCTCAAAATAACTTGCTCAATGAGTTGAATGACAATTCTGTTAGAGTCGTCACTAGAGGCGGCAGAATGACCTAGGAACCTTTGTATCCTAAGGGTCATCCTAAGAGAATTGAACAAGATTCTCGAGGAGTTAGCACTGATGCACCTAGTCATTCTAGAAAGAAAAAGAAAGATGATAGGAATTTGCACGCTAGCAACCCTGTTACTGTTACACCCGAGAGTTCAAACAATGTCTCAGTTTCTGATGTCGAAACACAATCTGGTGATGAACATGAGCCTAATGATAATACCGATAGTGATGCTCATGGAGATGCTCAACCTAGCAATGATAAGGATGTGGAGATTGAACCTGTTGATCTTGATAACCCACAACCTAAGAATAGGAGATACGATAAGAACGACTTCACTGCTAGGAAGCATGGTAAAGAAAGGGAACCATGAGTTCAGAAACCCATGCCCTTTCCTCCCAAACCATCCAAGAAAAAGGATGATGAGGATTTTGAGCGATTTGTTGAAATGATTAGACCTATCTTTCTGCAAATGCGTTTGACAGATATGCTCAAAATGTCTCGCTATGCCAAGTACATGAAAGATATTGTGACTAATAAGAGGAGAATACCTGAGGTTGAGATTTCCACCATGCTCGCTAATTATACCTTCAAGGCTGGAATTCCTAAGAAACTAGGTGATCCCGAAGTGCCCACTATACCATGCTCCATTAAAGGAAACTACGTTAGAACTGCTTTATGCGACCTTGGAGCCGGTGTTAGTGTTATGCCTCTCTCTCTTTATCGTAGACTTAAACTGGATAAGTTGACACCCAATGAAATCTCTCTGCAAATGGCCGACAAACCATCTGCTTTCCCTATCGACATTTGCGAGGATGTGCCTGTTGTGGTTGCTAACATCACTATCTTAACAGACTTTGTTATTCTGGATATTCCCGAGGATGATGCCATGGCGGTCATACTTGGAAGACCCTTTTTAAACACTGCAGGGGCTGTTATTGATTGCAACAAAGGCAATGTCACTTTCCATGTCAATGGTAATGAGCATACGGTGCACTTTCCGAAGAAACAATATCGAGTACATTGCATCAATGCTATTGAAAAAACTTCATCGATTCTTATTGGGAGCTTTGAATGCCCTATACCTACTGTTAAGATGAAGTATGATTTACTTGTTGGGGATATGCACATCCCCATCGAGGTAACCTAGTGACTATTCGAAAATTCTCTGTTTTTACGCGATTCGAAAAAAGTTTGTCAAGGAGACTTGATCAACCTCATTGACGGATTTCTTTTGATGAACATGAGATGGATGAATCTAAGAGTCATAGCCCTCTGTTCCAAACCTTTACCTTCGGTTGCTTAGAAGAAAAATGATAGATTTAGCTTTAGTTTTTCCTGTTTTCTTCTTTTTGCGTCCCGTAGAAAAGTGTCCCGAAAATAAAAGTTCTCCGAAAGCCGGGAAAATCAAGTATGATTTTTTCTGGAATTTTTGAATAATTCTGAGACGGAGAGCTAGTCAGGGGGATGCACCAGTGGGCCAGAAGCCCTGGAGGCACAGGCACCCCCCTCGCCGCGCCTACCAGGCTTGTGGGGCCCACGTGTCCCCCCTCCACTTATTCCATCTCCCATCTCCTTCTCCTACCTCTAGAAAAAAATCATCCCATAGCTGAAACCCGTGTTCTTGCTCTTCTTGCTGCGATTTTCGATCTCCTTGTGCAAAGCCCCATTCACCAAACAATTTTGGGGAAATTGCTCCTTGGTATGTGACTCCTCCATTGGTCCAATTAGTTTTTGCTCTAGTGACTTATTCGTTGCGTATTTTTGCTGCTTTGGTGACCCTGTTCTTGAGCTTTGCATGCTAATTTTAGCTGGTCCCAAGTAGTTTTGATACGTGATATGGACTCTAGGCACTTGTCGGAGTAGTTGCTATGAGTTTCGTTGGGCCTTGTTCACTTTTCCTTAGAGTCACTAAAAAAAATCAGAAAAGGAAGATGTTCAGGAGAAACTATCATGGTGGTTCCTCAAGCAAGAGGGGTCCCTGTCTTGCGATTCGGGAGCCCGATCCTTACCAACCGAGGAACGCACAGGTACAACCATGTGAATGGCCTTCTCATCAATTCATGATTGATGCAGGTTTCAAAGATGAGTTTGATACACTTGTTCACAATGTTGGACTTGAAGAACTCACCTCCAATAATTGTGAACAGTATACAACTCTCACTGCCTCTTTTGTTCGTAGATTCAAATTTTCAGCTGGCCGTGACACATCTGTACTGTTTGATATCTATGACAAATCGTATACCATGGATTTAGAGGATTTCAATAGAATTTGCAAGATACCTGATTGGGGTAGTCTCAATAATCCTCCTAAATCTTCGGTTAGAGATTTTTTCTCTAGTATAACTATTGGAGAAACTAGAGATATTACACAGGCTACCATGGGGAGCATTCATTTTCCTGCCTTGCATTACTTTGCCCTCTTCATAGGTAGATGCATTAACGGCAAGATTGAGCATTGCCACCTCTGTGCACCTGACCTTAGTATTCTTAAGAGCGCAGTAACGGGTGATAGAAGTTTCAACATGGGAGCTATAATAACAAGGAGGTTGAATAACAATGCTAATGAAGGGGATTTGTTTGGTGGGATCTATGCCACTCGCATAGCAAATTTTCTTGGAGTACCCATCCGTGAAGGAGATCCCCCGCTCCATACATCTTTCCTTGATCGCGCCGCTATGACACGCTATCAGTTCCTTGAGAGGGATAATGAATCCCTCCTATACCGGTTAATATTTAACCGACAACGTGTTTTCCATGTTACCCTTCCTGCTCGTGCCTTCTTTGACTTTCAGGTAAAACGGAGATATTACATAACCATAGGAGAGGCAGAGGAGTATGAGAGGGAGGCAAAGGCTGCTCGCCTCCGTGAGGCAGCTATTCAGGCGGTAGCTGCAGCGCTCCCGTACAATCCCCATTATGATTTTGGGTATCGCCCGGACCATCCATGGGAGTAGACCAACTTAGGCCAAAAGCCTAAGCTTGGGGGAGTACGTGTTTCTCACCGACTTTATATTCATGCTCACACTTTCACTTTGATAGTCGGTGTTCACACCTTGCCACTGTATCATCCATGCTAGTTTATTTCTTTTTCTCGTTTTCTTCTCGTGCGTTTGTCTAGTTTGAGAAAATCCAAAAAGATTTCTCGTTCTTCTATTGCTTGTTGGGAGCTTTCCCGTGTAAATAGTTTTCTTTTTCTTTGGGTCAAGGTAGAAGACCATGGTTACAATGTTTAGTGGCTCTCGCATGCATATCTGTTTATTTGTCAAAGATCCATATTACTTTGTCTTCTCCTTTGTGTTTGCTTAGAGATTCCAGCTTAGTCCAATGCACGAGCACTCTTATTATTGTTCACATCATTCAGTCATGCAAGTGAAAGGCAATAATGACGATATATGATGAAGTGACTGAGCCTAGAAAAGCTGGTATGAACTCGATCTATTTTGTTTTTGTAAATATGACTAGCTCATCGTTCCTAATTCAGCTTTGTTGTGAGAGAAACATGTTTGCAATGAAAACTTAGAGATCATAGTTTCTGATGCCATGCTTAATTAGCTAGGAGCTTATAATGGTTTGTCTTGGATGCCAACATGAATTTTGAGATGAGTATGATGTGATATGATAGGATGGTATCCTCCTTTGAATGATTCAAGTGGCTTGACTTGGCGCATGTTTACGCATGTAGTTGAAAAAAAATCAACATAGCCTCTATGATATTCATGTTCATGGTGATTTATGTCCTACTCATGCTTGCACTCAATGTTGGTTAATTTCAATGCATTTTGATGACCGTTGTCGCTCTCTAGTTGGTCGCTTCCCATTCTTTTGCTAGCCTTCACTTGTACTAAGCGGGAATACTGCTTGTGCATCCACTTCCATAAACCCAAAGTTGTTCCATATGATTCCACCATACCTACCTATATGCGGTATCTACCCGCCGTTCCAAGTAAATTTGCATGTGCCACTCTCTAAACCTTCAAGTAATAATCTGTTTTGCATGCCCGAACCGCTCATGTGGTGACAAGGGGCGATCAGTATCTTCCATGCTAGGCGTGTTATCCTCGATACGTGTTTATTTACTATCATTCATGAGAAAGGGGCCGGTAATTGGAATGCCCAGTTCCATGCTCAAATCGAAAAGATAATTGCAAACAACACTCCCCCTGGATTGTTGTTAGTATGGACGGCACCCGAGTATTCGGCTAGCCGTGGAGTGTAATTGATCGGTGGTGGGGGAGTCAAAACTTTACTTTTCTGTTTGGGAACCGCCTATAGTATGTGTAGCATGGAAGATGGTGAAAACTCTTGGTCATTGCGTTGACAATGAAAGCATGCCACCCAAAATTATTTATCTCTGTCTTCAAAGCTTGAGATCTGGCACCTCTGCAAATCAATGCTTCCCTCTACGAAGGGCCTATCTATTTATGTTTCTGTTGAGTCATCCTCTTCTTATAAAAGCACCAATTAGAGAGCACCTCCGTCATTTTTATGCTTTGCTTTTAACTGATATTGAGTATGACTGTGACTGGATCTTCTTTTCCACAAATTACAATGTCCAGTCAACCCTTGGTGTTTGAAGGTGCTCTGCATTTATGTTTTGCGGTCTCAGAAAGAGCTAGCGAGATACCATTTGTTCATATTGCTTCATGATTGTTTTGATTGAAGTGTTGATGTTTGAAACTTATTACTATTGCTCTCTAGTTGATTATGCCATTGATATGAGTTCCTCTTGAGACCTAAATGTCATTGCTTATGTGGCTAGCTTGTGATCTTGTTGAAACTCTGAATATGAGTTAGACACAATTGCAACAATAAGATCAAATAGAGTTCGTAAAAGTTTTTCTTTTGTCTCTTTCAGTTTGTCAACTGAATTGCTTGAGGACAAGCAAGGCTTTAAGCTTGGGGGAGTTGATACGTCTCCGTCGTATCTACTTTTCCAAACTCTTTTGCCCTTGTTTTGGACTCTAATTTGCATGATTTGAATGGAACTAACACGGACTAACATTGTTTTCAGCAGAATTGCCATGGTGTTGTTTTTGCACAGAAATAAAAGTTCTCGGAATGACCTGGAAATTTACGAGGATTTTTTGTGGAATATATAAAAAATACTGGCGCGAGAATCAACCGGAGGAGTGGAGCGAGGAGCCCACAAGCCCACCAGGCGCGGACCCCCCTGGCCACGCCTAGCACGCTTTTGGGGCCCTCGGAGCTCCACCGCCTCCAACTCCAGCTCTATTTAGTCCCTTTCATACGGAAAAAATCAAGGTGAAGAGTTCATCGCGTTCTACGATACGGAGGCGCCGCCACCACCTGCTCTTCCTCTGGAGGGCAGATCTGGAGTCCGTTCTAGGCTCCGGAGAGGGGAGATCGTCACCGTCGTCATCACCAACCTTCCTTCATCGCCAATTCCATGATGCTCTTGACCGTTCGTGAGTAATCTCATCGTAGGCTTGCTGGACGGTGATGGGTTGGATGATATCTATCATGTAATCGAGTTAGTTTTGATGGGGATTGATCCCTAGTATCCACTATGTTCTGAGATTGATGTTGCTACTACTCTGCCATGCTTAATGCTTGTCACTAGGGCCCGAGTGCCATGATTTCAGATCTAGACCTATTATATTTTCATCAATATATGTGTGTTCTCGATCCTATCTTGCAAGTTGTAGTCACCTACTATGTGTTATGACCCGGCAACCCCGGAGTGACAATAGCCGGAACCACTCCCGGAGATGACCATAGTATGAGGAGTTCATGTATTCACTAAGTGCTAATGCTTTGTTCCGGTTCTCTATGAAAAGGAGAACCTTAATATCCCGTAGTTTCCATTAGGACCCCGCTGCCACGTGAGGGATGGACAATAGATGTCATGCAAGTTCTTTTCATAAGAACGTATGACTATATACGAAATACATGCCTACATTACATTGACGAACTGGAGCTAGTTACATATCTCCCCATGTTATAACTGTTGCGTGATGAATGTCATCCGGCATAATTATCCATCACCGATCCAATGCCTGCGAGTCCTTTCCTACTGGTCCTTGCTACGTTACTTCACCGCTACTTCTGTCATTGCTGCTACTGTTACTGCTACTGCTGTCACTGGTGTCACTGCTGCTACTGTTACCGCTACTGCTGTCACTGCTACTGTTACCGTTGCTACTGTTACTATCACACTACTTTGCTACTAAAACTTTGTTGCATATACTTAGTCTTTCAGGTGTGGTTGAATTGACAACTCAACTGCTAATACTCGAGAATATTCTTTTGCTTCCTCTTGTGTCGAATCAACAAATTTGGGTTGAATACTCTATCCTCGAAAACTGTTGCGATCCCCTATACTTGTGGGTTATCAAGTATCCGGGTGGTACAACCAACCTTCAAGACAATTCTTGAACCAAGGAGATAATCTTAAAATATTCCACATTATTGTTAGATATCCACAACTATTATTGTTCCACCACTTGTACTCCAAGGACCGACATTTGACTTGTCAAAGGACCGTCCTTAACCGTGGACATGGCTACTCGAATAGTTTTAACCCTGCAGAGGGTGTACTCTTTACCCATAGCTCACGGGTACCGATAGTCAATATGACTAATCCCACGCACAGTATTTTCGAAGCAGACACTCAGAACCAACACACACCCACTTTACCCCCGTGAAGCCAGGCTTCACCTGGACTACACTGCCAGGGCAAAACCATAAGACGAGGAGGCTCCGACCTCGACTAGCATGGGATCAAATTTATACCACGCGCTACAAGGGAGTGCCCTCCCTCTCGGTCCCAGACCGGAAGCACCCATGCCCCCTGACCGGATGACTGGATTTAGTCCAGGGCCATGGATACCTTCATCGCGGCCCCTCTACTTGGTGTGAGACTGATAATAAGCCTACGACCGACTATACCGAATCCTTATTGAGGAAACTGTGGTAGCACGATAAAGAAAGTAAGACACGGACAAGACTCCATCTAGGTTGATACCGGAGCTATCAATTTCTTACCAATACCATTATGCACTTGTCATGACCATGCCATAACCTATCACGTTCCCCGTGACTATGTTATCCATGACCTCTCATAACCATCACTTGCCAGTCAGGTTTTTAACATTATTTATAAGATATTCAACATGCTTGAATAATGCAAATGGATGAATATTAAATTCTTGTTAGAGGGCAAACAACACATCAAAAGTTCAAACATGCTTGCCTAGTTCCACGTAGTCGGGATCAAGCTCGGTGAAGTTAACGTTGGTGTTTCCTTCGTCGGAATATACGTTATATAACATGTAACGTTGTAAGAGTTGAGGCCTAGCTACTGGATCCAATTAATTTTTAAATAAATCTGAAAATAAACTAGACCCTCATAGCAAGATTTTGCAAAAATAATCAATCAAAAAGATTTTGTAGATAAAAATATATAAGCAAAATAAAACCAAGGACTATTCTGTAATAAAACATAATTAGAACAGGGGCTAGTCTGAGAAACATAAAGCGCTTGAATTAGAAATACGCCAACCCGCAGGGAAGGTGGCTTTTGGCAAAGGCGCTTTCACCAAAAATGATTCAGAGAGAGAGATGACACTGACGAGGGGGTCCACCCCATCAGGTTTGAATCTTCACCGGTGCGAGTGGCGTCCGGTGGTCACCGACGACGATAGAAGAAAGGAGAGGGCTGGCTGAGGGTGTCGGCGCACTCATCGAGGACCCGCATGTTGATGAGAGGAAGAATTGGTTGAAAGGGAGGCTTCACGTTGACGGCGACCTTGCTCCGGCAGACGACAAATTCGGGCAACTCCGAAACTCACCGAGGAGCTCACCTGCGACCAAATTGACGATGGGATTACGAGGAGGAGCTCACCAAGGAGCTACAAGAAGGTTCTGGGGCTCACCTCTCCGCCTACCTTGCTCGAATGCCGTCGAGACTAGGGGCAGATGGAAGTGGTCGGAGTCGAAGAAGAAGACCTCTCTGAGGCCCTTCTCTGGCTTGGGCAAGGCTTCGGTGAGAGGAGGGAATGTAGTGGAGTGGATGAGGGTTTCAATAGCACGGGAGGAGCTCTATTTATAGGATCCCGAGAGGGGGTGCCATGGTGCTTATCTACGGCGACAAATTTAGGCGATCTTGGGGCTTAATCAGAAGGATTAGGGGTTGGGTTAGTATATACTCGATGCAGAAGTTGCATGTTTGGCCTAAGCTCGGTTAACCATCGGCGCAAGATGCGGCTTGCTACTTTTCAAACAACAGCGCCAGAAATTGACACGTTGACGGACTTGCTTGCGTCGGTTTTTCCCTTGAAGAGGAAAGGGTGATGCAGCACAGGAGCAGTAAGTATTTCCCTCAGTTTGAGAACCAAGGTATCAATCCAGTAGGAGAATCTCGTCAAGTCCAGAGTACCTGCGCAAACACAAACGAACTTGCACCTAACGCTATAAAGGGGTTGTCAATCCCTTCAAGATTGATTGCAAAGTGAGATCCGAAGGAGGAAAGTGCAACGAAGTAAAAGAGTAAGGTTGAAAATATGGTGTGGAGTAGACCCGGGGGCCATAGTGTTCACTAGAGGCTTCTCTCAAAATAGCAAATATTACGGTGGGTGAACAAATTACTGTCGAGCAATTTATAGAACCGCGCAAAGTCATGACGATATCTAAGGCAATGATCATACATATAGGCATCACGTCCGAGACAAGTAGACCGATACTTTCTACATATACTACTATTACTCCACCCATCGACCGCTATCCAGCATGCATCTAGTGTATTGAGTTCATGACAAACAGAGTAATGCCTTAAGCAAGATGACATGATGTAGAGGGATAAATTCAAACCAATGATGAAAACCCCATCTTTTTACCCTTGATGGCAACAATATGATGCGTGCCTCGCTACCCCTTTTGTCACTGGGTGAGGTCACCGCACGGTATGAACCCAAAACCAAGCACTTCTCCCATTGCAAGAATCATAGATCAAGCTGGCCAAACAAAACCCACAACTCGAAGAGAATTACAAGGATATGAAATCATGCATATAAGAGATCAGAAGAAACTCAAATAAGATTCATAGATAATCTGATCATGAATCCACAATTCATCGGAGCTCAACAAACACACCGCAACAGAAGATTACATCGGATAGATCTCCATGAAGATCATGGAGAACTTTGTATTGAAGATCCAAGAGAGAGAAGAAGCCATCTAGCTACTAGCTATGGACCTGTAGGTCTATGGTTATCTACTCACGCATCATCGGAGAGGTCATGGTGTTGATGAAGAAGCCATCCGTATCCGAATCCCCCCTCCAGCAGGGCACCAGAACGTGCCCCAGATGCGATCTTGCGGATACAGAAGCTTGCGGCGGCGGAAAAGTACTTTCGATGATCTCCTGATTTTTTTTGGAATTTTTGGGAATATATAGGCGAATGACCTAGGGCAGAGGTGGCCCAGGGAGCCCACAAGCTTGGGAGGCACGAACCCCCCTAGCCATGGCTAGGGAGCTTGTGGGGTCCCTGGTGGCCCCTTGCCCTGGTTCTCAGACTCCCCGATCTTCTTATGTTTCGAAAAAAAAATCTTTTTGGAAGTTTCGTTCCGTTTGGACTCCGTTTGAAATCCTTCTCAGAAAAGGGTCAAAAACACGGAAAAAACAGGAACTGGCACTTGGCACTGAGTTAATAAGTTAGTCCCAAAAAAGATATAAAAGGCATACAAAACATCCAAAGTTTGACAAGATAATAGCATGAAACCAACAAAAATTATAGATACGTTGGAAACGTATCAAGCATCCCCAAGCTTAACTCCTGCTCGTCCTCGAGTAGGAAAGTGATAAAGATTGAATTTTTTATGTGGAATGCTACCTAGAACAATTGTCCTTTGTAACTTCTTTCATGTGACATGAATGTTCAGATCCGTAAGATTCAAAACAATAGTTTGCTATTGACATGAAAACAATAATACTTCAAGCAAACTAGCAAGGTAATCATGAACTTTCAAAATAACAAGGCCAAGGAAAGTTATCCCTACAAAATCATATAGTCTAGCTATGCTCCATCATCCTCACACAACTAATGTAAATCATGCACAACCCCGGTATTGGCCAAGTAATTGTCTTCGCACTCTTACTTTCTCCAACTTTTTATAACTATCACACAATACATGAGCGTGAGCCATGGATATAGCACTATAGGTGGAATAGAGTGTGGTGGTGGTTGTGAGATAAAAAGGAGGAGATGGTCACATTGACTCGGTGTATCAAAGGGCTATGGAGATGCCCATTAATAGATATCAATGTGAATGAGCAGGGATTTCCATACAAAGGATGCACTAGAGCTATAAGTATGTGAAAGCTCAAAAGGAGAACTAATGGGTGTGCATCCAACTTGCTTGCTCACAAAGACCTAGGGAAATTTTGAGGAAGCCCATCATTGGAATATACAAGCCAAGTTATATAATGAAGATTCCCACTAGCATATGGTAGTGACAAAGCAAGAAGCTCTCAATCATGAAGAACATGGTGCTATTATGAAGCACAAGTGTGGAAAAAGATAGTAGCATTGTCCCTTCTCTCTTTTTCTCTTTTTTTATTTGGGCTCTTGGGCCTTTTTTTCTCTTTTTTTATTTGGGCTCTTTGGCCTCCTTTTTTTTCCTCACATAGGACAATGCTCCAATAATGATGATCATCACACTTTTATTTACTCACAGCTCAAAGCTTAGAACGATGATGACTCTATAGGAAATGCCTCCGACAGTGCACCGAGATGTGCAACGATCTAGCTTGGCGTATGACGTTGAAATATCTCGCTAGCTATCTTACGATCATGCAATGGCAATATGAGAGTGACAGCACAAGTCATGAGGCGGAACGGTGGGAGTTGCATGGCAATATATCTCGGAATGGATATGAAAATGCCATAGTAGGTAGGTATGGTGGCTGTTTTGAGGAAGGCATATGATGGGTTTGTGCACCGGTGAAAGTTGCGCGACACTAGAGAGGCTAGCAATGGTGGAAGGTGAAAGTGCATCTATAGCATGGACTCACATTAGTCATGAAGAACTCACATACTTGTTGCGAAATTTTTATTAGTAATCGAAACAAAGTGCTAAACGCATACTCCTAGGGGAAGGGTTGGTAGGTGTTAACCATCGCGTGATCCCGACCTCAACACAAAGGATGACAATCAATAGATTAATTATGCCCCGACTTCCTAACATAGAGGTTCACCATACATGCATGCTACGGGAATCACTAACTTCAACACAAGTATTTCTCGATTCACAACACCCTACTAACATAACTCTTAATATTACCAAATCCACGTCTCAAAACTAATTGAGAGGAATCAAGACTTCTCTTTCTACTCAATGCACATGAAGACGGAGGTTTTTTGTATACTCTTTGGGTACATATCACCTTTGGGACTAATTTCATAGCATAAGCCAACTACCAAGTTGTCACGCCCAAGATGCGACCCTATCCTCAATTTGGCACGAAGGCCTCGTCAGGGATAGAAGCGCATCTTGCCTTGTCGCAAGAATGGATATCGTTACAAGTACATGTACTGAAAAGAAGAGATATATGTATAGAATTGGCTTACACTCGACACAAGCTACATCAGAGTCACAACAGTACAATAAATAATCATCATGAAGAAGAGCAGGGTCCGACTACGAACGAAACCAAACGAGAAAAGAAGAACGACGTCCATCCTTGCTATCCCAGGCTGCCGGCCTGGAACCCATACTAGATCGATGATGATGAAGAAGAAGAAGAAGCAACTCCAAATGAACAATCAACACCCTCGCATCAAGTAACCTTTACCTGTACCTGCAACTGGTGTTGTAGTAATCTTTGAGCCACAGGGGACTCAGCAATCTCATTTCCAAAGGTATCAAGACTAGCAAAGCTTAATGGGTGAGGCATGGTTAAGTGGTGAGGTTGCAGCAGCGGCTAAGCATATATTTGGTGGCTAACTTCGAGTACAAGAAAATAAGAGGGGGGGGGGAGATCTACGCATAGCGGACGTGAACTACGATTGATCAAATGAATGATCCTGAACACCTACCTACGTCAGACATAACCCCACCGTGTCCTCGGTAGGAGAAGGAACTCACGAAAGAGATAGTCACGGTTACGCACACAGTTGGCACATTTTAATTAAGTTAACTTCAAGTTATCTAGAACCAGCGTTAAACAAAGTTTCCACGTTGCCACATAACCGCGGGCACGGCTTTCCGAAAAGATTTAACCCTGCAGGGGTGCTCCAACTAGTCCATCACAAATTACCACAAGCCGCATAGAAATCCTCAATCACGAAGCTCGCGATCTCGTCGGATTCCCTAGTGGAAAACCTCAACTCTGAGATTACCCAAAGCATCACTGGAATCCCGACGCACAAGATATCTCGTCAAAGGTAAAACTAATCCAGCAAGGCCACCCAGTGTGTCGACGATCCCGATAGGAGCAACGTATCTCGTTCTCAGGACACACTGTCTATGCAAAGTGGACGGGAACCAAACCTCGAGTTGCCCCGTGGTGGCACCGCCGACTGCTAGGTGGGTGGACCAACACTCATGAGGAGCACTGGCCCGGGGGGGTGATTAAATTATCCTTGGGTTATTTACTCCCTATGCAGCATTAGTTATTAGGCAAATGTAGTACCAAAGTTGGACCTTGCCAGAACAGCTTTAATCTAAAACGAATTATCAAGGGGGTCCCCATAACAACCCCGATCGTGTTAGGAGCGCTCAATTATGGAACATAACACCGGTAGCCGAAACTAAGGGGGGCAAAGGTGGAACAAAACACCAGGCTAGAAAGGCCGAGCCTTCCACCTTTTACCAAGTATATAGGTGAATTAAATTAAATAGCATTTAATATATGGTGATATCACAAGGGACCCATGTTATCACATGGAAGCATCTACACCTGCAACTAGCAACACTAACAACAGGGTTAAGCAAGCAGTAACATAGCCAAACAGTGGTTTGCTAGGTCAAACAGGTTGAAGGTTATCATGGCATGGTTGAGAGGCTGATATTTGACATGTGGTAGGCAACGAGACATAGTCGGTAGAAGCGATAAAACTAGCATGTCAATGATAGTAATTGTATCTGGGGAAATGGTCATCTTGCCTGAGATCCCGCTTGGAAGAAGAATGACTCCATGAAGTCGGCGAACCAACGTAGTCGAACGGGTCCTCACATTCCGACACGCTTGCGGAACTCTATCGGAACGGAGCAAACCAGAAACAAACATCAACACAAATATTCACCACACGATGCACAACATGATGCATAACCTACTATGATGCATGATCAGTTCAAAGATGCAAGGGATGTCATGCCAATTCACCTCACACAAACATTACACATTAAGTGAAGCTCGATATGCAACGAGTTGCATAGCGACGAAACTCCACGTTTAACTATTTAGTCCACTCCCGATTATTTACACGACAATATTTAATTGTTGTTAACATGGCAAGGGTGAAGCGATGGTCCTACATGGCATCCTAGACGGTTAACATGCGGAGCATAGAACGGATCTACAGCACAAGAACATGCAACACAAGATGTATATGCCATGAATGCGTCATGCATGCGAGTTCATCAACACCACGTCAAGAAGAGAAAGAAACACAAGTCGTCACGGCGAGCGAGAGGGAACCATGGCAGCAACACAGAAACGATGCCATGCAACGTCCCTATCCCAATAACTCATCGAGATAACGTGCCAACGAATAGGGAGCGTGTGCGGGAACGCTAAATAATGATGGGGTGATCCCGTCTATCGGGTTCCCATGTGTCGGGGCTCAACGAGAGGAACACGTGCAACGGCAACATAAGGCGCAAACATACAATACATCTCAAACATCACATGCGTTCGGTCACGACAACGTCTCATCGGTACACCTTCGAAGCGTGCATATTGGAGCGGATCGGTTCGGTGAAGGAGAACAAGGATCGTCGTGGTCGTAGTTGTACACGGTCTCGTCGACGGTAGTCGTACTCTTGTCATCGGTACACGGGTCTTCGGCGTCGGTAGTCGAACACGTTCCCGTAGATGTCCGGGGTCGTCGAGGACGTCGTGGTACTCGGCGAACTCGTCGACGACCCACGGTGGCGGGGATGGAGCACGCGGTCTTCGGCGACGTTAAACGAAAGGCGATAGGGCGAGGCACGCCAGAGCAAGCAGCAACAAATAGCAGCTTACGCGATAAGCTACAGCAACTGACATCGGCAGCAAGCATCAGCTAGCAACAACATTAGGCAACGAGCTACATCATCAACTAGCATCAGCAAGCATTAGCATATAAAAGCAAAAGCATGCTAGCCACCACATGAGGCATCACAACACAACAACAGGAAAACGGCGATAGCCACAGGAGGATTTGCAAGCAGCAGCGGCGGCTAAGCAACAACAGCATAGCAGGCAAGCAGGCAACATCAAGGAGCGGCAGCATCTAGCAAAACGGCGTCAGCAAGCTACGGCAGCGATAGCAAGCACAACAAGGCACAGCAGCAAGCTGTCTAGCACTGCAAATAGCATCAGCAGCAAAGCAAGCTACATAAGCATAAGCAACCAGCAACATCATCGCTTCAGGCTTCAGCTAGCAGCAACGGCAACAGCCAGGGACAGGCAATCATCCGACGGCAATAGCACGCGACAGCAACGAGGAGGAGGAGGCCGGGCCATGGCAGCAAGCCCGGGACGAGGCCGACGGGTCCTGACCTCTATTGACATCTGGCAGGGGGCCCTTGCAGCAGCAGGCGACGGGCATAGAGGGGCGGCGTGAGGAGGCAAGCATGGCAGCAGGCGCAGCGCGGGGAGGCGAGCAGCAAGGACGGGAGACCTGCACGCGACGCGGGGATCCAAGGGGAACGGCCGGCGGGATGGGTGGAGACCTAGGGCATGTTGGAAATATGCCCTAGAGGCAATAATAAATTAGTTATTATTATATTTCTTAGTTCATGATAATCGTTTATTATCCATGCTATAATTGTATTGATTGGAAACACAATACTTGTGTGGATACATAGACAAAACACTGTCCCTAGTAAGCCTCTAGTTGACTAGCTCGTTGATCAAAGATGGTCAAGGTTTCCTGGCCATAGGCAAGTGTTGTCACTTGATAACGGGATCACATCATTAGGAGAATCATGTGATGGACTAGACCCAAACTAATAGACGTAGCATGTTGATCGTGTCATTTTGTTGCTACTGTTTTCTGCGTGTCAAGTATTTATTCCTATGACCATGAGATCATATAACTCACTGACACCGGAGGAATGCTTTGTGTGTATCAAACGTCGCAACGTAACTGGGTGACTATAAAGATGCTCTACAGGTATCTCCGAAGGTGTTAGTTGAGTTAGTATGGATCAAGACTGGGATTTGTCACTCCGTGTGAACGGAGAGGTATCTCGGGGCCCACTCGGTAATACAACATCACACACAAGCCTTGCAAGCAATGTAACTTAGTGTAAGTTGCGGGATCTTGTATTACGGAACGAGTAAAGAGACTTGCCAGTAAACGAGATTGAAATAGGTATACGGATACTGACGATCGAATCTCGGGCAAGTAACATACCGAAGGACAAAGGGAATGACATACGGGATTATATGAATCCTTGGCACTGAGGTTCAAACGATAAGATCTTCGTAGAATATGCAGGATCCAATATGGGCATCCAGGTCCCGCTATTGGATATTGACCGAGGAGTCTCTCGGGTCATGTCTACATAGTTCTCGAACCCGCAGGGTCTGCACACTTAAGGTTCGACGTTGTTTTATGCGTATTTGAGTTATATGGTTGGTTACCGAATGTTGTTCGGAGTCCCGGATGAGATCACGGGCGTCACGAGGGTTTCCGGAATGGTCCGGAAACGAAGATTGATATATAGGATGACCTCATTTGGTTACCGGAAGGTTTTCGTGCATTACCGGAAAAGTTTCGGGCTCATCGGTAGTGTACCGGGAGTGCCGGGAGGGGTGCCGGGGACCATCGGGAGGGGTGTCACGCCCCAAGGGGTCTCATGGGCTATGGGAAGAGATAAACCAGCCCCTAGTGGGCTGGAATAAGTTCCCACTAAGGCCCATAAGGTTTGAGAAGGAAAAAACACAAGGTGGAAAGAGTTTCCAAGTGGGAAGGTGGAATCCTACTCCAAGTAGGATTGGAGTAGGACTCCTCCACCTCCAATTTCGGCCAAACCTTTAGGTTTTGAGGCTGCCTCCTCCCCTCCCTCCCACCTATATATACGGAGGTTTTAGGGCTGATTTGAGACGACTTTCTCACGGCAGCCCGACCACATACCTCCACGGTTTTTCCTCTAGATCGCGTTTCTGCGGAGCTCGGGCGGAGCCCTGCTGAGACAAGGTCATCACCAACCTCCGGAGCGCCGTCACGCTGCCGGAGAACTCTTCTACCACTCCGTCTCTCTTGCTGGATCAAGAAGGCCGAGATCATCGTCGAGCTGTACGTGTGCTGAACGCGGAGGTGCCGTCCGTTCGGTACTAGATCGTGGGACTGATCGCGGGATTGTTCGCGGGGCGGATCGAGGGACGTGAGGACGTTCCACTACATCAACCGCGTTCACTAACACTTCTGCTTTACGATCTACAAGGGTACGTAGATCACTCATCCCCTCTCGTAGATGGACATCACCATGATAGGTCTTCGTGCGCGTAGGAAAATTTTTGTTTCCCATGCGACGTTCCCCAACAGTAGTATCAGAGCTAGGTTCATGCGTAGATGTCTTCTCGAGTAGAACACAAAAGCTTTTTTGTGGGCGGTGATGTGCGTTTTGCTGCCCTCCTTAGTCTTTTCTTGATTCCGCGGTATTGTTGGATTGAAGCGGCTTGGACCGACATTACTCGTACGCTTACGAGAGACTGGTTTCATCGTTACGAGTAACCCCCTTTGCTCAAAGATGACTGGCAAGTGACTGTTTCTCCAACTTTAGTTGAATCGGATTTGACCGAGGAGGTCCTTGGATGAGGTTAAATAGCAACTCATATATCTCCGTTGTGGTGTTTGCGTAAGTAAGATGCGATCCTACTAGATACCCTCGGTCACCACGTAAAACATGCAACAACAAAATTAGAGGACGTCTAGCTTGTTTTTGCAGGGTATGATTGTGATGTGATATGGCCAACGATGTGATGTGATATATTGGATGTATGAGATGATCATGTTGTAATAGAAATATCGACTTGCACGTCGATGGTACGGCAACCGGCAGGAGCCATAGGGTTGTCTTTATACTAACGTTTGTGCTTGCAGATGCGTTTACTATTTTGCTAGGATGTAGCTTTAGTAGTAATAGCATAAGTAGCACGACAACCCCGATGGCAACACGTTGATGGATGATCATGGTGTGGCGCCGGTGACAAGAAGATCGTGCCGGTGCTTTGGTGATGGAGATCAAGAAGCACGTGATGATGGCCATATCATGTCACTTATGAATTGCATGTGATGTTAATCCTTTTATGCACCTTATTTTGCTTAGAACGACGGTAGCATTATGAGGTGATCTCTCACTAAAATTTCAAGACGAAATTGTGTTCTCCCCGACTGTGCACCGTTGCGACAGTTCTTCGTTTCGAGACACCACGTGATGATCGGGTGTGATAGACTCAACGTTCACATACAACGGGTGCAAAACAGTTGCACACGCAGAACACTCGGGTTAAGCTTGACGAGCCTAGCATGTGCAGACATGGCCTCGGAACACATGAGACCGAAAGGTCGAGCATGAATCGTATAGTTGATATGATTAGCATAGAGATGCTTACCACTGAAACTATTCTCGACTCACGTGATGATCGGACTTGAGATAGTGGATTTGGATCATGTACCACTCAAATGACTAGAGAGATGTACTTTTTGAGTGGGAGTTCTTAAGTAATATGATTAATTGAACTAATTGTCATGAACATAGTCTAATGGTCTTTGCGAATTACGATGTAGCTTGCGCTATAGCTCTACTGTTTTTATATGTTCCTAGAGAAAATTTAGTTGAAAGTTGATAGTAGCAAACTTTGCAGAGGGTTGTCCTCGTTGCTGCGCAGAAGGCTTATGTCCTTAATGCACCACTTGGTGTGCTGCACCTCGAGCGTCGTCTGTGGATGCTGTGAACATCCGACATACACGTTTCTGATGACTACATGATAGTTCAGTGCAAAATACTTAATGGCTCAGAAGCAAGGCGCCGAAGACGTTTTGAAACGTCACGGAACATAAGTGATGTTCTAAAGAGATGAAATTGTGATTTCATGCTTGTGCCCTTGTTAAGAGGTACGAGACCTCCAACAAGATTCTTTGTCCACAAAGTAAATGAGAAAAGCTCAATCGTTGAGCGTGTGCTCAGATTGTCTGAGTACGACAAACACTTGAATCAAGTGGGAGTTAATCTTCCAGATGACATAGTGATGGTTCTCCAAAAGTCACTGCCACCAAGCTGTGAGAGCTTCGTGATGAACTATAACATATCAAGGATAGATACAATGATCCTTGAGCGATTCGTGATGTTTGACACTGCGAAAGTAGAAATCAAGAAGGAGCGTCAATAGTTGATGGTTTGTAAAACCACTAAGTTTCAAGAAAGGCAAGGGCTAGAAGGGATACTTCGTGAAACGGCAAAACAGTTGCTGCACTAATGAAGAGACCCAAGATTAAACCCAAACCCGAGACTAAGTGCTTCTGTAATGAGGGGAACAGTCACTGAGGCGGAGCAACTCTAGATACTTGGTAGATAAGAAGGCTGGCAAAATTCGAAAGAAGTGTATTTGATATACATGATGTTGATGTGTACTTTACTAGTACTCCTAGTAGCATGAGGGTATTGGATACCGGTTTGGTTGCTAAGTGATTAGTAACACGAAATGAAAGCTACGGCATAAACGGAGACTAGCTAAAGGCGAGGTGACGATACGTGTTGGAAGTGTTTCCAAGGTTGATATGATCAAACGTCGCACGCTCCCTCTACCATCGGGATTGGTGTTAAACCTAAATAATTGTTATTTGGTGCTTGCGTTAAGCATGAACATGATTGTATCGTGTTTATTGCAATACGATTATTCATTTAAGGAGAATAATGGTTACTCTATTTTCTTGAATATTCACCTTCAATGGTTTATTGAATCTCGATCGTAGTGTTACACATGTTCATGATATTGGTGCCAAAAGATACGAGTTAATGATGATAGTACCACTTACTTGTGGCACTGCCGCTTGAGTCATGTTAGTATAAATTGCATGAAGAGGCTCCATGCTGATGGATCTTTGTACTCACCTGATTTCGAATCACTAGTGACATGCAAATCATACCACATGAGCAAGGCCTTGTTTTCATTGAGATGAAATAAGATAGTAACTTGTTGGAAGTGATACATTTTGATGTATGCAGTCCAATGGGTGCTGAGGCACGCAATGGATATCATTATGTTCTTACTTCACTGACGATTTGAGTAGATACAGGAGTATTTACTTAATGAATCACAAGTCTGAAATGTTGAAAAGTTCAATTCCGTTTCAGAGTGAAGTTCATCGTAACAAGAGGATAAACTGTCTACGATATGATCATGGAAATGAAAATCTGAGTTACGGGTTTTTGGTACGCAGTTAAGACAATGTGGAAATTGTTTCGCAGTTCATGCCACCTGGAACATCATAGTGTGATGATGTGTCTGAACGTCATAGCCACGCACTATTTGGTATGGTGCATACTATGATGTCTCTTATCGAATTACCACTATCGTTTATGGGTTTTGCATTAGAGACAACCGCACTCACTTTAAATAGGGCACCGCGTATTTCCGTTGAGATGACACAGTATAGACTGAGGTTTAGAGAAATCTAAACTGTCGTTTCCTGAAAGTTTGGGGTTTCGACACTTATGTGAAAAAGTTTCAGTCTGATAAGCTCGAACCCAAAGCGGATAAATGCTTCTTCATAGGGTATCCAAAACAGTTGGGTACATCTCCTATCTCAGATCCGAAAGCAAAGTGTTTGTTTCTAGAAACGGATCCTTTCTCGAGGAAAGGTTTCTCTCGAAAGAATTGAGTGGGAGGGTAGTAGAACTTGATGAGGTTATTGAACCATCACTTCAACCAGTGTGTAGCAGGGCGCAGGAAGTTGTTCCTGTGGCGCCTACACCAATTGAAGTGGAAGATGATGATGGTGATCATTGAGCTTCGAATCAAGTTACTACAAACCTCGTAGGTCGACAAGGCCGCGTACTGCTGGAGAGTAGTACGGTAACCCTGTCTTGGAGGTCATGTTGTTGAGCAACAATGAACCTACGAGTTATGGAGAAAGCGATGGTGGGCCCAGATTCCGACAAATGGCTGGAAGCCATGAAATCCGAGAGAGGATCCATGTATGAAAACAAAGTGTAGACTTTGGAAGAATTACTTGATGGTCATAGGACTATTGAGTAAAGATGGATCTTTAAAGGAAAACAGACGATGATGGTGATAAGTCACTATTAAGAAAAGCTCGACTTGTCACAAAGATGTTTTCGACAAGATCAAACAGTTGACTATGATGAGACTTTCTCACTCGTAGCGATGCTAAAGGTCTGTTAGAATTATGTTAGTTGTTGATGCATTATTTATGAAATATTGCACGTAGGATGTCAAAACATTGTTTCCTCGACGGTTTCCTTGAGCAAACATTGTATGTGATACAACCAGAAGTTTTTGTCGATCCTAAAGATGCTAGCAAGTATGCAAGCTCCAGTGATCCTTCAATGGACTGGTGCAAGCATCTCGGAGTTGGAATAAGCACTTTGATGAGATGATCAAAGATTTTGGGTGTGTACAAGGTTTATGAGAAACTTGTATTTCCAAAGAAGTGAGTGGGAGCACTATAGAATTTCTGATAGGTATATGTGGTTGACATATTGTGGATCAGAAGTAATGTAGAATTTCTGTAAAGCATACAAGGTTGTTTGAAAGAAGTTTTCAAAGGAGTACCTGGATTATGCTACTTGAAGGTTGAGCATCAAAGATCTATGGAGATAGATCGAAAGCGCTTAATAGAAGTTTCAACAAGATACATGCCTTGACAAGTTTTTGAAAGAATAGACCAGCAAAGAAGGAGTTCTTGGTTGCATTGTGAGGTGTGAATTTGAGTAAGACTCAAAACCTGACCACGGCAGAATAAAGAGAATAGATGAAGGTCGTCTTCTATGCCTTAGCCGTAGAATCTAAAGTATGCCATGCTGTGTACCGCACCTGAAGTGTGCCTTGACTCAAAGTATGTTGAGAGGTACAGAGAGTGATCCATGTTTGAATCACTAGCAGCGGTCAAAATTTATCCTTAGTAACAAATGGACTAAGGAATTTTTCTCGATTATGGAGGTGGTTAAAGAGTTCGTCGTAAAGGGTAACGTCGATGCAAGCTTTGACACTAATCTGAATAACTATGAGTAGTGAAACGGATTCATATAGTAGAGTGGATATTTGGAGCATTTCCGAATAGCACGTAGTAGCAGCATCTATAAGATGACATAAAGATTTGTAAAGAACGCACGGATCTGAAAGTTTCAGAACCGTTGACTAAAACCTCTCTCACAAGCAAGACATGATCAGACCCCATAACTATGTGGGTGTTGGATTCGTTGGAATCACATGGTGATGTGAACTAGATTATTGACTCTAGTGCAAGTGGGAGACTGTTGGAAATATGCCCTAGAGGCAATAATAAATTAGTTATTATTATATTTCTTAGTTCATGATAATCGTTTATTATCCATGCTATAATTGTATTGATTGGAAACACAATACTTGTGTGGATACATAGACAAAACACTGTCCCTAGTAAGCCTCTAGTTGACTAGCTCGTTGATCAAAGATGGTCAAGGTTTCCTGGCCATAGGCAAGTGTTGTCACTTGATAACGGGATCACATCATTAGGAGAATCATGTGATGGACTAGACCCAAACTAATAGACGTAGCATGTTGATCGTGTCATTTTGTTGCTACTGTTTTCTGCGTGTCAAGTATTTATTCCTATGACCATGAGATCATATAACTCACTGACACCGGAGGAATGCTTTGTGTGTATCAAACGTCGCAACGTAACTGGGTGACTATAAAGATGCTCTACAGGTATCTCCGAAGGTGTTAGTTGAGTTAGTATGGATCAAGACTGGGATTTGTCACTCCGTGTGAACGGAGAGGTATCTCGGGGCCCACTCGGTAATACAACATCACACACAAGCCTTGCAAGCAATGTAACTTAGTGTAAGTTGCGGGATCTTGTATTACGGAACGAGTAAAGAGACTTGCCAGTAAACGAGATTGAAATAGGTATACGGATACTGACGATCGAATCTCGGGCAAGTAACATACCGAAGGACAAAGGGAATGACATACGGGATTATATGAATCCTTGGCACTGAGGTTCAAACGATAAGATCTTCGTAGAATATGCAGGATCCAATATGGGCATCCAGGTCCCGCTATTGGATATTGACCGAGGAGTCTCTCGGGTCATGTCTACATAGTTCTCGAACCCGCAGGGTCTGCACACTTAAGGTTCGACGTTGTTTTATGCGTATTTGAGTTATATGGTTGGTTACCGAATGTTGTTCGGAGTCCCGGATGAGATCACGGACGTCACGAGGGTTTCCGGAATGGTCCGGAAACGAAGATTGATATATAGGATGACCTCATTTGGTTACCGGAAGGTTTTCGTGCATTACCGGAAAAGTTTCGGGCTCATCGGTAGTGTACCGGGAGTGCCGGGAGGGGTGCCGGGGACCATCGGGAGGGGTGTCACGCCCCAAGGGGTCTCATGGGCTATGGGAAGAGATAAACCAGCCCCTAGTGGGCTGGAATAAGTTCCCACTAAGGCCCATAAGGTTTGAGAAGGAAAAAACACAAGGTGGAAAGAGTTTCCAAGTGGGAAGGTGGAATCCTACTCCAAGTAGGATTGGAGTAGGACTCCTCCACCTCCAATTTCGGCCAAACCTTTAGGTTTTGAGGCTGCCTCCTCCCCTCCCTCCCACCTATATATACGGAGGTTTTAGGGCTGATTTGAGACGACTTTCTCACGGCAGCCCGACCACATACCTCCACGGTTTTTCCTCTAGATCGCGTTTCTGCGGAGCTCGGGCGGAGCCCTGCTGAGACAAGGTCATCACCAACCTCCGGAGCGCCGTCACGCTGCCGGAGAACTCTTCTACCACTCCGTCTCTCTTGCTGGATCAAGAAGGCCGAGATCATCGTCGAGCTGTACGTGTGCTGAACGCGGAGGTGCCGTCCGTTCGGTACTAGATCGTGGGACTGATCGCGGGATTGTTCGCGGGGCGGATCGAGGGACGTGAGGACGTTCCACTACATCAACCGCGTTCACTAACGCTTCTGCTTTACGATCTACAAGGGTACGTAGATCACTCATCCCCTCTCGTAGATGGACATCACCATGATAGGTCTTCGTGCGCGTAGGAAAATTTTTGTTTCCCATGCGACGTTCCCCAACAGGGCATGCTGGCTTCGGGCATGGGAGATGCTCCCTAGCGAGCGAGGTCGCGAGGGACGAGGCCGAGGGCTCGGGCGCGCGGGGAGAGCAGCTCGCGGGCGACACGGGGTGGAGCAGAGAGGGGAGGAGGAGGAGGCACGACAGGCGGCGGGAGTGAGGGCGGCGCGCGGGGTGGAGCACGGCGGGGCTACTGGCTTGATCGAGGGAGGCCATGGCGGGGCGAGGGGGAAGCAGAGGGAGGAGGCGCACGGGGGAACGAGGGGAGGACGAGGGGATCGGCTAGATCCCTCCCCTGTCGCTAGGGCAGCAGGGGCCTGCTCGGCCTGGGCCAGCTCGGGCAGGGGCTGGGGTCTCTCCCTCTCTCTTTTTTTCCTTTTTAAGAAAACAGAAAACTCCAACAAAAATGAAAAAGGTTTTTTTTAACAAAATAGAAAAATGCTTTTGGGTCCCTTTTAAAAAAATATATCCCAACTATAAAATAGCTTGGGCATTTTAAAACAAATAAAATGAAACCTTTTTTTAAGAATAAAATAATACCCTTTTTTTCTTTAAAGAATAAAATAAGAGCTCTTTAAAGGAGAAAAGAAAATGAGACGTTTTAGAAAAATAAACAAAAGGGAAAATAAAGGAAACCCAAGGGGTGGCCCCCACTTTTAATAGAAGTGTTTTTTTAAAAGAAGACGCATGTTTTTAGAAGGGTTAAAACGGAAACTTTTACACAACCCCAAAACCAAATCAAAGAGACGAGAGGAGGGGAGTTCCTATCGCCCTAAGACTCGGTGAGCACTCGAAGCACACACACTCAAAACACCACACGCGACAGACGATGCAAGATGCCATGCATGATGCCATGATGCAAACTAAATGACGATGCAACAATAAAGATGACATACGATGGAAACGGAGATAAAGGGGAATCTTCTGGGGCGTCGGCATCGGGCTGTCACAACTCTCCTAAACTACAAGAGGATCTCGCCCTGAGATCCAAGAACGAAAGGGGGAGAGGTTGAGAAAGAACAAGAGGTAAAAACTTAGTCGCTTCTTAGACAAACGAGTGAAACCAACGATCCTTGAAGGTTGCAAAGAGATGAGGACTGATATGACAAAGAAGCAAGAATTCACGGAAAATTTCGGCAGCACTACGGTAGGAAAATGGGACAAAAAATTCGATACGAAGAGAGAATTAGACAATATACATGACAAACAACTAAATAGAACTAGGGAACACCATGATCTTGATAGAACAATATGATAGACCGAAAAGAGCAACATCACAATGCCTCCAGAACAAGAGAAGATAAACTAGCTCAAGCAGAAGAAGAGAATGAAGAAACAATGCCAACTATCATCACAATAGAATTGAAGAGCCCCCGGACAGAGAATTGACGTAGCAATTGGAAAACCAACAACGAAAAGAACAAGATAGTAGTGGGCTTATGAAAATCATCTCAACAAATATGAGGTGACAACCAACCACTAAAAGAAACAATGATAGATTGGGAGAAACAAGACATGAACAATTTCTTACCCCAAGAGGATACAATGAGAACTTGGATTAATGACAAGCACCATGATAGCAACAATCCATAGGAAAAGCTTTAGGTGGAATCCAAACCAAGATAGCTCAATGAAGAAATCATGGGTTGAAAATATCTCATGATCATAGAATTGGTGGGTTTAATTATCTCATTCTTGAAAGGAAAACACTTCGAGGCTCCTACACTAACAAGAATGCTATAAAACCACCTCAAAGGCTAAAGGAAGAACAGATGCACTTGGAAATGCAAGAGAAGAAAACTTGAGGTTCTCCAACAAGAATCTTGAAGAACACTTAAGAATGGATTGAAACCTTGATGAACCACCAAGAAGGACCTCCGTATACGAATGAATGATGCAAAGATATCAAGGTAGAAAGAATAAGATTATGACCTTGCCAGGGTTTAGATGAAGCTTCACAAAGAGATAGTTGATAAAACTTGGAACTCCAGAAAAGAAAAGATAAGAACACTTGAGAAAAGAATTGATATCATGAGCCACTCCGGAAGAAAAATTCAGATTACTATGAACAAGAATAAGAATTATGTTATGTTTATCCTTCATCAAGTTTAATTGATGACCAACAACGGATTTAGCATACAACTTATTCTTCTAGAAATGATTGAGGAGAGAGATAAGCATCACTTGAGGCATGATTGAAGGACGCATCGGTAAGAATTCACAAATAAATGGGAACACCACAAATTAATGGAGATACATGAGAACGAATCGATCACAAGCCACCTGAGAGAAAACTAGAACAAGGCACCGGATAAACGAGAGCCGAACGAAGAGACAACAATTGAGAAGAATTGAGGATGAAGGCTGAAAGCTGAGAATGAAGAATCTTCTGAATAATGGCCTTCGGAGAATCGAGAAAGACAACAACTCAGAAAAGCACCAGATAGCAAGAAAGGGATACTCAAGATTGACAACAATTAAGATGATGGCACAAAGCTGAAATGATGAATCTGCAAGAGATTGACAAGGATTTGAGAGAAACACTCCTTCGGTCTTCAAAGAAGAGAATGATGAGAAGAACACCACCAAGAGTTAATGAGACACTCCGGAATAAAGAAGAATGAAAGGTTTAGCCAATATGAGAATTAATTCCGATAGATCTTGGAGAATGGCTATGACTGATGAAATACATACTTACGTCGTAGCTAAAAAGAATTAGAGATCTCCGGAAAAAAGATTACAGAGCCAAGAAAGATCCTGGGAAAGAACCTCTGGGTTATGGGCCCACTCAAAGAAATCACCATTGAAAAGATTGAAAGAAAGATTGAATGCACCGGTACAAATGAAAACTAGATGAGGTTAGCACCCCGAAATAAATGAAAGAATTGAAAACAAGAATTTCTGAGATAACTTCAGCACTCTGGATAGACTAGAGAGAAATGAACAACATGGTAGGCTGACAAGAAACTCCAACATGGGAAAGAATTTACAAGGATGAAAAGGATATGTTGAACACACACAACTGAATTAAATTCACCGGAAAAGATGACAAGAATGAATAAAGATGAACATGAAGCTCCTGAGAATCTTCACAATGAATCACCAGATACAAAAGGGAGAAGAGATAGCGGAAGCATCACTGAATATGAAGGCACTAGGATGATGACTGAAACATTGAAGAAAAAGGGCGGGAGGGCGGGAAAAACAAAGACAACTTGGTACAGATGAGATGAACTCCGGAAAGAAATGAGAGAATGACCTTGCAAAATTGGAGAGGATTGAATTCACTTGAAGAGAAACACACCGGTTGAATGGAATTGATATGATGACTCCGGTTGACAAGAATTGATATGACCATTTGAACGAACAAAAGAATTTGCATTCTCACATAAAAATATGAGAACACCTCTTAGGAAAGATCTGAAATCACCACTTGACTTCGAAGCAACTTGAATTACCACATTCCAACAAAACAAAGGGTGAGGCTTATGAAACAAGCCAAAACAAACTTATGAGAAAGATTTCGTTCGATATTTTCGTGGACTGGATCGCACGGGCTCGATTTTATAGTAGCCATCAAGTGCAAGGCAGTGCACCCGACATACGAAGCGTCCCCGAGTCGTAGCAAGCTACAAGGACTCTTTAAGACACAACGTGTACCCTTGTAAGTCGACCGTGAACAAACGAATCAACTAGATGTGGAACCCCAACCTAACATCATGCATTTGTTGGAAGATTGTCCTATAAGCAACTACTTGAATTCCCACCTACGAATTCCCGAAATATATGGCCATGCAATCTGGTACACGGATACAAGGAGTAGTATTACACAACTCCTATACTAACCCGTCACCTGTATCACATCCGTCAACACACAACCAGAATCTCAGAGCTTCATCTACAACAGACCCTCGTGATCACAACGATACAAAGTATGGCAGTACTCCCGAACAATCTGCACCAGTACTGGGGACATCGGGGTTATCTCGCCACTACTAGTATTGAAGCAACTACGAACATCCTTCGTCCTGAGATATTAAGAAATCTGAATGATAACGGTGTGCTCGAGAATCCCCTGGATCTCAACTCCCCGGAAGAAAATCAAATCAGACATGAGGCACCAAGACAGAACTCCGTCACATCGACAGCATATAGATCTCAAAAATATCCGCGTGATCCTAATTTTTTTTGAGTGAGAAGAGGAGTAGAATTAAATTATTACGTCAAGATTCCTCGCCAGAGCATAGAAGAGGAGAAAAAAGAATCCTACTCCCCGATATATAACTAGACTCAAAGCAGTTTACACTAGACTCGACTTGGCCCAGTTCGATCAATCAAGGGGGCTCCTAGGTCGGTATTGCTCTGATACCTACTTGTCACGCCCAAGATGCGACCCTATCCTCAATTTGGCACGAAGGCCTCATCAGGGACAGAACCGCATCTCGTCGTGTCGCAAGAATGGATATCGTTACAAGTACATGTACTGAAAAGAAGAGATATATGTATAGAATGGGCTTACACTCTCCACAAGCTACATCAGAGTCACAACAGTACACTACATAATCATCATGAAGAAGAGCAGGGTCCGACTACGGACGAAAACAAACGAGAAAAGAACAACGACGTCCATCCTTGCTATCCCAGGCTGCCGGCCTAGAACCCATCCTGGATCGATGAAGAAGAAGAAGAAGAAGCAACTCCAAATGAACAATCAATGCGCTCGCGTCAAGTAACCTTTACCTGTACCTGCAACTGGTGTTGTAGTATTCTGTGAGCCACAGGGGACTCAGCCATCTCATTTCCAAAGGTATCAAGACTAGCAAAGCTTAATGGGTGAGGCATGGTTAAGTGGTGAGGTTGCAGCAGCGGCTAAGCATATATTTGGTGGCTAACTTACGAGTACAAGAAAATAAGAGGGGGGGGGAGATCTACGCATAGCGGACGTGAACTACGGTTGATCAAATGAATGATCCTGAACACCTACCTACGTCAGACATAACCCCACCGTGTCCTCAATCGGAGAAGGAACTCACGAAAGAGACAGTCACGGTTACGCACACAGTTGGCACATTTTAATTAAGTTAAGTTCAAGTTATCTAGAACCAGCGTTAAACAAAGTTTCCACGTTGCCACATAACCGCGCGCATGGCTTTCCGAAAAGATTTAACCCTGAAGGGGTGCTCCAACTAGTCCATCACAAATTACCACAAGCCGCATAGAAATCCTCAATCATGAAGCTCGCGATCTCGTCGGATTCCCTAGTGGAAAACCTCAACTCTGAGATTACCCAAAGCATCACCGGAATCCCGATGCACAAGATACCTCGTCAAAGGTAAAACTAATCCAGCAAGGCCACCCAGTGTGTTGACGATCCTGATAGGAGCCGCGTATCTCGTTCTCAGGACACACCGTCTATGCAAAGTGGACGGGAACCAAACCTCCAGTTGCCTCGTGGTGGCAGCGCCGACTGCTAGGTGGGTGGACCAACACTCATGAGGAGCACTGGCCTGGGGGTGATTAAATTATCCTCGAGTTAATTACTCCCTATGTAGTTCATTAGTTATTAGGCAAATGTAGTACCAAAGTTGGGCCTTGCCAGACCAGCTTTAATCTAAAACTAATTATCAAGGGGGTCCCCATAACAACCCCGATCGTGTTAGGAGCGCTCAATTATGGAACATAACACCGTTAGCCGAAACTAAGGGGGGCAAAGGTGGAACAAAACACCAGGCTAGAAAGGCCGAGCCTTCCACCTTTTACTAAGTATATAGGTGCATTAAATTAAATAGCATTTAATATATGGTGATATGACAAGAGACCCATGTTATCACATGGAAGCATGTACACCTGCAACTAGCAACGCTAACAACAGGGTTAAGCAAGCTGTAACATAGCCAAACAGTGGTTTGCTAGGTCGAACAGGTTGAAGGTTATCATGGCATGGTTGAGAGGCTGATATTTAACATGTGATAGGCAACGAGACATAGTCAGTAGAAGCGATAAAACTAGCATGGCAATGATAGTAATGGTATCTGGGGAAATGGTCATCTTGCTTGATATCCCGCTTGGAAGAAGAATGACTCTGTGAAGTCGGGGAACCAACGTAGTCGAACGGGTCCTCACATTCCGACACGCTTGCGGAACTCTATCGGAACAGAGCAAACCGGAAACAAACATCAACACAAATATTCACCACACGATGCACAACATGATGCATAACCTACTATGATGCATGATCAGTTCAAAGATGCAAGGGATGGCATGCCAATTCAGCTCACGCAAAAATTACACATTAAGTGAAGCTCGATATGCAACGAGTTGCATACCGACGAAACACCATGATTAATTATTTAGTCCACTCCTGATTATTTACACGGCAATATTTAATTGTTGTTAACATGGCAAGGGTGAAGCGATGGTCCTACATGGCATCCTAGACGGTTAACACGCGGAGCATAGAATGGATCTACGACACAAGAACATGCAACACAAGATGTATATGCCATGAATGCGTCATGCATGCGAGTTCATCAACACCACGAAAATAAGAGAAAGAAACACATGTCGCCACGGCGAGCGAGAGGGAACCATGGCGGCAACACGGAAACGATGCCACGACAATGTCCCTATCCCGATAACTCATCGAGATAACGTGCCAATGAATAGGGAGCGTGTGCGGGAACGCTAAATAATGATGGGGTGATCCCGTCTATCGGGTTCCCATGTGTCGGGGCTTAACGAGAGGAACACGTGCAACAGCAACATAAGGCGCAAACATACAATACATCTCAAACTTCACATGCGTTCGGTCACGACAACGTCTCATCGGTATACCTTCGAAGCGTGCATATCGTAGCGGATCGGTTCGGTGAAGGAGAACAAGGATCGTCGTGGTGTTAGTTGTACACGGTCTCGTCGACGGTAGTCGTACTCTTGTCGTCGGTACACGGGTCTTCGGCGTCGGTAGTCGAACACGTTCTCGTAGATGTCCGGGGTCGTCGAGGACGTGGTGGTACTCGGCGAACTCGTCGACGACCCACGGTGGCGGGGATGGAGCACGCGGTCTTCGGCGACGTTAAACGAAAGGCGATAGGGCGAGGCACGCCACAACAAGCAACAACAAATAGCAGCTCACGCGATAAGCTACAACAACTGACATCGGCAGCAAGCATCAGATAGCAACAGCATTAGGCAATGACCTACATGAGCAACTAGCATCAGCAAGCATTAGCATCTAACAGCAAAAGCATGCTAGCCACCACATTAGGCATCGCAGCACAACAACAGGAAAACGGCGATAGCCACAGGAGAATTTGCAAGCAGCAGCGGCCGCTAAGCAACAACAGCATAGCAGGCAAGCAGGCAACATCAAGCAGCGGCAGCATCTAGCAAAACGGCGGCTGCAAGCTACGGCAGCGGCAGCAAGCACAACAAGGCACAACAGCAAGCTGTCTAGCACCGCAACTAGCATCAGCACGTAGCAGTAGCGGCCTGGGCAGCAGCAAAGCAAGCTACAGCAGCATAAGCAACCAGCAACAACATCGCTTCAGGCTTCAGCTAGCATCAACGGCAACAACGAGCGACAGGCAAGTATCCGGCGGCAACAGCACGCGACAGCAACGAGGAGGAGGAGGCCGGGCCATGGCAGCAAGCACGGGACAAGGCCGGCGGGTCCTGACCTCCGTTGACATCCGGCAGGGGGCCCTTGTAGCAGCAGGCGGCGGCCATGTCTGCGGGCACAGCGGGGCGGCGCGAAGAGGCAAGCACGGCAGCAGGCGCAACGCGGGGAGGCGAGCAGCGAGGACGGGAGACCTGTAGGCGGCATGGGGATCCGAGGGGAACTGCCGGCGGGCTGGGCGGCGACCTAGGGCATGCTGGCTTCGGGGATGGGAGATGCTCCCTAACGAGCGAGGTCACGAGGGAAGAGGCCGAGGGCTCGGGCGCGTGGGGAGAGCAGCTCGCGGGCGACACGGGGTGGAGCAGAGAGAGGGGAGGAGGAGGAGGCACGCCAGGCGGCGGGAGCGACGGCGGCGCGCGGGGTGGAGCACGGCGTGGCTACCGGCGGGATCGAGGGAGGCCATGGCGGGGCGAGGGGGAAGCAGAGGGAGGAGGCGCACGGGGGAACGAGGGGAGGACGAGGGGATCGGCTGGATCCCTCCCCTGTCGCTAGGGCAACAGGGGCTTGCTGGGCCTGGGCCAGCTCGGGCAGGGGCTCGGGTCTCTCCCTCTCTCTTTTTTTTCCTTTAAAGAAAGAGAAAACTCCAACAAAAATGAAAAAAGTTTTTAAAAAAAAATAGAAAAATGCTTTTGGCTCCCTTTAAAAAAAATATACCCCAACTATAAAATAGCTTGGGCATTTTAAAACAAATAAAATGAAACCTTTTTTAAGAATAAAATAATACCCTTTTTTTCTTTAAAGAATAAAATAAGAGCGCTTTAAAGGAGAAAATAAAATGAAACGTTTTACAAAAATAAACAAAAGGGAAAATAAAGGAAAGCCAAGGAGTGGCCCCCACATTTAATAGAAGTGTTTTTCTTAAAGAAGACACATTTTTAAAAAGGGTTCAAATGGAAACTTTTACACAACCCCAAAACAAAATCAAAGAGAAGAGAGGAGGGGAGTTCCTATCGCCCTAAGACTCGGTGAGCACTCGAAGCACACACACTCAAAACACCACACGCGACAGACGATGCAAGATGCCATGCATGATGCAATCATGCAAACTAAATGACGATGCAGCAATAAAAATAACACACAACGGAAACAGAGATAAAGGGGAATCTTCTGGGGCGTCGACATCGGGCTGTCACACAAGTCACGCACCGCCGTGCTCTAAAACATCTTAGTGAAGCACATAGAGCAAAATTATCTAACTCAAAAGATATAAGTGAAGCATGGTGAGCATTCTAGCAAAATCACGATGAGTGCATGTCTCTCTCTCTCAAAAAGGTCTGTAGCAAGGATGATTGTGACACAACAAAAAGAAAAGACTCCTACGATACAAGACTCTCCAAGCAAAACACATAACATGTGGTGAATAAAAATATAGCTCCAAGTAATGTTACCGATGGATTGAAGACGAAAGAGGGGATGCCTTCCCGGGGCATCCCCAAGCTTAGGCTTTTTGGTGTCCTTGAATTTGGCTTGGGATGCCTTGGGCATCCCCAAGCTTGAGCTCTTTCCACTCCTTATCTCTTTGTCCATGAGAACATCACCCACAACTTGAAAACTTCACAACACAAAACTTAAACAGAAACTCGTGATAACATTAGCACAAGAAAACAAACTACCACCTCTTTAGGTACTGTAGCAATCTTGATTTCTATTTATATTGGTGTTAGGCTACTGTATTCTAACTTTTCCATGGCTAGTACCCCCCAATACTATACATAGTTTCATCAAAACTAGCAACCAACACAACAAAAACAGAATCTGTCAAAAACAGACCAGTTTGTAGAAATCTGTATACTTCGTATACTTATGGTACCTAAAAAATTCTGAAACAATACGACTGCGTGGGCAAAAGGTATGTCAACCAACATGAAAAAGAATCAACTCAAAATCTCTTTCCGAATAAAAATGAAAAATCATCCCGTGAGCGAAAAGTTTCTGTCTTTTTCCAGCAGGATTAAACAACCATCACCAATACTAGTCATAAAGGTTTTTCTTGGCTCAAACACAATAAGAAACACAAAAAACACAATCACGATAGAATTATGATGGTGTGGACGCAACAAAACAGAAAGAAAAAGATAAATTTTTGTGTTGCCTTCGAACAAGCGCTATTGTTTAACGCCCTTAGCTAGGCATTGATAATTCAATGATGCTCACGTAAGAGACAAGAATTGAAGCACAACGAGAGCATCATAAAGCATGTGAAAATCACATCTAAGTCTAACATACTTCCTATGCATATGCATTTTATAGGAAAACAGATTGTCAAGACAACCAATAGTTACCATATGCAATGAAGAAGAAAGAGACAAGAGCAATCTCAACATAACGAGAGGTGATTTAGTGATATGAAAATTTCTACGACAATATTTTCCTCTCTCATAATAATTACATGTGGGATCATATTCAAATTCCACAATGTAGCTATCACAAAGGATATTCTTTTCATGATCCACATGCATGCAAATTTGATGCTCTTTAAAAATAGTGGGATTATCATCAACTAAAGTCATGACTTCTCCAAACCCACTTTTAATAATATTGCAAATATCATATTCATCATGAGGCTTAAAAAAATTTACAAGATCATAAGAAAAATCATCACCCCAATCATGATCATTGCAACTAGTAGTGGACATAGCGAAACTAGCATCACCAATCTTAGGGTTTTGCATATTTTTAGCATGATTGTCACTAATAGAATTCATAGTGAAACCATTGCAATCATGCTTTTCATCCTAGGAGCCCTCGTAAATCACTTCATAAATTTCTTCATTACGATTTTCAGATTCACGCATCTCAAGTAAAACTTCATAAAGATAATCTTGTAAGCAAAACTCACTAGCAATTGGTTCAACATAGTTGGACCTCTTGAAAAGATTGGTAAGTGGATGAGGATCCATATCAATAGATTTTCAGCAAGCGAAGATGCAAGCATATTGTATGCACATAGCACACAAGCGAACAGAAAGCAAGCGAGAGAAAAGGGCAAACGAAAAAGGCAAACGAAGAAAAGGGCAAATATTTTTGTAAATTTTTGTTTTTGAGAAGTGGGGGAGAGGAAAACGAGAGGCAAAGAAAAGTAAATGCAAGAGATGAGTTTGCGACACTTACTTGGATGAGTTCTTGACTTGATCCTCCCTGGCAACGGTTCTAGAAATTCTTCTTGCTTCTCAAACAACAGCGCCAAAAATTGACACATTGATGGAGACTTGCGTGCGTCGGTTTTTCCCTTGAAGAGGAAAGGGTGATGCAGCATAGGAGTAGTAAGTATTTCCCCCCATTTGAGAACCAAGGTATCAATCTAGTAGGAGAATCTCGTCAAGTCCAGAGTACCTGCGCAAACACGAACGAACTTGCACCCAACGCTATAAAGGGGTTGTCAATCCCTTCAAGATTGATTGCAAAGTGAGATCTGAAGGCGGAAAGTGCAACAAAGTAAAAGAGTAAGTCTGAAAATATGGTGTGGAGTAGACCCGGGGGCCATAGTGTTCACTAGAGGATTCTCTCAAAATAGCAAATATTACAGTGGGTGAACAAATTACTGTCGAGCAATTGATAGAACCGCGCAAAGTCATGACGATATCTAAGGCAATGATCATACATATAGGAATCACGTCTGAGACAAGTAGACCGATACTTTCTGCATCTAGTACTATTACTCCACACATCAATAGCTATCTAGCATGCATCTAGTGTATTGAGTTCATGACGAACAGAGTAACGCCTTAAGCAAGATGACATGATGTAGAGGGATAAACTCAAACCAAGGATGAAAACCCCATCTTTTTACCCTTGATGGCAACAACACGATGCGTGCCTCGCTACCCCTTTCTATCACTGGGTGAGGTCACCGCACGGTATGAACCCAAAACCAAGCACTTCTCCCATTGCAAGAATCATAGATCAAGATGGCCAAACAAAACCCACAACTCGAAGAGAATTACAAGGATATGAAATCATGCATATAAGAGATCGGAAGAAACTCAAATAAGATTCATAGATAATCTGATCATAAATCCACAATTCATCAGATCTCGACAAACACACCACAAAAGAAGATTACATCGGATAGATCTCCATGAAGATCATGGAGAACTTTGTATTGAAGATCCAAGAGAGAGAAGAAGCCATCTAGCTACTAGCTATGGACCTGTAGGTCTATGGTGAACTACTCACGCATCATCGGAGAGGTCATGGTGTTGATGAAGAAGCCCTCCGTATCCGAATCCCCCCTCCAGCAGGGCACCAGAACGTGCCCCAGATGGGATCTTGCGGAGACAGAAGCTTGCGGCGGCGGAAAAGTACTTTCGATGATATCTTGATATTTTTCTGGAATTTTTGGGAATATATAGGCGAAAGACCTAGGGCAGAGGTGGCCCAGGGAGCCCACAAGCCTGAGAGGCGCGTGCCCCCTGGCCGTGGCTAGGGGGCTTGTGGGGTCCCTGGTGGCCCCCTGCCATGGTTATCAGGCTCCCCGATCTTCTCCCCCTGCCCTGGAAGTTTCGTTCCATTTGGACTCCTTTAAAATCCTCCTCTGAAAAGGGTAAGAAACACGGAAAAAAACAGGGACTGGCACTTGGCACTAAGTTAATAAGTTAGTCCCAAAAAAGATATAAAAGGCATACAAAATATCCAAAGTTTGACAAGATAATAGCATGAAACCATAAAAATTATAGATACGTTGGAGACGTATCACGGCTCGACATCACAGGTCATTCTCTGCGCTCCCTGGGACGTGGTGACGACAAATGTGGTGCGTACTGGAGGTGAGGGACATGCGGAGATCAGAGGCCAATTGGGCGGTGTCGAACGGCGAGAGGCTGCAGTAGAGGTGGCACTGGTGGCCGCGACAGCCGCTGTTGGTGCTGCTGTCGGAGCTGGCTAGCCGAGGCCAGCTCACCCCCGATGCCAGCAAACCTACAAGGGAACGTGCGGCGGGAGGATAGGTACAAGCACAAGGACGAGCGATCTTCGTTGACACTGCTGAGATTGACGAAGCAGCAACAGAGACTGAATCAGCAAAGCAGTACAGTCTGAAGAATTGACTGAATCAATTTCAGAGATAGATGGCTAAAGTGCACACCATATGTTTGATCAAATGAAACTAGCATGTGGAAAAGGTTTTTGGAGCTGAAAATTTATGAGATGGCCACTCATTGAGTGCACAGACTGTGTGCAAATTTTTCGAATTTTTGAAAATGTTTAAGGTAGGTTTTTAATAAAAACAGAATACTTTGGTCAAACTTGAGTCAAATCAAATTTGAAAATTTCAAACTTGTGAACCCAAGGTTTTTGGTGAAATAGGTTGAGGGTAATAAGGTCTTCTAAGGGTAAGAGTTTGGGTCCAAAACTTCAAAGAATCACTGATTTCCTTTGTAAATTTGCTAGGGTCAAAACTAATTACAGAAATTTCTTTTATTAAATTTTTTTTATGAAGGGTGGTCCAACCTTTCTAAAGTTTTGGTAAATAAATAAAAATGAAGAACTAGATGATGTAGAAGTGCAAAATGGTCTAAAACGGGATGGAGAAAAAAGAAAACCTTTAAAAGAAATAATTGAACCTATAGGAATAATTTCCAAGGTTTTGCAAAAGAATAGAATATTCCCCCAAATTAGTTCATTTTGAGAGGAGGCTAAAAGAATACTTTTTAAACCAGGCAGGTTGAGAAAAGAAAGCTCTAAAAGTTTTCTCAAAGAGGTTGTCAAAGAGCTTCAAAGCTTTTTATCAAAGACAAAATTAAAATCCATTTATTTAAATCAAGAAATCCAATTGAAAATTTGGGTGTTACACATATGCTACACAACTCTCACTCACTTTCTTGTAAATACAGGCTTCTCCGTAAGTCTGTTCAAACCCAAATGCTTTGATCACCTCATCAAAGCGAATGTTCCAACTACGAGATGCTTGCACCATCCCATAGATGGAGCATTGGAGCTTGCATACCTTGTCAACATTTTTAGGATCAACAAAACCTTCTGGCTGCATCATATACAATTCTTCGGTAAGAAAAACATTAAGGAATATCGTTTGGATGTCCATTTGCCAGATCTCCTAGTCATAAAATGCGGCAACTGCTAACATGATTCAGACGGACTTCAGCAACGCTAATGGTGAGAAAGTCTCATCGTAGTCAACTCCTTGAACTTGTTGATAACCCTTAGCGACAAGTCGAGCCTTATAGATGGTCACATTACCATGCACGTCAGTCTTCTTCTTAAAGATCCATTTATTTTCTATGGCTCGCCGATCATCGGGAAAGTCCACCAAAGTCCATACTTTGTTCTCATACATGGACCCTATCTTTGATTTCATGGCTTCAAGCCATTTGTTGGAATCCGGGCCCGCCATCGCTTCCTCATAGTTCGAAGGTTCACTGTTGTCTAACAACATGATTTCCAAGACACGTTGCCGTACCACTCTGGAGTGGAACGTGTCCTCGTGGACCTAAGAAGTTCAGTAGTAACTTGATCCGAAGTTTCATGATCATCATCATTAACTTCCTATCTAGACGGTGTAGACACCCCAGAAACATTTTCCTGTGCTGCTCTACTCTCCGGTTCGAGAGGGGGTACAAATACCTCATCAAGTACTACTTTCCTCCCACTCACTTCTTTCGAGGGAAACTCTTTCTCTAGAAAGGATCCATCCTTGGAATCAAAGATCTTGCCTTCGGATCTGAGATAGAAGGTATGCCCAATAGTTTCCTTAGGGTATCCTATGAAGACGCACTTTCCTGATTTGGGTTTGAGCTTTTGAGGCTAAAGTTTCTTGACATAAGCATCGCATCCCCAAACTTTCAGAAACGACAACTTAGGTTTATTTCCAAACCAAAATTCATACAGTGTCGTATCAAAGAATTTAGACGGTGCCCTATTTAAAGTTAATGCGGCAGTCTCCAATCCATATCCCCAAAATAATAGCAGTAAATTAGTAAGAGAGAACATAGATCGCACCATATCTAATAGAGTGCAATTACGATGTTAAGACACACCGTTACGCTGAGGTGTGCCCGGCGACGTGCGTTGCGAAACAATTCCACATTTCCTTAAGTGCGTGCCAAACTCGTGACTCAAATATTCTCCTCCACGATGAGATCGTAAAAACTTTATTTTCTTGTCAAGTTGATTCTCTACCTCACCCTAAAATTCCTTGAACCTTTCAAAGGTCTCAGACTTGTGTTTCATTAAATAGACATATGTTGGGGAACGTCGCATGGGAAACAAAAATTTTCCTACGCGCACGAAGACCTATCATGGTGATGTCCATCTACAAGAGGGGATGAGTGATCTACGTACCCTTGTAGACCGTACAACAGAAGTGTTAGTGAACGCGGTTGATGTAGTGGAACGTCCTCACGTCCCTCGATCCGCCCCGCGAACAATCCCGTGATCAGTCCCACGATCTAGTACCGAACGGACGGCACCTCCGTGTTCAGCACACGTACAGCTCGACGATGATCTCGGCCTTCTTGATCCAGCAGGAGAGACGGAGAGGTAGAAGAGTTCTCCGGCAGCATGATGGCGCTCCGGAGGTTGGTGATGATCTTGTCTCAGCAGGACTCCGCCCGAGCTCCGCAGAAACGCGATCTAGAGGAAAACCGTGGAGGTATGTGGTCGGGCTGCCGTGGAAAAGTCGTCTCAAATCAGCCCTAAAACCTCCGTATATATAGGTGCGAGAGAGGGGGCCTTGCCTTGGGGCTCAAGGAGCCCCAAGGGGGTCGGCCGAGCCAAGGGGGGGAAGGTCTCTCCCCCCAAACCGAGTTGGACTTGGTTTGGTGGGTGGGAGTCCTTCCTTCCCTTCCCACCTCCTCTTTTTTTTCTTTCTCTTTGATTTTTCTTTCTAATGCGCATAGGGCCCTTTTGGGCTGTCCCACAAGCCCACTAAGGGCTGGTGCGCCACCCTCAAGGCCTATGGGCTTCCCCAGGGTGGGTTGCCTCCCCGGTGAACTTCCGGAACCCATTCGTCGTTCCCGGTACATTCCCGGTAACTCCGAAAACCTTCCGGTAATCAAATGAGGTCATCCTATATATCAATCTTTGTTTCCGGACCATTCCGTAAACCCTCGTGACATCCGTGATATCATCCGGGACTCCGAACAACATTCGGTAACCAACCATATAACTCAAATACGCATAAAACAACGTCGAACCTTAAGTTTGCAGACCCTGCGGGTTCGAGAACTATGTAGACATGACCCGAGAGACTCCTCGGTCAATATCCAATAGCGGGGCCTGGATGCCCATATTGGATCCTACATATTCTACGAAGAACTTATCGTTTGAACCTCAGTGCCAAGGATTCATATAATCCCGTATGTCATTCCCTTTGTCCTTCGGTATGTTACTTGCCCGAGATTCGATCGTCAGTATCCGCATACCTATTTCAATCTCGTTTACCGGCAAGTCTCTTTACTCGTTCCGTAATACAAGATCCCGCAACTTACACTAAGTCACATTGCTTGCAAGGCTTGTGTGTGATGTTGTATTACCGAGTGGGCCCCGAGATACCTCTCCGTCACACGGAGTGACAAATCCCAGTCTTGATCCATACTAACTCAACTAACACCTTCGGAGATACCTGTAGAGCATCTTTATAGTCACCCAGTTACGTTGCGACGTTTGATACACACAAAGTATTCCTCCGGTGTCAGTGAGTTATATGATCTCATGGTCATAGGAACAAATACTTGACACGCAGAAAACAGTAGCAACAAAATGACACGATCAACATGCTACGTCTATTAGTTTGGGTCTAGTTCATCACGTGATTCTCCTAATGACGTGATCCAGTTATCAAGCAACAACACCTTGTTCATAATCAGAAGACACTGACTATCTTTGATCAACTGGCTAGCCAACTAGAGGCTTGATAGGGACAGTGTTTTGTCTATGTATCCACACATGTAAATGAGTCTTCATTCAATACAATTATAGCATGGATAATAAACGATTATCTTGATACAGGAATTATAATAATATCTATATTTATTATTGCCTCTAGGGCATAATTCCAACAGTCTCCCACTTGCACTAGAGTCAATAATCTAGCCCTCACATCATCATGTGAATTACATTGTAATAAATCTAACACCCATACAGTTCTGGTGTTGATCATGCTTTGGCCGTGGAAGACGTTTAGTCAGCGGGTCTGCTACATTCAGATCCGTGTGCACTTTGCATATATTTACGTCCTCCCCTTCGACGTAGTCGCGGATGAGGTTGAAGCATCGTTTGATGTGTCTGGACTTCTTGTGAAACCGTGGTTCCTTTGCTAAGGCAATGACACCCGTGTTGTCACAGAACAAGGTTATTGGATTCAGTGCTCTTGGCACCACTCCAAGTTCCATCATGAACTGCTTCATCCAGACACCCTCCTTAGCCGCCTCCGAGGCAGCCATGTACTCCGCATGACATGTAGAATCTGCTACGACGCTTTGCTTGGAACTGCACCAGCTTACCGCACCCTCATTAAGAATAAATACGTACCCGGTTTGCGACTTAGAGTCGTCCGGATATGTGTCAAAGCTTGCATCGACGTAACCTTTTACGGCGAGCTCTTCGTCACCTCCATACACGAGAAACATCTCCTTAGTCCTATTCAGGTACTTCAGGATATTCTTGACCGCTGTCTAGTGATCCACTCCTGGATTACTCTGGAACCTACCTGCCATACTTATGGCCAGGCTAATGTCCGGTCTAGTGCACAACATTGCATACATGATAGAGCCTATGGCTGAAGCATAGGGGACGGAGCGCACATGCTCTCTATCCTCATCAGTTGCTGGGCACTGAGTCTTACTCAGTCTCGTACCTTGTAAAACTGGCAAGAACCCCTTCTTGGACTGTTCCATTTTGAACCTCTTCAAAACTTTATCAAGGTATGTGCTTTGTGAAAGTCCTATCACGCGTTTTGATCTATCCCTATAGATCTTAATGCCTAGAATGTAAGCAGCTTCTCCTAGGTCCTTCATAGAGAAACTTTTATTCAAGTAATCCTTTATGCTCTCCAAAAACTCTACGTTGTTTCCAATCAGCAATATGTCATCCACATATAATATTAGAAATGCCACAGAGCTCCCACTCACTTTCTTGTAAATACAAGATTCTCCAACCACTTGTATAAACCCAAATGCTTTGATCACCTCATCAAAGCGTTTGTTCCAATTCCGAGATGCTTGCACCAGTCCATAAATGGATCGCCGGAGCTTGCACAACTTGTTAGCATTCTTAGGATCGACAAAACCTTCGGGTTGCATCATATACAATTCTTCCTTAAGGAAACCGTTAAGGAACGCCGTTTTGACATCCATCTGCCAGATTTCATAATCAAAAAATGCAGCTATTGCTAACATGATTCTGACGGACTTAAGCATCGCTACGGGTGAGAAAGTCTCATCGTAGTCAACTCCTTGAACTTGTGAAAAACCCTTTGCCATAAGTCGAGCCTTATAAACGGTAACATTGCCGTGAGCGTCTGTCTTCCTCTTAAAGATCCATTTGTTCTGAATAGCCTTGCGGCCCTCAGGCAGTACCTCCAAAGTCCACACTTTGTTCTCATACATGGATCCTATCTCGGACTTCATGGCTTCTAGCCATTTGTTGGAATCTGGGCCCACCATTGCTTCTTCATAATTTGCAGGTTCATTGTTGTCCAACAACATGATTGATAAGACGGGATTACCGTACCACTCTGGAGCAGCACGTGGTCTCGTCGACCTGCGTGTTTCAACAGAAACTTGAACCGGAGTTTCATGATCATCATCATTAACTTCCTCCTCAACCGGCGTTGCAACGATAGAGGTTTCCCCTTGCCCTGCGCCACCATCCAGAGGGATGAGAGGTTCGACAACCTCGTCAAGTTCTATCTTCCTCCCACTCAATTCTCTCGAGAGAAACTACTTCTTGAGAAAAGCTCCGTTTTTAGCAACAAACACTTTGCCCTCGGATTTGAGATAGAAGGTGTACCCAACTGTCTCTTTAGGGTAACCTATGAAGACGCACTTTTCCGCTTTGGGTTCCAGCTTTTCAGGCTGGAGCTTTTTGACATAAGCATCACATCCCCAAATTTTAAGAAATGACAACTTTGGCCTTTTGCCATACCACAGTTCGTATGGTGTCGTCTCAACGGATTTTGATGGTGCCCTATTTAAAGTGAATGCAGCTGTTTCTAATGCATAACCCCAAAACGATAACGGCAAATCGGTAAGAGACATCATAGATCGCACCATCTCTAATAAAGTACGATTACGACGTTCGGACACACCATTACGCTGTGGTGTTCCAGGTGGTGTCAACTGTGAAAAAATTCCACATTGTCTTAAGTGAGCACCAAACTCGAAACTCAGATATTCACCCCCACGATCAGACCGTAGGAACTTGATCTTCTTGTTACGATGATTTTCAACTTCACTCTAAAATTGCTTGAACTTTTCAAATGTTTCAGACTTGTGCTTCATCAAGTAGACATAACCATATCTACTCAAATCGTTAGTGAAGGTGAGAAAATAACGATATCCGCCGCGTGCCTCCACGCTCATCGGACCACACACATCGTCACTTGCACGCTCCATTGTTCCAGAGAACGGAGTCTTAGTCATCTTGCCCATGAGGCATGGTTCGCACGTGTCAAGTGAATCAATGTCAAGTGACTCCAAAAGTCCATCAGCATGGAGTTTCTTCATGCGCTTTACACCAATATGACCTAAGCGGCAGTGCCACAAAAATATGGCGCTATCATTGTTAACTCTAACTCTTTTGGTCTCAATGTTATGTATGTGTGTATCGCTATCAAGATTCAATATGAACAATCCTCTCACATTGGGTGCATGACCATAAAAGATGTTACTCAAAGAAGTAGAACAACCATTATTCTCTGACTTAAAAGAGTAACCGTCTAGCAATAAACAAGATCCACATATAATGTTCATGCCCAACGCAGGCACTAAATAACAATGATTTAAGTTCATAACTAATCCTGATGGTAACTGAAGTGAAACTGTGCCGACGGCGATTGCATCAACCTTGGAACCATTTCCTACGCGCATCGTCACTTCATCTTTCGCCATCCTTCATCTATTCCGCAGTTCCTGTTTCGAGTTGCAAATATGAGCAACATAACCGGTATCGAATACCCAGGCACTACTACGAGAGCCGGTTAAGTACACATCAATAACTTGTATATCAAATATACCTGATTTTTCTTTGGCCTCCTTCTTATCTGCCAGATACTTGGGGCAATTGCGCTTCCAGTGACCCATACCCTTGCAATAGTAACACTCCGTTTCAGGCTTAGGTCCAGCTTTGGGTTTCTTCGTCGGATTGGCAACAGGCTTGCCGCTCTTCTTTGAATTACCCTTCTTGCCTTTGCCGTTTCTCTTGAAACTAGTGGTCTTATTCACTATCAACACTTGATGCTCTTTACGGAGTTCAGATTCTGCGACTTTTAGCATCACAAACAACTCGCCGGGAGACTTGTTCATCCCTTGCATGTTGTAGTTCAACACAAAGCCTTTATAGCTTGGCGGCACTGATTGAAGGATTCTGTCAGTGATAGCCTCTTGTGGGAGTTCAATCCCCAACTCAGCTAGACGGTTTGAGTACCCAGACATTTTGAGCACATGTTCACTGACATACGAGTTTTCCTCCATCTTGCAAGCATAGAATTTATCGGAGGTCTCATACCTCTCGATCCGGGCGTTCTTCTGAAAGATAAACTTCAACTCCTGGAACATCTCAAATGCTCCATGACGCTCAAAGCGACGTTGAAGTCCCGGTTCTAAGCCATACAAGACTGCACATTGAACTACTGAGTAGTCCTCCTTACGTGCTAACCAAGCATTCTTAACATCCTGATCAGCCGTAGCGGGTGGTTCATCTCCTAGCGCAGCATTAAGGACATAATCCTTCTTCCCAGCTTGTAAGATTAGCTTAAGATTACGAGCCCAGTCTACAAAGTTGCTTCCATCATCTTTCAACTTAGCTTTCTCTAGAAACGTATTAAAATTCAGGGTGACTGTCGCATGAGCCATGATCTACAACACAAATATATTCAAAGTGGACTTAGACTATGTTCAAGATAATTAGAGTTTAACTTAATCAAATTATTTGCTAAACTCCCACTCAAAAAGTACATCTCTCTAGTCATTTGAGTGGTTCATGATCCACTTACACTAGCTCAAGTCCGATCATCACGTGAGTTGAGTATAGTTTGAGTGGTAAGCATCCCTATGCTAATCATATCAACTATATGATTCATGATCGACCTTTCGGTCTCATGTGTTCCGAGGCCATGTCTGCACATGCTAGGCTCGTCAAGCTTAACCCGAGTGTTCCGCGTGCGCAACTGTTTTGCACCCGTTGTATGTGAACGTTGAGTCTATCACACCCGATCATCACGTGGTGTCTCGAAATGACGAACTGTAGCAACGGTGCACAGTCGGGGAGAACACAATTTCGTCTTGAAATTTTAGTGAGAGATCACCTCATAATGCTACCGTCGTTCTAAGCAAAATAAGGTGCATAAAAGGATTAACATCACATGCAATTCATAAGTGACATGATATGGCCATCATCACGTGCTTCTTGATCTCCATCACCAAAGCACCGGCACGATCTTCTTGTCACCGGCGCCACGCCATGATCTCCATCAATGTGTCGCCATCAGGGTTGTCGTGCTACTCATGCTATTACTACTAAAGCTACATGCTAGCAAAATAGTAAACACATCTGCAAGCACAAACATTAGTATAAAGACAACCCTATGGCTCCTGCCGGTTGCCGTACCATTGACGTGCAAGTCGATATTATCTATTACAACATGATTATCTCATACATCCAATATATCACATCACATCGTTGGCCATATCACATCACAAGCATACCCTGCAAAAACAAGTTAGACGTCCTCTAATTTTGTTGTTGCATGTTTTACGTGGTGACCATGGGTATCTAGTAGGATCGCATCTTACTTACGCAAACACCACAACGGAGATATATGAGTTGCTATTTAACCTCATCCAAGGACCTCCTCGGTCAAATCCGATTCAACTAAAGTTGGAGAAACCGACACTTGCCAGTCATCTTTGAGCAACGGGGTTACTCGTAGCGATGAAACCAGTCTCTCGTAAGCGTACGAGTAATGTCGGTCCAAGCCGCTTTAATCCAACAATACCGCGGAATCAAGAAAATACTAAGGAGGGTAGCAAAACGCACATCACCGCCCACAAAAACTTTTGTGTTTTACTCGAGAAGACATTTACGCATGAACCTAGCTCTGATACCACTGTTGGGGAACGTCGCATGAGAAACAAAAAATTTCCTCCGCGCACGAAGACCTATCATGGTGATGTCCATCTACGAGAGGGGATGAGTGATCTACGTACCCTTGTAGACCGTACAGCAGAAGCGTTAGTGAACGCGGTTGATATAGTGGAACGTCCTCATGTCCCTCGATCCGCCCCGCGAACAATCCCGCGATCAGTCCCACGATCTAGTACCGAACGGACGGCACCTCCGCGTTCAGCACACGTACAGCTCGACGATGATCTCGGCCTTCTTGATCCAGCAAGAGAGACGGAGAGGTAGAAGAGTTCTCCGGCAGCGTGACGGTGCTCCGGAGGTTGGTGATGATCTTGTCTCAGCAGGGCTCCGCCCGAGCTCCGCAGAAACGCGATCTTGAGGAAAAACCGTGGAGGTATGTGGTCGGGCTGCCATGGAAAAGTCATCTCAAATCAGCCCTAAAACCTCCGTATATATAGGTGGGAGAGAGGGGGCCATGCCTTGGGGCTCAAGGAGCCCCAAGGGGGTCGGCCGAACCAAGGGGGGGAAGGTCTCCCCCCCCAAACCGAGTTGGACTTGGTTTGGTGGGTGGGAGTCCTTCCTTCCCTTCCCACCTCCTCTTTTTTTTCTTTCTCTTTGATTTTTCTTTCTAATGCGCATAGGGCCCTTTTGGGCTGTCCCACCAGCCCACTAAGGGCTGGTGCGCCACCCTCAAGTCCTATGGGCTTCCTCGGGGTGGGTTGCCCCCCCGGTGAACTTCCGGAACCCATTCTTCATTCCCGGTACATTCCCGGTAACTCCGAAAACCTTCCGGTAATCAAATGAGGTCATCCTATATATCACTCTTTGTTTCCGGACCATTCCGGAAACCCTCGTGACGTCCGTGATCTCATCCGGGACTGTGAACAACATTCGGTAACCAACCATATAACTCAAATACGCATAAAACAACGTCGAACCTTAAGTGTGCAGACCCTGCGGGTTGGAGTACTATGTAGACATGACCCGAGAGACTCCTCGGTCAATATCCAATAGCGGGACCTGGATGCCCATATTGGATCCTACATATTCTACGAAGAACTTATCGTTTGAACCTCAGTGCCAAGGATTCATATAATCCCGTATGTCATTCCCTTTGTCCTTCGGTATGTTACATGCCCCAGATTCGATCGTCAGTATCCGCATACCTATTTCAATCTCGTTTACCGGCAAGTCTCTTTACTCGTTCCGTAATACAAGATCCCGCAACTTACACTAAGTCACATTGCTTGCAAGGCTTGTGTGTGATGTTGTATTACCGAGTGGGCCCCGAGATACCTCTCCGTCACACGGAGTGACAAATCCCAGTCTTGATCCATACTAACTCAACTAACACCTTCGGAGATACCTGTAGAGCATCTTTATAGTCACCCAGTTATGTTGCGACGTTTGATACACACAAAGTATTCCTCCGGTGTCAGTGAGTTATATGATCTCATGGTCATAGGAACAAATACTTGACACGCAGAAAACAGTAGCAACAAAATGACACGATCAACATGCTACGTCTATTAGTTTGGGTCTAGTCCATCACGTGATTCTCCTAATGACGTGATCCAGTTATCAAGCAACAACACCTTGTTCATAATCAGAAGACACTGACTATCTTTGATCAACTGGCTAGCCAACTAGAGGCTTGCTAGGGACAGTGTTTTGTCTATGTATCCACACATGTAAATGAGTCTTCATTCAATACAATTATAGCATGGATAATAAACGATTATCTTGATACAGGAATTATAATAATAACTATATTTATTATTGCCTCTAGGGCATAATTCCAACAACATACCCATATCTGCTTAAGTCATAAGTGAGGGTGAGAACATAACGATAGCCATGATATGTCTCCAACGTATCTATATTTTTTATGCTTTCATGCTATTATCTTGTCAAACTTTGGATGTTTTGCATGCCTTTTATATATTTTTTGGGACTAACTTATTAACTCAATGACAAGTGTCAGTTCCTGTTTTTCCATTATTTTGACCCCTTTCAGAGGAGATTTTGAAACGGAGTCCAAACGGAAGAAAATCCCTGAAAATATTTTTTCTGGAATGGAAGAAGATCGGGGAGCTTGGGAGCCAAGGGAGGGGAGCCACAGGGGCCCCACAAGCCCCCACCCTGCGGCCAGGGGGGAGGCCACGCCATCCAGGCTTGTGGCCCCCCTGATCGACCCCTGACCTAGGGGTTGCGCCTATAAATTCCCTAAAAATCCCAAAAAAATCAGGAGATCATCGCAATCACTTTTCCGCCGCCGCAAGCTTCTGTCTCCGCAAGATCCCATCTGGGGCATGTTCTGGTACCCTGCCGGAGGGGGATTCAGACACGGAGGTCTTCTTCATGAACACCACGACCTCTGCGATGATGCGGGAGTAGTTCACCATAGACCTACGGGTCCATAGCTAGTAACTAGATGGCTTCTTCACTCTCTTGGATCTTCAATACAAAGTTCTCCATGATCTTCATGAAGATCTATCCGATGTAATCTTCTTTTAACGGTGTGTTTGTCGAGATCCGATGAATTGTGGATTTATGATCAGATTATCTATGAATCTTATTTGAGTTTCTTCTGATCTCTCTTATGCATGATTTCATATCCTTGTAATTCTCTTCGAGTTGTGGGTTTTGTCTGCCCAACTAGATGTATGATTCTTGCAATGGGAGAAGTGCTTGGTTTTGGGTTCATACCGTGTGGTGACCTCACCCAGTGACAGAAGGGGTAGCGAGGCACGCATCATGTTGTTGCCATCAAGGGTAAAAAGATGGGGTTTTCATCATTTGTTTGAGATTATCCCTCTACATCATGTCATCTTGCTTAAGGCGTTACTCTATTCGTCATGAACACAATACACTAGATGCATGCTGGATAGCGTTCGATGTGTGGAGTAATAGTAGTAGATGCAGAAAGTATCGGTCTACTTGTCTCGGACGTGATGCCTATATGTATGATCATTGCCTTAGATATCGTCATGACTTTGCGAGGTTCTATCAATTGCTCGACAGTAATTTGTTCACCCACCGTGATATTCGCTATTATGAGAGAAGCCTCTAGTGAACACTATGGCCCCCTGGGCCTACTCCACACCATATTTTCAGCCTTACACTTTTTACTTCGTTGCACTTTCCGCCTTCAGATCTCACTTTGCAAACAATCATGAAGGGATTGACCACCCCTTTGAAGCGTTGGGTGCAAGCTTGTTTGTGTTTGTGCAAGTACTTTGGACTTGACGAGGGCTCCTATTGGATCGATACCTTGGTTCTAAAATTGAGGGAAATACTTACTGCTCCTGTGCTGCATCACCCTTTCCTCTTCAAGGGAAAAACCGAATCAAACTAGAGAAGTAACAAGAAGAATTCCTAAGCGCCAGGGAAGGACTTTTGTTGCCGCAGCAAGCCACCGCGAGCTTCAATGTTCATTGGACGGCATACATCAGTATGTATTATTTCCAACAAGTTGGTTTCTTGCTCCATTGTTCCAGAGAACGGAGTCTTAGTGATCTTGCCCATGAGGCACGGTTCGCACGTGTGAAATGATTCAAAATTAGGAGACTCCAAAAGTCCATCTGTATGGAGTTTCTTCATACGTTTGACACCGATATGACCAAGGCAGCAGTGCCACAAGTATGTGGGACTATCATTATCAACCTTATATCTTTTGGTACTCACAGTATGAATATGTGTAACATCACGTTTGAGATTCATTAAGAATAAGTCATTTACTAGCGGGGCATGACCATAAAACATATCTCTCATATAAATAGAACAACCATTATTCTTAGATCTAAATGAGTAGCCATCTCGCATCAAACGAGATCTCGATACAATGTTCATGCTCAAAGTGGTACTAAATAACAATTATTGAGGTTTAAAACTAATCCCGAAGGTAGATGTAGAGGTAGTGTGCCGACGACGATCACATCGACCTTGGAACCATTCCCGACGCGCATCATCACCTCGTCCTTCGCCAATCTCTGCTTATTCCACAACTCCTGTTTTGAGTTACAAATGTGAGCAACTGCACCGGTATCAAATACCCAGGAGCTACTACGAGCGCTGGTAAGGTACACATCAATAACATGTATATCATATATACCTTTGACGTTGCCGACCTTCTTATCCGCTAAGTACTTGGGCTAGTTCCGCTTCCAGTGACCGTTTCCCTTGCAATAATAGCACTCAGTCTCAGGCTTGGGTCCATTCTTAGGCTTCTTCCCGGCAACTGGTTTACCACGCGCGGCAACTACTTTGCCGTCCTTCTTGAAGTTCTTCTTACCCTTGCCTTTCTTGAAACTAGTGGTCTTATTCACCATCAACACTTGATGTTCCTTTTTGATTTCCACCTCTGCTAATTTCAGCATTGAATACAACTCGGGAATGGTCTTCTCCATCCCCTGCATGTTTTAGTTCATCACAAAGATCTTATAGCTAGGTGGAAGCAACTGGAGGATTCTGTCAATAACCGAGTCATCCGGAAGATTAACTCCCCGCTGGGACAAGAGGTTGTGCAACTCAGACATTTTGAGTATGTGCTCGCTGACAGAACCATTTTACTCCATCTTACAACTGAAGAACTTGTTAGAGACTTCATATCTCTCGACCCGGGCATGAGCTTGGAAAACGATTTTCAGCTCTTGGAACATCTCATATGCTCCATGTTGCTCAAAATGGTTTTGGAGCCCCGGTTCTAAGCTGTAAAGCATGTCGCACTGAACCAGGGAGTAATCATCACTATGCGACTGCCAGGCGTTCATAACGTCTTGAGCCGCTGGGAAAACGGGTGCGTCACCTAGTGGTGCATCAAGTACATATATTTTCTTGGAATCTATGAGGATGAGACTCAAGTTACGGACCCAGTCCATATAGTTTCTTCCATTGCCTTTTAGCTTGGTTTTCTCTAGAAACGCGTTGAAGTTCAAGGGGGCATTGGCGTGGGCCATTGCATCTACAATATAGATTGTAAAGACAATTTTAGACTAAGTTCATGATAATTCAGTTCATCTAATCAAATTATTTATGAACTCCCACTCAGATAGACATTACTCTAGTTATCTAAGTGTTACATGATCCATATCGACTGAGCCGTGTCCAATGATCACGTAAGACATACTAGTCATCAATGGTGAACATCTCCATGTTGATCGTAACCACCATATGACTCATGTTTGACCTATCGGTCTCTCGTGTTCCGAGGCCATGTCTGTACATGCTAGGCTCGTCAAGTCAACCTAAGTGTTTCGCGTGTGTAAATCTGGCTTACACCCGTTGTATGCGAATGTTAGAATCTATCACACCCGATCATCACGTGGTGCTTCGAAACAACGATCCTGCGCAACGGTGCACACTTAGGGGGAACACATTTCTTGAAATTTTTGTGAGGGATCATCTTATTTACTACCATCGTTCTAAGCAAATAAGATGTAATAACATGATAAACATCACATGCAAATCATAAAGTGACACGATATGGCCAATATCATCTTGCCCCTTTGATCTCCATCTTCAGGGCGCGGCATGATCACCATTGTCACCGGCATGACACCATGATGTCCATCATCATGATCTCCATCATTGTGTCTTCATGGAGTCGTCTCGCCAACTATTACTTCTACTACTATGGCTAACGGTTAGCAATAAAGAATAGTAATCACATGGCGTTTTGATTGACACGCGGGTCATACAATAAATTAAGACAACTCCTATGGCTCCTGCCGGTTGTCATACTCATCGACATGCAAGTCATGAATACTATTACAAGAACATGATCAATCTCATACATCACATATATTTCATCACATCCTTTTGGCCATATCACATCACATAGCATACCCTACAAAAACAAGTTAGATGGACTCTAATTGTTGTTGCAAGTTTTACGTGGCTGCTATGGGATTATAGCAAGAACGTTTTGTAACATCCCAATTTTCGTAAATTCGGATGTTAATAGATCATTCATTTGCATCCCACATTTTATGCATCATTGCGTTCCTCTGAAAAATTTTATCGTTATGTGACTGCAGGCAATTTATCGGAGCGGAGATAATATGACTTCTCCCCTGTGAGTTAAAGTCATCATTTTTGATTTTTGCAAATTTTTCCAAACTCCGAATTATTTTAGTCGAGTTTTTTTTTTCGATCGCGTTGTGTGATCCTAGTGCATAAAACTTTTTTTTAGTTGCATTAGGTGGAACTAGGGTTCCTATATATATATTATATATGTATTAGTTGTATATGTATTTTGTTTTCCTAAGTATTCTAGCGCATATATGTATATTAGTACCTACTCTGTTTCTAGTATTTTTGTTAGCTAGGAAAATATTTTTTCTGTTTTGTTTTTTTCTTTTTCTTTCTTTTTGTTGCTGCTGTTTGTTTGTTTTTTAAAAAAAAAAAGGAAAACTGCCAGCCCCCATGCATGCACGCATGCAAGCCTTGCATGCAGCCCCCAAGCCCCTCTCCACGTCTCTCCCTCCCCACGTCTCCTCTTTCCTTTTTTCTTCTCTCCCTCCCCACGTCTACTCCTTCCTATTTTCTCTCCCTTTTCCTTATTTCTCTTTTCCTTCTTTCTCCTCCCTCTCTTTCCTATTTTTCTCTCCCATGATCTCCTTCCCAAAGTTCTCCCTCTCCTTCCTTTCTACTCTCCTCCCCTAAGCCTATATAAACCCCCCCCCACCTCCACCTCTCCCCAACCCTAGCCGCCGTCTCCACCGCCGCCTCCACAAGCCGCCGCCGCCGCCTCACCCCACCGCCGCCCTAGCCACCGCCGCGAGCAGCGGCAGCAGCCCGAAAGCTGCTGCACCTCGGCCTCGCCGCGTAGGAGGAGCCCTCCCCGAACTCTCTCTCCACCGCCGCCTCTTCCCCGCGGAGGAGGAACCTCACCGCCGCCGCCCGACGCCCCACCGCCCGGAGCTACTCCCTCCTTCCTCGCCGGCCATCTCCTTTCTTGCCGGTGCAACACCTCCAGCAGCGGGTAGCAACCTCTCTCTCTCTATTTCATGCACTCCATCTCAGCCATTAGAAGCTTGCCACGTGTGCCTCTCATTAGCACTAGCAGTTTCGTAATTTCTGTCCAGATTTCGAAAACAGAAACTTTCAATCTTGTTTTGATCACAACTTTTTATCCCTACGTCCAATGACATTGATTCTTTTTCCAGTAGCTCAAAAATTTCCTGTAGTTTTTAAAAATATATAATGTTTCTGTGTGTGGAATTTTTAAATATAAGTTAGAGCAGATTTAGTTTAAACACTGTTTTGCCTATTCCAGGAGTTTGAAAAATTATATTGAGTTGATTCTTTTTGCTACTGTTTTCTAGTGATAAAACCTTACTGTGGTAGAATTTTCAGAATTTTCCAAGTATTTTTACTAGTGTTTTCAACAGAAACAAGTTTCTGTCCTACCGACGTGCGATAAAATTCTTTTGCGTAGTCGTTTGCCAATCTTTGCATGTGATGTTATTTTTTTTTCTCGTGGCATGATTGAATTGCTTATGGTGTGCTTTGTGTTTGTATCGGTAGATCATCCGGAGTGCGAAGCGTGTTACTTAGAGACGCTCGAGCAGGACAACTATCATCAAGGCAAGTCATCTTTGATCATGTTATTTTACCTATGTTTTCGATGCATAGTAGATCACCTTCTTTGCCCAATTTGCATGCTGCCTAGGTACTTGGAAACTTTAGTGTAAGAGTAGTATCATGTGGTAGGTACACAACAACCCCGACACTTGGCCCCGGGACGACAATTTCTTAATGCTATGCTTAAGTAGACGGGTTATCGGTTGAGTGTATACCACGAGTGATGCGAGGTTGATATAATAATCAAGACCGGACTAAGACAAGATTTTCAAGACCTCGGACGCAATGCAACACTGGGTGAAGGACGGTTGATCGGCTCCCTGGAAAACCCAGTGGATGCCCGGGATGCTGGAGAGGCCATGTCATCCTGCGGAAAGCTTCACCCAGGCTCAAAGGGACGGACGGAGACTTCAAGACTCAAGGCTTACCTGCACAGCCACAAGTCATTATGGGCTCTGGCTTGGTTGGACAACGCGGCGACTCTGGACAGGCGGTGCTAGCAGATGTAGACGAACGGTAGGAATGGATGGGCACCGACAGGGATTCAGAGGGACCCGTTGAAAGACCATGTTTTGATCATCCGGTCTTCAAACACCCTGAAGTGCGAGGACAAACCCGGAGGCGATCAAATCTTGTGGGGAATGTGTGCAAAACTCTGCAGAGTACTCAACCTAATCGATTAGCCGTGTCCACGGTCATGGACAACTTGAGCCGAAGGCATTGAATTTCCCCTGAACTCTCGACACAACTTAATAATGATGTGGGTGTTAACAACTATTCGGGTACGAGAATTGGTTGGCGGAACCATCTCGTTAACAACAAACTATGTAGTAATATTTTGCTTTCAAACCCTTTTGTTGTAGGATAAAACTAGCTTTATGCAAAAACTTAGCTCCACCGGCCAGATATGCATGTAGAGATAGTGATTATTTTACTCCCTCTCTTGATGATTTGCCAGCATATTCAATATGCTGACCTACACGGCTGCAACGTATCATGTTGCAGAGTACTTTTCCGACCAGGAGTGAGGCTACGGTTCTACGCTCAGCGACATGCCCTTGGAGTCGGATGGACTCGTCTACCTGATGCTTCCGCTTAGTCTTCGTTAGATAATCTCATGAGTTGGCCTTCAGCCACTTTATTGTACTCCGTTATTGTAATAAGGTACTCTTTATGAGATTTCGATTAATAAAGCTGTGTGATTGCACTCTTGAATATATACATTATGTACTGTGTGTGTACCAGCATGATCTTGGGATGGTACAGAAACACCAGAGGCTTGACTCGTTGAGTCGGGTCGCTACAGAAATGGTATTCAGAGCACACGCTGACCTTAGGACGTAACCTCTAGGAATGGAAAAGCCTTAGGAAGAAAACTATTTTCTCTAAAATCTTCTATTTTCTCTTCTGATCATTTCTGACTTCTCTCCGATTTTCCAATGTTTAGATGGCCACCTTCATCCCTGTTATGTTCACGGAGTTTTGCCAGCCCGACGCCACTATGCCGTTCGGAAAAGAGCTGGTGCAGATCACCAAAGACTTGAGGATTGCTGTGCCGACTATCACAGGGAAGCCAACTTCATCTTACCCGGAGGATTCACGCTACAGGATCGAGGTGCATATTCCCGGAAGGACATTCGAGCCGCGCACTGAGCCGATGGATTTCAAGTTCATCGCACCCAGCTGGATTCTCGGAAGGGACATGGCGATCCATTGTGCACTCGGACGTATCAAGGATAAATACAAAGGCTGCCCTATTTCTCCAGACCTATTCGTTGTATCCTAGAGAAATGAAGACGGAGACATCATCTCAAGCAAGACCAACGACGCTCTCTTATCTTATGCCCAGACCTTGGAGAAGCACAGCGTAACTCTAGAGTATCACGCGATCAAGGACGCCAAGAAGATCAAGCAACTGTCACTCCGCGAGCTTGAGCTTGAAGATGCAGCCCAGGAAGCCCACTATGAGCATGAGCTGGAAGTGAAGGACTTTCTGGAGCGGATCGAGAAGCTGAAGACTCGAGTTCCATACCTGGAGGAGGAACTGGACATGGGCGAGAACCTTCACCCCGAAGGAGACGTAGCCCCCGTGATCAGCAACGACGAGGACTATGAAGAAAGCTCCACCGAAGGACCCGACACTATGCTATTTTGAGGAGGACACTTAGACTAGACCACCAATTTTTACTTTATCGTTTTACGTTTTGGGCCGATGTTTAGGATTATCGATTTTGTATCCTCGTGTGAACCTTTGTGATGTTTGAATAAAATGTGTGGTGTGATATTTGTGTGTTGCATTCATATGGGTAGTGTAATTCCTCTAGACCATTGTTCTATGCTAATCTCACCCCTCTACAAACATCAGATGCCTCCAAGACGCGCCCCTACCTCCAACTTTCCGCCGGAACTCACCCAGTTGATCCAGCAACAAAACACCCTGATGCAACTGATCATCCAGAACCAGAACAACAACAACCATCATCCACCCCAGGCCGACAACCTTACCCGTTTTCTGAGGTTGAACCCTCCAACTTTCTCCAGCAGCATTGAGCCCATTGTGGCAGATGATTGGCTTCGCAAGATGGAGCGTGAGCTCGTCACCGCTGGTTGTTCTGAAGCTGAGAAGGTGCGTTTTGCCGCGCATCAACTTGAAGGCCCTGCAGCTGCTTGGTGGGAGAACTACACCACCACTTATCCCATTGCTGGAGTCACTTGGGAGCAATTCAAGCAAGCCTTCCGCACCGCGCATGTCTCAGCTGGTGCAATGAGTCTGAAGAAGCGTGAGTTTCGCAACTTACGCCAGGGGAGTCGCACTGTGGCCCAGTACGTTGATGATTTCAGCATGCTCGCCCGTTATGCACCCGGAGATGTGGCCGATGATGCGGCCAAGCAGGAAAAGTTCTTGGAAGGACTGAATGATGAGCTGAGCATTCAGTTGATGGTAGCCACCTTCAACAACTACCAGGAGCTGGTTGATAAGGCCCTCATCTTGGAGGGGAAACATCAGCAGATGGAGAACCGCAAACGAAAGTATGGGGTTGGAAAGTTCAACTCCCGCACTCAGCAGAAGCCTCGCTACACCCCCTACTCAGGGAATACCGGGACTGGATCCGGTAAGTTTGGTGGACATGTTCAGCATAACCACCCTATGCACAACCATGGAGGCCACAACCATGGAGGAAATGGGAATCACCGCAACAACAACAACTTCAAGAATGGCGGTACTGGCACTCAGCAGAATTCAACTCCAGCTCAGAAGGATCTGACTCACACCACTTGCTTCAAGTGTCAGAAGAAGGGACACTATGCCACTGATTGTCCCCAGAACAAGCAGGGAAATGGAAACGGCAACGGCAACGGCAACGGCAACTCTGCAGCAAAGAAGCCCAATCCTTTTCCTCGAGCTCAGGTGAACCACATTGATGTGGAAGAGGTCTATGATCACCCCGATACTGTGGTTGGTAAGTTTTTGCTAAATTCACATCCAGTATTGGTACTTTTTGATTCTGGTGCAACGCATTCATTCATATCAAGGGTAGTTGTGGAAAAGTATAGTTTGCCAACTAGAACCCTCAGCCAACCTATTAAGGTCAGTTCCCCAGGAGGCATGATGACAGCCGGGATAGGATGCCATGCTTTGAGTCTCAACATCGGGAACCATAATTTCCCCACCGACCTCATCGTATTAGAGTCCCAGGGATTGGATGTAATCCTAGGCATGGATTGGATGGCCAAGTATGAAGGTAATATCGATTGTGCCCTTAAGTCTATTTTGCTCACCACCCCCGAGCAGAAGCGGATTAAGTACGTGTCTCAGCGCCCGACACGGAGTAAGCGAGTAAACTCTCTCACGGGAGTAGTCCAGGAGGAGGTACCAATCGTACAGGAGTATCCAGATGTATTTCCGGAGGAATTGCCGGGCATGCCACCCGATAGAGAGATTGAGTTCTTGATTGAGCTATTACCCGGAACAACACCGATATCCAAGAGACCTTATCGGATGCCCACAAATGACTTGATAGAAATCAAGAAGCAAATTAAGGAGTTGTTGGACAAAGGGTATATTCGCCCAAGTTCTTCACCTTGGGGAGCCCCAGTGCTCTTAGTTGAAAATAAGGACAAGTCCTTAAGAATGGTTGTCGATTATCGTGCATTGAACGATGTGACCATCAAGAACAAGTACCCCTTGCCGATGATCAACGATCTGTTTGATCAGTTAGTTGGAGCTCGCATATTCTCAAAGATCGATCTTCGATCCGGGTATCATCAGTTGAAGATTCGTGAACAGGATATACCCAAGACAGCCTTTACCACTCGGTACGGCTTGTATGAGTACACGGTCATGTCATTTGGACTGACTAATGCTCCGGCATATTTTATGAATCTGATGAACAAGGTATTTATGGAGTACTTGGACAAGTTTGTCGTGGTGTTCATCGATGACATACTGATATTCTCCAAGAACGAAGAGGAACACAAGGAACATCTGCGTCTAGTTCTGGAGAAGCTTCGAGAGCATAAGCTATATGCAAAGTTCAGCAAATGTGAGTTTTGGTTGAAGGAAGTCGGATTTCTCGGACATGTCATCTCAGGAGAAGGCATAGCAGTGGACCCTGCCAAGGTCGCAGCAGTCACCGAATGGGTAGCACCCACTTCAGTCAAGGAGATCCGCAGTTTCCTCGGACTTGCCAGATATTACCGGAGGTTCATTGAGAATTTCTCAAAGATTGCCAAGCCCATGACAGAGTTATTGAAGAAGGAATCCAAGTATGTTTGGACTGAGGATTGTGAAACCAGTTTTCAAGAGCTGAAGAAACGTCTTGTGACAACCCCAGTGCTGATATTGCCGAACATTCAGAAGGATTTCCAGGTTTATTGTGACGCTTCTCGTCAAGGACTTGGAGGAGTGCTCATGCAAGAAGGCAAAGTTGTAGCCTATGCATCCAGACAGCTCAGACCTCATGAGTTCAATTATGCCACACATGACTTGGAACTAGCAGCCGTAGTGCACGCACTCAAGACCTGGAGACATTTCCTGATCGGAAACAGTTGTGATGTTTACACTGATCACAAGAGCCTGAAATATATCTTCACGCAGAAGGAGTTGAACCTCAGACAAAGGCGATGACTAGAGTTGATCAAGGACTATGACATGAGATTGCATTATCACCCAGGCAAGGCAAATGTTGTAGCCGATGCGTTGAGCCGCAAGAGTTATGTGAACACGCTCACAGCGGGAGGATTACCCCAGGAGTTAGTCGATGATCTCCGAGAGCTCAAATTGGAGATAGTTCCAAGAGGATTTGTTGCCACTTTGGAAATTCAGTCTACTTTGACGGAAAAGATCCGTGAAGCACAGAAAGCTGACAAAGAGATAGCTGAGATTAAGCAGAAAATGGAAGACGGGAAAGCTAAAGGTTTTCGTGAGGATGAACACGGAACTTTATGGTTTGAGGATAGCATCTATGTGCCCAATGATCCCGAACTCAGGAAGTTGATACTTCAGGAGGCTCATGATTCCCCGTACTCGATACACCCCGGTAACACCAAGATGTATCTGGATCTGAAAGAAAGTTTCTGGTGGACAGGGTTGAAGAAAGACATTGCCGAGTACGTAGCTATATGCGATGTTTGTCAGCGAGTAAAAGCCGAGCATCAGAAGCCAGCAGGTTTGCTCCAACCTCTGCCGATACCCGAATGGAAATGGGAAAAGCTTGGTATGGACTTCATCACAGGATTACCTCGGACCCGTTCTGGCTATGATTCTATTTGGGTTGTGGTCGATTGGTTGACCAAGGTAGCTCACTTCATTCCGGTGAAGACTACCTACACTAGTGCCAAGCTGGCCAAGATTTATATGACGAGGATCGTATGTCTGCACGGAGTACCAAAGAGCATTGTGTCTGATAGAGGGACTCAGTTCACATCAAAATTTTGGCACCAACTGCACGAAACCTTGGGAACAAGATTGGAGTTCAGCACAGCACTTCACCCGCAGACAGATGGACAGACCGAGAGAGTTAATCAAATTCTGGAAGACATGTTGAGAGCTTGCGCACTAGACTATGGGTCTAGTTGGGATGACAATTTACCGTATGCCGAGTTCTCATACAACAACAGCTACCAGACCAGTCTGAAGATGGCCCCTTTCGAAGCTCTATACGGAAGGAGGTGCAGAACACCATTGACGTGGGATGGAGTTGGCGACCGACAACTTTTTGGTCCCGACCTCATCCGAGATTCTGAAGAGAAGGTCAAGCTTATTCGTGACCGACTCAAGATAGCTCAGTCCAGGCAGAAGAGTTATGCCGACAGCAAACGCAAGGAAGTAACATACGAAGTGGGAGATCGAGCATATCTTCGGGTGTCTCCACTTCGAGGAATCAAGAGATTCGGTGTGAAAGGAAAACTAGCACCACGTTTCATTGGCCCCTACAAAATTCTTGAACGTAGAGGCGAAGTCGCATACAAACTAGAACTGCCGGAAGGATTGTCCGGAGTTCATGATGTCTTCCATGTTTCCCAGTTGAAGAAATGCCACGCTGAGATAGCCGATGTTCCGTTGAGAGATACAGTGCCCCTAGAGGCCATACAACTTGACAGTGATCTGACATATGAGGAGAAACCCGTCCGAATTCTCGAGACCGCCAACAGAGTTACCCGCAGCAAGATCATCAAGTTCTGCAAGGTGTTGTGGAGCCACCACACCGAGGAAGAAGCCACCTGGGAACGAGAAGAGGATCTTCGTCGAGACCAGCCGCACCTATTTTCTAGTCAACCCGAATCTCGAGGGCGAGATTCATCTTAAGGTGGGTAGGTTTGTCACATCCCAATTTTCGTAAATTCGGATGTTAATAGATCATTCATTTGCATCCCACATTTTACGCATCATTGCGTTCCTCTGAAAATTTTTATCGTTATGTGACTGCAGGCAATTTATCGGAGCGGAGATAATATGACTTCTCCCCTGTGAGTTAAAGTCATCATTTTTGATTTTTGCAAATTTTTCCAAACTCCGAATTATTTTAGTCGAGTTTTTTTTTTCCGATCGCGTTGTGTGATCCTAGTGCATAAAACTTTTTTTAGTTGCATTAGGTGGAACTAGGGTTCCTATATATATATTATATATGTATTAGTTGTATATGTATTTTGTTTTCCTAAGTATTCTAGCGCATATATGTATATTAGTACCTACTCTGTTTCTAGTATTTTTGTTAGCTAGGAAAATATTTTTTCTGTTTTGTTTTTTTCTTTTTCTTTATTTTTGTTGCTTCTGTTTGTTTGTTTTTCAAAAAAAAAAGGAAAACTGCCAGCCCCCATGCATGCACGCATGCAAGCCTTGCATGCAGCCCCCAAGCCCCTCTCCACGTCTCTCCCTCCCCACGTCTCCTCTTTCCTTTTTTCTTCTCTCCCTCCCCACGTCTACTCCTTCCTATTTTCTCTCCCTTTTCCTTATTTCTCTTTTCCTTCTTTCTCCTCCCTCTCTTTCCTATTTTTCTCTCCCATGATCTCCTTCCCAAAGTTCTCCCTCTCCTTCCTTTCTACTCTCCTCCCCTAAGCCTATATAAACCCCCCCCCCACCTCCACCTCTCCCCAACCCTAGCCGCCGTCTCTCCACCGCCGCCTCCACAAGCCGCCGCCGGCGCCTCACCCCACCGCCGCCCTAGCCACCGCCGCGAGCAGCGGCAGCAGCCCGAAAGCTGCTGCACCTCGGCCTCGCCGCGGAGGAGGAGCCCTCCCCGAACTCTCTCTTCACCGCCGCCTCTTCCCCGCGGAGGAGGAACCTCACCGCCGCCGCCCGACGCCCCACCGCCCGGAGCTACTCCCTCCTTCCTCGCCGGCCATCTCCTTTCTTGCCGGTGCAACACCTCCAGCAGCGGGTAGCAACCTCTCTCTCTCTATTTCATGCACTCCATCTCAGCCATTAGAAGCTTGCCACGTGTGCCTCTCATTAGCACTAGCAGTTTCGTAATTTCTGTCCAGATTTCGAAAACAGAAACTTTCAATCTTGTTTTGATCACAACTTTTTATCCCTACGTCCAATGACATTGATTCTTTTTCCAGTAGCTCACAAATTTCCTGTAGGTTTTAAAAATATATAATGTTTCTGTGTTTGGAATTTTTAAATATAAGTTAGAGCAGATTTAGTTTAAACACTGTTTTGCCTATTCCAGGAGTTTGAAAAATTATATTGAGTTGATTCTTTTTGCTACTGTTTTCTAGTGATGAAACCTTACTGTGGTAGAATTTTCAGAATTTTCCAAGTATTTTTACTAGTGTTTTCAACAGAAACAAGTTTCTGTCCTACCGACGTGGGATAAAATTCTTTTGCGTAGTCGTTTGCCAATCTTTGCATGTGATGTTATTTTTTTTTCTCGTGGCATGATTGAATTGCTTATGGTGTGCTTTGTGTTTGTATCGGTAGATCATCCGGAGTGCGAAGCGTGTTACTTAGAGACGCTCGAGCAGGACAACTATCATCAAGGCAAGTCATCTTTGATCATGTTATTTTACCTATGTTTTCGATGCATAGTAGATCACCTTCTTTGCCCAATTTGCATGCTGCCTAGGTACTTGGAAACTTTAGTGTAAGAGTAGTATCATGTGGTAGGTACACAACAACCCCGACACTTGGCCCCGGGACGACAATTTCTTAATGCTATGCTTAAGTAGACGGGTTATCGGTTGAGTGTATACCACGAGTGATGCGAGGTTGATATAATAATCAAGACCGGACTAAGACAAGATTTTCAAGACCTCGGACGCAATGCAACACTGGGTGAAGGACGGTTGATCGGCTCCCTGGAAAACCCAGTGGATGCCCGGGATGCTGGAGAGGCCATGTCATCCTGCGGAAAGCTTCACCCAGGCTCAAAGGGGCGGACGGAGACTTCAAGACTCAAGGCTTACCTGCACAGCCACAAGTCATTATGGGCTCTGGCTTGGTTGGACAACGCGGCGACTCTGGACAGGCGGTGCTAGCAGATGTAGACGAACGGTAGGAATGGATGGGCACCGACAGGGATTCAGAGGGACCCGTTGAAAGACCATGTTTTGATCATCCGGTCTTCAAACACCCTGAAGTGCGAGGACAAACCCGGAGGCGATCAAATCTTGTGGGGAACGTGTGCAAAACTCTGCAGAGTACTCAACCTAATCGATTAGCCGTGTCCACGGTCATGGACAACTTGAGCCGAAGGCATTGAATTTCCCCTGAACTCTCGACACAACTTAATAATGATGTGGGTGTTAACAACTATTCGGGTACGAGAATTGGTTGGCGGAACCATCTCGTTAACAACAAACTATGTAGTAATATTTTGCTTTCAAACCCTTTTGTTGTAGGATAAAACTAGCTTTATGCAAAAACTTAGCTCCACCGGCCAGATATGCATGTAGAGATAGTGATTATTTTACTCCCTCTCTTGATGATTTGCCAGCATATTCAATATGCTGACCTACACGGCTGCAACGTATCATGTTGCAGAGTACTTTTCCGACCAGGAGTGAGGCTACGGTTCTACGCTCAGCGACATGCCCTTGGAGTCGGATGGACTCGTCTACCTGATGCTTCCGCTTAGTCTTCGTTAGATAATCTCATGAGTTGGCCTTCAGCCACTTTATTGTACTCCGTTATTGTAATAAGGTACTCTTTATGAGATTTCGATTAATAAAGCTGTGTGATTGCACTCTTGAATATATACATTATGTACTGTGTGTGTACCAGCATGATCTTGGGATGGTACAGAAACACCAGAGGCTTGACTCGTTGAGTCGGGTCGCTACACGTTTCTTACCTACGTCATAGCCACAACGGTGATATGCCAGTTGCTATTTACCCTTCATAAGGACCCTCTTCATCGAATCTGATCTGACTAAAGTGGGAGAGACAGACACCTGCTAGCCACCTTATGCAACAAGTGCATGCCAGGCGGTGGAACCAGTCTCACGTAAGAGTACGTGTAAAATCGGTCCGGGCCGCTTCATCCCACAATGTCGCCGAATCAAGATAGGACTAGTAACGGTAAGCAAATTGACCAAATCATCGCCCACAACCACTTGTGTTGTACTCAAGAATCTACGCATAGACCTAGCTCATGATGCGATTGTTGGGTAACGTAGTAATAATTCAAAAATATTCCTACGTGTCACCAAGATCAATCTAGGAGATGCTAGCGACCAGAGAGGGAGAGCATCTTCATACCGTTGAAGATCGCTAAGCGGAAGCGTTACTATGAACGCGATCGATGGAGTCGTACTCATGACGATCCGATACAAGCACCGAACGAGTGGTGCCTCCACGTTCAACACACATACAACCCAGGGACGTCTCCTCCTTCTTAATCCAGCAAGGGGAAGGAGAAGTTGAGGGAGAGCTCCGGTAGCACGACGGCACGGTGGCGGTGGAGCTTGTGGTTCTCCGGTAGGGCTTCGCCAAGCGCCGCGGAGGAGGAGAAGTGGAGAGGTTGGGTTGTGCCAAGGGGAGAAGTTCAGGGTATGCGCAACCCTCCCAACCCTCCTCTATTTATAGGAGGAAGGTGAGAGGGGCCCGGCCACCCTAGGAAACCCTAGGAGGGGGTGGCGATAGTTCTAGGGGTAGCTTGCCTCCCAAGTTGGAGGGAGGCAGCCCCACGCCCTAGGGTTTTTGCACTATGCGCCTTGGGCCTCTTTGGTGGCTCGCACCAGCCCATCAGGGAGCTGGTTCCCTCCCACTTTCGGCCCATGTGGCCCTCCGGGACAGGTGGACCCCCGGTACCCTTTCGGTGGTCCCGATACAATACCGATAAACCCCGAAACCTTTCCGGTGACCGAAACTGGACTTCCCATATATAAATCTTCACCTCGAGACTATTCCAGAACTCCTTGTGACGTCCGAGATCTCGTCCGAGACTCCGAACAACTTTCGGTAACCACATATACAATTCCCATTATAACTCTACTTTCACCGAACCTTAAGTGTGTAGACCCTACGGGTTCGGGAACCATGCAGACATGACCGAGACACCTCTCTGACCAGTAACCAATAGCGGGATCTGTATACCCATATTGGATCCCATATATTCCACGATGATATCATCGGATGAACGACGATGTCAAGGATTCACTCAATCCCGTATGCAATTCCCTTTGTCTATCGGTATGATACTTGCCCTAGATTCGATCGTCGGTATCCCTATACCTTGTTCAATCTCGTTACCGACAAGTCTCTTTACTCGTTCCGTAACACATGATCCCATGGCTAACTCCTTAGTCACATTGAGCTCATTATGATGATGTATTATCGAGTGGGCCCAGAGATACTTCTCCATCACACGGAGTGACAAACCCCAGCCTTGATTCGTACCAACCCAACAAACACTTTCGGAGATACATGTAGTGCACCTTTATTATAACCCAGTTACGTTGTGATGTTTGATACACCCAAAGAATTCCTACGGTATCCGGGAGTTGCACAATCTCATGTTCTAAGGAAATGATACTTGACATTAGAAAAGCTCTAGCAGACGAACTACATGATCTTGTGCTATGCTTAGGATTGGATCTTGTTCATCGCATCATTCTCCTAATGATGTGATCCCGTTAGGAACGATATCCAATGTCCATGGCCAGGAAAACGTGACCATCTATATATTGATCAACGAGCTAGTCAACTAGAGGCTCACTAGGGACATGTTGTGGTCTATGTATTCACACATGTATTACGGTTTCCGGTTAATACAATTATACCATGAACAATAGACAATTATCATGAATAAGGAAAAATAATAATAACCATTTTATTATTGCCTCTAGGGCATATTTCCAACAACTACATCTGTTTGTTATGCTTTCGTATGCACAGAGGTATTATTTTCATTTGAGGACATGCCTCCCTCTTTGACTCTTGCTGTCATTAACATTTTGTAGGAGTTCACTGACGTCTTTCCACAAGACGTGCCACTAGTATTACCACCTATTAGAGGGATTGAGCATGGGGTTGACTTAATTCCTGGTGCATTGCCACCCAATGATGCACCATACCGCACCAATCCAGAGGAGCCGAACGAGATTATGTGTCAAGTACAGGAGCTTCTCGACTAAGGTTATACACGCGAATCTCTTAGTCCTTTTGCTATTCCTCTTATTCTAGTGCCGAAAAAGGATGGTACATCGCGTATGTGTGTTGATTTTAGAGGCATTAATAATATTTCTATTCGTCATTGTCATCCAATTCCTAGGCTAGATGATATGCTTGATGAATTAAGTGGCTCTACAATTTTCTCCAAAGTTGATTTGCGTAGTGGATACCATCAAATTCGCATGAAATTAGGAGATGAATGGAATTTAAAACTAAGTTTGGATTATATGAGTGGTTAGTTATGCCTTTTGGGTTAACTAATGCACCTAGCACTTTCATGAGATTAATGAATGAAGTTTTACTTGCTTTCATTGGACGATTTGTGGTAGTCTACTTTGATGATATACATAGTAGATCTTTGGAGGAACACTTGGATCATTTGCGTGCTGTTTTTATTTCTCTACGTGATGCATGTTTGTTTGGTAACCTTGGGAAGTGCACCTTTTGCACCGATCGAGTATCTTTTCTTGGCTATGTTGTTACTCCACAGGAAATTGATGTTGATAAAGCCAAGATTGAAGCTATTGAGAGTTGGCCGCAGCCCAAAATGGTCACACAAGTGATGAGTTTTCTTGGACTCGCCGGGTTTTATAGGCATTTTGTGAGAGATTTCCGCACCATTGCTACACCTCTCAATGAGCTTACAAAGAAGGATGTGCCTTATGCTTGGGGTACCGCAAAGGAAGAAGCCTTCACAGTTTTGAAAGATAAGTTAACACATGCTCCTTTACTCCAACTTCCTGATTTTAATAAGACTTTCGAGATTGAATGTGATGCTAGTAGAATTGGATTATGAGGTGTGTTATTACAAGATGGTAAACCTGTTGCATACTTTTCTGGAAAATTGAGTGGGCCTAGTCTGACTTATTCTACTTATGATAAGGAATTATATGCTCTTGTTCGGACTTTGGAAACATGGCAACATTATTTATGGCCCAAAGAATTTGTCATACATTCTCATCATGAATCTTTGAAGCATATTAAAATTCAAGCAAAATTGAACCGTAGACATGCTGAATGGGTTGAATTCATTGAGACTTTCCCGTACGTCATTAAACACAAGAAGAGTAAAGAAAATGTTATTCTGATGCATTGTCTCGTCGTTATATTATGCTTTCACAACTTGACTTTAAAATATTTGGTTTGGAGACCATGAAAGATCGATATGTTCATGATGTTGATTTTAAAGATGTGTCCGAGAATTATAATGAAGGGAGAACATGGAAAAAGTTCATCATTAATGATGGATTTGTGTTCCGTGCTAACAAGCTATGCATTCGAGCTAGCTCCATTTGTATTTGTTTTGTTACAGGAGGCGCATGGAGGAGGATTGATGGGACACTTTGGCATAAAGAAGACGAAGGACGTACTTGCTACACATTTCTTTTGGCCAAAGATGCAACATGATGTTGAGCATTTTGTTGCTCGCTGCACGACATGTCAAAAAGCTAAGTCACGACTCAATCCTCATGGTTTATATATGCATTTGCATGTACCTAGTGTTTCTTGGGAGAATCTATCTATGGACTTTATTTTCGGTTTACCTTGAACAAAGAAGGGGAGGGATATCATATTTGTTGCCGTGGACAGATTTTGAAAAATGGCACACTTTATACATGTCAAAAAGTGATGATGCTGGTAATGTGGCTGATTTGTTCTTTCGTGAAATTATTCGCTAGAATGGTGTGCCAAATACGATTGTTTCACATCGTGCTGCTAAATTTCGTAGCCACTTTGGGAGATGTTTATGGGCTAAGTCGGGGACAAAACTGCTTTTTAGTTCTACATGTCACCCCCAAACTAATGGACAAACTAAAGTAGTCAATAGACCATTGTCTAGTATGCTTTGGGTTGTTTTGAAGAAAAACCTGAAAATGTTGGAAGAATGGTGGCCTCATATTGAATTTGCTTATAATCGTTCGCTGCATTCTACTACTAAGACGTGCCCTTTTGAAATTGTGTATGGTTTCTTACCTAGTGCACCTATTGATTTGTTACCTCTTCCATCTTCGAAGAAGGTTAATTTTGATGTTAAAGAACGTGCTGATTTGGTATTAAAGATGCGTGAGTTAACTAACGAAAACATCGAGCGTATGAGTGCTAAATATAAACTTGCTGGAGATAAGGGTAGAAACATGTTGTCTTTGCACTAAGAGATCTTGTTTGATTGCATTTGCGTAAGGATAGGTTTCCTGATTTGTGCAAGTCAAAGCTAATGCCACGTGCTGATGGTCCTTTCAAGGTATTAGAGAAAATAAATGATAATGCACATAGACTTGAGCTGCCTGCAGATTTTGGGATTAGTCCCAGTTTTAACATTGCAGATTTGAAGCCATATTTGGGTGAGGAAGATGAGCTTCCGTCGAGGACGACATCAGTTCAAGAAGGGGAGGATGATGAGGACATCAACACCACTCTTACACCCACAGCCCCAGATGCTATACATACTAGACCAGTTATTAGAGCTCGCGCACACCAGCTGAATTACCATGTACTTCCGTTTCTTGGAAATCCTTCTAATGTTCATCAACATAAGATACTGCCTAAGTTAGATACTTTTGTTGTACTTATGAATAAAGGATCTAGCATGGACAAGAAGGATATCCGCTGGAGCGGGATCAAACATGGAGAAGAAGGTGCATGCACAGGAAAGAACAATGGAGCTTCCACTCATGATTTTCACACTTTGAAACCACCATAAGGAGAGCATGAAGGCTTGGATGAAATATTCAAGAAGCCGCTTTATAAACGCCCATAGGATATTATAGGTGCTTCGCCACCTCATTTTTATACCAGGCCCACGTAATTTTGAAACACCATATTATAGGCTATTTTTAGAGTCCGTGTGTGTGGGGAAACTAAGTTAGGGTCGATTATGGACCCCTCCTCCAAGGGGTCATGGAATTCCTCCTCTATCCCCCCATATATACAACCCTTAGGGCGCCGTTTAGACTTGGGTTTTGTTTAGATTACATGTTTTCCATAGCTGCAACTTCGCATTCTTCGTTTGTGTTCCACGACTAGACAAAGGCGTGAGAGAACCCCACTTTCATCCAGAAAGCTTTCCTCTTATATTCGCAATATCCACATTGCAATCTTAGTTTCTTGATTGTTCTTTGTTTGCGTGTAGGAAACAGACCCTCGTGGTCAGGCTGATCGTGCGCCGGCGTGGTCAATGAACCTCTCGGATTTGGTTTAGCGATTGCTAAGGCGCGACGTCCTTACACGTTCGTAGTCGGATCGTAAAAGTCTACTCCACCAAAACGATAACTACCTTCTCATCGAAAGATAGAGACAACTTTGCCTCCATCATCCCCCTTCCCAAGCACTCTCCTTCTCCCCTCTCCCTCTTGCGCGAGCCCGCCCGAGAGCGGCCGACACTGCGCCACCGCCGTTGTCACGCAGTGGAGCCATCCTGAGCTGTGCCCGGTCATCCAGTAGCACTGTGCGGTCCCCTTCTTCCTCTAGGCTGCAAGATCGATGCTGCGGGAACAAAAGTCTTTCCCTGGCGCTTAGGAATTCTTCTTGTTACTTCTCTGGTTTGCGTCGCTTTTTCACTTGAAGAGGAAAGGGTGATGCAGCACAGGAGCAGTAAGTATTTCCCTTAGTTTAAGAACCAAGGTATCGATCCAAAAGGAGGGCCTCGTCAAATCCAAAGTACCTGCACAAACACAAACAAGCTTTCACCCAACGCTTCAAAGGGGTTGTCAATCCCTTCAAGATTGTTTGCAAAGTGAGATCTGAAGGCGGAAAGTGCAACGAAGTAAAAAGTTTAAGGCTGAAAATATGGTGTGGAGTAGACCCTGGGGGCCATAGTGTTCACTAGAGGCTTCTCTCATAATTGCGAATATCACGGTGGGTGAACAAATTACTGTCGAGCAATTGATAGAACCGCGCAAAGTCATGACGATATCTAAGGCAATGATCATACATATAGGCATCACGTCCGAGACAAGTAGACCGATACTTTCTGCATCTACTACTATTACTCCACACATCGACCGCTATCCAGCATGCATCTAGTGTATTGAGTCCATGACGAATAGAGTAACGCCTTAAGCAAGATGACATGATGTAGAGGGATAATCTCAAACCAATGATGAAAACCCCATCTTTTTACCCTTGATGGCAACAACACGATGCGTGCCTTGCTACCCCTTCTGTCACTTGGTGAGGTTACCGCACGGTATGAACCCAAAATCAAGCACTTCTCCCATTGCAAGAATCATAGATCTAGTTGGCCAGAAAAAACCCACAACTCGAATAGAATTACAAGGATATGAAATGATGCATAAGAGAGATCAGAAGAAACTCATATAAGATTCATAGATAATCAGATCATAAATCCACAATTCATTGGATCTCGACAAACACACCGCAAAAGAAGATTACATCGGATAGATCTCCATGCAGATCACGGAGAACTTTGTATTGAAGATCCAAGAGAGAGAAGAAGCCATCTAGTTACTAGCTATGGACCCGTAGGTCTATGGTGAACTACTCACGCATCATCGGAGAGGTCATGGTGTTGATCAAGAAGCCCTCCGGGTCTGAATCCCCCTCCGGCGGGGCACCAGAACGTGCCCCAAATGGGATCTTGCGGAGATAGAAGCTTGCGGCGGCAGAAAAGTGATTGCGATGATCTCCTGATTTTTTTGGGATTTTTGGGGAATTTATAGGCGCAACCCCTAGGCCAGGGGGCTCTCAGAGGGCCCACAAGCCTAGATGACGTGGCCTCCCCCTGGCCGCGGGGTGGGGGCTTGTGGGGCCCCTGTGGCTCCCCTGCCTTGGCTCCCAAGCTCCCCGATATTCTTCCGTTCTAGAAAAAATATTTTCTGGGATTTTCTTCCGTTTGGACTCCGTTTCAAAATTTCCTCCGAAAGGGGTCAAAAACATGGAAAAAACAGGAACTGGCAGTGAGTTAATAAGTTAGTCCCAAAAAATATATAAAAGGCATGCAAAACATCCAAAGTTTGACAAGATAATAGCATGAAACCATAAAAAATTATAGATACGTTGGAGACTTATCAAGCATCCCCAAGCTTAACTCCTGCTCGTCCTCGAGTAGGGAAGTGATAAAGAATGAATTTTTTATGTGGAATGCTACCTAGCATAGATTTCCTTTGCAACTTTTTTCACGTGGCATGAATGTTCAGATCCGTAAGATTCAAAATAATAGTTTGCTATTGACATGAAAACAATAATACTTCAAGCAAACTAGCAAAGTAATCATGAACTTTCAAAATAACAAGGCCAAAGAAAGTTATCCCTACGAAATCATATAGTCTGGCTATGCTCCATCATCCTCACACAACTAATGTAAATCATGCACAACCCCGGTATTGGCCAAGTAATTGTTTTCACACTCTTACTTTCTCAAACTTTTTATAACTACCACGCAATACATGAGCACGAGCCATGGATATAGCACTATAGGTGGAATAGAGTGTGGTGGTGGTTGTGAGACAAAAAGGAGGAGATCGTCACACTGACTCGGCGTATCAATAGGCTATGGAGATGCCCATTAATAGATATCAATGTGAATGAGTAGGGATTGCTATACAAAGGATGCACTCGAGCTATAAGTATGTGAAAGCTCAAAAGGAAAAATAGCGGGTGTGCATCCAACTTGCTTGCTCACGAAGACCTAGGGCAATTTTGAGGAAGCCCATCATTGGAATATACAAGCCAAGTTATATAATGAAGATTCCCACTAGCATATGGTAGTGACAAAGCAAGAGGCTCTCAATCATGAAGAACATGGTGCTATCTTGAAGCACAAGTGTGGAAAAAGATAGTAGCATTGTCCCTTCTCTCTTTTTCTCTCTTTTTTGGGCTCTTAGGCCTCTTTTTTTTCTTTTTTTTTCTTTTCTCTTTTTTTTGTTTTTTTGGGTCTTTGGCCTCTTTTCTTCTCACATGGGACAATGCTCTAATAATGATGATCATCAGACTTTTATTTACCCACAGTTCAAAGATCACAATGATGATGACTCTATAGGAAATGCCTCCGGAAGTGTACCGGGGTGTGCAATGATCTAGCATGGCGTATGACGTTGAAACATCTCGCAAGCTATCTTATGATCATGCAATGGAAATATGAGAGTGACAGCACAAGTCATGAGATGGAACGGTGGGAGTTGCATGGCAATATATCTCGGAATGGCTATGAAAATGCCATCGTAGGTAGATATGGTGGCTGTTTTGAGGAAGGAATTTGGTGGGTTTGTGCACCGGCGAGAATTGCGCGGCACTAGAGAGGCTAGCAATGGTTGAAGGTGAAAGTGCATCTATACCATGGGCTCACATTAGTCATGAAGAACTCACATACTTATTGCAAAAGTTTTTATTAGTAATCGAAAAAAAGTGCTAAATGCATACTCTGAGGGGAAGGGTTGGTAGGTGTAAACCATCGCGCGGTCCCGACCTCAACACAAAGGATGAGCATCAATAAATCAATCATGCTCTGACTTCCTAACATAGCGGTTCACCATACATGCATGCTACGGGAATCACTATCTTCAACACAAGTATTTCTAGATTCACAACACCCTACTAACACAACTCTCAATATTACCGAATCCACGTCTCAAAACTAATTGAGAGGAATCGAAACTTGTCTTTCTACTCAATGCACATGAAGATGGAGGTTTTTGCATCCTATTTGGGTACCTATCACATTTGGGACTACTTTGATAGCATAAGCCAACTACCAAATCACACACTGCCGTTCTCTAAAAGATATAAGTGAAGCACATAGAGCAAAAGTATATAGCTCAAAAGATATAAGTGAAGCATGGTGAGCATTCTAGCAAAATCACGATGAGTGCATGTCTCTCTCTCTCTCAAAAAGGTGTGTAGCAAGGATGATTGTGACACAATAAAAAGAAAAGACTCCTACGATACAAGACTCTCCAAGCAAAACACATAACATGTGGTGAATAAAAATATAGCTCCAAGTAATGTTTCCGATGGATTGAAGACGAAAGAGGGGATGCCTTCCCGGGGCATCCCCAAGCTTAGGCTTTTTGGTGTCCTTGAATTTGGCTTGGGATGCCTTGGGCATCCCCAAGCTTGAGCTCTTTTCACTCCTTATCTCTTTGTCCATGAGAACATCACCCAAAACTTGAAAACTTCACAACACAAAACTTAAGCAGAAACTTGTGCTAACATAAGTACAAGAAAACAAACTACCACTTCTTTTGGTACTGTAGAAAACTTGAATTCTATCTATATTTGTGTTGGGCTACTGTATTATCACTTTTCCAGGGCTAGTACCCCCCCCCCCCATACTAACCATAGCTTCATCAAAACAAGCAACCAACTCAACAAAAACAGAATCTGTCAAAAACAGACCAGTCTATAGCAATCTGTATACTTAGTATACTTCTGGTACCTCAACAAATCTGAAAAATTACGAAGGCCTGGGCAAAAATCATATTAATCAGTAGCAAAAAGAATCAACTCAAAATCTATTTCTAAATAGAATTAAAAATCATCTCGTGATCAAAAAGTTTCTGTCTTTTTCCAGCAGGATCAAACAACCATTACCAAGACTAGTCATAAAGGCTTTGCTTGGCTCAGACACAAAAAACACAATCACAACAGAATTGTGATGGTGTAGACGCAACAAAACAGAAAGAAAAATATAAATTCATTGGGTTGCCTCCCAACAAGCGCTATTGTTTAACGCCCTTAGCTAGGCATAGAAGCGATAGAATCACGTATCGTCATCTTAGGTGCTCTAACCATAAGTGGCCCTCATCATGGATTCATAAGGCAATCTTATTTTCTTTCTAGGAAAGTGTTCCATGCCCTTCCTTAAAGGAAATTGAAATCTAATATTCCCTTCCTTCATATCGATGATAGCACCGATAGTCCTTAGGAAAGGTCTACCAAGAATAATAGGGCAAGTAGGATTGCAATCAATGTCAAGCACAATGAAATGCACGGATACATAGTTCCTATTTGCAACAATAAGAACATCATTGATCCTTCCCATGGGTTTCTTGACAGTAGAATCAGCAAGATGCAAATTAAGAGAACACTCTTCAATCTCATTAAAACCCAGAACATCACATAAAGACTTTGGAATCGCAGAAACACTAGCACCCAAATCACACAAAGCATTGCACTCATAGTTTTTGATTTTGATTTTGATGGTAGGTTCCCACTCATCATGTAGCTTTCTAGGGATAGAGACTTCCAATTCAAGTTTCTCTTCAAGAGATTTTGTCATAGATTCGATGATATGATCGGTAAAGGCCTTGTTTTGGCTATAAGCGTGTGGAGAGTTCAACATGGATAGCATCAAAGAAATGCATTCAATCAAGGAGAAACTATAATAATAGAATTCCTTGAAATCCACGGTAGTAATTTCATTACTACTCAAAGTTTTAACATCTTCTACTCCACTTTTAATGCTTTTAGCATCAAGATAGATGGACTCCGAATCATTGGGGCACTTTTAAACCAAGGTGGATTCATATCCAGCCCCATAATCATTAGGTTTGACACAAGAAAACAAAGATTCAATGGGAGTCACACCAAGCACTTTAAGATCTTCGTGATTCTCATCACGAGAACACGCCTTTTTAAGCCATTCATGTCTAGCACGAATTTGGGCGGTTCTTTCTTGGCTCTCAATCATGGAAACACGCATAGCTTTCAAAAGTTCCATCCATGTTGACTTTGGGAGGAGCACATCTAACTTTCAAAGCATCTACATCACAAGAAATTCTATCAACGCTCTTTGCCAAGTCGTCAATTTTGAGTAGTTTTTCCTCTATGGACGCATTGAAAATCTTTTGAGAGTTGATAAACTCTTTGATATTACTCTCTAGATCAGAGGGTAATCTATTGTAATTTCCATGAGTATTGTTTTAGGAGTTGCCAAAGTTATTAGAGGAGTTACTAGGAAAAGGCCTAGGAACATAGTTTCCTCTAAAAGCATTGTTGTTGCCAAAGTTATTCCTACCAAAAAAATTAACGTCCAAGCTAGCGTTGCTACTATCAATCAAAGAAGACAAAGGCATATCATTAGGATCAAAATGAGCACTTCTACTAGCAACCAAATTCATTAACTCGCCCATCTTAGCACTCAATGAGTTAATTTCCTCTATAGCATGTACCTTCTTACTAGTAGGTGACCTTTCAGTGTGCCACTGAGAGTAGTTCGTCATGATGTTGTCTAAGAGCTTTGTGGCTTCTCCTAACGTGATTTCCATGAACGTTCGACCTGAGGCGGATTCCAAGATATTTCTAGAAGCGAAATTCAAGCCAGCGTAAAAGATTTGAATAACCATCCAAAGGCTCAAGCCATGAGCAGGACAATTTCTAATCATTAATTTCATTCTCTCCCAAGCTTGTGCAACATGTTCATGATCAAGTTGCTTGAAATTCATGATATCATTACGGAGAGAGATGATCTTAGCCGGCGGAAAATACTTGGATATATAAGCATCTTTGCACTTATCCCAAGAATCGATACTATTTTTGGGCAAAGAAGAAAACCAAGTTTTTGTGCGATCTCGCAACGAGAAAGGAAAAGGCTTCAATTTAATCACGTCATTATCCACATCTTTTTTCTTTTGCATATCGCAAAGCTCAATGAAGGTATTGAGATGGGAGGCGGCATCTTCACTAGGAAGGCCAAAGAATTGCTCTTTCATAACAAGATTCAGCAAAGCGGCATTGATTTCGTATGACTCCGCACTAGTGGCGGGAGCAACCGGAGTACTAATAAAATCATTATTATTAGTATTCGAGAAGTCACAAAGTTTGGTGTTTTTGTTCATGCTGACTTCAGCAAGCAAGCAAGCACACGAGCAAATAAAGAGCAGGCAAGAAAAATGGCGAATGAAAAGGCAAACAAAAAAGGCAAATTGGTGAAGTAGGGGAGAGGAAAACGAGAGGCAACTGGCAAACAAAGTAAATGCAAGAGATGAGTTTGAGACACCTAACTGGATGAGTTCTTGACTTGATCTTCCTCCCCGGCAACGGCGCCAGAAATTCTTCTGCTGCGGCAACAAAAGTCCTTCCCTAGCACTTAGGAATTCTTCTTGTTACTTCTCTGGTTTGTGTCGGTTTTTCCCTTGAAGAGGAACGTGTGATGCAGCACAGGAGCAGTAAGTATTTCCCTTAGTTTGAGAACCAAGGTATCGATCCAAAAGGAGGACCTCGTCAAGTCCAAAGTACCTGCGCAAACACAAACAAGCTTGCACCCAACGCTTCAAAGGGGTTGTCAATCCCTTCAAGATTGTTTGCAAAGTGAGATCTGAAGGAGGAAAGTGCAACGAAGTAAAAATTTTAAGGCTGAAAATATGGTGTGGCGTAGACCCTGGGGGCCATAGTGTTCAGTAGAGGCTTCTCTCATAATAGCGAATATCACGGTGGGTGAACAAATTAGAGTCGAGCAATTGATAGAACTGCGCAAACTCATGACGATATCTAAGGCAATGATCATACATATAGGCATCACGTCCGAGACAAGTAGACCGATACTTTCTGCATGTACTACTATTACTCCACACATCTACCGCTATCTAGCATGCTCTAGTGTATTGAGTTCATGACGAACAGAGTAACACCTTAAGCAAGATGACATGATGTAGAGGGATAATCTCAAACCAATGATGAAAACCCCATCTTTTTACCTTTGATGGCAACAACACGATGCGTGCCTTGCTACCCCTTCTGTCACTGGGTGAGGTCACCGCACGGTATGAACCCAAAACCAAGCACTTCTCCCATTGCAAGAATCATAGATCTAGTTGGCCAAAGAAAACCCACAACTCGAAGATTCATAGATAATCTAATCATAAATCCACAATTCATCGGATCTCGACAAACACACCGCAAAAGAAGATTACATCGGATAGATCTCCATGAAGATCATGGATAACTTTGTATTAAAGATCCAAGAGAGAGAAGAAGACATCTAGTTACTAGCTATGGACCCGTAGGTCTATGGTGAACTACTCACGCATCATCGGAGAGGTCATGGTGTTGATGAAGAAGCCCTCCGTGTCCGAATCCCCCCTCCGGGAGGGCACCAGAACGTGCCCCAGATGGGATCTTGCGGAGACACAAGCTTGTGGCGGTGGAAAAGTGATTGTGATGATCTCCTGATTATTTTGGGATTTTTAGGGAATTTATAGGTGCAACCCCTAGGTCAGGGGCGCTCAGGGGGCCCACAAGCCTGGATGGCGCGGCCTCCCCCCTAGCCGCGGCGTTGGGGCTTGTGGGGCCCCTATGGCTCCCCTGCCTTGGCTTCCAAGCTCCCCGATCTTCTTCCGTTCCAGAAAAAAATCTTTTCGGGGATTTTCTTCTGTTTGGACTCCGTTTCAAAATCTCCTCTGAAAGGGGTCAAAAACATGGAAAAACAGGAACTGGCACTTGGAAGTGAGTTAATAATTTAGTCCCAAAAAATATATAAAAGCCATGCAAAACATCCGAAGTTTTACAAGATAATAGCATGAAACCATCAAAAATTAGAGATACGTTGGAGACATATCAATCGACCCCGGAGAGCACCCACGATGCCTCCCGTGCCATTCCCGATGTCGGGATCCGCATCCCCGGACGTCCTAAGCTCGCCATCCACCTCCTCGTGGTGAGCCTCCTCCATTCCACCCTTTCCCTCTGCCTCCCCTTGCCATGGACGTCATGCGTTGCTGCCGGCCGAGCCGGCGCGAGCGCAAGCTCGTGCTAACGAGTGCTTGTGCCCTCGTGATCGTGTGGCCGCGCCCGCCTTTGCCCATGCCTACTCGTCGTTCCACGCCCTTGCCCCAGGCACACCGTTGTCTGTCGCCGCCGACGGCTGACCAATGGCCATGGCGCTACATGTGCACGCGTGGGCACACCAGCCCCTCCCAGCCAACTAGCTCTTTGCTAGTGGGGCCGACCCTTGTTTAATTTAGGATTAAGGGTTACATTAGTTTAGGGTTAATCTGCTGCTTAATTAGTATATAGGCAATGACATGTGGGGTCCCCTCTATGAACTAACAAGTTAAATAAAGAACACACAATTACATGTGGGTCCCCTTGGACCCTTTGACTAGTCAAAGTTGACTAGTTAACTCTTGTCTCGACCGTTGACCTGGCCCCACTGGCCAGCCTCTCGTGCACGTGTGTGTGCACTTCAACATGTGCACCAAGTATGTAGTCCCTATATTTCGAAATAATTATAAACCAAGAAATTGGAGGATATTGTTTAAATTTCAAAAATTAATATAAAATAACCCGTAACTCGAATGGAAATATTTTATACATGAAAGTTGCTCACAAAAATCCCACAAATCCGAATACGCTGTCCTTTCCTCCATCACATGATCCTAGCATGATGAACATGGACATTGTGGAGTTTGGTTCATGTGTCCGGCAGTAGCCAAAGACCCGTGAAATATCGTCACATATTTTCTTGTTGCGTGTGTGACATGTAGTACTGCGTTAGCTTATCCCTAGCACTGCATTTTACCATGTCATGCATTGGGTGGAATTCTCTTGCTTTTATTTATTGTTACTTCCCCCTCTTCTCTCCGGTAGACACCGAGACAAACGCCACTACCGCCCAGTACGACTATGAAGTGGACAACCCCTCCTTCTCGACCGAGCTTCTAGGCGAGCATTCCCCCGTGATCATTCTGATATCGCCTACTCAATTCTCTCTATTGCTTGAGTTCGAGTAGTGTAGCTGTTACTGCTTATCGGTTTGATCCTATACTGCTGCATATCCTGTCCTTGCTACTATTGTGGATACCCTTACCTATTATCCTAAATGGCTAGTATAGGTTTTCTAGTATTCCATCAGTGGCCCTACATTCTTGTTCGTATGCTATGCATACTATCGGGTCGTGTTCCTCTAAGGGAGGCGATCACGTGTGTGTGTGTGTGTGTGTGTGTGTGTGTGTGTGTGTGTGTGTGTGTGTATAGACAAAAGCGAAGATATAAAGTTACGCTGGAGCGAATGCAATCAGTGCTCCACGTTATCTGTTGGGATCTGGTCTCTTCTCTTTCCTCTTTTTCATTTCCTATATATTCGGTGGTTAATTGTTGTTTACAAGAAAGTTCAAGAAATAGAAATCCTCTTTGGTAATTGACATCATCCAAAATTCAAGAAATAGAAACCTTATCTACAAGAAAGTTCGGATCTCGATGCAAACAAAGGGTTCACATAGCAACCATCCTAGCTAGTGTTGATAGAAAATCCATGCTCTCTTTATATATATATATATACTATAAATGATACTTGATGTGACTATAGTTAGGCCAGCTCGTAGAGTACCGACGAGTGATTCACGGACTTGGGGCTGAAATGACATTCACAGACTGGCAGGGTAGGTTGAGACCGCCTTGGAGAGAGCTGGGCCTGGTCCCTGGTCGTTGTCCACGGTTATTTCATATTAACACGCGTGAGTTTGGGTATTTGATGTGAGTTGGTCGATTGACCTATACACACTAACCTTCACACGAGAAAAGTTATGGGTAATCGGCGTCGTTATATCAGTCGAAGCTCTTTGGACTTCAGCATTGAAGTGGCACACGCCTGAGTGGTCCACATAAGCATTGATCTTGTATTAAGAGGTGCCAGGACTGATCTCGGCTGCCCACGCAACGTGCAGGAGTGCAAAGGGTGATGGGACCAAGACCCCTGTGCGCATAGGATTTAGTCTGGCGGGCTCACCTCTCTGTTGAGTCTAGGTAGAGCTAGGACGTGTTGATGTCCTGAGGTCGATCATGACCCAGGAAAGTGTGTAAGGCCAAACATTATCAAGCGTGTTGGGGAATGTGGTACACCCATGGAGGGACGATTTAACTATCCAAATAGTTGTGTCCACGGTAACCAGACGACTTGGAGTTGTATTCCGACCTCTTACAACTAAAATTGGATACTTAATAAAATACACCGAGATAAATGATAGATACAACTCGGTGACCTCTCTTTCTCAGGGAGACCAGGACAGGATCTCTGAGTTAGGATTATTTCTATACGTTGATACTTGTCACTATGAAATCTGTTCTCCTCTCATGCTGCAAGAGGATGGCTGCCGGAAGCGTAGTCTTCGACAGGACTAGCTTCCCCCCTTATTCTATCATTCTGCAGTTTAGTCCACTGATACTACCCCTTTCATTTGATACCAATGCATATCTAGGTTAGACCTAATGTAAGTCTTGCGATTACTTTGGATGAGTACTCACGGTCGCTTTGCTACCTTTTCCCCCCTATGTTCTTCTATTCAATTACCGCGATCACATGGAGGATCCCAGGAGCCAGATGCCACCGTCGATGAATCCTACTACCCCGATGGACCCTACTACTACGTGGAGGCTGCTAACGACCAGCAGTAGTTAGGAGGCACCCATGCAGGAGGCCTTGCCTTTTCGATTGATGTATATTTTGTGCTAGCTTTCTTAAGACAAAACTTGTTTACTTATTGTGTGTACTAAGATATTGTTGCTTTCGCTGACTCATGTATTCATGCCCTCGTGGCCTGGATTGTAATGTATACCTTTATGTTTGAATTTGTGTGTAGAGTTGTGTTGTGATATTGATTAGTGAGTCCTTGACCTTGATTGTACATGTGCGTGTACGATTAGTGTATGATAAAATCGAGGGTGTGAAAAATTGGTATTAGAGCCCACTATCTGTAGCTAGCCCCCTTACCATCTCCTTGGCTGAAGTTGAGTCTATTACTTGGAAAACTTTTACTAACATTGTTGTGTGGCTTACGGGCCCACATCTTAATCGGGTGGTATTAGGATCTTTTACTCCTCTTCTATACTCTAGGTTATGATCTCTCTTTTATTTTGGGTTAAATATTTTGCTAACTCTAACTAGGTTCTCGTAACTACTTCCTCCCGGAGAGCTCCTCCTTCTAGTCAATGGCTTGATTCATCATAAGACTCCGAAGATATTCTCCAAAGTTCTCCAGAGAACTTGTGCTCATCGGTTTTGCGATTCCCTTCCTCCGTCAACCCCTATGGATGACTACATACAATGTCGTTCATACTTTGTTTTCCAGTTGCTCTTGTTTTTACAAGGTACACCGAATTATCTTTCTGGGGATTCATTCATCCTCAGTTGTCACGGGTTTCTCAAAATCCTTCGAATTGCTATTGGATCTTCTGAAATCCGCAGTAGCCTATTTCTCTTGACCTTTCTCACCTGCTTGCATTTTGGTTAATTCCATATGCCTAGAAACATTCATCCAAATCCTTTCTGATTGTCTTCGATCTTATTGATTCAAGCTATGTGTGAATGCACGCAATCATTAGTTGACCCACTTAAATTATCTACCCGGCTCACACGTCTTCCAAACACGAGCTGTTTCTTGGCAAATCTGCCTTGATTGATTTTCCATCTAAGTCCATTCATCTTGCTTGTACTTGATAGGAGCATCTGATTCTGATACACCAACCTAGAAATCATAATTCCTTTGGTATTTAATTATCGATATTACTCAGATGATCTCTAATCTGATGCCTTGCATTCCTTCGTTTTCTTATTGGGTACTGATACTCACACCAGGTCCTGTTTGGACCGCCAGACCCATTGTTTGGTTATTATTTGACAACATCCTTCACATTCAAAATTCTTGTGATATTGTTCCCCTGATACATGATGCCATTAGTAAATTGTGTCTTCTCCCTTTGATAAGTTGTATCCTATGCTTTTGTCAGCCATGCTGTTCAAGCATGTGTTAATTACTCTTGAAGTTTGTGGTATATGTTCCTAAGATGCCCCGATGTGTTGAACCTATGCTTTCCCTAATCCTGTGAACATGAGAGTTTTCATGAGTCTTACTCTTCTAGTCTTTTGCGAGATAATCTTTTGAAGCTACAACTTCATTAAAGGCGAGGAATAAATGGAAGGTGATGCATTGATGAAGAGGGAGTCGACCTTGAACTTTGTGTTCATGCCCATGTCCCCGATGTATGTCTTATCATGGAAGCTTCTGGTAACAATAAAATTCCCTTGGTATAATTTGATCTGGTATCTGTGATCTTGTACTTTGCAATCGTGGTTCTGACCATGTTGTTCTACTTTGATTTATTTTAGATAAGTTAAAGTGCTTGTCTTCCACAAATCGATAAGCTAGTCTAACCTCTATTCTGATCTACCTCCAAGTATTATCCCTAGTATCTCCAGAATATCACGGAGCTATATAACTTCTTATGAGCTCCTTATCAACTATGATATTTCGCCAATTCCAGTTTCCTCGTGTTCTGAGTTATTGGACCCTCAAGGACACCAATAACTAAATCGAGTACGCATTAAGATTCAACAAATTCTTGGTAATCATCCTTCCTTATGAGTTTGTACTCGATCATGTCATTGCAAGTTGTTAGGCTACATCATTATCGTCATGCTAGAGCTTGACCATGCTATAGGTGTCCTCATCCCCGGAATACATTTCCAACTGTGAGTTAAGGTTACATCAAGTATTCAACATCATGTTGTATGTCTTGAAAGGCAATTTGGATTCTGAGCTAGCAATCTTATCTATGTTTACCACAACCTTTCACTTCAGCATTCCTTCGCTTCATGTTATCGCTGAACGATTACATCTTCATGAAACTTCTCAAAAAATGTGTTGTGATCATCATGAGCATTCTGAGCTCTTCCAGGACACCAAAGGAATTCATGATGAGAAATACCATCGCTGCCCCTCGATGATTCATGTTATCATCAACAACCTTATTGCCTTCCCTCCAACACAAACTTGTTCATGTTTTGTGTTGTCCTTGAGTTCCTTGCTTTCTAGCTTATGTTATGTTCTACCTTGGAGTATTACCATCTTTTATGTCAAGAGTGTTGTGAGAATTGATCTACCTCTTAAGAACTCTTCATATAGTGATACTTATCTCCATCACCATTCATTTCTTGGCCCCTTTGTTGTTTCTAACCGAAATACCGACAAGTGAACTCTGATGTGTGATTCCAATACATGTAGCAACCCCATTGCTTTGAAGTTAATGGAAGATAGTTTCATTCTTAGTGTGTTAGTTGTTGACTCACCATTTTAGCATTGGTCGTGCTAATCAGTCTGTATTTCCGAGTGCACCCTTCGATCAATGTTTAATTGCTGATGTTTCCTTGAGCATACATCATTATATCATTTGATCTGAGAAATGATATCTCCTTGTTCTTATAATTTTGGAAATTCATCCCTATCAAAATATTGAGGGATTGTTGCTGAGCCCATCGTCCACATCCTCAACTTCTCCATGTTTCATGATGAAGCTTTTGAAAGCATTATCTTTATTCCTAGCTCATGAAAAATACGTTCGATAGAAGAAGTGTTTTCCCAAAGTTCACGTGCATCCTTGCCGCCGTGAATATGAGAAATTTTGTTTCACTTTGTCCGGGATCATCCCAAATCATTCACGCTTGCGCGAAATGTTATATGTTTTGAAGATTTGCTATCTTCACTTCACATAACTTTCTTAGCACCCAAGCCACTACTAATTTGATCAAGGAAAAGAAGTTCCTTCGTAAGAGTTAATCCAGGCTTACACAAGGACATGGATATCCTCGATGATGGTTCCCAAATCAAAACTTGGTGGTATTTCGTTGTAAGAATCCCATCTGGGCATGAATATCTTGACATTGTTTTCATGTGTTTTACAATCTAACTCATGATTCAAGATTTGCTTCCGTAGTTCTTATCTCGAGAATCTTTCATCATTATCTCGTCCAAATTTGTTGCCCCCTTTTTCTTCTCACACATAGTGAGTGTGAGGTATCCTAACACCCATCAGATCTTGATCTCGGGTATATATGATGTTGGAACGTTTTTCCAATATTTGTAACTTAGGTTTTTAAATAAACGGGTACGGTGATGTCTTGTCTAACACATCTGGCTGGAGGACCTATTATTGTAATATATTCCTTCATAAGGTTAGACATTCTCTCCTTACGAAATTGTATGACTTATTTTATAAGTTCTTACTCTAATACTATCCTTTGTGTACCCAAGGTTCGACCTTTACCTATTGACGATGTCGATGCGACCCCGAAGCACGAATGTGGTACTTCAAATGTCAACAGGAACACTGGAAGCGCACTACTAAAAAGTTCTTGACCAATTATCCAAACATGTATTGTATGGGTAAATATCATGATTCTCCTTGAGCCTTGATTATGAATCTCGTGATCTATCATGTATACAAGGCTTTGTTTTCCTTGGGAAAGGTATACTCTAATACTTTTGTGTGAACACATTTTTCTTTCTGTTGGTCTATTTGATGTGATAATCACATTGTCCTTCCCATTGGTATATTTAACCTTACTTCTAACCTAACTTATCCGAACAATGGTAATTCCCTAGTTAGGTAAAAACCTCGATGTACAACTCTCTTAGTAAGTCCCTGTTACTATTGTGGATAACATTCCGTTAGCCGCCAGTGGACGAGAACTTTGCCTATTGGTCTGCCTTGTTTCAACAAGCACGAAAATGGTCATGTTCGTCCCCTGCCCTTGGTACCGACATTATTTCCAACATAACTAACAGGCTACCCTCTGACATGTCTTCTTACCAAGACCGTGCGAGATGTCACTGCTCTACCTACTCTTAACCCACATGATGGGCCCATAAACCAGAGTTCCACACAATCGAAACCTGACTCTCCTGTACATCTTCGATTCCAAAGTATCTTTTGATATTCCCAAGCCGCCATCCAAGGGATGATCTATTCTACTATCAGACGCAATATTTATTTTCGTTACTGTGAACCCCTTTCACATTCTGATTAGGAATCGAATGATTGCCTACCCGTTTGAAATTTTTGTACCATCACATATTGCTATCAGTGAATTCCCTGAGTTGCAACGTGAGAAATAATTCCAATCTTCTTCCCTAAATTCACCGTCATATGCCCAACTTGGTGGAGATATGTTCTTCTAGATTTTTCAGTCTTATCGCATTCGTAGGATGATGAAGATCCCGAAGAGAGGATGACGACTTCATCAAGATGACCTAAAATAGAGAATTGAAGGCATCATTGTAATGGATCTACCTCATCGATGAGATCAACAAGAACAAGAAGATTCGTTAGAATTTTGTAACAAGAACTTTCTCTCTTACCTCTACCTCATAATTCTTGGGACGACAATTTCTTTTAGTAGGGGAGAGTTGAAACACACCTGGATTTCAGCTACAGTGATGCATGTAATTAAGCTACAATAAACCATTAGGTTAGGCTAATGCTTTTGGTAAACCATGTTTTATCACATTGGAATCATATATCATTTCAAATTCCTTTTGAAATTCAAACTCCTTTTAATATCTGGTTTAAATATTTTGCAGACCTAAAAAGTAAAATCATGTTTGGGTTGCAAATAATCCCTTCGTGTTTACAAAACTGAAACCAACATTTTATCAAGTATTTTGGTTCCTCCAAATAATTATAACACATGCCAAAACATTTAAATAAATGCATTTTCAATTATGTAAATTTCCAAACTTTTCAAAAGGGCCCCAAACATTTTGTGGCAGTACCAAATATTGCATTGCAAATATTGGACCTATCCCATATGTTTACAGAAGTCATTTAGTACTAAAGCTAAATCGGAACAAAAGCTTTTAAATAAAACTTGAATGAAAATAAAATATAAAAGAAAAGACCACACCCACTGAGCCCAAGCCCCCCCCCCCAGCCAGCCCACCTATCCCGCCCCATCCCTAACTTCTAGCTATAGTGGCCACGGGGAGGGGATGCCCGCCACGGCTCCCCTTGGCCACGCGTCGATCATTCGGTGGCCGCCACGGGTCTATAAGGCACCGATGAGCCACCCCCGGCTAACCCTAGTTCGCTTCCCCTTCCCCCGCCCTCTCCCTCTTGCGTGAGCTCGTCCGAGCTTGGTTGTCACTGGGCCACCGCTCTCGTCGTGCACCGGAGCCACCCCGAGCTACAGACGGTCCTCCAGCGGCTCCAAGAGGTCCCCTTCTTCCTCTACTACGCAAGATCGATGATGGGGAGCGCCCACGACACCTCCCATGCCGTTCCCACCGTCGGTATCCGCCTCGGCCATCGCCTCGTCACGCTCGTCACTACCGAGCAGCGGCCATCCTCAGCTCGCCATCCACCTCGTCCTGGTGAGCCTCCTTCGCCCCCTTTTAATCTACCTCCCCTCACCGTGGATGCCAGGCGTCACCGCTGCACGAGCCCGTTGAGCGCATGCTAGTGCTAGCCAGTCCGCGTGCCCTCCTGCTCGCGTGGCCGCACCCATGCCACACCCGTCTTCCTCCGTACCTACTTGTCATGTCGTGCCCGGGCCCTAGCCACGCCGCTGGCCATCGCTGCCGCCTACCAGGACGTGGCCATGGCCCTGCCTACACGCGTGCGGGCACACCGACCCCTGCTAGCCGAGTGGATCCTTGGAGGAGGGCCAACCCTTGTTTAAATTAGGACTAAGGGTTAGATTAGTTTAGGGTTAATCTGCTGCTTAGTTCGCATATAGGCAATGACATGTGTGGCCCCTCTGTTAACTAACTAGATATAAAGAAGACACTGTGACTTTTGGGTCCCCCTAGATCCTTTGACCAGTCAACTGCTAACTGGTCAGTTGACCAGTCCCATTGGCGAGCCTGTGGTGCACGTGTGTGTGCACCGCACCGGGTGAGTCTAGTACTTAGCCTATATATTTTGAAATAATTATAAACAAGGAAATTGCAGAATGTTGTTTAAATTTCAGAAATAAATATAAAATAATCCATAACTCAGATGGAAATATTTTATACATGAAAGTTGCTCACAAAAATCGCACGAATCCGAATACCTTGTCCATTCATCTCTCACATGCTCCTAGCATGATGAACATGGACATTTTGGCGTTAGGATCATTTGTCCATAGTAGCCAAAGACCGGGGAGATATCATCACATATTTTCCCGCTCCGTCTGTTAAGTGTAGTACTGCGTTGGCTTATCCCTAGCACTGCATTTTACCATGGCATGCATCGTGTTGCATCTGCTTGCTTTTATTTATTGTTTCTTCCCCCTCTTCTGTTTGGTAGACATTGAGATTAACGCCATTTCCACCTAGTACGACTCCGGAGTCGACGACCCCTCCTTCTCGACCGAGCTTCCAAGCGAACACCCCCCCCCCCCGTCATTCTGATATTGCCTACTCTTTTCTCTCTAGTGCTTGCATTAGAGTAGTGCATCTATTACTGCTTATCGGTTTGATCCTATACTGTGTCATAGCCTATCCTTGCTACTGTTGTTGATACCCTTACCTATTATGTTAAATGTCTAGCATAGGTTTGTGATACATCTCCAATGTATCAATAATTTATGAAGTATTCACGCCATGTTTTCTTATGTTTACAACACTTTTATATGGTTTTGATGCACTTTCTATGATTTATTTAGAACTAACCCGGACTCACACTATTTTCAGCAGAATTACCGTGTTGTTGTTTTTTGTGCCGAAAATGAATGTTCTCCGAATCGTCCGAAACTTTTATAAAAATTTTCTGGAGTAAAAAGCAATATTGGAGCGAAGAACCACCGGAGGGGAGCCACCAGTGGGCCACAAGCCAACATGCCGCCACCCCCTAGGTCGTGGTGTGATGGCTTGTGGGGCCCATGTGGCTCCGTTCGGCGTGATTCCAATGCAGAAAATCCTATATATAGTAGAAACTCTAGAAATAAAGGGAGACCTTCTGCTTCACCTCCGCAACTCACTGTATCGATAAAAACAAATGTGGAGAGAAAACTGTAGCAAAAACGGGAGAGAAACAGAGAGAGAGGGAGAGAGATCCAATCTCAGAGGGGCTCTCACCCCTTCAGGAGCCATGGTGTCTAAGGACCAGAGGGGAGAACCTCTCCACATCTAGGGATAGGCCATGGAGGAGGAAGCCTAAGGGGGAGACTCTCTTCCGCTCTCTTTCGGCGGTGCAGGAGTGTCGCCGGAGGAACCATCGACGCGGTGATCATCTTCATCAACATAACTGTCTACATCACCTTCCCTGATCTATCTATGCCGGTCCACTCTCCCACACCCCAATGTAATCCCCTACTTGAACATGGTGTTTCATGCCACATATTATTAATCAATGATGTATTGCCATCCTATGATGTTTGAGTAGATTTATGTTCTCCTTTGGGTTGATTGATGATCTTGATTGACTTGAGTGTATGTTTTATTTTGGTGTTGTCGTATGGTGCCCTTCGTGCAGTGCACGCATGAGGAATTCTTGCTGTATGGTTTGCAATATCTTCATGATTCGCTTATAGTAGCTGGCTAGAGTGACAGAAGCTTACACCCGAGTAAGGGAGTTGTTTAAGTATGGGAGTAAAGGGGACATGATGTTTAATGATATGGTTGGGTTTACCTCAATGATCTCTAGTAGTTGGAGATGCTTGCTAGATATCCAATTATAAGTTCATACGATCCAAGTATGGTAACTATGTTAGCTCATGCCTCTCCCTCATATAAAATTGCAAGAATGATTACCGATCTTGTTATCAATTTCCTAGTATGATTCCGCACTCCATACTTTCGTTATTACACACTCGCTAGTTGTAATATATTCTAACTCTACTTGGTACAACAACTATTTTCATATTTTAGTTCTCCAAATATCATGCAAAGCTATCCTCTTTATACCCAGGACGCAATCTTTATTTCTCATTGCTAGATAGAAGCAAACGGTCGGTGTACGTACAGTCGTATTGGTGGCGGATAGGACTTGAGAGAATATTGAGCTGACCTTTAGCTCCTTGTGGGTTCGACACTCCATACTTACGACTTCCATCTTTGGAAAGTGCTACGATGATTCCTTGCACTTGGGGATTATCATTTTTTCTAGTATTCCATCACCGACCCTACATACTTATCCGTCTGCTATGCTATACTATCGAGCTGTGATCCCCTAAGGGAGGTGATCACGGGTATATAAATATACGTACTATAAATGATATTTGATGTGGCTGAATTTGGGTTGGCTCGTAGAGTATACACGAGTGATTCACGGACTAGGGGCTGAAAGGACATCACCCCAACGCCCCCCTATGAGGATCTTTGTGGTGGACCGACATGGAAGGTTGAGACCGCCTAGGAGAGAGGTGGGCCTAGTCCCTGGTTGTTGCCCATGGTTATTTCATAATAACACGCTTAATGAGTGTGACATCCTCAACTGTTGCTACAGCAAAATATTTAATTAAACTACAGTAAACCTATGCAAATGATGCCACGTCACTGTGATTTCTATTGTTAATCTCGCCTTAGTTCAAAACGATTCGAATTCAAATTTAAAATAAAGTCAAGAGATAGAAGTTTTCAAATATAAAAATAAAAATGTTTGATGTTTGTCAAATAATACTTAGTAAGTTGTCCTTTAAGAATTATTAAACTTAAGGGGATTTATTGCACTGAAATAAAAGAAACCTAAAACTGTAAAAAAGTAAAAAGAGAAAATAGAAACAAACCAACATCAAAGTGGAAGAACCCCGTGGGCCAAACTAGGCCAAAATGGCCCAGCCAGCCCACCGCGTCGCCTCACCAACAACCCACCTAATTGGAGGGGGGGGGGGTATAACCCCCTCCTCACTAACCCTAACCCCACCTACCTCACTCCCCACTCCCCTAGACGCCGCCACCCACGAGGGGAGGAACCCCCTCGTCCCACCCCATCTCTTGTCGCCTCCCTCCTCTTGCTCGCCCCCTTCACTCATGGCACTCCCGTCCCGCGTGCCTCCCTCGCCCCTCGTCGCCTCCCCCCACCGAGCCTCCCCATCGCCTCCTCCCTCGCGCACCCTCCCCAGGCCACCATCGCACCCTCTCACGGCGCCCCCGCTCGCTGCTCCTCCCTCGCCGGCCCTTCCCACCCCTCGCGCCGCCACCACCCTTCGCCACCAGCGCCACCCGCCAGCGCCGCCGTCCCTCATCCCCATCTCCCGTCACCCCCACCTCGCTCGCTCCCTCTCACTCCCGATCCAGGAGGGATCGGGCTGGGAGGTCGATGCCGAGGCCACAGCCCCGTCGGCTCCTTCCCCGCCGGCCAACTCTATCCTCCACGTCGGCCACGCCGAATCTGCCGCCTTCAGGGCTGCTCCTCACCGGATCTGACGCCACCACATCGACGCCGACCCCCCAACAGACTTCCCCGAGCCGCTTCTCGACTACACGGAGGGTGAGACCCCCTCCCCCCCCCCATGGTGACCTCCACCACGCCCCGACTCCATTTCCCCTCCTGCTAGCTAGGAGGAGGAGGAGGAGTTGCCTCCTGTGAGTTGAGAGAAAGAGATGAAAAAATAAAAGAAAATAATCATTATGTATTATGTGTATAGGCATGTATGTGTATATGTGTATATGAATGTATGTATGCATGAGCAGATGTATGTATGTGTATGGATATATGCATGTAATGTATGCATGTGTATAAAAATGTGTGTATCTGTGGAGATCCATGTATGTGCAATATATATATATATGTGTGTGTGTGTGTGTGTGTGAATTTATGCATATATGTATGTATGAATATAAACGTGTGTACAACTTGTATGTGCACGTAGTGTAGGTTTGCTCGATGTCCCGATCACAGTTGGGCCCCACAACTCCCCAACAAATGACACTTGGGGTCCCTCATAAAAAAATGCACAAATAAAAGTAAAAATAGTACTATAATATTTAATATTAATAAATTAATAAATTGGATTAAATATTTAGTTAAGCAGTAATTACTGCTTTGAATAATTAGGATTTAATAATAATAACAACAACAATAATAATAATAGATAAATAAGTATTTAGTAAATTGCAATGCTAAAAGATTTGGTAAGTTAGTAAAATAAACTGTTAGCTGAATCTCTTGATTAAATAAATTAAGTATCTTAAGCAGTGTATGATAGCTCGGTCCCATCCCACTATTTAACTTGATTAAATACTTATTTAACCCTAAAAATAAATATGCCTATGACACATGGGACGCACTCGTCATATTTTACCAGTCAAACTCGTGTTGACTACTGATGTCATGCTATCGTATTTAATTAGCTGAATTAGTTAAATCTGTTTAATTCCTAATATTAATTAAAAATTTAAAAATTAATATAAAATAAATCGTAAGTCAGATAAAAATGTTTTGAACATGAAAGTTGATGAGCACAACGAGACGAACCCGGATACACCATCCGTTCGTTTGTCACGCGTCCCTAGTATAGCAAACACGAGACTTTTCCATCGTTTACGTTTAACCAGTAGTAGCTAGAGACCCGGGAAATATCATTCGATATTTTCCTGATCCGTCTATGACGGATAGCACTGTGCTATCTCATGCCTAACCCTGCTTTGACATGTCATGCTTAGTGTTTGCATTGGTGTTATATTTATTGTTTCTTCCCCCCTCTTCTTATCGGTATACCATGAGACTGACGCTACTGTCGGGTACGACTACCCACCTGACAACCAGCCCTTTGCCGTTGAGCAATAAGGCAAGCAAACCACCCTTTATCATCCCTATATCGCCCATTTCTTTCTCCCTCCTGCTTGCATTAGAATTTTGCTACTATTGTAGATAGCTCCTATATATTATGCATAGCCTAATTTTGATGAACTGCTACTTTCGAGTACCTCACTTTATATTGCTTAGTATTGGTAGCTTAGTCATCCCCATTACCCCGTTAGACCAGTTAACCCCGCTTTATCATCGAGTCTCGATCAACAGATCGACGAGCCAAGACCCGACACAGCACTTACACCCCCTTAGGTGTACGACGCTGTAGAGCTACTATTGGGTACCGACGGTGACACCTCGCGAAGTACTCATCATGATATCTCTGTAGGGCAGCTAGTCTATCGTGGTTGCCGAGGGTGATTCCTCCTTCACCACTCCCGACGATGACGCTATCGTGCAACCCCTCAAGTGTGAGACCCTCGAGGGTGATTCCTTTAAGTCCACTTGATGTTACAACCACACAGTTACTTGACCATGATAGTGGGAACATTGATGAATAATGTTAGGCGGGTGGATTCCCGTGTGGATGTGTCATTTAGTTAATTAAAATGTTAATGGATTTGGGTATTTGATCTGGGTTAGTCCGAAGGCCTTATTACACACTAACCGTCTACGTGGGAAGAATTATGGGTACTCGACGTCGTGGTATCAGTCGAACCTCTTTAGACATCAGCATTGGAGCGGCGCGTGCCCGAGTGGTCCGAATATGCATCGCTCTTGTAATAAGGTGTGCTAGGACTGACCTCGGCCGCCCACGCATCATGCAGGAGTGCAAAGGGTGATGGGCCCATGACCCCTGCGCGCTTAGGATTTAGACCGGCAGGCTGGCCTCTCCATTGAGTCTAGGTGGGGCTGCGATGTGTCGATATTCCGAGGCCCGGCATGACCCAGAAAAGTGTGTCCGGTCAGAGTTTTATCGAGCGTGACACGGAATTTGTTGTACACCCCTATAGGGAAGAACTTATCTATTCGAATAGCCATGTCCACAGTTATAGGACGTCTTGGAGTTGTGCCCCAATCTTATACAACTACGACTGTTACTTAAATTGAATGTTTGCTCCCGGATTTCTTCCTCGCAGGGAGTCGAGGAAGGATCTCTGGGTGTGACCTCATATTAATATTGCTGCAACAATACGACTATTGCTTGTGTTACCCCTTCTCTACTCTCATCTCTTGCTGGAAGACCCCTGAAGATGCTAGTCTTCGATAGGACTAGGTCTTCTCTCTCTATTCTCGCATTGATGCAGTCAGTCCACATAAAACCCCTTCCTTTGATACTGATGCATACTTAGGATAGTTCTGATGTAAGTCTTGCGAGTACTTTGGATGAGTACTCACCATTTCTTTGCTCCCCCCTTTTCCCCTTAATCTGTTGCTGCGACCAGATGATGGAGCCCAGGAGATGGAGTACCCGTCGACGACGACTGCTACCCCAACGGTGCCTACTACTACGTGGAGGCTGCTGAAGAAGAGGAGTAGTTAGAAGGTTCCCAGATAGGAGGCCTCGCCTCGTTCGATCATTGTATATTTTGTGCTAGCCTTCTCTAAGGCACCCCATGTTTAATGTCTGTACTCAGATATTTGTTGCTTCCACTGATTCGTGTGTTTATCGAGCTTCTGTATTCTAGCCCTCGAGGGCCCTGGCTTGTAATATGAAGCGTGTATGTTTTATTTGTGTCTAGAGTTGTGTTGTTTTATCTTCCCATGAGTCCTTGAGCTTGGTCATACGAATTTGCGTGTATGATTAGCGTACGATCAAATTGAGGGCATCACAATGAGTTTGGGTATTTGATCTGAGTTGGTCGATTGACCTATACACACTAACCTTCACGTGGGAGCAGTTATGGGTACTCGTTGTCCTTGTATCTACTGAAGCTCTTTGGACGTCAGCATTGGAGCGACGCACACCCGAGTGGTCCACCCGAGTGGTCCATGTAAGCATTGATCTTGTATTAATAGGTGTCGGGACTGATCTCGGCCACCCACGCAACATGCAGGAGTGCAAAGGGCGATGGGCCAGGGACCCCTACGCGCATAGGATTTAGTCTGATGGGCTGGCCTCTTTGTTGAGTCTAGGTACGGCTATGATGTGTTGAGGTCCTGTCGTCGTTTTCTCATGACACATGCCATGGGTAGGCTTATCGAGAGTGGTTGGCACCGAAGGGACAGAGGCGGGCTCCGGGAACGAGATTGGTAGATAGCAATGCAAGACTCGCGATGTACCCAGGTTCGGGGCTCTCCATGGGAGATAATACCCCTAGTCCTGCTGGAGTGGTTGATGAACCAAGGTGATTACAGGATGCTCCTTGAGCTGTTCGATGGAGGAGGAAGAAGGAGCAGCTGGCTCATAGTCTACCTCTCCTATGTGTGTGTGTGGGTGTGAGAATGGCCGACCCTCTGCATGGAGGCGGGCCGGGGGGTTTTATAGTCGAACCCACCGCCCTACAAAATGGATAGTAAGTACATTTTGTTGGACCTAGCTGGCAGCGTCTCAGGCCGGCTTGGGGCCCCACTGAGGTTTAGTCTTGTCACTTGAGGGGCCTGGCGGCTGCAAGGTCCCATCTGGCCCTGGGCCCCGCCGGCTGGCCTATGGGATTGGTGCGTGTTCCCCACGCAGAGCACGTGCGGTATGAGAAATGTCGTCTTGCAGGATACGGGGCCGGTCAGCGGTACGACCGTCCTCTGTAGCCATGCCGGGCCAGGTAATGGAGTGGGTTGTGGCGCGCAGGTACTGTGCATGGTTGACGGATCGGAGCCAGCGTCAGTCAGCTGTACGGCCGCCGCCATTGTTGCCAGGAGTATGCTTCTCCATCGTACCCGTGCTCAGGTACTTTGACCTTTAATCAAAGGCCCACGTCACTTCCTGGGGATTGATGCGACAGGGGCCCTTCAGCCGGCTGGCGGCTAGCCAGCCGGCTAGAGAGTAGATGGCTATGCTCCTAGCCGGCAAGGACTTCGTAGCCGACCAGGAGTAGCCAACAGTTGAGGAATCTCTCGCTCCTTTCTTTACCGAAGTATAGAGGATTAGGCTTGATGAGCCTACCCTGGGATTATCCCCCCGTGAGTAGTCCCCGAAGCAGGGGAGGTCCAACGTCTCAAGGCGAAGGGCCTCGCCGGCTTGAGTATCCGGCTCGCGGGTCTGGGGAGCCGCTATATGTGAGCCCAGGCATGGGAGACGATCGGGCCGGGAGCCCGCTGGCTTCCGTTGGACGCCTCGGCTTCTTCGCTCGCAGCGGTGGTGCGCCACATTTTGGGCTTTGGGCGTCGTGTCCCGACAAGCCACGCACCTGACGGGACTGGGCGTGCGCTAAGGTGCCCACCATGCCACGACGTCGGCCCGCACATGGGGATCCTGTGTGGATACGCAACAATGGTTGGCATTTCGGAGTGCATTAAGGCTCCCGCAAAATCCGGAGGGGGTGGGGATCATGCACACCATGGGTTCTTCCATGGTTTAAATGGACGAGCGGGGGCGCCGAAGAGGCCATTTACCCCCCATCTTGCTCCGCTCCAACACTCCCTCCCTCCCAGAGCGAGAGAGAGAGACAGAGAGGGAGGTGTCGTTCGAGTCTTTGTCGCCGTAGTTTCGTGCGTCCCCGAGGGCTTCTCGCCACCGCTCCGCCATGTCCCGAGCCGCCGCCAAGAAGGCGAAAGCTCGGGGCTCCTTGGAAGACAGCTTCATCACCGAGGGGCATATTGAGGTCCTCCACCATCGCCATATGTTGCCCTCAATAGAGCTCGTCGCGGTGCGCCTCCCAGGCGGAGAAGGATCTCCGATCCCACAAGAACGCGAAGTGGTGGTCTTCAACGAGCATTTCTTTCATGGATTCGGGCTTCCATCAAGCGACTTATTCCCGCGCTTCCTCGTACACTTTGTCCTACAGCCGCACCACCTTGCGCCGAACACCATCCTCCAGTTGGCGGCCTTTGTCACCCTGTGCGAGGGATTCGTGGGGATCAAGCCTTGGTTGGACTTGTGGCGCCAACTGTTTTTCTTCAAGCAGCAGTCGGTGCCGACCGATGTTCCCGGCGTCATGAAGATGACTCCTTGTGGCGCCGCCCTCGTTCATCACCGGACCACCTCCAGCTTTCCAAAGCTTCCTCTCTAGGATATGGTGAAAAAGTGACAGAGTGGATTCTTCTATGTGAAGAATGTAAATCCCCTCAACGACTGCATCAACCTACCCCCTTGGCATCGCTCCGCTCACTGCGAAGCTAAAATGGAAGAGCTCGCTACAGAAGCCGATCCCGGAGGTGAAGAAGATATGCGCCCACCTCGAACTTCTGAAGACCCGAGGCCTTGTGGACGAATATTTCCTTGCCACCATGATGGCATGCCGGATTATGCCTCTGCAGCACCGACCACACTTGATTTGCCAGATGGGCGGCCAACATGACCCACACTGGCTCTTGACGAAGAACTTGCGAGCCGGCAAGATAGCGCAGTTGGTGAACTTGATCTCCTCCGCCTCCATGGATAATAGCGGCGCGTGGAAATGGGGCATGACCCCTTACGACCGAGACCATCCGGCTCCGACGGTACACTTTCTTCATGATAATGTTTCCTATGTTCTTTTTGAATTCAATCCGGCTTCTGACACCGGACGCCGGCTTCGTCATCTGCTATTCCCGCGTCTGCAAGCCTACCAGCCACCGGCTACTGACGTGTGATGTCTACGCACGCTTCTATTCTTGTAGACTATGTTGGGCCTCCAGGTGCAGAGGTTTGTAGGACAACAACAATTTCCCTCAAGTGGATGGCCTAAGGTTTATCGAACTCAGGGAAGTAGAGGTTGAAGATGGTCTCTCTCAAGCAACCCTGCAATTAAGAAACAAGAAGTCTCTTGTGTCCCCAACACACCTAATACAATGGTAAGTTGTACACGTGCACTAGTTCAACGAAGGGATGGTAAAATATGGGTGATAGGTGTCGCAAAGCAAGGTAATATAAATATGTAAATAAAATTACAGCAAGGTAGCAAGTGACAAAAGTGAGAATAAACAGTGTAACAATGGTGAGAAACAAGTCCTAGGCTTCATATTTTCACTACTCGCAACTCCCAACAACATTAACATAGTCTAATCACATGATATTTCCACTAAAACATGCAATGGTGACGTACTCGGAGGTCATTCCTTTCTGATCAAGACAGGATGAGAATTATGTAGGGCTACAAAAGCACACCTTAGAGTTCGTAGTTCTCATCTATGGATTTCCCAATGTCACCGCGGCCATCCAAAGAGAGTACCACAATCACCACAACGTATCTCAAGGATAGTGAAAGACAAGCACCAAGAGACTCTCAATCTTCAATCAATTCACAAAAGAGGAAATAGACCACTGTCACCATGGTCTCGGGGATTATACTAGATAATATCAAGTGAGTACATCAATCCAATACATAGAAGAAGGGGAAACATAACCTATGATCACAATCAAGATCACATCATGGGAGAGAGAATTAACCACATAGCTACTGCAGAAGACCTCAGCCCCGAGGAGGAACTACTCCCGCTTCATGAGGGAGGATGCTGTTAGAAATATGCCCTAGATGCAATAATAAATTATTTATTATTATATTTCTTTGTTCGTGATAATCGTTTATTATCCATGCTCTAATTGTATTGATTGGAAACTCAAATACATGTGTGGATACATAGACAAAACACTGTCCCTAGTAAGCCTCTAGTTGATTAGTTCGTTGATCAAAGATGGTCAAGGTTTCCTATCCATAGACAAGTGTTGTCACTTGATAACGGGATCACATCATTAGGAGAATCATGTGATGGACTAGACCCATACTATGAACGTAGCATATTCATTGTGTCATTTTATTGCTATTGTTTTCTGCATGTCAAGTATTTGTTCCTATGACCATGAGATCATATAACTCACTGGCACCGGAGGAATACCTTGTGTGCATCAAACGTCGCAACGTAACTGGGCGACTATAAAGGTGCTCTACAGGTATCTCCGAAGGTGTCCGTTGAGTTAGTATGGATCAAGACTGGGATTTCTTACTTCGTGTGACGGAGAGGTATCTCGGGGCCCACTCGGTAATACAACATCACACACAAGCCTTGCAAGCAATGTGACTAAGTGTAAGTCATGGGATCTTGTATTACGGAACGAGTAAAGAGACTTGCCGGTAACGAGATTGAAATAGGTATGCCGATACCGACGATCAAATCTCGGGCAAGTAACATACAAAGGAGAAAGGGAATGACATACGGGATTATATGAATCCTTGACACTGAGGTTCAACCAATAAGATCTTCGAAGAATATGTAGGATCCAATATGGGCATCTAGGTCCTGCTATTGGATATTGACCGAGGAGTGCCTCGGGGCATGTCTACATAGTTCTCGAACCCGCAGGGTCTGCACACTTAAGGTTCGATGATGTTTTAGTATAGTTGAGTTATATGTGTGCTTACCGAATGTTGTTCGGAGTCTCGGATGAGATCACAGACGTCACGAGAGTTTCCAGAATGGTCCGGAAAGGAAGATTCATATATAGGATGGTTTCATTTGGTCACCAGAAAGTTTTGGGTAATTTCGGCAGTGTACCGGGAGTGACGAATGGGTTCCGGGAGTTCACCGGGAGGGGCCCACACACCATGGAGTGAGCCCAAGGCACTAGGGTGGCGCCACAAGTCCTTAGTGGACTAGTGGAGTCAGCCCAAGGGGCCTATGGCGCCACATAAGAAAATACCAAAGGAAAATAAAAGAAAAAGGGAAAGAGGGAGGTGGGAAGGAAGAGGAGGACTCCTTCTTCCCAAACCGGATTGGAGGAGGAGTCCTCCTCCTCCCTTGGCCGGCGCACCTTGAGGCCTTGTGCGTCAAGGCTAGCCCTCCCCCTCCCTCCTATATATATTGGTGGTTTAGGGCTGATTTGAGACGTAACTTTGCCACGTGCAACTCAACCCTAGACCACATAGTTCTACCTCTAGATCGAATTTCTGCGGAGCTCGGGCGGAGCCCTACATGAGTAGATCATGACCACCACCGGAGCGCCGTCACGTTGTTGGAGAACTCAAGAAGTCTGAGATCATCGTCGAGCTGTACGTGTGTTGAACACGGAGGTGCCGTCCGTTCGACGCTAGATTGGAATGGATCGTTGGACGGATCGTGGGACGGTTCGTGGGATGGTTCGAGGGACGTGAAGACGTTCCACTACATCAACCGCGTTTCTTAACGCTTCCTGCTGTGTGTTCTACGGGGGTACGTAGATCCAAATCTCCACTCGTAGATGGACATCACCATGATAGGTCTTTGTGTGCGTAGGAATTTTTTCCCATGCAACGTTCCCCAACAGATGCAACGTCGATGGAGATGAATCCGGGGGCACTTCCCCGCCCCGGTAGGGTGCCGACACAGGAATTCTGGTCCCCCGAAACTTGTTGGCGATGGCGGCGGAGATCGGAATTGCTTCCAGAGAAAAGGGTTTCGGAATCTGGGTTTCCTCCATGGGGGTAAAAATAGGAGCCAAGGTAGGGCACCAGAGGGGGTGGCCCCCATCGAGGCGGCCTCCTCGCGTGGGCCTGCCCCTGGAGGCCTAGTGGACCCCCTCTGCCCTCCTTCGTCCGTCTGTAGTCTTCTGGAATGCTGATTTTTTATATATTTTTTCTGGAATTTTTCGGGCACTGTAAATATGGGTATAAACCTACAATTCACAAACATCAGCACACGGAAACTGGCACTCGGTGCACTGAGTTAGTAGGTTAGTCCAAATATGTTGAAAAAGGTATCAAAGTGTACAAAACACATAGAAATATCACCCAAAACTTGCATGGAGCAGGCAGAAATTATAGATACGTTTGGGACGTATCAACATCCCCAAGCTTTATTCCTGCTCGTCCTCGAGTAGGTAAATGATAACACAAATAATTTCTGTGGTGACATGTTAACACACATATAAGAACTTCAAAGTAAAGCAAGTAATATATGCAATTCAAGTCAAGACAATAACAAGCAAGGGGATATATCTAGTATTGAAACTAGCAAAGTAAGAACATAAAGGTGCAAGAGCTCTCGCTGTCCGTGACTCGATTGTCTACAAATGGTGTTTGCGTGCAAGAAGTGGGAGATGGGTTAAGAGAACAAAAATACTATATAGTTTAATTGAGAACTCAATCTACTACAACTTCACACTTGGTCTCCTTCGGAATCTTATTTTGACTCATCGCAAGACCACTAGTCAGGCACAATTCAAAATGAGCCTCTCCCTTTCGACTTTGAGCACTCATGCAATGGATGAGCGCGAGAAAGATATATTGGCACTTAGGATGGCAAAGAGAATAATGATGGGGAAGGAAGACAAAAAAAGTTGTGAAAATCTCACATAAATGAGGACAACCATAGGCGAGAGAAAGCCAAATGATAGATATGATGTGAGGAGTAGGGTCTGCCATGCAACGGATGCACATATGAGCTAAGGTAAGCTCTCCAATGTAGCTAGTGGGGGTGCATCCAACTTGCTTTCTCATAAAGACCTAGAGCTCACTTGAGGAGGCTCATCATTGGAATATACAAGCGAAGTTCTATAGTGTAAGGGTCCCCACATAGTTATGCATGAATGATAATCCCTATGGAGTACAAATATAACAATGGAGTACGAGTGTGGATCTTTCAAAAGGAATAGTAGTGTTGCCCCTTCTCTTGTTTTGTGTGGCCTCTTTGGCTCTTTCTATTTATCTCTCATTTGTCCTCTTTGGGATCTTTTCATGTGTCCTCTTTTGGGATCTTTCAATTTTTCCTCTTTGGGATCTTTAACTCACTTAAGGGCAACACTCTATATTTTACAAGAAACAAAAAGAAGATCTTCACACTTTATAAGAAGTACTCAACATAAAGACAAATGAAAACTATCATGATGTATGCAAATGTATGTTTCTGCGAGTGTAGCAGGATATGCGATGATACTAGCACGTCATGTAGAAATAATAAGGGCAAGTCCCAACTAGCATGCTGTGTCGTGGAAATAAACCTGACAGTAGAGGTGTAGGGTACGAATGGAGTGGGCAGAGTCCTAGCTATGGCACGATTGTACCCAAGATGTATGCGTTCAGGACCCTTCCTTGGAGGTAACAGCCCTACGTCTCAGGTGCTCAGGAGCTCTTGCAGTGTGTTTTGTGTAATACAGGGGGTGCGAACCCTTGTGCCAGAGGGGAGGGGTAGCTTATATAGATTGCGCCACCTCTCATCAATACCTCAGCATCTAAGGGCTCGATCAATATGAGTTAAAGAGATATGTTACTGATAACGTAAGTGGGCAATAAATGCTAGTGAAGACCATTGGATGAAAGTGTGTCCGTTGGCACTTGTGGGTGACTTCTGATCTTCAATGCCTACTGGTATTCTTCCGAGTGTATATGGGTTGTCGAGTGGATGGTAACGTAACCCCGAGTTTTTCGTATCGAGGGACTTTTGAGCGCCATGTTCATCCAGTCGGAATCTTATATCTGACCCTTGGCCGAATAATGAGGTGCCCTTGGGTAGGAAATTTAGGTCAGGCCTGTGACCCTACCCTAGGTACATATCCCCATCATTAGTCCCCGAATGGATCGAGGTTCGAGTGATGAAGGGGTCGACATGAGTTCTTGTCGAGTCGTTCTGATCTTGGTCCTTTTCCTGGGATTGACAAAACTTCGGGTCGACTGAAATCTTCATCATTAGCCTTGATCGATTCTGCTATCATGTTTGCCCGAGTGATTTCAGATGCTTGGGCTTACTCCGAGTGACTACCGGGATCTTTTGATATGACCGATCACTGCGGCAGGTCCGGATCTTACGTGATTCGAAATTTCGATTTTCGCGCGCCTAGCGGTGTTGACGCAACTATTCTTCTCGAATCTTATACTATTCTTCTCGGATGATTTTCAGAAGGCTTGGGAGATTGGGTCGAGGTATACCCAGATGGAATCTAAGAAGAACCAGTTGCAGCTGGAGTATGATGCAATGGAAAGGTGCTGGAAGAAAAGGATCTAGTCCTTGCAAAGGTGAAAGAGAAGTCCAAAGCTAATGAATTGAAGCTTGTAGACTTTGATAGGTTGATGGTAGAAAATGAAAAAATGAAGAAAGAAAGAGATGAGTGGGCAAAGAAGCTTAACTCTATGGCAAATAGGGGAAATGCCATAGAAATTTTTGTAAAAGATTTCCTGGGAAAGATGCGTGCGTCCCTCATTGGTATGTTCTCTTTGCTGAGTGAGTCTTTACACTTTTCGTTGAATGACATGCAGCTATTGCTTCATTTTTCTTCTTCCACAGAATTCTTTCCTGACTTCGAGAAAGAGACCTTCGAGGTGGAGCCATACTTGGACCCCATCAAGTTTCCTATTCCTGATGACTTGGCCATAAACATGTATCGCCTCAACTGTTGCCTCGTGAAAGTTCAAGGATACTTCACTCGACTGCGAGCTGCTGTGGGAGGAATCGACAAAGAGCTATGGCCTGAAGATACGTTCCTCTTCGAGCTAGAAGCTGTGATGGAGCGCCTGGGTCGGGTTCCTGAGAGAGTCCAAGCATGGACGAAATCTTCTGCTCACTGCGGGGCTGATGTTATTCTTTCTCTTGTCAGGGTCCACTGTATGGAGGCGAGGGAGGAGAAACTGAAAATGCTCCAAGTAGCAGATGCCAAGAAGCTCCAGTTCGAAAAATTTATAGAGACTTTCATCAGTGCTGCGACTCACATTGCTGATGGAATCGATCTCGATACCTTTGTCGAGCCAGCAAGTCCCATAGGTCCTTGAAGAGAAAACTATTGTTATTCCTTAATTTGCCTCGGTATGCCGAGTGGTCAATGTATCGTTAAACTTTGTTCGGGTGTTGAACTGCTACCTCTTGAGCTTGCGTTGGTTTTTCCCTTGAAGACGAAAGGGTGATGCAGCACAGTAGCAGTAAATATTTCCCTCAGTTTGAGAACCAAGGTATCAATCTAGTAGGAATATCAAGGCAAGTCACCAATGTACCTGCGCAAAAAAAAACTTGCACCCAACGCTATAAAGGGGTTGTTAATCCCTTCACGATTAATTGCAAGGTGAGATCTGAAGGTGGAAAGTGCAAGAAAGTAAAAGTGAAGAGCTTAAAATATGATGTGAAGTAGACCCGGGGGCCATAGTGTTCACTAGAGGCTTCTCTCATGATAGCAAGTATTACGGTGGGTGAACGAATTACTGTCGAGCAATTGATAGAACAGCGCAAAGTCATGATGATGTCTAAGGCAATGATCATACATATAGGCATCACGTCCGAGACAAGTAGACCAATACTTTCTGCATCTACAACTATTACTCCACACATCGACCGCTATCCAGCATGCATCTAGTGTATTGAGTTCATAACAAATAGAGTAACGCCTTAAGCAAGATGACATGATGTAGAGGGATAAATTCATGCAATAGATATAAACCCCATCTTTTTACCCTTGATGGCAACAACATGATGTGTGCCTCTCTACCCCTTTTGTCACTTGGTGAGGACACCGCACGGTATGAACCCAAAACCAAGCACTTCTCCCATTGCAAGAATTATAGATCAAGTTGGCCAAACGGAACCCACAACTCGAAGAGAATTACAAGGATACGAAATCATGCATATAATAGATCAGAGGAAACTCAAATAATAATCATAGATAATCTGATCATAAATACACAATTCACCGGATCTCGACAAACACACGGCAAAAGAAGATTACATCGGATAGATCTCCATGAAGATCATGTAGAACTTTGTATTGAAGATCCAAGAGAGAGAAGAAGCCATCTAGCTACTAGCTACTAGGTACGGACCCGAAGCTCTGTGGTGAACTACTCACACATCATCGGACAGGCAATGGTGTTGTTGAAGAAGCCCTCTCTGTGCGAATCCCCCCTTCGGCAGGGCACCAGAACGGTCCCCAGATGGGATCTTGCGGAGACAGAAGCTTGCGGCGGCGGAAAAGAATTTTCGTGGCTCTCTCCCATGGTTTCAGATTTTTAGGGAATTTATAGGAGGAAGAGGTAGGGCAAAGGAGCCACGGGGGGCCCACAAGCCTGCTAGGCGTGCCCCCCCGGCTGCGCCTAGGGGGCTTGTGACCTCCCCCGGGGTCCTTTGCCTTGGTTCTCAGGTTCCCCGCGTATCTTCTGTTATGGAAAAAATCATTCCGAAGATTTTATTCCGTTTGGACTCCGTTTAATATTCTCCACTGAAAAGGGTCAAAAACACGGAAAAAACAGGAACTAGCACTTGGCACTGAGTTAATAGGTTAGTCCCAAAAAAGATATAAAATGCATACAAAACATCCAAAGTTGACAAGATAATAGCATGGAACCATTAAAAATTATAGATACGTTGGAGACGTATCAAGAATCCCCAAGCTTAACTCCTGCTCGACCTCGAGTAGGGAAGTGATAAAGACTGAATTTTTGATGTGGAATGCTACCTAACATATTTGTCCTTTGTAACTTCTTTCTTATGACATGAATGCTCAGATCCGTAAGATTCAAAACAATAGTTTGCTATTGACATGAAAACAATAATACTTCAAGCATACTAGCAACGTGATAATAAACTTTTGAAAAAACAAGGCAAAAGAAAGTTATCCCTACAAAATCATATAGTTTGGCTATGCTCCATCATCCCCACACAACGAATTTGAATCATGCACAACCCCGGTATTGGCCAAGTAATTGTTTTCGCACTCTTACTTTCTCAAACCTTTTTCAACTCTCACGCAATATATGAGCGTGAGCCATGGATATAGCACTATAGGTGAAATAGAGTGTGGTGGAGGTTGTGAGGCAAAAAGGAGGAGATGGTCATATCATCTCGACGTATCAAAGGGCTATGGAGATGCCCATCAATAGATATCAATGTGAATGAGTAGGGATTGCCATGCAACGGATGCACTTAGAGCTATAAGTGTGTGAAAGCTCAAAAGGAGAACTAGTGGGTGTGCATCCAACTTGCTTGCTCACGAAGACCTAGGGCAATTTTGAGGAAGCCCATCATTGGAATATACAAGCCAAGTTATATAATGAAAATTCCCACTAGTATATGGAAGTGTCAAAACAAGAGACTCTCTATCATGAAGAACATGGTGCTATTGTGAAGCACAAGTGTGGATAAAGATAGTAGCATTGTCCCTTCTCTCTTTTTTTTTTTTTGGGTTCTTTGGCCTCTTTTCATTTTTTTTGGTGGGCATCTTTGGCCTTTTTTTATTTCCTCACATGGGACAATGCTCTAATAATCATGGTCATCAAACTTTTATTTACTCACAATTTAATACTTAGAGCAATGATGACTCTATAGGAAATGCCTCCGGCAGTGTACCGGGATGTGCAACGATCTAGCTTAGCGTATGACGTTGAAACATCTCGCTAGCTATCTTACGATCATGCAATGGCAATATGTAAGTGACGGCACAAGTCATGAGACGGAACGGTGGGAGTTGCATGGCGATATATATCGGAATGGCTATGAAAAGGCCATAATAGGTAGGTATGTGGCTGTTTTGAGGAAGGTATATGGTGGGTTTGCGCACCGGCGAAAGTTGCGCGGCACTAGAGAGGCTAGCAACGGTGGAAAGTGAAAGTGCATCTATACCATGGGCTCACATTAGTCATGAAGAACTCATATACTTATTGCGAAAGTTTTATTAGTAATCGAAACAAAGTGCTAAACGCATACTCCTAGGGGAAGGGTTGGTAGGTGTTAACCATGGCGTGATCCCGACCGCCACCCAAAGGATGACAATCAATAAATTAATTATGCTCGGACTTCCTAACATAGCGTTCACCATACGTGCATGCTACGGGAATCACTAACTTCAACACAAGTATTTCTAGATTCACAACACCCTACTAACATTACCATATCCATGTCTCAAAACTAATTGAGAGGAATCAAACTTCTCTTTACTAATCGATGCACATGAATATGGAAGTTTTTATTATATCCTCTTTGGATGCCTATCATCCTTAGGACTACTTTCATAGCACAAGCCAATTACCAAGTTACTTAGAGAGAGCACTCTCAAAAATATACAAGTGAAGATCGAGAGTTTTTATTTCTCCAAAATATGACACCGCCATGCTCTAAAAAGATCTAAGTGAAGCACTAGAGCACAGTTATCTAGCTCGTAAGATATAAGTGAAGCACATGCGAGCTAAATTGCCTAACTCAAAAGATATAAGCGAAGCACAATGAGTATTCTAGCAAAATCATGATGAGTGCATGTCTATCTCAAAAAGGTGTGCAGCAAGGATGATTGTGACACAACAAAAACAAAATACTCCTATAATACACGACGCTCCAAGCAAAATACATATCATGTGGTGAATAAAAGTATAGCTCCAAGTAACGTTACCGATGGATTGAAGACGAAAGTGGGATGCCTTCCCGGGGCATCCCCAAGCTTAGGCTTTTTGGTGTCCTTGAATTTGTCTTGGGATGCCTTGGGCATCCCCAATCTTGAGCTCTTTCCACTCTTTATCCCATTGTCCATGAGAACATCACCCAAAACATGAAAACTTCACAACGCAAAACTTAAACAGAAACTCATGATATCATTAGCACAAGAAAACAAACTACCAACTCTTTAGGTACTGTAGCAAACTTGATTTATATTTATATTGGTGTAAATTACTGTATTCTCACTTTTCCATGGCTATTACCCCCCGATACTATCCATAGTTTCATCAAAATAAGCAATCAACACAACAAAAACAGAATCTGTCAAAAACAGACTAGTCTGTAGCAATCTGTATACTTCGTATACTTCTGGTATCTAAAAAATTCTGAAAAATATGACAATTGGGGCAATTGGCATATCATCCAGAAGAAAACGAACCAACTCAAAAGCTATTTCTGGATACGAATTAAAAATAATTTCGTGAGCGCAAAGTTTCTGTGTTTTTCAGCAAGATCAAATAACCAACACCAAAACTAGTCATAAAGGTTTTACTTGGCACAAACACAAAAGAAACACAAAAAACACAATCATAACAGAATTATGATGATGTGGACACAGCAAAACAGAAAGCAAAAAAGCAAAGATAAATTCATTGGGTTGCCTCCCAACAAGCGCTATTGTTTAACGCCCTTAGCTACGCATAAGGCGATAGAATCAAGTATCGTCGTCTTTGGTGCTCAAACCATAAGTAGACCTCATCATGGATTCATAAGGCAATCTTATTTTCTTTCTAGGAAAATGTTCCATGCCCTTCTTTAAAGGAAATTGAAATCTAATATTCCCTTCCTTCATATCGATGACAGCACCAATAGTCCTCTGGAAAAGTCTACCAAGAATGGGAGGACATGTCGGATTGCAATCAATATCAAGCACAATGAAATCTACGGGTACATAGTTCCTATTTGCAATAATAAGAACATCATTGAGCCTTCCCATAGGTTTCTTAACAGTAGAATCCGCAAGATGCAAATTAAGAGAGCACTCATCAATCTCATTGAAGCCTAGAACATCACATAAAGACTTTGGAATAGCGGAAACACTAGCACCCAAATCACACGAAGCATTGCATTCATAGTTTTTAATCTTGATTTTGATAGTAGGTTCCCACTCATTATGAAGTTTTCTAGGAATAGAGACTTCCAACTCAAGTTTCTCTTCAAGAGATTTCATCATAGCATCGACGATATGATCGGTAAAGGCCTTGTTTTGGCTATAAGCGTGTGGAGAGTTTAGCATGGATTGCATCAAGGAAATACATTCAATCAAAGAGCAACTATCATAATTGAATTCCTTGAAATCCAAAGTAGTAATTTCATTACTACTCAAAGTTTTGATATCCTCTACTCCACTTTCAGTGCTTTTAGCATCAAGATAGATAGATTCCGAATCATTGGGGCATTTCTCAACCAAAGTGGATTCATATCCAGCCCCATCATCATTAGGTTTGACATTAGAAAACAAGGATTCAATAGGAGTCACACCAAGCACTTTAAGATCTTCGTGATTCTCATCACGAGAACACACCTTTTTAAGCCATTCATGTCTAGCACGAATTTGGGCGGTTCTTTCTTTACTCTCATTCATGGAAACACGCATAGCTTTTAAAGTTACATCTATATTGATCCTGGGAGGATCACATCTCAATTTCAAAGCATCAATATCCAGAGACATTCTATCAACGGTCCTAGCCAAGTCATCAATTTTGAGCAGTTTTTCTTCTATGGACGCATTGAAAATCTTTTGCGACTGGATAAACTCTTTAATATTACTCTCTAGATTAGAGGTTAATTTATTGTAATTTCCCTAAGCATTGTTGTAGGAATTGCCAAAGTTAATAGAGGCATTACTAGGAAAAGGCCTAGGAATAAAGTTTCCTCTATAAGCATTGTTGTTGCCAAAATTATTCCTACCAACAAAATTAACATCCAAGCTCTCATTGCTACTCTCAATCAAGGAAGACAAGGGCATATCATTTGGATCTAAAGGAGCACCTTTACTAGCAAACAATTTCATTAACTCATCCATCTTAGCACTCAACGAGTTAATTTCTTATATAGCATGCACTTCTTTACTAGTAGGTGACCTTTGAGTGTGCCACTAAGAATAGTTTAGCATGATATTGTCTAGGAGTTTTGTGGCTTCTCCTAATGTGATTTCCATGAAAGTTCCACCGGAGGCGGAATCCAAGATATTTCTAGAAGCAAAATTTAAACGAGCATAGAAGATTTGTATAATCATCCAAAGACTCAAGCCATGAGCGGGACAATTTCTAATCACAATTTCATTCTCTCCCAAGATTGTGCAACATGTTCATGATCTAGTTGCTTAAAATTCATGATATCATTACGGAGAGAGATAATCTTAGTCGGTGGAAAATACTTGGATATATAAGCATCTTTGCAGTTGTTCCAAGAATCAATACTATTTTTGGGCAAAGATGAAAACCAAGTTTTTGCTCGATCTCGCAATGAGAACGGAAATAGCTTCAATTTAATCACATCATTATCCACATCTTTCTTCTTTTGCATATCACATAACTCAATGAAGGTATTAAGATGGGATGCGGCATCTTCACTAGGAAGGCCGGAAAATTGCTCTTTCATAACAAGATTTAGCAAAGCAGCATTGATTTCATATGATTCCACACTAGTGGTGGGAGCAATCGGAGTACTAATAAAATCATTATTATTAGTATTCGAGAAGTCACAAAGTTTGGTGTTTTCAGTCATGGTGACTTCAGCAAGCAGACAAGCACACAAGCGAACAAAAAGCAAGCGAAAGAAAAGGGCGAACGAAAAAGGCAAATATTTTTGTAAACTTTTGTTTTTCAGAAGTGTTGGAGAGGAAAACGAGAGGCAAAAAAGTAAATGCAACAGATGAGTTTGCGACAGTTACTTGGATAAGCTTCACTTAGAATAATCCCCGGTGCCAGAAATTGACACGTTGAAGGAAGACTATTCTTGACTTGATACTCCCCACCAACGGTGCTAGAAATTGGCACGTTGACGGGAGACTATTCTTGACTTGATCCTCCTCCCCGGCAACAGCGCTAGAAATTCTTCTTGCTACCTCTTGAGCTTGCGTTGGTTTTCCCCTGAAGATGAAAGGGTGATGCAGCACAGTAGTAGTAAGTATTTCCCTCAGTTTGAGAACTAAGGTATCAATCCAGTAGGAGTATCAAGGCAAGTCACCAATGTACCTATGCAAAAACAAACAAACTTGCACCCAATGCTATAAAGGGGTTGTCAAAACCTTCACGTTTAATTGCTAGGTGAGATCTGAAGGTGGAAAGTGCAACAAAGTAAAAGTGTAGAGCTGAAAATATGATGTGAAGTAGACCCGGGGGCCATAGTGCTCACTAGAGGCTTCTCTCATGATAGCAAGTATTACGGTGGGTGAACGAATTACTATCGAGCAAAGTCATAATGATATCTAAGGCAATGATCATACATATAGGCATCACGTCCGAGACAAGTAGACCGATACTTTCTTCATCTACTACTATTACTCCACACATCGACCGCTATCCAGCATGCATCTAGTGTATTGAGTTCATAACAAGCAGAGTAACACCTTAAGCAAGATGACATGATGTAGAGGGATAAATTCCTGCAATAGATATAAACCCCATCTTTTTACCCTTGATGGCAACAACACGATGCGTGCCTCGCTACACCTTCTGTCACTGGGTGAGGACACCGCACGATATGAACCCAAAACCAAGCACTTCTCCCATTGCAAGAATTATAGATCAAGTTGGCCAAACGAAACCCACAACTCGAACAGAATTACAAGGATACGAAATCATGCATATAAGAGATGAGAGAAAACTCAAATAATAATCATAGATAATCTGATCATAAATCCACAATTCATCGGATCTCGACAAACTCACCGCAAAAGAAGATTACATCGGATAGATCTCCATGAAGATCATGGAGAACTTTGTATTGAAGATCGAAGAGAGAGAAGAAGCCATCTAGTTACTAACTATGGACCCGAAGGTCTATGGTGAACTACCCACGGATCATCGGAGAGGCGATGGTGTTGATGAAGAAGCCCTCCATGTCCAAAAACCCCCTTTGGCAGGGCACCAGAATGGTCCCCAAATGGGATCTTGCGGAGACAGAAGCTTGCAGGGGTGGAAAAGTATTTTCGTGGCTCTCTCCCGTGGTTTCAGATTTTTAGGGAATTTACAGGCGGAAGAGGTAGGGAAAGGAGCCACGGGGCCCACAAGCCGTCTAGGTGCGGCCCCCCAAGTGGCGCCTAGGGGGCTTGTGACCTCCCCCGGGGTCCTTTGCCTTGGTTCTCAAGTTCCCCGCGTATCTTCTGTTACGGAAAAAATCATTCCGAAGATTTTATTCCGTTTGGACTCCGTTTAATATTCTCCTCTGAAAAGGGTCAAAAACACGGAAAAACAGGAACTGGCACTTGGCACTGAGTTAAATAGGTTAGTCCCAAAAAAGATGTAAAATGCATATAAAACATCCAAAGTTGACAAGATTATAGCATGGAACCATCAAAAGTTATAGATACATTGGAGACGTATCATGAACCCGAGTACTTTATGGCTGCGTGGATAACTTTGATCCATGTTGAGCTCTTTTGAATCTTTCTGGTTTTGATATTTGCAAGATTTGCTTGGTTTTCTTCAAGTGGATAGATTCCTATTCATTCGGAATTTTTTTTGACTTACGCGAAGCTTGCTCGCAAATAAATTTCCGAGTGTGAAGTCTTTTTTCCACTCGGACTATATTTTTACTTAGGTGAATCGTGTTCAGCTAAGCCTCCAAGTGTGAGAATTTTTCTTCACTCAGAGTATGTTTTGTACTTAGGCGAAGACTGGTTCACAGCTAAGGGCCCGAGTGGATAGTTTATATCCACTCGAAATTTTTTGTTTAACTTAGGCGAATCTTGCTTGCAGCTAAGCCCCCGAGTGTGAGAATCGCTCTTCACTCAAAGTTTGTTTTTGTACTTAGGCGAAGACTGGTTCGCAGCTAAGCGTTCGAGTGAATAGTTTTTATCGACTCAGAAGAGTTTGTTAACTTAGGCGAATCTTGTTCGCAGCTAAGCCCCCGAGTGTGAGAATCTCTCTTCACTCGGAGTATGTTTTTGTACTGAGGCGAAGACGGGTTCGCAGCTAAGCGTCTGAGTGAATAGTTTTTATCCACTTGGAAGAGTTTCTTAACTTAGGCGAATCTTGTTTGCAGCTAAGCTCCCGAGTGTGAGGATTGCTCTTAACTCGGAGTACATTTTTGGGCGCGTAGCCACTCGACCAGAATCGACTAAAATTCAAGAAGTTATGATCTCACAAGCAACTTTATTCAGCAAACTTCGTTTGTTACATCGGATAGACCAGTAATCAAGCATAAAAATGCTCCAGCAGATCCACATTCCATGTGCGCGGTTCATCTGACTTCTTCTAGAGATTGTAGAGTTGGTAGGCTCCATTGTTTAACACCTTAGTGATGATGAAAGGCCCTTTCCAAGTAGGAGCTAACTTATGAGGTTGTTGTTGGTCCACTCTGAGTACCAGATCACCTTCATGGAACGCCCGACTCCTCACATGCCTTGAATGAAAACGCTACAAGTCCTGTTGATAAACCATAGATCGAATCAACGCCATCTCGCGTTCCTCCTCCAAAATATCTACTCCATCCTGACGTGCTTGCTCGGCTTCAGCTTCTAAATAGAGATCCGCTCGGGACGAACTGTGAATCAAGTCACTCGGTAGAACAGCTTCGGCTCCATAGACTAGGAAGAAAGGAGTTACCCAGTCGACCGGTTAGATCTTTTTCTCAGACCGCAGAGCACAGAAGGTAGTTCCGTCACCCAAGCGCCCGTGGCATACTCAAGGTCTCGCAAGAGTCGAGGCTTTAACCCTTGAATGATAACACCATTCGCTTGTTCTGCTTGGTCGTTGATTTGTGGATGGGCTACGGACGCATAATTCACTCGGGTCCCTTGGTTATTGCAAAAACGTCTGAACTCGTCCGAGTTGAAGTTCGACCCATTGTCCGTGATGATGCTATGTGGGACTCCATACCGGAATGTAACTTCCTTCACAAACTTGATGATTGTGCGGGTATCTAGCTTCTTGATTGGTTTAGCTATGATCCACTAGGTGAACTTGTCAACTACAGTGAGTAAATGCGTGAGCCCACTCTGACCTGTCTAGAAAGATCCGACCATATCTAAGCCCCACACAACAAACAACCAAATGAGAGGGATTGTCTTCAGGGCAGATGCAAGTTTGTGAGACAAGTTGGAGTAGAACAGACAACCTTCACAACGGTCGACGAGATCTTTGGTCATCTCATTCGCGCTTGGCTAGAAGAATCCAGATCGGTATGCTTTGGCAACAATGGTCCGAGAGGACGCATGATGGCCACAGGTCCTCGAGTGGATTTCTTCTAGAATTAGTTGGCCCTCTTCAGGGGAGATGCATCATTGAGCTACGTCGGTCACGCTCTCTCTGTAGAGCTGATCACCCATTACTGTGAACGCCTTTGACCTACGGACAAGCTATCGGGCTTCGTCTTCGTCCTCTGGCAGCTCTTGCCTTAAGATGTATGCAATATACGACACTGTCCAGTCGGGGGTAATCACCAAAATCTCCATGATTAGATCGACAACTGCTGGAACGTCAACTTCAATCAGATCGGAAGTACTTGTTGGTTGTGGGGGCTCTTTAGTGAAAGGATCCTCTTGCACAGACAGAGTATGCAGGTGTTCCAAACATACATTGTTGGGTATAGGCTTCCGAGTAGATCCAATCTTAGCCAATTCATCGGCTGCCTGGTTCTTCAATCGGGGTAGATGATGGAGTTCTAAGCCTTCAAACTTCTTATCCAGCTTCCTCCCTGCATTGCAGTAACCTGTCATGGCAGGATTCTTGACGTCCCACTCGTTCATCACCTGATTGACCACTAAGTCTGAGTCGCCGTAGACCATCAGGCGTCGGACACCGAGTGAGATGGCCATACGCAACCCGTAAAGGAGAGCTTCATACTCAGCTTCATTGTTGGATGAGTCAAAGTGGATCTGAAGGACATAGTTAAGCTTGTCGCCTTTTGGAGAAACTAGTAAAACACCAGCACCGGACCCATTTAACATTTTGGATCCATAAAAGAACATAGTCCAATGCGCCGAGTGAATCTATGCAAGCTGTTGCTGTTCCACCCGATCGACCATTAAATCATCGAGGGCCTAAGATTTGATGGCTTTCTTTGCTTCAAACTTGATATCCAAATACAACAGCTCCATATCCCATTTGGCCACTCGGCCCGTTGCATCCCGATTGTGAAGGATCTATGATAGGGGAGCATCACTGACGACTGCTATGGAGTGATCTTAAAAGTAATGTGCCACTTTCTTTGTTGTCGAATATATTCCATAAAGAAGCTTCTGTTAATGGGGATACCTTTGCTTCAAAGGAGTCAACACTTCTGAAATATAATAGACTAGACGTTGAACCTTGTAGGCTTTACCTTCTTCCTCTCACTCGACAGTCAGAACTATACTGACGACTTGATTGGTGGCTGCGATGTATAAGAGCAGTGGTTCTTTGCTGTGCGGAGCAGCAAGCACCAGCTGGGTGGAAAGCAGAGCTTTGAGCTCTACAAATGCTGCTTCAACTTCATCATTCCACTCGCATACATTTGACTTCTTCATCAGCCGGTACAAAGGCAGTGCCTTCTCACCAAGACGAGATATAAACCGACTCAATGCCGCCAAACATCCTGTAAGTTTCTGTACGTCATGGACTCGCACATGGCTCTACATTCGGAAGATGGCGCCGATTTTCTCGGGGTTAACATAGATCCCTCGTTCGGAAACGAGAAAACCGAGTAACTTGCCACCAGGAACACCAAAAGTGCACTTAGCTGGATTTAACTTGATGTCATACTTCCTAAATTAGCAAATGTTTCTGCCAAGTCAGTCAACAGGTCGGAACCTTTGCATGACTTGACAACAATATCATCCATATATGCTTCAATATTCCGACCAATCTGGTTGAGTAGACACTTCTGGAACATGCGCATGAAGGTCGCACCAGCATTCTTCAGACCGAAAGGCATAGTGATGTAACAGTAACACCCGAAAGGGGTGATGAAAGCTATTTTTGTTTCATCTGAGCCAAACAGACGGATCAGATGGTAACCAGAATAAGCATCCAAAAAAGACAAACGCTCGCACCCCGCGGTTGAATCGACAATCTGATCAATGCGGGGGAGCGGGAAGTGATCTTTCGGACAGACCTTATTAACGTTTTTGAAGTCGATACACATGCAAATGGAATTATCCTTCTTGGGAACCATGACAACATTCGAGAGCCACTCGGAGTAGTAAATCTCGCGAATGAATTTGGCTTCCAAGAGTCCGCTACCTCCTTGCCGATTGCTTTCCTCTTGTCTAAAGCAGATCATTGCAGGCACTCTCTGACTGGCTTCGCCTTCGGATCCACTCGCAAATGGTGCTCAGCCAGCTCCCTGGGCATACCCGACATATCAGCAGGCTTCCATGCGAAGATGTCCCAGTTCTGACACAGGAACTGGATGAGCTCGGCTTCCTATTTTCTTTTGAGTGTCGTGGATATGTTGGTTGGAGCTCCATTGGGATCGGTCGGATGAACGTTCACTGGCTTGACCTCTCCTGCCGACTGAAAAGCAGACTCAGAAGCTGGCTTCTTAGATTGCATTACGTCAGCTGGGTCGGCGGTCCTCCGGTACTCTTCCAATTCTTTCACGGACATCTGCTGATCTGCAATCTTCAAACCTTGCTACAAACACTCTTCAGCTCTCTATCGATTGTCGGAAACAGTGATGACCCCTTTAGGGCCTGGCATCTTCATCTTCAGGTACACGTAACATGGTCGGGCCATGAAACGTGCATAAGCAGGACGGCCCAAAAGAGCATGATATGCACTCTAGAAGTCCACCACCTCAAATGTCAGCTTCTCTTTGCGAAAATTCTGGTCAGATCTGAAAACGACATCCAGTCCGATCTAGCTGAGTGACTTGGCCTTCTTCCCTGGGATTACTCCATGAAAGGACACGGAACTCTCACTGCGTCGGGACATCGAAATGCCCATCCCCTTGAGAGTTTCTACATATAGGATATTGAGCACACTCCCTCCATCCATCAAAACTTTGTGAAGCCGAACACCTTCGACAACTGGGTTGACTACTAGAGCCTAGTGACCTTGAGTCGGAACAACAGTTGGATGGTCCGACTGATCAAATGTGATGGGAGTTTCCAACCACTTCAGGTATGTTGGGGTGGTAGGTACTAACATGTTGGCCTCCGTGTTGATGACTTTCAGTGGACTTTTGTTTTCTACGTCAGGAAAAATCATCAGAGTTGCATTGACCTTTGGGGAAGTCATCTTTCTCTTCATTATCCTCTCTTCAGGTGCTTTTCCACTGGATTGACCTTTGAACTCTGGGAGCAACAATCGACACTATTGAGTGGTATGCTTTGGCAATATCAGGTTGCCTTCATCTTCTTGCTTCATGTGAAAAACACACGGTTGATCCAAAACATCTGACTGCATCTTTGATTTCTTCGGGGGGAATGGTGCCTTGGTCTTTCCCTTAAACTTTCCTGCTCCAAGGGTGGCTGCTTGTGCTGGGGTTGCATTCTCCACCTTCCGCTTCTGCTTCCGATTGGAACTAGCGTCGGTGTTGTCGACTGCTTTACCCTTGCCGCTACGAAGGCGGTCTTCTTCTTCCCCGCTTGCATAACGGGTGTCTATCTCCATCATTTTACTCATTGACATGTCGCCTGAGCGACCAAACTTCAGATACAGCTCTCGATACCTAACACCTGCCTTGAAGGAGCAGACTGCTTGGTGCTCGGTAACATTCTCCACTTGGTGGTGTAGAGTGGTCCAGCGCTGGATGTAATCGCGCAAGGACTCACTCGGTTTCTGCATGCAGTGTTGTAACTCAGAAAGGCCAGCGGGACGCTTGCAAGTGCCCTCAAAGGTCTTGATGAATACTCCAGCTAGATCTGCCAAACAATATATACTTGAAGGCGTCACTTGATTCAGCCATGCACGGGCCGAACCGTCCAGCATCAGGGGCAAGTGCTTCATCGCAACATTGTCGTTGCCGCCACCAATTTGTACTGCAACTCGATAATCATCCAACCAAGTTTCAGGCTTGGACTCGCTTGTGAACTTACTGATTCCAGCCGCCAACCTGAAGTCGGGAGGAGTATCAGCAGAGCGGATTGCCCTACTCAAGCACTCGGGACCAGAAACTTCCACTTCCACTTGGTTGATCTCTGTAGAGACCATCCCGGTAGGCTCTGCCTCTGTCGATCCTTCTCTGTGCAAGTATACCCCTTGCATCAAATCTGGGGTTCCGCTCGTCACCGAACGGGCGCCGGTCATCATAGTGCCGGGGCACATACGAGCCGCTCCGCGGAGGAGATTGCACTCGATGGTGGTCATCACGGTGACGATGAGGGGGAAACTGGTTCCGACCCTGGTCTCGGTGCTGATACTCTCGGTGACCTCTGTTTCTGTGACGCTGGGGTGACCCTGGACTGTAAACTGACTAGTCTGTCTCTGCCCTCGATGAATTGTTGTGCAATCTATTGATCGACTGTGATACAGCCGAATTCTGCTGCTGTGCCACTTGAAGCAAAGCGAAAATCTGTTCTAAGCCTCTGCCTGCCTCTGAATCTGAAGGCTGGATTGAATCTGCTATTTTGGCCGCGGATGTGACATTAAGTACTGGAGTATGATATATCGACGCGATGGTCGCTTGAGAAGAGTTGCCGCTGAAGCAGATTGGAAGTTTGATGACAACGACGACCGCGTCCAGACGAGGTTCACCAGCCTCATGCTCATCGCGACCTAACCCGTGTGGGCTCTCCACGGATCCCGCCATGAATACCTCTGCTGCTGGGTTGCAGCTCTCGCACTCGGAAGGAACGTCAAACTGGACTAACGCTGAGTGGATCGGGTCCTTAAGAGGTACAACAGGTTCGATGGTTGCAACCTAAGGGGTCGACGGAGACAACGCCTGACGAGCCACCGCATGCTTCACCCACCACTAGAGTCGAGAGCGACCGGATCGCTTGAAGTGACGAACAACAGAGTGAAGAGCTGACAGCGGATTCGACGGCTGTAGTAGGAGAACGTCGAAGGAGTTTGCATGGAAGTGCATCCCTCCATGGACTGGGAGCGCCTCGATGTCGAGTGGCGCTTCTGGGAGCCATGCCGAGTCGTCGGCGACGAAGATGAGGGCGCCGAAATGGATTTCACCACCCACGAACGAACCGCCGCCGGAAGACATGATGAAGAGTGAAAAAAAATGCAAACTTGCCGGAAGTCGCTTAGACGCCTGCCCCACGGTGGGCGCCAACTGTCGTGGGAATAAACCTGACATTAGAGGTGTAGGGTACTAGTGGAGAGGGTAGAGTTCTAGCTACGGCAAGATTGTACACAAGTTGTATGAGTTCAGGCCCCTCCCTTGGAGGTAACAGCCCTACGTCTCAGGTGCTCGGGAGCTCTTGCAGTGTGTTTTGTGTAATACAGGGGGGCGAATCCTTGTGCCTGAGGGGAGGGTGGCTTATATAGAGTGCGCCACCTCTCATCAATACCTCAGCATCTAATGTCTCGATCAATATGAGTTAAAGAGATACGTTACTAATAACGTAAGTGGGTAATAAATGCTACTAAAGACCATTGGATTAATGTCTGTCCGTTGGCACTTGTGGGTGACTTTTGGACTTCAATGTCGACTAGAATCCTTCCGAGTGTATATGGGTTGTCGAGTGGATGGAAACGTAACCCGATTGTTTTCGTACCGAGTGACTTTTAAGTGCCATCTTCATCCAGTCGGAATCTTCTGTCTAACCCTTGGGCTAATAATGACGTGCCCTTGGGTAGGACAATTAGGTCAGGCCTGTGACCCTACCCTAGGTACATATCCCCATCATGCGGATCCTCTCTCGAACAAAAGCATGTATGACATTGAAAGGATCGATATGGTTGACTAGTGGGGGGGTGAATAGGCAACTACCAATTTTTAGCTTTTCTTAATAAATAAGGAGTAGAAATCATAAAGGTTCACTAAAATGACACTAGGTGAGCAACCTATATGATGCTACTTACAGCGAGTAAAGAAGCACGTAAGAGATACTCTACAACACCAACAAATACAAAGTAAACGTAAGACATAACCACAAGTGGAACCGATGAAGAGGAGGATGTGTTACCGAAGTTCCTTCCCTTTGATAGGAAGTACGTCTCCGTTGGAGCGGTGTGGAGGCACAATGCTCCCCAATAAGCCACTAGGGCCACCGTATTCTCCTGATGCCCTCGCACAATGCAAGGTGCCGCGATTCCACTATAGGTGCCCTTGAAGGCGGCGACCGAACCTTTACAAACAAGGTTGGGGCAATCTCCACACAAAGCTTGGAGGCTCCCAACAAGACCACATAGCTTAACCACAATGGAATGTGGCTCCGAGGTGACCACAACCGTCTATGGTGCTCAACCACCCAAGAGTAACAAGATCTGCAAGGGATTAGTAGCGGGAATCAAATATCCTTTGGTGGAAGTGTAGATCAAGGCCTTCTCAAGCAATCCCTAGAAAATCAACAAGGTTGATTGGCTAGGGAGAGAGATCGGGCTAAAATGAGCTTGTGGAGCAACAATGGACCTTAGAGGGGTTAAAGGTGAGCTCTAGGAAGAAGAAGATGCCTTTATATAGTAGGGGGGCAGATCCACCCGTTACCCACCTACCACATAAATTCACGAGCGGTACTACAACTCCTGGAGAGGTACTACCACTACCCAGAGGGGTACTACCACTCGTGGCAGCGGTACTACCGCTCAGCTTCTCACCAACCACGGTAGTATCGGGATACTACCGTGCCACCACCTCCATGGAAAAGTATGCGAGAAAAAGCCCGTCGGCGCGGTAGTAAATTAATACTACCACACTGGGGGCGGCAGTACCGCCCTTGGAGCGGTAGTAAAAAACTACTACCGTACTACGGGCGGTAGTACCGCTCTTGGAGCGGTAGTAAAACTTTACTAGCGCTCTAAGAGCGGTACTACCACTGTGCGAGCGGTACTACCGCTGGTACAACGGTACTACCGCTTACCCTTTTCGCATAGGCATAGAAAACACATATTGGTGCTCCATCGAGGCCAAAATATGGGTGGGTTCATGAAGTGTGTGCGTGAGGATTCCACCCAAACCTTTCCGAAGCGGACCCCCTCTTAATAAGAAGACTTTCCTATGACTCAAACTAGGAAGAGAAATGTAGAAGAAAATCCGTCTTCGAGAACCTCCGAGGGGCGTCGAGTCCTCTTGTGCCTAGAAGAGAATATTCTAAAATGCTCAGGAGACAAGATTAGTCCGCACAACAATTGTCATCAATAACTAAAACCACTTAGGAGAAATATGCCATAACAATCTCCCCCTTTTTGGTGGATTGATGACAGTGTTGGATTTGTACAAAACAATATAGATAGGCATATGCAAACTCCAAAGATATCACAAGGGGACTAGTTTCCTCTAGGTATGTGCATACCAACAACTAACCACAGAGAGAACACTCCCCCTAGATTATATAGACTAAGCCATCCTTACTACATATGTACGAGAGATGTAACAATATTGAAGCATGGCAAAGCATGTGAGCAAAGGAATACTGGCACAAGATACTATGTCTCACAGGCTAATAACAAGATAGATAAAACTGATAATACTGAGACAAAATATAAGGAAGATAAAACATATATCTCACATCATGATAGGGTCTGACGACTCATAGTCTCAACCATAAAGCAAAAGCAACGAATGAAAGCAACAAAGTTTTATCAAACCAAATAACCAGAAACCTAGAGAACGAGAAAATCCTACACTCTCCCCCCCTTTGGCATCGGAACACCAAAAAGGCAGAGAGTAGCCCTACGACCCAGATGGTACAAACATCACTCGGTGTCCTCCTCATCACGATACTCCTCATCTGAGTCATCGTCGGTGTCCTCCTCAGATGCAACCCACTGAAACTGGTGCTTCACCATCCATTCAGCCTCCGGGGTGATCTCGCGCTCAGAACCACTGGAGAAGGGCAGGTCAAGCTTCCTCATGATCAATTTGTCGCGCTAGCGACTCTCCTTCTAAGCAACATGGGTCCTGTACTGGCCCTTGGCCTGCATGCAGAACATGGTCTTCATCCTGTCGGTGAGCCGTGTGGCCCATGATGGTTCCGTAGAGGCAGGCATCTGGGAACCCTCACCCTGTCGGTGAGCCTCTGGAGGGGCCTCATCCTCATCATCAGGCACATCTTCATCAGAATCCCTTGGGGCAACAGGACGAGAGGAGGTGTTGGACCATTTGTCCTTCTGATGCAGTTTGATGGGCTCATGGCGGACCCAATCTGGAGATAGAAACTCAACCCCGGGGAAAGTCTTGGTCCAAGTGGTCTTGATGAAGTAGAACAGGTATGGACCGTAGATTGGGACCTTACGGTTAATGACTGCGGAGTACAGCTCACTCCACATGACATGAGAAACATTAAGGGGATGACACTGATGATTCTTCCCCCTCTGACACATTAGAAGCATGTCTACCAGGTAAGAGTGAACCTAGTCCTTATTGCCAACCCTGGGAAAGAGCGTGTTGCGAAAAATCCGGTGCATCACATCCAAAAAGGGGTTCATGACATAGGATACCTCGCCAGCTGGGGTGTGCTTCATAGTGAGGTAAGGGTGCAGCTTCTCCTTGGCACCAGCTTGAGGCTTGGCATGGGGGCGCAAGCCAACAGGAGTAGTGAGGCCCTCATCCCTAACCTGAAGGAGATCCATGAAATCCTTCCAGGTAGCAGTCAGCTGCACTCCATTGGGCAACCAAGTCATAGTACGATCCTCATCATGGTGAAAGTGCACAGTAGCAAAGAAGTGAGCCACAATAGAAATATCAAAATCTTGGTGAAACGAGATGAGATCCGCAATCTTAAGTTGTTCCACCATAGCGATGGCCTCCCCAAAGTAAGACATGTCCTTCCTCAAGTGATAAAGATAAATCCATTGCACTAGTACATATAGGTTCTTCTTTGATCTGAGAACGTAATCATAAATCAAGAACTGATCGCGATTCCAAAACAGTTCACCGCCAGGGAATGTCTCCCTATTGCTGGCATAGGGGTTGAGCTTGCGACGGTGTTGAAACTCAGCAAGCGGCATGGTGTTCCAGTTGACTGAGGGCTTCTTCGGAGCAGGCTTCTTGAAAGTGCGCTTGGGCGCATTGGACCCTTCAGATGGATCGGAGGAAGGTCGCTTGGAGCTGGCAGTGCGAGATGGGTTGGAACGCCGGGAACCACCACCCGGGACACGCAAAAAACACACAAAACAAGAAAGAGAAAGAAAAACAAGTCAAGGCAGAGATCAAGAAAGACCGGAAAACCCATAGAAAACAAGAGAAAAGTGTGTGTGCACAGAGGGGAGCGATAGTACCGCAGATGGAGCGGTAGTAAAATTTTACTACCGCTCTGGGAGAGGTAGTACCGCCTGGAGGGCGGTAGTACCGCTACTGGAGGGGTAGTAAAATTTTACTACCGCTCTACAAGCGGTAGTACCGCGCCACGAGGGGCGGTAGTACCGCACAGGAGGCCTAATGACAGATTTATACATGATTATGAACAATAAAACTTGTGAATGAAGATCTAAAACCTCAGATCTGGATCCTTTGCACTCCTAGACACACACACCTCCTATGCCAAGGAATCATACTCACCAAAAACATCCACTAAATTGAGTCCGTATGCCCTAACCCTAGATTGAATCAACAAGAAAGCACAAGAATGCAGATGAGGGGCAGTACCGGAGTCCATGGCGCATGGGGAAGAGTCCCACCATTCGGAATTGGAGGACGCTGGCCGGATAGGGAGATCCGGCAATGCCCTAGGGCAGTTCTTGAGGAGAGCAGAGAGAGAGAAAGAGATGAACTCGGGGCTGAGGGGAAAAGAGAAAGGCCTCCCAGCCCTTTAAATAGCCCCTAGGTCGAGGGGGCGCGGTACTACCGTAGTCATCGCGGTAGTACCGCTCCCCAAGCGGTAGTACCGCCCCACAACGATAGTAAAAAATTACTACCGTGCTGGGGGCGGTAGTACCGCTCCCCCAACGGTAGTAATATTTTACTACCGTGCTGGGGGCGGTAGTACCGTGCTCTAAGTCACAAAACAGCCACAAAATGAACTCTCTACGCCTTACGTGGTAGAAAAATCTTGATCAAGCGAAGAGAAACAAAGCACGAGAACAAGGAAGGATCACCGAAAGAAAAGAAACAACACAGAGTCTCCAACGGAGAGGGCGGTGGCCGAGGTCACCTATGTTTGAGACAAATGGTATGACAACGCGAAGAATTATCCTTGGGTTCATGACCATATCTCGTCTTTGAAGCACAAGTGCCATTTAGTAATGGCCAAAGTGAAAGACTTGATCGATCTATGCATAATGGGGGAGGGAAAGTTCATTGAGAGAACAACACTCCCCCTATGTCCATGCCTACATCTAGAGCAAGATGTAATGTAGAGTGAGGTGCAAAGTGCCTAGTTTCAATCCACATTACTCGAATCAGTGATATTTAGTTCATGGGTTAACTCCCGGAACCTTGCTTCATCTAGGGGCTTAGTGAAAATATCTGCAAGTTGCTCATCAGTGTTGATGAAGTGAATCTCAATATCACCTAGCTTGATATGTTCACGAATGAAGTGATGGCGAATATCAATGTGCTTGGTCTTGCTGTGTTGTACCGGATTGAGAGAAATCTTGATAGCACTTTGATTGTCACATAGAAGAGGCACTTTGTCACAAGTGACACCGTAGTCCTTTAAAGTTTGCCTCATCCATAGAAACTGGGCACAACAACTTGCAGCTGCTACATACTCAGCTTCGGTGGAGGATAGTGAGACACAGTTCTGCTTCTTTGAAGACCAACTTACCAGTGAATGACCAAGGAATTGGCATCCTCCAGAGGTTGACTTCCTCTCCACACAGTCTCCTGCCCAATCTGAGTCAGAATAGCCCACTAGGTTGAAGTATGCTCCTTTGGGATACCATAGACCAAAGTTTGGGGCATGAGCCAAATATAAAAAGATTCGTTTGACAGCCATGTAATGGCTTTCCTTTGGTGCAGATTGAAACCATGCACAAATCCCTACACCCATCATGATATCCGGTCTAGATGCACAAAGATAAAGGAGGGATCCAATCATGGAGCCATATACCTTTTGATCCATGGCTTTACCATTGGGATCACTGTCAAGCTTGCATCTTGTTGGCATGGGAAACTTGACCGGCTTGACATCCTCTAGCTCAAACCTCTTGAGCATGTCTTGAGTGTACTTGGCTTGTTTGATGAAGGTCATTTCTAAGCCTTGTTTGATCTCGAACCCGAGGAAGAACTTCAACTCACCCATCATAGACATCTCAAATTTCTCGGTCATCAGTGCAGCAAATTATTCATTGAAAGTTTCGTTAGGAGAGCCAAAAATGATATCATCAACATATAGTTGGCATATGAACCAATCCCCTTTGACCCTCTTAGTAAAAAGAGTGGGATCGACCTTCCCAATTTCAAACCCACGATCTTGTAACAACTCAGTAAGATACTCATACCACGCACGTGGGGCTTGTTTAAGGCCATAGAGTGCCTTATTGAGTTTGTACACATGATTGGAGAGCTTGGGATGTTCGAACCCCGGGGGTTGTTTGACATAGACCAACTCATTTAAAGGACCATTAAGAAAGGCACTTTTCACATCCATTTGTTGCAATTTGAAATTATGAGGAGAAGCAAATGCAAGCAGCATGTGAATAGATTCTAGACGAGCAACAGGGGCAAAGGTTTCACCGTAGTCGATACCCTCGACTTGGGAGTAGCCTGGCGCCACCAATCTTGCCTTGTTTTGAATCACAATCCCATTGGCATCTTGCTTGTTTTTGAAGATCCATTTGGTCCCGATGACATTATGTTCCTCCTTTGGCCTTGGCACTAAATCCCAGACTTGATTACGCTCGAAGTTGTTGAGTTCTTCATGCATGGCCATAAGCCAATCCTCATCATCGAGCACTTCCTATAACTGTTGAGGTTCACAATACGAAACAAACGCGTGATTCTCACAATAATTCCAAATTTGTTGACGAGTGGATACTCCCCTTTTCAAACTACCAAGTACATTCTTCATAAGATGTGACTTGACTCTGAGCTTGTTCGCAATCTTGGCTGCGCGACGCTCCAAGAGTTCTTCATTGGATAACTGGGGAACATCGACTTGATTGCCTTGCTTGCCCTTGTGTTTTGATCCTCCCTTGGCACCAGTAGCCTTCTTAGGCACCGCAGAAGGAAATTGAGAGACAGCATCCTGATCAACTTGATCTTCGACTTGAGCAGGTTCACTAGTTTGTCCTTGTTCTTGTGGTTGCTCTTGATCTTGATCTTGTGCTTCTATTTGGTCTGGATCGTGTAGTTGCACTTGATCTTGATCTTAAGCAGGTTCAGAACCTTGGGTAAGTGCTTGTACATCATGGGACACATCACCATCTTTGGGCAATTGATCTTGTTCTTGAGTTTGTTCAACTTGTTGAGGGTCTTATCTTTGTTCATCGAAAGCGGATGGGGCTTGTGAGGATGATGGCTCCACTTGAGTAGAGCATTGTCCTTCTCCTTCGGCCACAAGGGGTTCCTCAATGGGGAGTATTTGACCAATCCCCATTCTTCTTATGGCTTGGGGACGAATTTCATCAGCTACATCACAAAGACCACTTTGCTCCACGTGGGAGCCATTATTTTCATCAAACTCCATGTTACACGTCTCCTCAATGAGTCTAGTGGACTTGTTGAGGAAACGGTAAGCATGAGAGTTTGTAGCATAACCAACAAAGATGCCCTCATGTGCTCTAGAATCAAATTTAGCTAAACGTGCACCTTTCTTGAGAATGAAACACTTACACCCAAATACCGGGAAGTACTTGAGATTGGGTTTGTTTCCGGTGAGAATCTCATATGGGGTCTTGTTCAAACCTTTGCGGATATAGAGCCGATTGGACACATGACATGCTGTGTTGATGGCTTCGGCCCAAAAGTTATATGGAGATTTGTATTCCGCCATCATTGTTCTTGCAGCGTCCATCAATGTCCGGTTCTTCCTTTCCACCACACCATTTTGTTGAGGGGTATATGGTGTCGAATATTGATGTTTTATTCCCTCATCATCTAGAAACTCATCCAAGGTGTAGTTCTTGAACTCGGTGCCGTTGTCACTTCTAATCATCAAAATATTTGCTTCATGTTGACGTTGAGCTTCATTAGTAAAGTTGATAACAGTTTGTTGAGTCTCACTCTTCCTCCTGAAGAAACATACCCAGGTGTATCTTGAGTAATCATCAACAATCACCAAGCAGTACTTTCTGCCCCCAAGACTATCAAATGATGGGGGACCGAAGAGATCCATATGAAGGAGCTCCAACGGTCTCTTAGTGTAAATGAGAGTCGTTGGACGATGAGAAGTTTCATGAATCTTTCCTTCAATGCAGGCACTGCAAGCACGATCTCTAGCAAAACTCACATTCTTTAGTCCATGAATATGGTCCCCTTTGAGGAGACTTTGCAAAGATCTCATATTGACATGAGCTAGTCGGCGATGCCAAAGCCAGCCCACATCAAGTTTAGCCATTAGACAAGTCGCAGTCTTAGTGGGTCGCTTTGAAAAGTTCACCACATAGAGACCATTTTCGACATATCCAACATAGGCTACTTTAAGGGTCTTGCTCCACAAAAGGACGAGAGTATCAAGATCAAAGAATGTGGAAAAGCCCATAATTGCAAGTTGACGAACTTAAAGTAAATTATAAGCAAGGGACTCAACAAGCATGACCTTCTCAATAGATAACTCTTGAGAGATGACCACCTTACCAAATCCCAATACCTTTGACGATGATGCATCGGCGAATTGGACATGGGTGGGCATAGATGGGGAAGGATGCACATCCACCACTAAGTCCTTGCTTCCGGTCATATGATTTGTTGCTCCACTATCGAGCAACCAAGACACCCCACCGGAAGCAAACTCCTGCAATAGATCAAGGCTTGGTTTTAGGTACCCATTTTTGAATGGGTCCTTTAATGTTAGAGACAAGGGTCTTAGGAACCCAAATATCACATTCAATGAACTCATAGTAAGAACCAACAAATCTGGCATAAACATGCCCATCACCAGCACGACATAAAACATAGGAAGGATTGAGTTTGCCGGCTGTGTTGGTAGGAATGGCTTTGCCCTTCTTGATGCTCCCATTTTCCACCTTGTTCCTGTTCACCTCCTGAGTCCCTTCGCTCTCTTTGACAAAGATGTCCATGAGGGTGGGGGATCGGTTGTTCCTGTTCTTCCTTTCTCTTTTAGACTTGGATGTAAGTCCAAGCCCCTCCTTTCCTACCACACCCTTTTGATTGCTCAAAAGGTCGTTCAGGCTCTTCTTGCCTTGGATGCATGACATAAGGCCCTTCTCAAGTTTATCCTTCAACTTGGCATTTTCCTCCACAAGATGTACATGCTCACAACAAGGGTTAGTTGTACAAGCATTATCAATTAAAACAAAAGGAGGACAAGTAGAGATTTCCTTGGTAAGCTTTGCTTGGAGTTGATCATGAGACTCTTTCAGGGAGAAATGACTACCTTTCAAGACCTTGTGGGCCTTGTCAAGTGTGTCAAACTCCATTTTGAGTCTGTCATGGTCAACCCCAAGAGCATCCTTTTCAGACTTCAGCATACGAGTAAGAACAGTAGCATGATCTAGTTTCTTTTGCAATTTAGCGCAGTCATCGTTGTATGACTCCTCAGGAGCCAAACGAAGAGTGCGCTCCTTTTCTAGTGCAATAGATAGTTCAACAATCTCATCGGCATAGTCAGGACTATGTCCTTGCATCTCGGAGATGGTCGCCTCACCCAGTTGTTCTAAAACGGCAACAAAGTGCCTTTTGGTTTTTCCTTTGATAGTACACAGAAATTTGTCAAGATCATGCTCATTAAGTTCTACAACATCACTATCATCAACACAATTCAACAATGAGGGAGCACTAGTGATGTTGGTATTAATTCTGGGTGTTACCTGATCGATACCTTTGGCCATGAGGCACTTGGCGATGTGATTATCGTTGGGGGCGTTGAAGAGAGACACATTCTTGGGAGAAGGGGTGGCCATAGCGATAGTCGCAGTTGCCACCATATCATCATCATCATCATCATCGGAGGGGTACTCTTCAAGAGCCACCATACCCTTTGGATGGGGTTTCCTGACAAAGTTGTTCTTGCTTGGGAATGACTTTGTTTTGCCTTTGCGAATGAGCTTGCCTCCGTTGTCTTCCCTCTTCTCATAGGGACATTCCGCCACGAAGTGGCTCACATTACCGCAGTTATAACATGTCCTCACTCATTGCTTGGGTTTGAACCCACTCGAGTTGTTCTTGGTGAAGTTGGGTCTTGAGTTCCTCTTGTTGCCCCAGAATTGCCTTGACGCAAGAGCCATGTGCTCGTGATAAGCATACTTACTGTCTTCAGGGCAGCTCTCCTCTTCCTCATCCTCCTCTTCTTCTTCACAAGCAGACTTTGCCTTTAAAGCAAGGTTTGGTGAAGCTATCTTTGACCGAACCCGAGCAAGTGCATTTTCAGCGGTCTCGTTCATGATTGACATTGCAATGAATTCATCCAACACCTCACTGGAAGACAAGGAGTGGAAATCTGGTCGTTGGCGAATGACTGATGACATGGCTTTGTTGAAAGGCATGATGGCCTTGAGAAACTTGTGCTTGACCCATGTGTCATCCACATCCTTGCTCCCATGATCCTTGAGAGCAACAGCAATAGCAGTCACCCTTCGATAGAGATCACGAGGGTCCTCATCTTCCTTCATCACAAACTCATCGGCCTTATCAAGTACCACTTCATAGTTTGACCGTTGAATGCTTGAGCTTCCCTTGTACAGCACCATAATGTGCTCCCAACAGTCCTTAGCCAGAGTAATGGGGCGCAAGTGAGGAAGATCTTCAGGAGGTACTGCGGACTATAGAATAAACAATGCAGAGTGATTATATTTATTGTCCGCTTCTTCTCTTGGAGTGAGGTTGCTTGGGTCATGAGGATAGTAGCCTTGCTCGATGATTCTCCATAAATTTGTTGAGCTGTGATTCAAATGAGACTTAATAGAAAACACCCAGTTAGCAAAATCACCCTTAACAAGCTTAGGAGGAGGACCAATAGGGTTAATACGCGGTGTGGGAACAGGTCCTCCATAAACCATGGGAGGTGGAACTGAGGCATAGGTTCCAGTCCCATCCTTTTCGAGAGAAGAGGAAGGTCGCATACCTTTAGCCGCTTCCTTAGAGGAAGTGGCCTTCGAATCTGTGTTGGTCGGTTTAACCACCAACGCCGGTTCGGGTGAACTTTTATTTCCCTCAATTAACTCTTTAACCATGGTCTTGACTTCGTTCGTCAAGGACGTCTTGAGGGCGGCCATAGCCGTATTCAAGTCGTCCCTTGTGACCGAAGTCAAGTCCATGTCCTCGGCTGTCCCATGGGGAACTCCCTCTTCGCCTTCCATACTCTTCGGGTGGTGAAATCCTTACTGAAGAGACGTGGCTGTGATACCAATTGAAAGGATCGATAAGGCTAACTAGAAGGGGGTGAATAGGCAACTACCAATTTTTAGCTTTTCTTAATAAATAAGGAGTAGCAATCGTAAAGATTCACTAAAATGACACTAGGTGATCAACCTATATGATGCTACTTACAACGAGTAAAGAAGCACGTAAGAGATACTCTACAACACCAACAAATACAAAGTAAAGGTAAGAGATAACCACAAGTGGAACCGATGAACACGAGGATGTGTTACCGAAGTTCCTTCCCTTTGACAGGAAGTACGCCTCCGTTGGAGCGGTGTGGAGGCACAATGCTCCCCAATAAGCCACTAGGACCACCGTATTCTCCTCACGCCCTCGCACAATGCAAGGTGTCGCGATTCCACTATAGGTGCCCTTGAAGGCGGCGACCGAACCTTTACAAACAAGGTTGGGGCAATCCCCACACAAAGCTTGGAGGATCCCAACAAGACCACGGAGCTTCACCACAATGGAATGTGGCTCCGAGGTGACCTCAACCTTCTAGGGTGCTCAACCACCCAAGACTAACAAGATCCGCAAGGTATTAGTAGGGGGAATCAAATATCCTTTGGTGGAAGTGTAGATCAAGGCCTTCTCAAGCAATCCCTGGAAAATCAACAAGGTTGATTGTCTAGGGAGAGAGATCGGGCTAAAATGAGCATGTGGAGCAACAATGGAGCTTAGAGGGGTTAAAGGTGAGCTCTAGGAAGAATAAGATGCCTTTATATAGTAGGGGCGGAAGATCCACCCGTTACCCACCTAGCACATAAATTCACGAGCGGTACTACCGCTCCTGGAGCGGTACTACCACTACCCAAAGTAGTACTACCGCTCCTGGGAGCGGTACTACCGCTTAGCTTCTCACCAACCACGGTAATACCGGGATACTACCGTGCCACCACCTCCGTGGAAAAGTATGCGAGAAAAAGCCCGTCGGCGCGGTAGTAAATTAATACTACCGCACTGGGGGGTAGTACCGCCCTTGGAGCGGTAGTAAAAAACTACTACCGTACTTTGGGCGGTGGTACCGCTCCTGGAGCGGTAGTAAAAGTTTACTACCGCACCTGGGTCGGTAGTACCGCTCTTGGAGCGGTAGTAAAGCTTTACTACCGCTCTGAGAGCGGTACTACCGCTGGTACAACGGTACTACCGCTTACCCTTTTCGCATAGACATAGAAAACACATATTGGTGCTCCATTGAGGCCAAAATATGGTGGGTGCATGAAGTGTGTGCGTGAGGATTCCACCCAAACCTTTCCGACACAGACCCCCTCTTAATAAGAAGACTTTCCTATGACTCAAACTAGGAAGAGAAATGTAGAAGAAAATCCGTCTTCGAGAACCTCCGAGGGGCGTCGAGTCATCTTGTGCCTAGAAGAGAATATTCTGAAATGCTCAAGACACAAGATTAGTCCGCACAACAATTGTCATCAATCACTAAAACCACTTAGGAGAAATATGCCCTAATAGACCTGAAGATCAAGTCATGAGATGGTGGATGTTGCATGACAATGTATCTCGGAAAAGCTATGGAAATGCCTTAATAGGTAGGTATGGTGGATGTTTTGACCAAGGATATAATGAGGCTTGTGATGATAGAGCGTATCATGCCAAGGGTTTGGATGCACCGGCGAAGTATGCGCCAACTCTCAAGATGAGAAAGGGCAATGCACGGTACCGAAGAGGCTAGCAAAATATGGATGGTGGAAGTGCCAACAATCGAACACTCCCACTAGTCCGAAGAACTCATGCACTTATTATAGGTAACTCTTTATCTAGTCAGGAGATTCACAAAGAGACAAGTACCCCGAGGAGGAGTGTTTGGGGGTTTGGTTATCCTTGCGCATCCTCGACCCATGATAACGCGAGGGTACTCTATATATTCCAACCCCTTCAGAGGTTAGCGATCCATCTAGTAGCTAGAGTTCTCAACTAACTTTTTAGTTTTTGCAAATACACATGGATTTCCCAAAATACGACACCTATCACTAATAGTCTCAAGCTCTTGACACCAATAGTCCAAACATTACTCAAATCAATACCTCAAAACTATTGCAAGTTACTACTATACTTAAATAGCAACCTCAATTACCTACTCATGCAAGACACACAGATCGGTGCAACAAGCCAACTCTCTAAACAAGATAAGCATGATAACTCAAGAGAGTTCCAAAACCAAACTAAATAAAAGCTCTTAAAAAGATAAAGCATGAAAACTAAGAGCTAAGCATGACAACAACTATGAAAAGATAAAGAACACACAAAAAGATAAGCATGAAAACCTATGTTGTGTTCTATGGTGGAGTGGAGGGTGTTTCTCTCCCAAACAAAGTAGGCTAGGTTCAAACTTGTTATTAATAGCAAGTGATACGTCTCCAACGTATCTATAATTTTTGATGGTTCCATGCTATTATCTTGTCAACTTTGGATGTTTTATATGCATGAATATGCTATTTTATATCTTTTTTGGAACTAACCTATTAACTCAGTGCCAAGTGCCAGTTTCTGTTTTTTCCATGTTTTTGACCCTTTTTCAGACGCAGTCCAAATGGAATGAAACTTTACGATGATTTTTTTGGACCAAAAGAGACCCCCGAAGCTTTGGAAGAAGGCTAGAAGAGCCACGAGAGAGTCACAAGCCCTGATGCCACCACCACCCCCCTAGGTGGCGCAGGGCAGGCTTGTGACCTCCTCGTGGGCCCAACCGACGTAATTCCACCGCCATAAATTCCTATAAATTCAGAAACCCCCAAAAAAGAAACCTAGATCAGGAGTTCCGCCGCCGCAAGCCTCTGTAGCCACCAAAAACCAATCTGGAGCCCGTTCTGGCACCCTGCCGGAGGGGGAATCCATCTCCGGTGGCCATCTTCATCATCCCGGCGATCTCAATGGCGAGGTGGGAGTAGTTCTCCCTCGGGGCTGAGGGTATGTACCACTAGCTATGTGTTTGATCTCTCTCTCTCTCGTGTTCTTGAGATGTCCTGATCTCGATGTACCATGGGCTTTGCTACTATAGTTGGATCTTATGATGTTTTTCCCCCTCTCCCTCTTGTAATGAATTGAGTTTCCCCTTTGGAGTTATCTTATCGGGTTGAGTCTTTGAGAACACTTGATGTATGTCTTGCACGTGTCTATCTGTTGTGATCAACTTGTGGGTTTCTGACATTGGAACCTGTGCACATGGGTTGGCACACGTGGATTCATGTGAGTACTTGATGTATGTTTTGGTGATCAACTTGCGGGTTCGTGACATTGGGAGCCTATGCACAGGGGTTGGCACACGTTTTGACTCCCCGGTAGAAACTTTGGGGCACTCTCTGAAGTTCTATGTGTTGGTTGAATAGATGATTCTGAGATTATGTGATGCATATCGTATAATCATGCCCACGGATACTTGAGGTGACAATGGAGTATCTAGGTGACATTAGGGTCTTGGTTGATATGTATCTTAAGGTGTTATTCTAGTACGAACTCTATGATAGATCGATCAGAAAGAATAACATTGTGGTGGTTTCGTACCCGACAATAATCTCTTCGTTTGTTCCCCGCTATTAGTGACTTTGGAGTGACTCTTTGTTGCATGTTGAGGGCTAGTTATATGATCCAATTATGTTATCATTGTTGTGAGAACTTCGCTAGTGAAATATGAACCCTAGGCATTGTTTCCACGCATTGCAATACCATTCGTGCTCACTTTTACCATTTGTTACCTTGCTGTTTTTGTAATTTCAGATTACAAAAACCTCTATCTACCATCCATATTGCACTTGTATCACCATATCTTCGCCGAACAAGTGCACCTATACAACTTACCATTGTATTAGGTGTGTTGGGGACACAAGAGACTCTTTGTTATTTGGTTGCAGGGTTGCTTGAGAGAGACCATCTTCATCCTACGCCTCCCGCGGATTGATAAACCTTAGGTCACCCACTTGAGGGAAAATTGCTACTCTCCTACAACCCTCTGCACTTGGAGGCCCAACAACGTCTACAAGGAGAAGGTTGCGTAGTAGACATCAGCAAGCAAAACTAAAAATGAAAGAGCGAGGTGTCCAAGCATAGCACATAACATATGAAGTGATAAAAATATAGCATGGAGAAGGACGAACTGATGATTGTTGATGGAGAAGGGGATGCACCGGGGAATCCCCAAGCTTAGACGCTTGAGTCTCCTTGAATATTTCTTGGGGGTGCATGGGGGCATCCCCAAGATTGAGCGCTTGACACCCCTGGATCTTGTTTCATCATCTTACATCACATACTTGAAAACTCCCTTCATACAAAACTCATCATCAGCTGATTAGAGTGGTTAGTGCCCATAAAAAAATAATTTATTCTCTACTAGAAATAAAAAAATTCATTAAGATCTACTATTTATCAACATTTCCAAAAAGTTTTTGCAAAGAAAAGGCAAGCTTAAGTTTTACAAAACGATGAAAACGCAAAACGTGGCAGAATCTGTGAAAAACACAACAAAAGGTAGTAAATAATTTTTTCAGGGCATTTCTACAACTCAAATCAAAAAACTCAGAATAGAAGCCAGAAATTCAATTGTATAGAGCATACTGTAAAAACAATTCAGATCAAAAAGATGATATGGTTATTTTTGGTTAATTTTTTCGTCAAGCAGACAAAATTTGTTTCTGGACAGCATGTCGCAACTTTTGAACTTTCTTGTAATCGGGATGTTGCTACAGTAGTAACACACATCAATACCACTAGAAACTGAAAGTAAAAACTCAAAGTAAGGATAACAAGGGTTGTCTCCCTATACCTCTTTCTTTATAGCCATAAATATAGGCTTAAGATTTTAATGATGCTCTCATAGGAATAAGAGTTGTAGAACAAAAGAGAGCATCAAGAAGCAAATACCAAACACATTTAAGTCTAACATGCTTCCTATGCATAGGAATATTGCAATAGAATAGTTTATTGAAGCACAAAGCAATAAGCATAGGAAGGCAAAACAAGTGCAGCTTCGAAACCTTCGACATAAAGAGAGGGAACTTGATATTATTGAAATATCTATAAGCATATGTTCCATTCTTATAATAATTTTCAATGGGATCATGAATAAACTCGACAATATAAGTATCACATAAAAGCATTGTTACCATGATCTACATGTACTTCATGAAGAGGATAAAACTTGGAGTAAAAGAGAGACTGAATCTCTTCCCAACCCCATATGTGAGAATCATCTAGTAGCCTATACCATTCCTATGATTTTCCTTTCAATGACAAGGCAATAAATTTCCTCCTGACTCCATCTCTTGTCAAACCTAAAATCTTAAAAACTCACAAAGTTCTGTAAGTTTCAACAAATGAATACTAGGATTTACTGTTCCATGTCCTGCATAACAATCATTCCTAATTATTTCATTTATCCCAATTGGTATTTTGAATGGGATACATTCAGTAGCTGGAGGAGACTTCTCTACCACGGGTGTGGTAAAGCGGTCTTCCCCAAGCAGCGAACTAAGAGTGCAGTTTTCCATAAGCCTAACTAGTGAAAATAAAAACAAGAAATGAAAAGATTTAATTGCAAGATCCAAAGATATACCTTCAAGCACTCACCTCCACGGCAACGGCGCCCGAAATAGCTTGATGTCTACGCACGCTTTTATTCTTGTAGACTATGTTGGGCCTCCAAGCGTAGAGGTTTGTAGGACAACAACAATTTCCCTCAAGTGGATGACCTAAGGTTTATCGAACTCAGGGAAGTAGAGGTTGAAGATGGTCTCTCTCAAGAAACCCTGCACTTAAGAAACAAGAAGTCTCTTGTGTCCCCAACACACCTAATACAATGGTAAATTGTATAGGTGCACTAGTTCAACGAAGAGATGGTAAAATATGGGTGATATGTGTGGCAAAGCAAGGTAATATAAATCTGTAAAAAAATTACACCAAGGTAGCAAGTGACAAAAGTGTGCATAAACGGTGTAACAATGGTGAGAAACAAGGCCTAGGCTTCATACTTTCACTAGTGGCGACTCCCAACAACATTAACTAGTCTAATCACATGATATTGCCACTAAAACATGCAATGGTGACATACTCACAGGTCATTCCTTTGTGATCAAGAGAGGACGAGAATTATGTAGGGCTACAAAAGCACACCTCAGAGTTCGTAGTTCTCATCTATGGATTTCCCAATGTCACCGCGGCCATCCAAAGAGAGTACCCCAATCACCACAACGTATCTCAAGGATAGTCAAAGACAAGCACCAAGAGACTCTCAATCTTCAATCAATTCACAAAAGAGGAAATCACTCATGAAAATATTCTTCTAATCCATGTCCAATAGACCGCTATCACCATGGTCTCGGGGATTATACTAGACAAGATCAAGTGAGTACATCAATCCCATACATCGAAGAAGGGGAAACATCATGGGATCACCCTAGGATAACATAGCCTATGATCACAATCAAGATCACATCATGGAAGAGAGAATTAACCACATAGCTACTGTAGAAGACCTCAGACCGGAGGAGGAACTACTCCCACTTCATGGAGGGAGGAAGCAACGTCGATGGAGATTAATCTGGGGGTACTTCCCCGTCCCGGCAGGGTGCCGGCACAGGAATTCTGGTCCCCCGATACTTGTTGGCGATGGCGGCGGAGATCGGAATTGCTTCTGGAGAAAAGGTTTTTGGAATCAGGGTTTCCTCCATGGGGGTAAAATAGGAGCCAACGTAGGGCACCGGAGGGGGTGGGACCCACCCAGGCAGCCTCTTCGAGTAGCCAGGGGGCAGGCCTCGCCACCAGGGCGCCTGGAGGCCCCCCTCTGGCCCTGGAGACTTTTGGAACGCTGATTTTTTATATATTTTTGGTGGAATTTTTGGGGCACTGTAAATATGGGTATAAAACTGCAATTCACAAACATCAATAGACATAAATTGGCACTGGGTGCACTGAGTTAGTAGGTTAGTCCAAATATGTTGAAAAAAGGTATGTGATACGTCCATTTTGCATCATGCTTTCATGTTGATATTTATTGCTTTTTGGGCTGTTATATTACTTGTGGTACCATATTTATGCCTTTTCTCTCTTATTTTGCAAGGTTTATTTGAAGAGGGAGAATTCAGGCAGCTGGAATTCTAGACTCGAAAAGGAGCAAATCCTAGTCCACTATTCTGCACATCTCCAAATGCCGTGAAAATTTACATGGATTTTTTCTGGAATATATTAAAAATACTGGGCGAAAGAACTACCGGAGCGGGACCACCAGGGCTCCCCAAGCTTGCCTACCGCCACCACCCCCCTAGTGGCGCAGGGCAGGCTTGTGGGCGGCCTGACGGCCCACTAGCCCCCCTCTTTTGCTATGTGAAGCGTCCAGATCCGGAAAAAATCAAGAGAGAGCTTTTTCGTGGTTTCGTCACTGCCACGAGGCAGAACTTGAGCAGATCCAATCTGGAGCTCCGGCAGGACGATCCTGCCGGGGAAACTTCCCTCCCGGATGGGGAAATCGTCGCCATCGTCATCACCAACACTCCTCTCGTCGGAGGGGAGGCATCTTCATCAACATCTTCATCAGCACCATCTCCTCTCCAATCCCTAGTTCATCTCTTGTAACCAATCTTCGTCTCGCGACTCCGATTGGTACTTGTAAGGTTGCTAGTAGTGTTGATTACTCTTTGTAGTTGATGCTAGTTGGATTACTTGGTGGAAGAGTTTATGTTCAGATCCTTGATGCTATTCATTACACCTCTGGTCATGATTATGATTATGTCTTGTGAGTAGTTACTTTTGTTCCTGATGACATGGGATAAGTCATGCTGATAATAGTCATGTGAATTTGATATTCGTTCGGTATTTTGATATGATGTATGTTGTTTTTACTCTAGTGGTGTTATGTGAACGTAGACTACATAACACTTCACCATATTTGGGCCTAGAGGAAGGCATTGGGAAGTAGTAAGTAGACGATGGGTTGCTGGAGTGACAGAAGCTTAAACCCCAGTCTATGTGTTGCTTCGTGAGGGGCTGATTTGGATCCACTAGTTTAATGCTATGGTTAGACTCTGTCTTAATTCTTGTTTTGGTTGTGGATGCTTGCGAGAGAGGTTAATCATAAGTGGGATGCTTGTCCAAGTAAGGGCAGTACCCAAGCGCCGGTCCACCGACATATCAAACTATCAAAGAAATGAACGCGAATCATATGAACATGATGATACTACCATGACAGAAATTCCCGTGTGTCCTCGGGAGCGTTTTTCTTCCTATAAGACTTTGTTCAGGCTTGTCCCTTGCTACAAAAGGGATTGGGCCACTTGCTGCACCGTTGATACTACTTGTTACTTGTTACCTTTTGCTCGCTATGTTTCACCTCGCTACACAATCACTTGTTACCGCTACTTTCAATGCTTGCAGTTATTACCTTGCTGAAATCCGTTTATCAGAGTGTCACACCCTGCTTTTCACCCCAAGTTTTCTGTGTTGCAAAAATCAGAGCTTATTAAAAAAATTTCAAATAATATTTTGAGTGCAATGTCAGCCCTTGTTTGAGTGTATGCTTGCTTGTTTGATGACTCAAACCTATGAAAAACTTATTATTTTGCTCTCATCAAAAACCCTTTTTCCTTTACATCAAGATCACCTTCATCATGTTGGGATACACTACTAGCTCATGAAGCCAAGTGGCACTTCCAAACCAAAGTTGGTGATATGATCCTAATATCATTTTCATTCATTAAAAACATTATTTGGTGATTTAAAATAATATTTTCCTATTTTATATCTATGTCTATTTCTAAGGCCAGTAATGATATTTCCACAAGGAAAATTACTCTCCTGCCTTAGAAAATTCTGAGTAAATTCATGGAAGCTCAGAAGGACATATATTTTCCTTACATAAGATTTTCAACCCTATTTTATATTAATAATATTTGAGTAAAACCCTGAAAACCATTTCTGTCTGTTTTAGATTTTTGCGATGTTTCCAAAGGAAATTATCTCAGAAAATTCCCATAAAATTACAGGAGCCCTCCCAAACCATATTAGGTGCTCACCTAAAATCTCACCTTGATCCAAGGTGGGGAAGTGCACTTAGAGAGCCCAAAACCCTCTCTGTCCAGAGTAGAGTTGGAACAACTCTACATTGCAAAGTTTCTCTAATGGAGCTGAAACTTTGCAGAGGTGTTTAACACCCCAAATAATGACTCCACACCAAAAATGAGATTTGTGAGACTCTGTTTGACCACACTTCCTTTGTAAAGGACAGTACTGGTCACTTTGAGACATTTTCAAGTTTGCAAAGCCAAACTTGTTCAATGGAGCTCAGATTTGGTGGAACCCCATGTTTTTACCCCAAGACCAAACCTGTTAAGTTGCATTTACAGTGGTGGAGTGGAAGCCACTGTTAAGTTGCAAAGTCACTGTCGAACACCTACTGACAGGAAGGTAAAAACCTTCGTAGCCAGTGTTTTACCCAATGTCAAGGCCCCAAACTTGGTGGGTTAGAGCACCAGAACACCCTGAACACCCAGTCAACCAGCCCCTCCCCAACTCCAAGCACAAGTGACAAGAACTCCAATTTGAGCTGCAGGACAGTACTGGCAACACTAGTGTTCCTTGCTCCCTTGACCAGCTCGAGCTTCCACTAAACCACAACGGCTAGGCACACTCCCAGCAACACTCAGGACATAGAGGACAAGTCCCAAGTGCCCCAGAGCGAGCCAGCATGCGGTGGCATGCCAAAACTGCGCTCTGGGTGCGCTGCAGAGAGCCACCCGCAAGGGGCCGACGCTCCGGCCGGTCCCAGCCTCCCCAGTTATGTCCAAGCACTCCCCCGACAACCATTCAGTGCAAAGCTACCCCAGGGACCCTCTCCCCCTCGTGCAAGAGCTCAGGCGACGCGTGCCCGTGCGTGCCCGACGCGGCCGAGCATGCACGGTCGCTGCAGCTCGTCCCCACTCGCTTTCCCTCTGTGGCCGTTGCATCAGGAGGCCCTAAACCACGTCACGAACCCGTGCTTTCGCGGCCAGCACCTCACTGTGCTTGCACGCGTGCCACGGTGAGTCACCGGCGTGCCCGAGTCGGGTCACCGTCGTTGGCCGATAAATAGACCCCCGACACTCCAGCACCCTCCAAGCAACTTCAGCACCACCAGTAGACACTCCCTAGCCGCCCAGTCGAGCTCGCAGAGCCCCGATGCTCGAGATCGACCAAGGCCCCTCCGCTTCGGAGCTCCGGTCGATCTCCGGCTACACGTCGGCTCCTGCGCTGCCCGACCTCTCACTACACTCCCCTCGACACCAGGAACGTTTCCCCTAACTCTCCCGAGCAAATCCATACCCCTATCCCCTAGTTCAACACGAACCCGAAACCCTTCCGCCACGAGCACCTCGTCGCCGGCGACCCAGACCACCTCCGGTGACGTCCCGACCACGAGCAGGTAGGCGGAGGCACGAGGAACCCGTTCTCGTTCCAAGCTAGGCCTGAGAACAACGGCAGCCTCGCCGGCGTCCATCTCCACCTCTCTGGTCGGAGGTAGGAGAAGGACCCGACAGGTGGAGCCCACCTGTCGGTGTCCTGGGGCAGCCAGTGCGCGCAGCCGCTGACGCTCACCCACGGGCCCGCAGGTCAGGTTTGAACCTGGCCTGCGCGCGCCTGGAGGCCAGGCCTGCTGGCTGGGCCGGCTGGATCTGTTTCCCCTGGCCTTTTTCTTTTGTTTCAATCCAGCAAACTAAATGATTTTTATAAAAAGATTTAGCTAGTAGAAAAATATAATTCTTCCACCAGTATTTTTCTAAAAATGAGTAGTATTTGATTCTGTAATAGTTGACATTTATCAATAACAGAAACTAGTTTGGTATAATAAAATGATATTAAAAAGCACTTGTTTGCTTCTGTTTGCTTTTAAATAAATATGCTTAGCTAATAAAACAACAGGAATCATTTTTCAAAATAATATCCTGAATTTATTCAGGCCTATAACATTTTTAAAAGCACTTTGTGATCTGTTTTAGTGAGAGATAGTATTTATTTATTCCTTTCTCGACGGCAGAGTTACCGAGTGACGGAGGATCCGGAGCGGAAGACCTCGAAGACCCCAGATACCTAGCTGACCAAGGCAAGCATGCCCTTTTGCCATGACTTAAGTAAATAAAATGATGCATGCTAGAATAGCAAGTATTTTCCGTTGCATGTGATTATGATGCCGGTTCATCATTGATGTGATGGTACCGAAGGCTTCTTCGAAGCACTTGCATTTATAGTAGTGATATTCACATGGCTCCTCGGAGCACAAACACGAGGATCATGCTACTGTCATGTCGGCTAGTAGAGTATAATCACTTCGTCGAGCTTGACCCTACCCCATGAGGGTCATGATATTATCATGTTGACAAGTAATGTTAAGGCATATTATCTCAAGTAATAATAGAGCATTTTATCATGAGCATGATGATGAGTTAAATAAAGAATTTATGAAAACCCCGTCGGGTGCCACTAATGCCCAGGGTGATGATGAGTTGGTGATCACTTTTGGTGAAGTGATGCACCGGTGATTTTGGTGTGAGTATAGTTTCGGAAATGGATTAGATTTATGATGTGTTGACCGTCCCAACCTTACCAGTACGACCACGATACCCCTTTATGGGACGGGGCTTTGTTGATTACTCTGGTCGGTGCTAGCAAAGATCCACATTACTAGTGGCGGTAGTGATCGGTGTCACTCTCGTGATGGGGTCGTGCCAGGTAGGACGACTATGCCATTATTATGAGTTCCAGGCACACCGTTGGTCCCTGCATGGTTGATACAGTCCAGAGTCGGTGCTCGTCAGACATACAACATGTGGGCTGGGTACCAATCGAGTGGATCTCTTTGTCTATTATCGTCAGGGGAAAGATGATGATCGGATACTTACCTCGGGTATATGTGATATACCGCGAGTCGTGGATGACACGGAAGTATTCCGTTTCTTGTGGGTCCAGCGTACTACCTCTGCAGAGTGTAAACTATTCGAGTAGCCGTGTCCACGGTCAAGGACAGTTGGGTGGTGCTGCTTAAACTACGTCCTGAGTTTCCGCATAAACCAAGTGTGTGTGTGTGGTGTTAAAAAAGGTGTTGTTATGATAATCACAATAATATGATCAAGTTCGGTGACTTGATATATAGGGTAAACCCGGATGGTTTAGGCCTCATTAATACATTGAGATTATGACAAGTCCGATGACTTGGCATATAGAGAAAACCCGGATGGTTTAACCCTTAGCTGATACATTGAGGTTATGACAAGTCCGATGACTTGGCATACAGGGTGAACCCGGTGTGTTCAACCCTCGACAGATATGTCAATATCTGTAACCTGTTAATCACAAGTAGTTCTTTAACTTCTTGCACATACTTGATCATACCACCACATCGCATTCCACTCGAGATAAATGTTACTGTTATTCATTACCATATATATGTCATGGGCTGTTTGCGAGTACATTCAAAGTACTCATTGTCTTGCCACTGGTTATGTTATTGACTAGACATGGAAGACCGGAGTTTGGTGATGAGTACGCCGTGGAAGACGGACCTGCGATCTAGGACGCTTCCGAGTCAGAATGCCTGTTGGTGTAGGCTTGATGGCATGGGCATCGCTTAGCCCTTACGAGTTTCCGCTACTCGATGTATCCGTTTTATTTGGCTTTAGGCCTTTCTCTTGAACCCGACCTTCTGGTCATTTGATGTAATAATTTGGTACTTGGATGTAAGACTCTATTATTCAGTATCTGTGTTCAGTGAACATTGATCCTTGGGGTCACTGGGCACGGCGAACTCGACTTGCTAGTTGGGGTCCCCGCAGAACTGGTATCAGAGCCATCCTGACTATAGGAAGCCTTAGATAGCATGGACATTAACCAAGAACGTTAGGACGCCAGCCTTGCACAAGACTCTTGCACATACAACCTCCTGACTTCTCTCCTATGCCTTGTAGATGGCTGTTGTACCTGAGACGCTTCTGGAGACTGGCTTTCCACTACTTGTGGTGGATTGTCTCGAGAAGTGCCACGTACGACGCACGCCCATCTTCCTCTACCACGAGCACTGGGTCAACGCCGACACCAAGGAATATCACGTGGACGTGATAGTGAAGGCTAATGACTCCCTGTCTAGTTGGTTCTTTGAAGGACCACAGATGGGAGAGCTGATGTTGGCAGTGGAGACGGCTGCACGAGAGGCGCTCGTGCAACTCCGCAGCATCCTCCCTGAGATGGCTAATGAGCCTGTCACTCATCATCTACCTTTCATTAAGGAAGGAGTGGATGGGAGCTGGACACTCACCCCCGCCATGGAGGATGGGATGCCACTGAGGTTTCAGACCTACTTCAGTCTCTCGTCAGACACCTTGACACACTTCCTGGTTAAGGAGTCAGTCAAGCTTCGCCAAGAGCTGCACCTAGTCAAAGGACTGCTCCACACTGAGAAGATGCAGAACCGCAAAGTAAAGAAGGCAGGCGCACCTGAAGGGAGGGCAGTTGTTGCCACTAGGGGTTGAGCGTTACCCATCCAGGAAGTCCCTCTTCGGAGTCGCCGCCTGACAGCGGAGGAGTACACTGAGATCTTCGCCGCCTCGCCCAAGAGACACCGAGACGTGCAGATTCTTTCTTCCACTCCTATAAAGGAAGAGGATGTTGATGAAGATGAGGATCCTGTTGAGTCCGCCTTTGAGACCGAGCAGTCCGCCGCGTAGGTTTTAGCAAGGCAAATCGGAGTACCCGAGTATAGGGTATCCTTGTATCCATTTTTAATTTGCGTATGTGTGCTTGATGTAAGTCACCTATTGCCTTGGGCAGCCTGTAAGTGACTACGTCACCTAGTTGTCATGAATGCAATTTCCAGTTTGTCAAAAAAAACTTTGGTATTTAAAGCTTGGCACATGCACGTATTGGACCCCCTCTTACTAGGAGCAAATCCTTGTACTCCCGAGCAAGGTGGCACAGCACCTTCGGCAACCCCGGCGCCGGCTCCTCAGGGACGCCGCAGGTAACCGAAGGAGAAGCTCACGCTGGAGGTCACCACGAGCAGCCTAGAGACCTTCCGCCACCACCTCCTCCTGAGAACTTGACGATGGCTCAGTTCCTTCAAGCTCTTCGAGAGGAGCGTCAAGCCAGCAATACATCTATCTAGCAGCTGACCCAAGTCCTGGTGGACAACCCGCCGCGGAATGAGTATGGCGGTGGTCGCTCTACTCTTTCTGAGTTCATGCGGACTACGCCCCCCATATTCACGGAGTCGACTGAACCCCTGGACGCCGATGACTGGATTCGCACCATTGATGACCTCCTTGCGCTGGTCAAGTGCACCGATGTTCATGAGAAGGTCCTTTATGCTTGTCACTGTCTCGGAGGCACTGCCAGGGCATGGTGGGATGGATTCCAGATCATGCGGGCAGGGCAAGTCATCACGTGGGAGATGTTCAAGGAAGGATTTCGCGCGGCTCACATTCCGCCAGGGCTGATGACCATTAAGAAGCGAGAATTCCGAGCCTTGAGGCAGGGCAGTGGAACTGTTAAGGAGTACCTACAGAAATTTAATCTCTTGTCAAGGTACGCACCTGAAGATGTTAACACTGAGGCCGCTAAGGTGGAACGCTTCATGGAAGGGTTACAGCAGTCCCTGCAATACCAGCTGGTGGTTTGCGACTGCCAGACATTCAGCGAGTTGGTTAACAAAGCGCTTATGCTGGAAGACAAGCGTCGTGCAATGGACGACACCCGCAAGCGCAAGCTGATAGGCAGTGGAGGACCCGGTAACGCAAGACTAAGACCGTGGCAGTCACCACCTGCGAGACCCAACTTTCAGCAGCAACAGTACAAGTACCCGGTGTTCCGCCAGAATTATCAGCCTCAGCAGCAAGTCAAGCCAGTAGTCAAACCACCGAACAACGGTGGAGTCAAGACCAACCCTCCGGGGAAAGTCACCTCCTTTGGGTGTGGTCAGACTGGGCACTATTCCAGGCAGTGCCCCAACAAGAAGCCCGACGCACCGCGTCCCAATGCAGCCAACCTCGGTCAAGGTGCACCAGGGAGGAACCAAGCCCCCCACAACCAACAGTTCAATGGTAGGGGCCGGATCAATCACATCACTGCAGAAGAAGCACATGAATACCCGGACTGCATTCTGGGTACGTTCCTCGTCAACTCAACTCCAGCAACAGTGTTGTTTGATTGTGGTGCCTCGCATTCTTTTGTTACTCAAGGGTTTGCGGAAAAATGCGGTTTAAAACCCACTTAACTCTGCGGGCAGATGGCAATCCAAACCCCGGGAGCAGTACTAAGGACCAACCTAGGGTGTAGAAGGGTCGAGATAGTTATCAATGGGACGAGTTTCTTGGCAGACCTCATTGTGCTTAAATCACAAGGTGTGGAAGTGATTCTTGGTATGGATTGGTTGGCCAAGCACCAGAGTCTTTTGGACTGTGCCAACAGAGCCATCACCATGATAAGCAACCAAGGGGTCAAGGTCAAGTTCGTCTCCGAGCCAGTATGGGCTCACGCACCTCGAGTCAACAGTCTCTCCGAGGTAGAGCTTGATCGAGTGCCTATAGTCTGTGAATACCCGGACGTCTTTCCTGACGAGCTACCCGGAATGCCTCCCGACCGATACATTGAGTTCATCATTGAGCTTATGCCCGGATCGAGGCCTATTTATAAAAAGCCTTAAAGGATGGGTTCCGAGGAGTTGGCAGAGCTGAAGAAGCAGCTGGATGAGCAACTCAGGAAAGGGTTCATTCGTCCGAGTGCGTCACTTTGGGGATCACCTGTTTTGTTTGTTTCAAAGAAGGATGGTACCATTCGACTCTGCGTCGACTACCATTCCCTTAATGAAGTCACAATTAAGAACAAGTACCCGCTCCCCAAGATCGAAGACCTGTTTGACCAGTTAAACGGGGCCAGGGTATTTTCCAAGATCGATCTGCGATCGGGATACTACGAGTTGAAGATCCGACCAGAAGATATACCCAAGACTGCATTCGTGACCCGGTACGGTCTATATGAATACACGGTCATGCCCTTCGGTTTGACAAATGCCCCAGCCTACTTCATGTACCTCATGAACAAGGTCTTCATGGAATATTTGGACAAGTTTGTCGTCGTATTCATCGATGACATACTAATCTTTTCCAAGTCCGAAGGAGAGCATGAGCAACACCTGAGGCTAGTTCTGGGAAAGCTTCGAGAGCGCCAACTTTATGCCAAATTCAGCAAGTGTCAGTTCTGGCTGAACGAAGTTGGATTTCTTGGTCATACCCTGACAACACGTGGTTTAGCCGTGGACCAGTCCAAGATTTCTACAGTGACCTACTGGGAATCACCCAAGGACGTGAAGGATGTTAGGAGTTTCCTCGGGCTCGCGGGATACTACCGCAAGTTTGTCGAGGAATTCTCCAGCATCGCTCGACCTATGACTCAGCTCTTGAAGGAAGGCCGGAAGTTCAAGTGGACACCGGCGTGTGAAGCAAGCTTCCAGGAGTTGAAGAAGAGGCTAACTACCGCCCCGGTATTGGCTGCTCCGGACATCAACAAGGAATTCGTGATATATTGTGATGCCTCGGGAACCGGGCTCGGTGGAGTCCCGATGCAAGATGGTAGGGTCATGGCGTACTTGTCACGGCAACTGGGACCCCATGAGGAGAACTACGCCACCCATGATCTCAAGCTAGCAGCTGTAGTGCATGCTCTAAAGACGTGGCGACATTACCTTCTGGGAAAGCGATGCGAGATATATACAGACCACAAAAGTCTGAAGTATATCTTCACCCAGAGGGAGCTGAATATGAGACATCAGAGATGGCTTGAGTTAATCAAGGATTACGACCTCAGCATTTAGTACCATCCCGGCAAGGCGAATGTATTAGCCGATGGCCTGAGCCGGAAGGCAGGCTCCTTGAACGTCACGCTCAAGGAAGGGTTACCCGCCTTGTATGAAGAGATGGAAGGCTTAGGACTTGAGATAGTCGAACCAGGGTACCTGGCCAACCTCGAAGTCAAGCCTACTCTGGCAGACGACATCAAGGAAGCCCAGAAGGGGCACAAGAGTATCGAAGGCCTCAAGAGGAAGGTGCGAGAAGGCAAAGCCCCAGGGTTCTCGATTGATGAGCAAGGAGTATTGTGGTACGGGAAGCGCTTATGCGTACCCAACAAGGCCGAACTTAAGGACTTGATCCTGCAAGAGGCACATGACACACCATACTCTATCCATCCAGGTGGTACCAAGATGTACCAAGACATCCGAGAATGATTCTGGTGGCATGGCATGAAGAGAGAAATTGGCTCCTATATCGCTAAATGCGATGTATGTCAGCGAGTCAAGGCTGAACACCAGCGACCCGCTGGATTGCTACAACCTCTTCAAGTGCCAGAATGGAAGTGGGATATAGTCGGCATGGACTTCATCATCGGGTTTCCCCGGTCGAATAAGGGTCATAACTCCATTTGGGTCATAGTTGATCATTTGACCAAGGTGGCCCATTTCATCCCCGTTAACACCACTTACGATGGCAGCCAGCTGGCCAGTCTGTACATTCATCGAGTGGTGAGTCTCCATGGAGTCCCCAAAGAGATTGTGTCCGACCGCAGCACGCAGTTCACCTCAAGATTCTGGAAGAAGTTTCAATAAGCTCTCGGAACCAAACTCTCCTTCAGTACGGCTTTCCACCCACAGACGGGCGGACAGACCGAGAGGGTAAATCAGATACTTGAGGACATGCTCCGCGCTTGTGTTTTGGCCCATGGTGCCAAGTGTGAAGACTGCCTACCATTTGTTGAGTTCTCTTACAACAACAGCTACTAGTCCAGTCTTCAAATGGCCCCATTCGAAGCATTATATGGGCGGAAAATGCCGCACCCCGCTCAATTGGTCCGAAACCGGTGAAGCGCTAGTTTTCGGACCAGAAGCAGGGGACAAGGTTCAGCTTGTCCGAGAGAACTTGGAGGCAGCTAAGTCAAGGAAGAAGAGCTATGCGGACCCTCGCCGCAGAAACGTGGAGTTTGTTCCCGGAGACCAAGTGTACTTGCGAGTCACGCCTCTCAAGGGGACCAAGCGTTTCCACGTCAAGGGGAAGCTAGCTCCAAGGTTCATTGGACCCTTCAACATCACGGCAAGGCGCGGGGAAGTAGCTTATCAGTTGGAGCTACCTCCTGAACTTTCGGGTGTGCACAACGTGTTCCACATGTCACAGCTCAGGAAGTGTTTGCAAGTGCCGAACCGTCCCGATCTTTACAAGGACATTGATCATCAAGCTATTGACCTTCAACCGGACCTTACCTACCGCGAGAGACCGATCCGCATTTTGGACGAGCAGAGCGTTGCACCAGAAGCCGCACCATCAAGTTTTTCAAGGTTCAGTGGAGCAACCATACCGAAGCAGAAGCCACATGGGAGCGTGAAGACTATCTCCGATCAGAATTTCCCGAGCTGTTTAACGCTTAGCTTAGGAATCTCGGGGACGAGATTCTTGTAAGGGGGATAGGTCTGTCACACCCTGTTTTCACCCCAAGTTTTCTGTGTTGCAAAAATCAGAGCTTGTTAAAACCTTTTCAAATAATGTTGTGAGTGCAATGTGAGCCCTTGTTTGAGTGTATGCTTGTTTGTTTGATGACTCAAACCCATGAAAAACTTATTATTTTGCTCTCATCAAAAACCCTTTTTCCTTTACATCAGGATCACCTTCATCATGTTGGGATACACTACTAGCTCATGAAGCCAAGTGGCACTTCCAAACCAAAGTTGGTGATCTGATCCTAATATCATTTTCATTCATTAAAAACATTATTTGGTGATTTAAAATATTATTTTCCTATTTTATATCTATGTCTATTTCTAAGGCCAGTAATGATATTTCCACAAGGAAAATTACTTTTGTCGTGGGTATAAGCCTGACAGTAGATGTGTACGATACGAAAAGGATGGGCAGAGCCTTAGCTACGGCGAGGTGGTATGAGTTCCGGCCCCTCTGCGGTGGAGGTAATAGCCCTACGTCTCAGTGCTCAGGGAGCTTGTTGTCGAGTGGAAATATAGAATACAATGAGTTGCTAACCCCTCTACAGTGGGGGAGGGTGGCTTATATAGAGTGTGCTGCCCTCCACAACGGTTCCGGTACAGGGGTGGAGTAGTGGGGATTGAATGCATACGTTACAGGTAACGTATGCTCTAAATGCTAATAAATGCACCCGGAAACGTGCGACCGTTTCCCTCCAGAGAGGTTACGATGTACCGAGTTTAGCCAGTCGGTTAGCTTGGTATCCTCCGAATGCTAGTCTCCGACTGGATGGTCGAGGACCTGTTACCGACTGGATGATGGGGACTCCTTAATTCAGTCGGGACTGACTAAGGGCCTTGTCCTTTGTGAGGGGTAGTCCTTGGGTAGGACTTACATGGCAGGCCTGTGACCCTACCCTAGGACTATGACCCCATCATTAGTCCCCGAATGGATTGGGGTTAGAACGACGAAGCGTTGCTTGAAGTTTGGATCCGACTGGAACAGATTTGGCTTGGGCATTGCTTGCCTCAATCCATTTTATCTCTTCTGACCAACGCCCGAGTGGAAGTACTCGCGAAACAGACTGTCGGAAGCCGAGTGCTTCTGTGGCATCTTTTGACGCGACCGGTCAACTGACAGCGGCGGATTTTCCGGGATCTCAAATTTCGGTTTCCGCGCGCTCAGCGGGGATGACACCATCGCGCACGAGTAGCGCCTGACGCCTCGATTCTCGCGCCTTCAACCTCTCCATTAGTATCGCCGCGGTGGGTCGGGGGGATAAGGTTTCGAGGCCACCTGCCAGCGACCCAGTCGAAACCCTACTTAAATCTCGGCGGCGAGGCCTCTTCGTTACGCTCGCCGAATCTCTTGCCTTTGCCTGGTCCGTCTCTCTCGCCACCTCCAGCGCCTCTACACTCTTCCCTCTCCCTTCCTCCTGCGGGCTCGCAGTTTCCGCCATGACCAAGGGTCGAACGAGCAAGATGGAGGCGAGGAAGAAGAAGGGGAAGGCGGCGGCTCCTGCTCAGCGGCGGCAGCGGCCGCTGCCGGCCGGGTGGATTCAAGGCGACTTCCTCCCCTCCACGGTGACGGAGGGGGATCTGCTGCAGCTGGTCGAGCACGGGATGATCGTGCACAAGACTTGGAGGCTGTCGGCGGAGAACGGGAGGGGGAGCGCGTCTTGCTTCTCAGCCACGTCTATCGAGGTTTCTCCTTGCCTCCGCATCCTTTCTTCAAGGGCATCACGAATCACTTCGGGGCACAACTTCACCACTTTCCCCCGAACGCCATCGCCCGTCTCTTTGCCTTTATAGTTCTGTCCGAGTGTTTCATTGGCTGTCCTCCCCATTGGGGGCTGTTCAAGCACATATTTTCTGCTAGATCGCAGACCATCAAGCGCTGAATACGACTCCGACAGCGGGGAGTCGGAGGAAGAGACCAGCGAGGAAGAGGAGGAAGATGAAGAGCACGACTCTCCGCCGCAAACAGAGCATCGGACCAAGCGCCGCCACGATCCTGTCGTTCCCTCGGCCCCTCCAGCATCGTCGAGTGCTCCGCCCACTGCCCCGGCGGTCCCGAGTGCTCGGAGCACTAAAAGGGCCAGGGATGCTGCCGCTGAACCTGCGGGTCAGTCTTCCAAGGCGGCCAAACCGAGTGGGTCCAAACCTCGGAAGGCTCTGCCGCGGATGAGGGTTGCTGTCCCCGTCACCTCCACGTAAGTGTATCGATCTTCTAATTTCTTCTGATATCCGAGTGAATTCTTGTTCATTGGTCGAATGGATTTCACTCGATAGAGTTGCTACTTCTGCCACCTCCCCGGCGCGCCAAGAAGACGACCTCATCGACACGGACAACGTCGTCTCGTCCCAGCCAGGTGTGTTGTAGTGACCTTGAGTGCTTTGTTCTATCATAGGTTCTGCCTCTTTCTTTTTCTGAGATCTTGCGTCGGTCGGTCTATCAGGGGCGATTAGCGTGGACGAGGGCGATCAGGGGAGAACTGAACAGGCTGTGGAGCCCGTTCTTGAGGATGCTCCGCCTGTTGCTGCTCTCGCCGCCGACGTGCCGCCGACTGAGGCGCTGCCGCCGACTGAACCGGCGCTGGTAATTGAGGTGCCGACTGGAACGGACCTCGGGATGCCTCAGGAACTTCCGACGATGCCAGGCTCGTCGAATGTCGAGTTCAACATCCAGCATCTCCCGGAGGAGCAGGTGGGAGCGGCCAAGGGAGCCATGGTGTAAGCGGAGCTGATGGCTGGGGAAGCCAAGAGGGCCTACGACTCCGTCGCGTCCTTGTACCAGCGTAGCTTGGAGCTGTGGGATGATATCCGAGTAAGTGGGCTAGTAAGTATTTATTTTTCTCTTGTAACCCAGTGGGTGTTTTTGGATAGCGGTTGTTGTTTGCAATGGGTTCACTCTGAGTGAACCCAGTGGGTGTAGTCCCCGAGACTTCTGTCGAGTGCTTTGATCAGGTCTCTAAATAACATGACCGACCGCTAGCTGTTGTGGCACTCGGAGTGCACTTTCTGTAAGAGTCTCCGAGAGTAAGTTGTACTCAGGTCAGGTAGTATTGGCCTCGTAGGCGTAGGTAGTAACATGCAGCTCAATAGGGCCGGCCTGCTTGAGTTGCATGCCAGCGGGGTCACTCTTAGTGAACCCACTAGGTGTAGTCCCCGATACCGCTGTCGACTGCTTGAGTCGGCGGGGGTCTGAAGAACTTAGACTTTTATTGTTGAATTTTCTGATTGTCCCTTGGTGTTTGGTGTTAGAAAACCTGTGAAATGGGAACAGCTTATGAGACTCTCAAGGCGGAGAGGAATCAGCTCGCTGGTGAGCTTGATGCGGCCATGCTCGCAATGGCTGGCATGAAGGATGCTCTGCAGGGATGAGAGAAGTCATTGGAGCAGGCTCGGGAAGCAAACAAAGTGTTGACAGAGGAAGTGGAAAAGATGGGGAAACAGAGGACTACTCTGATGGGTCAGATGGACGTGCTGAACAAATGGTGCAGAGCACAGGAGAAATATGTCAGCGACTGGGCACGGCAGATGATGACGCGTCTGGCTGGTAAGTCCTGCTTTTTCCGAGTGGTTGTGTTATGCGCGTCACACTCGGCACTTATTGTCTGTTTGTCCTGTTGTCTCAGATTTTTGCTTTGACGCCGAAGCTGAAGCAGCTGACGTGGAGCGGTCGATTCTTGAGAACGTTCCACTCGGCGAGGACGCCAATCGGGATCTGCTCCGTGCGCACATCCGCGTGGGCAAAGTTGGTCCTTTCATCGGTCGACTGAGAGAAGTCGTCGTCCGAATCGACAAGGAGCTTTGGCCAGAAGATGAGTCGCGGCAGGAGATGGAGAACCTGATGACCCGACTGGAGGAGATTCCCAACCGAGTGCAGTCGTGGAAGGAATCTGCAGCTCGTTGTGGTGCAGATGTTGCTCTGTCCCTGGTCCGAGTCCATTGCAAGGAGGTGCGCGAGGAGAAGTTGAAGACGTTGAAGGTGGCCAACACGAAGAAACTTCGATTCGAAGACTTCATGGCAACCTTCCTTGAAAGCGCCACCCGCATCGCCGACGGTATTGATCTGGACACGTTCGTAGAGCCTTCCAGTCCTGGTGTTAATCCAGATGAAGCGTAAAAAACACTTTTATCCTCGGTATGCCGAGTGTGGATCTGCAAGAAACTTTGGCCACTGCTGTTGGCCTTCACATTCTTGGATCGGTGTGGGTATCTTTGGTTGAACTTTAAATTGATTCTTTTGCTCTTCTGTTGCAATGTTGACTCGAGTTTTTGTTTGGCATTTCTTGGAGAAGCCAAAGGCAAACATTCAGAACATGTCAGTTATTTTGACATCTGCATGAGCCTCATTGAGGGTCCGTGGAATTCCCTAAGTCTCCGAGTGTGACGTTAAGAGTACACTCGGAGAAGGTTAATACTTAGGCGATTCTGGACCACAGCTAAGTCTCCGAGTGTGGCGTTAAGTGCACACTCGGAAAAAGTTAGTACTTAGGCGATTCTGGATCGCAGCTGAGCTCCCGAGTGTGCCTGAAGTGCTCAGTCGGAGAAGGTTAATACTTAGGCGATTCTGGATCGCAGCTAAGCCCCCGAGTGTGACGTGTAGTGCACACTCGGAGAAGGTTAATACTTAGGCGATTCTGGATCGCAGCTAAGCCTCCGAGTCTGATGTGTAGTGCACACTCGGAGAAGGTTAATACTTGGGCGATTCTGGATCGCAGCTAAGCCTCCGAGTGTGACGTGAAGTGCACACTCGGAGAAGGTTAATACTTAGGCGATTCTAGATCGCAGCTAAGCTCCCGAGTGTGCCGTGAAGTGCACACTCGGAGAAGGTTAATATTTAGGCGATTCTAGACCGCAGCTAAGCCCCGAGTGTGACGTGTAGTGCACACTCGAAGAAGGTTAATACTTAGGCGATTCTGGATCGCAGCTAAGCCTCCGAGTGTGACGTGTAGTGCACACTCGGAGAAGGTTAATACTTTGGCGATTCTGGATCGCAACTAAGCCTCCGAGTGTGACGTGTAGTGCACACTCGGAGAAGGTTAATACTTAGGCGATGCTGGATCGCAGCTAAGCCCCCGAGTGTGACGTGTAGTGCACACTCGGAGAAGGTTAATACTTAGGCGATTCTGGATCGCAGCTAAGTTTTTTATTTTGAGATCGGAGTCTGCGACCACGGAAGAACTTTGAACCTGCAAAAACTCAATCTGCTTTATATTATTTCACCAATACTTGTTCTTTACATTGCTTCAGTCGACGGTCACGCGTAGAAGCGCTTCAGGAGATCTCCGTTCCATGCACGCGGCTCGTCCGTCTCTCTCTCAATGTTGTAAAGTATGTATGCTCCGTTGTTCAGCACCTTCGAGATGATGAAGGGTCCTTCCCAGGCCGGAGCCAACTTGTGAGGTCTTTGCTGATCCACTCGGAGCACCAGGTCACCTGCTTGGAACGTGCGACTTCTGACGTGGCGTGCATGGAAATGCCGCAGATTTTGTTGATAAATGGTTGAGCGAGTTAGTGCCATCTCGTGCTCCTCCTCCAGAAGATCCACTCCGTCTTGCCTTGCTTGTTCTGCCTCGGCTTCGGAGAAGAGTTCGACTCGTGGCGCATTGTGAAGCAAGTCACTCGGAAGGACTGCTTCTGCTCCATAAACGAGGAAGAACGGTGATCGCCCTGTAGATCTGTTCGGGGTTGTGCGAAGTCCCCAAAGCACTGAAGGTAGCTCGGTAACCCAAGCGCCAGCGGCATGTCCTATCTCTCGCAGGAGTCGGGGCTTCAAACCTTGCAAAATAAGTCCGTTTTCCTGCTCTGCTTGTCCATTGGACTGAGGATGCGCTACGGAAGCAAAATCCACTCGGATGCCTTGGCTTGTACAGAAACCTTTGAATCTGTCTGAGTCAAAGTTTGTCCCGTTGTCCGTGATTATGCTGTGAGGTACACCGAATCTGAAGATGATGTCCCTGATAAACTTGACGGCTGTTGAGGTGTCGAGCTTCTTGATGGGCTTCGCTTCGATCCATTTCGTGAACTTGTTGACTGCCACCAACAGATGTGTGTATCCACCATGGCTTGTCTTGAATGGTCCGACTGTATCTAATCCCCAAACAGCAAACGGCCACACAAGAGGGATCGTCTTCAACGCAGACATCGGCTTGTGGGACTTGTTGGAGTAGAACTGGCAGCCCTCACATCGGTCAACCATATCTTTAGCCATCTCGTTAGCCTGCAGCCAGAAGAAACCAGCCCTAAATGCCTTGGCGACGATTGCTCTCAAAGAAGCGTGATGACCGCAGGTCCCCGAGTGAATATCCTCCAGAATCAGCTGCTCCTCCTCTGGGGAGATGCATCGTTGAAGGACGCCTGAGATACTTTCTTTGTACAATTTGCCATCAATGACAGTGAACAACTTCGACCTGCGGACTATCTCCCTGGCCTGGACCTCGTCTTCCGGTAGTGCCGGCTCCTCTGTGAAAGGATCTTCTTTGACTGAGGGAAGGTGGAGGTGCTCGAGGCAGGCGTCACTCGGGACTGGTCTCCGAGTGGATCCGAGTTTTGCCAACTCATCAACTGCTTGGTTCTTCAGTCTTGGAACATGGTGAAGTTCTAGACCTTCAAACTTCTTCTCAAGCTTCCTCACTGCATTGAAGTATGTAGTCATGGTGGGGTTCCTGACGTCGCACTCTTTCATCACTTGATTGACCACCAAATCCGAATCGCCGTAGACCATCAGGCGACGGACGCCGAGTGAGATGGCCCTACGCAACCCGTAGAGGAGAGCTTCATACTCTGCCTCGTTGTTGGAGGAATCGAAGTGTATCTGTAGCACGTACTTGAGCTTGTCGCCCTTTGGTGATATGATCACAACGCCAGCGCCGGAGCCATTCAACATCTTGGACCCATCGAAGAACATTGTCCAATGGGCCGAGCAGATGTGGGTCGGTTGTGTTGTTCTACCCATTCTGCTATGAAGTCAGCCAGAGCTTGAGACTTAATAGCTTTCTTGGCCTCGAACTTGATATCACAGTACAACATCTCCATCGCCCACTTTGCCACTCGGCCTGACGCGTCTCGATTGTGGAGAATTTCCGACAATGGAGCATCAGAAACGACAGACACCGAGTGGTCATGGAAATAATGGGCCACCTTCTTCGCAGTCATCTAAATCCCGTAGATAAGTTTTTGATAGTGGGGATACCTCTGCTTGGAAGGAGTCAGGACTTCGGAGACGTAGTACACTGGCCGCTGAACTTTGTATGATTTGCCTTCTTGTTCGCGTTCGACTGTAAGAACAGTACTGACGACTTGATTTGTAGCCGCGGTATACAGAAGAAGGGGCTCTTTACTGAGCGGAGCAGTAAGAACCAGCTGGATGGAAAGTAGGACTTTGAGGTCATCGAATGCGACTTGGGCTTCGTCTGTCCACTCGAAGGTATCTGATTTCTTCATGAGTCGGTACAGAGGAAGCGCTTTCTCATCGAGTCGACCTATGGACCTGCTCAAAGCCGCTAGGCAACCTGTGAGCCGTTGGACGTCGTGTATTCTGACCGACCTCTCCATTCGGACGATGGTCCCGATCTTTTCGGGGTTGACATCGATCCCTCGTTCGGAAACGAAGAAACCGAGTAACTTTCCGGTGGGAACGCCGAATGAACATTTGGTGGGGTTGAGTTTGATATCGTACCTACGAAGGTTGGCGAATGTTTCTGCCAAGTCGGTCAGCAGGTCGGAACCTTTGTGTGACTTGACTACGATATCATCCATATACGCCTCCACATTCCGACCGATCTGGTCGAGGAGACATTTTTGGATCATGCGCATAAAGGTAGCTCCTGCATTCTTCAGACCGAATGGCATAGTGATGTAGCAGAAGCACCCGAATGGGGTGATGAAGGCTGTTTTTAACTCATCGGGACCATACTGACGGATCTGATGATAGCCCGAGTAGGCATCAAGAAATGACAGACGCTCGCAACCCGCAGTCGAATCGACAATCTGATTTATACGGGGGAGAGGAAAATGGTCTTTCGGGCAGACCTTATTGAGATGCTTGAAGTCGATGCACATTCGGAGCGACTTGTCCTTCTTGGGCACCTTGACAACATTGGAGAGCCACTCGGAGTGGTGAACCTCACGAATAAAGTTGGCTGCCAGTAGCTTGGCCACCTCTTCCCCGATTGCCTTCCTCTTGTGCGCGGCGGACCGACGCAGGCGCTCTCGGACGGGCCGAGAAGCACGATCCACATGCAATCGGTGCTCAGCCAACTCCCTAGGTACACCTGGCATGTCAGAGGGTTTCCATGCGAAGATGTCCCAGTTCTCACGGAGGAATTGGGTGAGCTCGGCTTCCTATTTAGGATCAAGGCTAGTGGAGATGTTCGTCGGGGCAGCAGTGGCGTCCGTCGGGTGGATGCTGTCCTTCTTCGTCTCTCCCACCGACTGAAATACAGACTCAGGTCGGCGGGGTCGACTGTTTTCTTGTACTCGTCCAGCTCAAGGACGGCCATGTGCTGGTCGGCGATTCTTGATCCCTTCTACAGACACTCTTCAGCCCGCTGCCGATTTCCTATGATGGTGATCACACCCTTCGGTCCTGGCATCTTCAGCTTCAGTTATATGTAACATGGACGGGCCTTGAAACGCGCATACGCGGGGCGACCCAGAATTGCGTGATAAGCGCTCTAGAAGTCGACCACTTCGAACGTCAGCTTTTCCTTGCGGAAGTTCTTGTCGGAGCCGAAAACGACGTCCAACGCGATCTGGCCGAGTGACTTGGCCTTCCGTCCAGGGACAACTCCATGGAACTGCATGCTGCTCTCGCTGAGTTTGGACATCGGGATGCCCATCCCCTTGAGTGTGTCGGCGTACATGATGTTCAAGCCGCTGCCGCCATCCATGAGGACTTTGCGCAGTCGGACTCCTTCTACCACCGGGTCGACAACCAGAGCCTGTCTCCCCGGGGTGGGTACATGTGCCGGATGATCCGACTGGTCAAAGGCGATCGCAGTCTGAGACCATTTGAGGAACTTGGGGCTAGCACGGGTGGCCATGTTCACCTCTCTGTTCACCAGCTTCAGTCGACTCTTGCTCTCGACGTCAGCAAAAATCATCAGGGTTGCGTGGACTTGGGGGAACGGATCTTCCTTATCATCCTCATCCTGTTCATGGTCCTTCTCACTCGGTTGCCCTTCGCTGAACCCCTGGATCAGGAGGCGACACTTTCGAGTGGTATGCTTCGCATATATGGGATTGCCCTCTTCGTCCATCTTCGTATGAACCGGACATGGCTAGTCCAGGATGGCGTTATTGAACTGCTTCTTCTTGGGGGTGAACTGAGCCCTCCCTTTGCCCTTGAACTTGGCATTGGTTACGGCTGCAGCTTCTGCTTGCGGAGCGGTCGGAGCTTTCTGCTTCTGCTTCCGAGTGTTGCCCCCGTCTCCTTCAGCGACTGTTTTGTGCTTGCCGCTTCGGATGCGGTCCTCTTCTTCGCCATTTGCATAGCGTGTCGCTATCTCCATCATCTTGCTCATGGAGATGTCGCCTGTTCGGCCAAACTTAAGGTACAAATCCCTGTACCGCACTCCTGCCTTGAAGGCGCAGACTGCTTGATGCTCGGTGACGTTCTCCACCGTGTGGTAGAGAGTAGTCCAACGCTGGATGAAGTCGCGCAGGGGCTCATTCTGCTTCTGGACGCAGTGCTGGAGCTCTACGAGGCCAGCAGGGCGCTTGCACGTCCCTTCGAAGGTCCTTATGAACACCCGGGCCAGATCCACCCAGCTGTAGATGCTCGAGGGGGCCAATTGATTCAACCACGCTCGCGCCGAGCCGTCAAGCATCAGAGGGAGGTGCTTCATGGCGACATGGTCGTCTCCTCCTCCGATCTGGACTGCCACTCGGTAATCATCCAGCCACGTTTCTGGCTTGGACTCCCCTGTAAACTTGTTAATTCCCGTCGCCAACCGGAAGTTGGGAGGGATGTCAGCCGAACGGATGGCTCGACTGAAACACTCGGGACCAGAAACGATGGCCCTGCTTCCACTCGAACGGTCAATATCGCGACCATCGCGGTGGGCTCGTCCCCAGTCGACCCTCCGCTGGGCGATATGCCCTCTTGCGTCGGGCCTGGGGTCGTAAGTGTCACCGACTGAACGCCGATCATTATGATGTCGGGGCCCATAGGGCCCACCCCTCGGAGGGGTGCATGAACGGCGGCGATCTTCATGATTTATGGAACGACTGCCTCCTCTGTGCCGCTGATGGGAACCTGGGCTGTGAACTGACCGATGTGTATTCGCACGAACAGAACTATCATAGATCTTGTTGTGCGACTGGGAGACCGCCGAATTCTGCTGCTGCGCCGTGTGCAACAGTGCTCGGATCTGCTCCATCCCTCTACCAGCCTCTGAATCAGTCGGCTGGAGGGAATCGGCTATCTTGGCAGCCGCAGCCAAGTTGAGGAGGGGTGTGCGGAACAGCTCCACGTTGCTCCGCCGAGTGTGCCGACTGGCAGAACGGCGAGGTGGACGACGTGTGCCGGACGCTTCGCCGACCTCGTGCTCGTTCCGGCCAGCTTGACGGGGATCTTCATGGGAATTGGCCATGTGTACTTCTGTTGCAGGCCCGCGACCCGCGTACTCGGAAGGAAACTCAGTCGGAACCGAGCCTGAGCACTGGGACGGCGGGGCAACCACAACTGACTCTAGGACCGCAACTTGGGAAGATGCGCTCTGGCGCGCCTGGGCGTGTTGCACCCAACACTGGAGCCGCGGACGGCGGGACCGGTTGTTGCGGCGCATGACGGCGGTGTAGGTCGACAACGGAGCCGACTGTTGGATAAGAAGAATGCCACGGGTGCCGGCGCGGAAGTGCGTAGCCCCGCGACAGGGAATCGCCTCGACGTTTAGGGGCGCATCCCGAAGCCACGCCGAATCGTCGATGATGAAGGAGAGAGCGCCGAAAAAGATCTGGTGACCCATGCTCGAATCTCCGCCAGACGACATGACGAAAGGAAGTAATCGCAAACTCACCGGAAGTCGCTTAGACGCCTGCCCCAAGGTGGGCGCCAACTATCGTGGGTATAAGCCTGACAGTAGATGTGTACGGTACGAAAAGGATGGGCAGAGCCTTAGCTACGGCGAGGTTGTATGAGTTCGGGCCCCTCTGCGGTGGAGGTAATAGCCCTACGTCTCAGTGCTCAGGGAGCTTGTTGTCGAGTGGAAATATAGAATACAATGAGTTGCTAACCCCTCTACCAGTGGGGGAGGGTGGCTTATATAGAGTGCGCTGCCCTCCACAACGGTTCCGGTACAGGGGTGGAGTAGTGGGGATTGAATGCGTACGTTACAGGTAACGTATGCTCTAAATGCTAATAAATGCACCCGGAAATGTGCGACCGTTTCCCTCCAGAGAGGTTACGATGTACCGAGTGTAGCCAGTCGGTTAGCTTGGTATCCTCCGAATGCTAGTCTCCGACTGGATGGTCGAGGACCTGTTACCGACTGGATGATGGGGACTCCTTAATTCAGTCAGGACTGACTAAGGGCCTTGTCCTTTGTGAGGGGTAGTCCTTGGGTAGGACCTACATGGCAGGCCTATGACCCTACCCTAGGACTATGACCCCATCAACTTTCCTGCCTTAGAAAATTATGAGTAAATTCATGGAAGCTCAGAAGGACATATATTTTCCATACATAAGATTTTCAACCCTATTTTATATTAATAATATTTGAGTAAAACCCTGAAAACCATTTCTCTCTGTTTCAGCTTTTTGAGATGTTTCCAAAGGAAATTATCTCAGTAAATTCCCATAAAATTACAGGAGCCCTCCCAAACCATATTAGGTGCTCACCTAAAATCTCACCTTGATCCAAGGTGGGGAAGTGCACTTAGAGAGACCAAAACCCTCTTTGTCCAGAGTAGAGTTGGAACAACTCTACATTGCAAAGTTTCTCCAATGGAGCTGAAACTTTGCAGAGGTGTTTAACACCCCAAATAAGGACTCCACACCAAAAATGGGATTTGTGAGACTCTGTTTGACCACACTTCCTTTGTAAAGGATAGTACTGGTCACTTTGAAACATTTTCAAGTTTGCAAAGCCAAACTTGTTCAATGGAGCTCAGATATGGTGGAACCCCATGTTTTTACCCCAAAACCAAACCTGTTAAGTTGCATTTACAGTGGTGGAGTGGAAGCACCCCAAGTCACTGTCGAACACCTACTGACAGGAAGGTAAAAACCTTCCTAACCACTGTTTTACCCAATGTCAAGGCCCCAAACTTGGTGGGTTCGAGCACCAGAACACCCTGAACACCCAGTCAACCAGCCCCTCCCCAACTCAAAGCACAAGTGACAAGAACTCCAATTTGAGCTGCAGGAAAGTACTGGCAACACTAGTGTTCCTTGCTCCCTTGACCAGCTCGAGCTTCCACTAAACCACAACGGCTAGGCACACTCCCAGCAACACTCAAGACATGGAGGACACGTCCCAAGTGCCCCAGAGCAAGCCGGCATGCCGTGGCATGCCAAAACTGCGCTCTAGGTGCGCTGCAGAGAGCCACCCGCAAGGGGCCGACGCTCCGGCCGGTCCCAGCCTCCCCAGTTATGTCCAAGCACTCCCCCGACAACCATTCAGTGCAAAGCTACCCCAGGGACCCTCTCCACCTCGTGCAAGAGCTCAGGCGACGCGTGCCCATGCGCGCCCAACGCGGCCGAGCATGCACGGTCGCTGCAGCTCGTCCCCACTCGCTTTCCCTCTGCGGCCGTTGCACCAGGAGGCCCTAAACCACGTCCCGAACCCGTGGTTTCGCGGCCAGCACCTCACTATGCTTGCACGCGTGCCACGGTGAGTCACCGGCGTGCCCGAGTTGGGTCACCGTCGTTGGCCTATAAATAGACCCCCGGCACTCCAGCACCCTCCAAGCAGCTTCAGCACAACCAGTAGACACTCCCTAGCTGCCCAATCGAGCTCGCAGAGCCCCGGTGCTCGAGATCGACCGAGGCCCCTCCGCCTCGGAGCACTAGTCGATCTCCGACTACCCGTCGGCTCCTGTGGTGCCCGACCTCTCATTACACTCCCCTCGACACCAGGAACGTTTCCCCTAACTCTCCCGAGCAAATACATACCCCCAGCCCCAAGTTCAACACGAACCCGAAACCCTTCCACCACGAGCACCTCATCGCCGGCGACCCAGACCACCTCCGGTGACGTCCCGACCATGAGCAGGTAGGCGGAGGCACGAGGAACCCGTTCCCGTTCCTAGCTAGGCCCGAGGACAAGGGCAGGCTCGCCGGCGTCCATCTCCACCTCTCTGGCCGGAGGTAGGAGAAGGACCCGACAGGTGGAGCCCTCGTGTCGGTGTCCTGGGGCAGCCACCGCGTGCAGCAGCTGACGCTGACCCCAGGGGCCCGCAGGTCAGGTTTGAACCTGGCCCGCGCGCGGTTGGTGGCCAGGCCTGCTGGCTGGGCCGGCTGGATCTGTTTCCCGTGGCCTTTTTCTTTTGTTTTAATCCAGCAAAATAAATGATTTTTATAAAAATATTTAGCCAGTAGAAAAATATAATTCTTCCACCAGTATTTTTCTAAAAATGAGTAGTATTTGATTCTGTAATAGTTGACATTTATGAATAACAGAAACTAGTTTGGTATAATAAAATGATATTTAAAAGCACTTGTTTGCTTCTGTTTGCTTTTAAATACATATGCTTAGCTAATAAAACAACAAGAATCATTTTTCAAAATAATATCCTGAATTTATTCAGGCCTTGCAACATTTTTAAAACACTTTGTGATCTGTTTTACTGAGAGATAGTATTTATTTATTCCTTTCTCAACGGTAGAGTTACCGAGTGACGGAGGATCCGGAGCGGAAGACCTCGAAGACCCCGGATACCTAGCTGACCAAGGCAAGCATGCCCTTTTGCCATGACTTAAGTAAATAAAATGATGCATGCTAGAATAGCAAGTATTTTCCGTTGCACGTGATCACGATGCCGGTTCATCATTGATGTGATGGTATCGAAGGCTTCTTCGAAGCACTTGCATTTATAGTAGTGATATTCACATGGCTCCTCGGAGCACAAACATGATGAGCTGACCCTACCATCTACGAGGATCATGCTACTGTCATGTCGGCTAGTAGAGTATAATCACTGCATCAAGCTTGACCCTACCCCGTGAGGGTCATGATATTATCATGTTGACAAGTAATGTTAAGGCATATTATCTCAAGTAATAATAGAGCATTTTATCATGAGCATGATGATGAGTTAAATAAAGAATTTATGAAAACCCCGTCGGGTGCCACTAATGCCCGAGGGTGATGATGAGTTGGTGATCACGTTTGGTGAAGTGATGCACCGGTGATTTTGGTGTGAGTATGGTTTCGGAAATGGATTAGATTTATGATGTGTCGACCGTCCCAACCTTACCAGTACGACCATGATACACCTTTATGGGACGGGGCTTTGTTGATTACTCTGGTCTGTGCTAGCAAAGAGCCACATTACTAGTGGCGGGAGTGATCGGTGTCACTCTCGTGATGGGGTCGTGCCAGGTAGGACGACTATGCCATTATTATGAGTTCCAGGCACACCGTTGGTCCCTGCATGGTTGATACAGTCCAGAGTCAGTGCTCGTAAGACATACAACATGTGGGCTGGGTACCAATCGAGTGGATCTCTTTGTCTAGTATTGTCAGAGGTAAGATGATGATCGGATACTTACCTCGGGTATATGTGATATATCGCGAGTCGTGGATGACATGGAAGTATTCCGTTTCTCGTGGGTCCAGCGTACTACCTCTGCAGAGTGTAAACTATTCGAATAGCCTGTCCACAGTCAAGGACAGTTGGGTGGTGCTGCTTAAACTACGTCCTGAGTTTCCGCATAAACCAAGTCTGTGTGTGTGGTGTTAAAAAAGGTGTTGTTATGATAATCACAATAATATGATCAAGTTCGGTGACTTGACATATAGGGTAAACCCGGATGGTTTATCCCTCATTAATACATTGAGATTATGACAAGTCCGATGACTTGGCATATAGGGAGAACCCGGATGGTTTAACCCTTAGCTGATACATTGAGGTTATGACAAGTCCGATGACTTGGCATACAGGGTGAACCCGGTGTGTTCAACCCTTGACAGATATGTCAATATCTGTAACCTATTAATCACAAGTAGTTCTTTAACTTCTTGCACATACTTGATCATACCACCACATCGCATTCCACTCGAGATAACTGTTACTCTTATTCATTACCATATATATGTCATGGGCTTTTTGCGAGTACATTCAAAGTACTCATTGGCCTGCCACTGGTTATGTTATTGACCAGACATGGAAGGACCGGAGTTTGGTGATGAGTACGCCGTCGGAGACGGACCTGCGATCTAGGACGCTTCCGAGTCAGAATGCCTGTCGGTGTAGGCTTGATGGCATGGGCACCGCTTAGCCCTTACGAGTTTCCGCTACCCGATGTATCCGTTTTATTTGGCTTTAGGCCTTGCTCTTGAACCCGACCTTCTGGTCATTTGATGTAATAATTTGGTACTTGGATGTAAGACTCTATTATTCAGTATCTGTGTTCAGTGAACATTGATCCTTGAGCATGAAAATGATATGCATATGGAGGAGAGAGATGAGATAGATAAAATTTTCTTAGAACAATATCCTATTCTCAAGAATAATCTGCCTGTTGAACTGCTTGGGGATCCTCCCCCACCAAGGGGTGATCCTGTGTTCGAGCTTAAATAGTTGCCTAATACTCTTAAGTATGCCTATCTTGATGAGAAGGAGATATATCATGTCATTATTAGTGCTTTCCTCTGATAGCGTGAAGAGAAGAAGTTACTAAAAACTCTGAGGAAGCACCGCGCTGCTATTGGATATACTCTTGATGATCTTAAGGGTATTAGTCCTACTCTATGTCAGCACAAGATTAAAACCGATCCTGACTTGAAACCAGTTGTTGATCATTAGAAAAGAAATATTAAAGCTTCTGGAAGCAGGAATCATTTATCCTGTTGCTCATAGTGATTGGGTATGTCCAGTACATTGCGTACCTAAGAAGGGAAGTATCACCGTCGTTCCTAATGATAAGGATGAACTAATCCCACAAAGGATTATTACCGGCTATAGAATGGTGATAGACTTTCGAAAACTGAACAAGGCAACCAGGAAAGATCATTATCCTTTGCCGTTCATCGACCAAATGCTAGAAAGGCTATCAAAACACACACACTACTGCTTTCTAGACGGTTATTCAGGTTTCTCGCAAATACCTGTTGCACAATCTGATCAAGAGAAAACCACTTTCACCTGCCCTTTCGGTACCTTTGCCTATAGACGTATGCCTTTTGGCTTATGTAATGCTCCTGCAACCTTCCAAAGATGTATGATGGCTATATTCTCTGACTTTTGTGGAAAGATCGTCGAAGTTTTCATGGATCGATGACTTCTCCATTTACGGGTCTTCCTTTGATGATTGCCTCAGCAACCTTGATCGAGTTTTACACAGATGTGAACAAACCAACCTCGTCTTGAATTGGGAGAAGTGCCACTTTATGGTTAATGAAGGTATCATCTTAGGACACAAAGTTTCTGATAGAGGCATTGAAGTTGATAAGGCTAAGGTTGATGCAATTGAGAAAATTCCTTGCCCCACAGATATCAGAGGTATAGGAAGTCTTAGGTCATGCTAGTTTCTATAGAAGGTTCATTGAAGACTTCTCTAAGATTTCTAGGCCTCTTACCAACCTCTTGCAGAACGATGTTCCTTTTGTTTTTGACGAGGGTTGTGAGGAAGCCTTCGAAATGCTTAAGAAGGCTTTGATAACCGCACCTATTGTTCAACCACCTGACTGGAACTTGCCCTTTGAACTCATGTGCGATGCTAGTGATTATGCTGTTGGTGCTGTTCTAGGACAAATAGTTGTCAAGAAGTTGAATGTCATTCACTATGCTAGTAAAACTCTAGACAGTGCCCAAAGAAACTATGCCACTATGGAGAAGGAATTTTTAGCAGTCGTGTTTGCATGTGAAAAGTTCAGATCTTACATAGTTGACTCCAAAGTCACTATTCACTCTAATCATGCTGCTATTAAGTACCTCATGTAGAAGAAGGACGCTAAGCCTAGGCTGATCAGATGGGTTCTCCTACTACAGGAATTTGATTTGCACGTCGTTGACCGAAAGGGTGTTGATAACCCTCTAGCAGATAACTTGTCTAGGATAGAGAATGTCCTTGATGACCCACTACCTATTGATGATAGCTTTCCTGATGAGCAATTAAATGTCATCCGCACTTCACATAGTGCACCGTTGGTATGCCGATTATGCAAACTATATCGTAGCCAAATACATACCACCCAGTTTCACCTATCCGCAAAAGAAGAAATTCTTCTTTGATTTGAGACACTACTTTTGGGATGATCCTCACCTTTATAAGGAAGGAGTAGATGGTGTTATTAGACGTTGTGTGCCTGAACATGAACAGGGACAAATCTTGCAGAAGTGTCATTCCGAAGCCTATGGAGGACACCATGCTGGAGATAGAACTTCCCATAAGGTATTGCAATCAGGTTTCTATTGGCCTACTCTCTTCAAGGATGACCGTAAGTTTGTCTTGTCTTGTGACGAATGCCAAAGGATAGGGAACATGAGTAAGCGTCAAGAGATGCCTATGAACTATTCACTTGTCATTGAACCATTTGATGTCTGGGGCTTTGATTATATGGGACCCTTCCCGAGTTCCAATGGGTACACTCACATCTTAGTTGCTGTGGATTACGTTACTAAGTGGGTAGAAGCTATCCCCACTAAAAATGCTAATCACCACACCTCTATTAAGATGCTTAAAGAAGTCATATTCCCAAGATTTGGAGTCCCTAGATACTTGATGATTGATGGCGGTTCATGGTGTTTTCCGCAAGATGCTAGCTAAGTATGATGTCAATCATAGAGTTGCATCTCCGTATCATCCTCAGTCTAGTGGTCAAGTGGAGTTGAGTAATAGGGAGATCAAGTTGATCTTACAAAAGACCGTCAATAGATCTCGAAAGAACTGGTCTAGCAAACTTGACGATGCACTATGGGCTTATAGGACTGCTTATAAGAATCCCATGGGCATGTCACCGTATAAAATGGTTTACAGTAAGGCCTGTCATTTACCTCTTGAGCTGGAACACAAAGCTTATTGGGCAATCAAAGAGCTCAACTTTGATTTCAAACTTGCCAGTGAGAAGCGGTTGTTTGATATCAGCTCGTTAGATGAATGGAGAGCCCAGACATATTAGAATGCCAAGTTGTTCAAGGAAAAGGTTAAGAGATGGCACGACAAACGAATACAGAAATGAGAGTTCAACGTAGGTGATTATGTCTTGCTATACAATTCTCGTTTGAGATTCTTTGTAGGCAAGCTCCTCTCTAAATGGGAAGGTCCCTATGTTGTCGAGGAAGTATATCGTTCCGGTGCTATCAAAATCAATAACACGGAAGCAAATTTTCCTAGAGTGGTAAATGTGCAAAGAATCAAGCATTACATCTCTGGTACTCCCATAAATGTTGAGACCAATATCATCAATGTCATAACTCCAGAGGAGTACATAAGGGATGTTTATCAGCCTGTTTCAGACCATGAAAACGAAGATGTATCTGTTTCGGCAAGAAATTGGACTCCGATCCTTTTCCAATAGGAACTTTCTTCCGTTTTGGAATTTTTGGAAAATTAGAAAAATAAAAAGTAGTCCGGAGAGCGAACGAGGCAGCCACAAGGGCCCACTCCGCCACCACCCCCTGGTGGCAGTGGGCAAGCTTGTGGGCACCTCGTATGCCTCCCGGACTCCGTTTTCTTGCGGAGGATTCCTTCTGGCCCAGAAAAAATCAATATATGGTCACCCGAAGGTTTTGATCTCTGTATCGCGCAGTTTTCCTCTGTTTTCATTTCGAGCTTGTTCTGTCGCAGATCTAGGTCAAGATGTCTTGTCAAGATTCAGTGGGAGAGAGCTATGTGGCTAACTACCTTGCTAACCCCAAGGTCTATGGGGACTTGGAACCATACGGCTGGACCACTGATGAGGAAGAGGACTATGAACCCAAAGGGAAGGAGCAAATGAGTTCCGATGAAGGGGAGGCTCCTCTACCTCAACCTGCAAACACCCATGTGGAGTTCAAGAAGTCAAGCCTCCCTGACCATAGGAAGAAGCCTAAGACCTTGTTTATACCTTCTCTTTTCTTGCAGGAGAGTAAGCAGGAGCTTTGCCATAGAGTTTTGAAACTTGAGGAGGAAAATGACGATCTAAGGGAGCAGAACTTTTTGCTCAAGTGGAAATTAGACAAGCTCAAGACTGCTCCAACAACACCACCATCACCACCAAAGGAAGACAACTAAGCATTGGTATGGGCAATCCCCTTGGCTTCTGCCAAGCTTGGGGGAGTTGCCCTGGTATCGTATCACCTTTACATCTTTTGCTTTTACCTTTGTTTTAGTTCTTCCTTTTGAGTTTTTATTTCTTCTCTTAGAGGAATAAGTCTTTAGTTCTTAGTTTGAGTCTTTTGGTTTTGTCTCTCCCCCTTTGTATTCGAGCTTATGAGCTATATAATAAAGAGTGTCTTAGTCAAGGGCTTTGCTTTGTGCCATGATCAAAAAGTATGAAAAGAACGATAGCATGAAAGATCATGAGACGATCTTATGGAAAGTGACAACTTTACTTATGACACGTATGATGATTGAAACTTGTTGAGAATAAATCAACATAGACATTAGTCATTGTTGCAATTAATAAGAAGTAATAAGGAAAGAGAGGTTCACATATAAATATATCATCTTAGACACTTTTTACAATTGTGAGCACTCACCAAACTATTACATGCCTAGGAGTAGATGTTGGACAAGGACGACAACATAATGAATTGTGTTTGCTTGGTTCCAAACAATGTTATATGATTAGAGATCCCTTAGCATGTGACGATTGCTTCCACCTCATATTAGCCAAAACTCCCGCACCAAGTAGAGATACTACTTGTGCATCCATAAACCTCCAATCCAGTTTTGCCATGAGAGTCCACCATACCTACCTATGATTTGAATAAGATCCTTCAAGTAAGTTGTCATCGGTGCAGGCAATAAAAATTGCTCTCTAATATGTATGATCTATTAGTGTGTTGAAAATAAGCTTTGTACGAACCTGTGATGAGGAATACATAAAAGCGACAGACTGCATAATAAAGTTCTTTATCACAGGAGGCAATATAAAGTGACGTTCCTCCGCACTAAGAGGACACACATTCAAACCTCAAAAGCGCATGACAACCTCTGCTTCCTTCTGCGAAGGGCCTATCTTGTACCTTTATTTTTGCCCTTGTAAGAGTCATGGTGATCTTCACCAATTCTCTTTTTGCCTTTGTCTTGGCTACTGTCACATGCTTGCGAAAGATCTATATTCATATATCAACTTGGAGTTGAGTACTCATGCTTTATTGTTATTGACTTTACCCTTGAGGTAAACCGTTGGAGGCAAAACTATAAGTCCTTATCTTCCTTTGTGTCCAGCTGAAACATTGACACTATGAGTACCACGTGAGTTGTAACAATTGTGGAAAACAAAAGAGATGATTGAGTATGTGGGTTTGCCTTACAAGCTCTTATTTGACTCTTTCTGATGTTGTGATAAATTGCAATTGCTTCAATGGCTATGGATTATTGTTGGTCAATTCTCGGTAAGATTTTTGCTTCATGGTTTGCTTTGTGAAGGAATTGTTACTTTCCCATAAGAATCTTTATGATATATTGTTGTCCTATGTGTGATCATGATGCCCTCATGTCCGTATTATGTTTTATCGACACTTTCGTCCCTCAACATGTGGACATGTTTATGGAACTTGGTTTTCGCTTAAGGACAAGCGAGGTCTAAGCTTGGGGGAGTTGATACGTCCATTTTGCATCAAGATTTCATGTTTATATTCATTGCTTTTTGGGCTGTTATATTACTTGTGGTACCATATTTATGCCTTCTCTCTCTCATTTTGCAAGGTTTATTTGAAGATGGAAAATTCACGCAGCCGGAATTCTGGACTGGAAAAGGAGCAAATCCTAGTCCACTATTCTGCACATCTCCAAATGCCCTGCAAATTTACGTGGATTTTTTCTGGAATATATTAAAAATACTGCGCGAAAGAACTACTAGAGGGGGGCCACCAGGGCTCCACAAGCTTGCCTACCGCCACCACCCCCCTGGTGGCGCAGGACAGGCTTGTGGGCTGCCTGACGGCCCACTAGCCCCCCTCTTTTGTTATATGAAGTGTCCTGGTCTAGAAAAAAATCAAGAGAGAACTTTTTCGTGGTTTCGTCGCCGCCACGAGGCGGAACTTGAGCAGATCCAATCTGGAGCTCCGGTAGGACGATCCTGCGAGGGAAACTTCCCTCCCGGAGGGGGAAATCATCGCCATCGTCATCACCAACACTCCTCTCGTCGGAGGGGAGGCATCTTCATCAGCACCATCTCCTCTCCAATCCTTAGTTCATCTCTTGTAACCAATCTTCGTCTCGCGATTCCGATTGGTACTTGTAAGGTTGCTAGTAGTGTTGATTACTCTTTGAAGTTGATGTTAGTTGGATTACGTGGTGGAAGAGTTTATGTTCAGATCCTTGATGCTATTCATTACACCTCTGGTCATGATTATGATTATGTCTTGTGAGTAGTTACTTTTGTTCCTGAGGACATGGGATAAGTCATGCTGATAATAGTCATGTGAATTTGATATTCGTTCGGTATTTTGATATGATGTATGTTGTTTTTCCTCTAGTGGTGTTATGTGAACGTAGACTACATAACACTTCACCATATTTGGGCCTAGAGGAAGGCATTGGGAAGTAGTAAGTAGATGATGGGTTGCTGGAGTGACAGAAGCTTAAACCCCAGTCTATGCGTTTCTTCGTGAGGGGCTGATTTGGATCCACTAGTTTAATGCTATGGTTAGACTTTGTCTTAATTATTCTTTTGTAGTTGCGGATGCTTGCGAGAGAGGTTAATCATAAGTGGGATGCTTGTCCAAGTAAGGGAAGTACGCAAGCGCCGATCCACCGACATATCAAACTATCAAAGTAACGAACGCGAATCATATGAACATGATGAAACTAGCATGATAGAAAGTCCCGTGTGTCCTCGGGAGCGTTTTTCTTCCTATAAGACTTTGTTCAGGCTTGTCCCTTGCTACAAAAGGGATTGGGCCACTTGCTGCACCGTTGCTACTACTTGTTACTTGTTACTTTTTGCTCGCTATGTTTCACCTCGCTACACAATCACTCATTACCGCTATTTTCAGTGCTTGCAGTTATTACCTTGCTGAAATCCGTTTATCAGAGCCTTCTGCTCCTCGTTGGGTTCGAGACTCTTACTTATCAAAAGGACTACGATTGATCCCCTATACTTGTGGGTCATCTATATGAAAGTGTACAGAACACATAGCGATATCACCCAAAACTTGCATGGAGCAAGCATAAATTATAGATACGTTTGGGATGTATCAACATGGAGGTGTCACAACCCGCCGGGATCAGGATGAGGACGAGGTGGAGCCTCAACCAACAGCCTCCGAAGAAGTTGGGGAGGTGGTGGAGCCGGAGGGAACCAAGCCGACCGGTGAGTTTTTTGCGTCTAGATTGCTTGACTGGACCGATGATGACGAAGTGTCGCCTCCATTGTGCGGTGCAGTCGACATGGAAGACCTGCAAGAGCTAGAGGAGGTCTCCAGCCGTCCCGTGAGACGGCAGTGTCGAGTCACCCGCGAGCCGGTCGTGGACGGCGAAGGAGCACGATGGAAAGGCAAGCAGGACGCTACCGTCAAGACGGCCTCCAAGCGAACCGCGGCAGGGCCTCCTGTTGGAGGTCGTGGGGGCGGCTCTAAGAAGCGGCTAGTCAGCCTAGCCATTGTTGGTAGACGGCCGATTCCCGTCGTCATTGGGTAAGCAACCGTGTTCTTCTTTCCTTCACTTCATTCTTGATTCTTTGGTAGGAAATCCATTCTTATCAGGTTGCGATAAGCAGGGATGCCCAGACGACGGAGGAGCATGACCCCGCCACCGTAGAGCAGGCCGCTTGGCCCGAGGCATATGCCGCCAAGTAGGCGTTGATCGAGCAGGAGAACCTTACGTGGGAGGAGGCGGCCCGAAAGGCGGCCGCAAGCCGGGGACCAACCCGACAAGCGCGCAGCCGGCCCCGCAGAGAAGCCACCAACCAAGGACGGGCGATCCAAGACGAAGCACGATCCCGCATCACGGGTGAATGCGGAGGCTCATACTAGCGAGCCGGCGCGTGCCGGAGCAAGCGCGACCGAGACCGCCAAGGCCACTGGGCCAGGATTTGCCTCCGCGCCGGTGGATCTCGACGTGTCGCCCGACGTGCCTGACGCCGGGACAGACTCTGCACAGAGGTGCCGATGGATGTGTCGGGAGCAGAGCTCCCGCCGTTGAGCACGGAGACGACCCTTGTGCCGAAGGACAAGGCCGTGCAGACCGAGGGTCCGCAAGCGCCTCGCCGGGACAACGCGTCGAAGGAGCCGACCCGAAGCGCGCCACCAGGAGACGATTCCATGGTCGGTCCGGCCCCTCGGGAGTTGGCCCCCTCTCTGGGAGCCGGCCCATAGAGTCCTGGAGCGTGGCCAGGACGATCCACGTGACCCAGCCTCCTGGCGCCATGCTGAGTGGGATCCCCGCGCTTGTGGCGGCGTATTCCTGCAGTCGTGAGAAGGTGGCGCAGGCGGCCCTGGTAGTTCAGGAAGATCTAAACCGCCTCGAGGAATGGACCGCGGTATGTTTTTAATTCCCGCATCTTTCTGTCAAGATTTTTCTTCTTCTTCATTGGCTCCAGTGGGAGCGCGAGAGTGGACCCACTAGGTGTAGCCCCCGAGAGTCGGACCGGCTGAATGTTAGCCGGCTCGAGTCTTACTCGCGGCAACTTTTTTCTTCTTTTCCTTTTAGTGGGGGCGCAAGTGCCCTCACTGGGTATAGCCCCCGAGAGTAGGGACGGATGGGAATCCGCCGGGCCGAATATCATTCTTGATTTGTTTTGTTTCTTTTCGCCACAGGATCACCACAACAACCAAACACAAGCTCATAATGCATTGTTGGCTCGGCTCCAAGATGCCGAGAGGCAGACATGCGACCTTGAAGGCCGGCTAGACCGAGCCATCACGGAGCGCGACACCTTGCACGGTGAGGACGGCTGGCTACGTCAGGAGGTGGAGCTTCTCCAAATGGGGAAGAAGGACCGCGAGGCGGCCCATCAAACAGAGCTGGAGCTGCTGCACGCCGCCCACAATGACGCCCTGACGTAGAAGGAAGCCTCCCACGCTGCCAATTTGGAGTGTGTGGACAGGCTGCACCTTGATGAAAAGGCGCAGCACGACACCGCCATGAAGGGCATGAAGGCCCAACTAGCGAAGGCTCACCCGCCTGGCTCGGGAGCGCACGGTTTGGGAGCGCGAAGCTCAAGAGGAGGCATGCGAGGTCCACATTCTCCTCAACCGTAAGTCATCCTTGCCTTCTCTTGTCTTTTTCTTGCTAGCCTGTCTTTTTTCTTTTTCTCACGCCACGCCTCCGCCCCTGCTCCCTAGAACTCTTCCCACGGACTCGTGATGTGGCAGACGCAGCTGTGGAGGCCCACCGCGATGAACGACATGCTGCCAGCGTCGAGGTGGAGGCCAACGCCGGTTGGACCGTGGAAGAGGTGTCCTCGGTGCCAGGGCCCGCATGCGATATCTAGCATAGTCTCTGACCCGGCACCAGGACGTCGGGCTGGCGATGGTGAAGGCCCTTTGGCAGGATGCGGTAGAGCCGACGTCAATGAGCCGGCTGTCCCGATGGCTCGAGCCGGGAAGCTCCTGGCTGGACGCCTGGCAAGCGTCGGCTGCACGAGCTGGAGCGTATATGGCGCTTCGCCTTGCCAAGTCATGGTATAGGAACCTGAACTTGGGATTCCTTCCAGCACAACGCACATGCACGGAAGCGGAGCTGGCACCCATCGAAGATGAGCTACAGGTGCGGGCCAGTGACATTGCCTCCTTTGCCGCATGGAACAAATACTCCATGGAGCGAGAGGCTGACAGAGGCGTGATCTCGGAGGATCATTTTCAGTTGGCCCTTTACGACGTAGACGACAGCTCCGACGAGAAGAGATTCGAGCACGCCGACTCCAGCGACGAGGCTTATGCTCACTCCACCGTGAAGGGCGGTGCCGAAAGCGCACGGGAGGATGATGGCGCCTCTACGTCAGGTGGCGCTCGCGACGCCGGTGCCTCCACCTCAGCTACCGCCGGCAATGTCGACGCCTCCGTCTCAGGTGCCGCTGGCGACGCCGAACCCACGGGTGGAGCTGCCACCAATTGAAGCTTTTTTATTTTCTACACGTCTTTGTTAATCCAACAGTTCCACCCAATGGGGGTGTTTATGTAACGAACTTTGGCCGTGGGCCTTTACATGTTTTCGAATGTAATATATGTTTGTTTGCTTGAATTGTGCGTGTGAAGGTTGAGCTTGCCGACTCACTTTCTTGTCTTTCGTCTCCCCTTGGCTTCCATTTGCCCAAAAGCTTTGCCCTTTCCAGCATCCGCCCCGTCAGCCCGACAACCGGGAGTCGGTCTGTGAATGGGACGGGACTTCTACCTTGAAAGGTGTCGGCCTTGGATTTCTTGAAGCCGCAAGGATACTTAAAACTTGGAGCGAGTTAGTAGAGGCTGGCTAGAAATGAAGATTGGAAGCGATCGAACCAACTCGAGCCGGCGACCCATTCGTAGTCGAATTTTGCGGGTAGCCGGCGTTCAGTCCCATGATCCCGTTAGCTGGACAGCCGGGAGCCGGTCTATAGTTTGCACGGGGTGGTAAGGGTTTCGGCTCGACATGCACTGTATGTTCGACTACGACTAGGAAGTTAGCTCGGGCCGGCTAGCGAGCCCCCGAGCCCAAGGAGTCGGACCGGAGAGCTCACTCTTGTAATGACAACTCATTTTAGGAAATCAAACAGGCATGCCCCAAGTGCTGTTTTGGGGCACCCATTGCATTCATTAAAATCCCAAAAGGGTAAAGGATACATATGTACACATTTTTTCTTTCTCTTGTTCTAGCAGTACAACGGGCGAAGCAGTGCCACGTTCCATGGACGCTTCGTTTCCTCGCCGGAGGCGTCTCTCTTGCGCTTTGTGCGACTTCTGGGCGTCTATTAGATAGTACACGTTGTTGTGCAGTGCCTTGCTGATGATGAAAGGTCCCTCCCATGGGGAAGAGAGCTTGTGCTGGCTAGCGGTTCGCTGGATTCTTCTAAGTACTAGGCCCCCCTCACGAAAGGAGAGAGGCCCGGTATTTTTGCTGAGGTAGTGTCTCAGCTTCTGCTGGTAGATGGTCGTCCGGCTCAGGGCTAGCTCCCGTGCCTCCTCGAGTAGATTGACGCCGTCTTCTCTTGCCTCTTTTGCATCCGCCTCTGTGTACAAGGTGACGCGAGGCAAATCGGACTCGACATCCGCGGGGATGATTGCCTCGGACCCGTAGACGAGGAAGAATGGCGTGAAACCGGTTGACCTGTTCGGCGTGGTGTGGAGGCTCCAGGGCACAACCGGCAACTCTTCGATCCAGCAGCCGGCTGACCTCACGAACGGCCACACGAGTCTTGGCTTGATGCCGGCCAGGATTAGGCCGTTCGCCCTTTCCCCCTGGCCCTCTTTGGTGCAGAAGAGCGCCATTGCACCTTTGGCGAAGTTGGTGCCGTTGTCGGTGATGATGATGTGGGGCACACCGTAGTGGATGGTGATGTCCTTGATGAACTTGACGGCCATGGGACCGTCAAGCTTCTTGATTGGCCTGGCCTCAATCCACTTGGTGAACTTGTCGACGGCCACCAGGAGATGTGTCATGCCGCCTCGAGCGGTCTTGAATGGGTCTACCATGTCCGTCCCCTAGATAGCGAAGGGCCATGAGAGGGGAATGCTCTTGAGGGCCGAAGCCGGCAAGTGGCTTTGCGTGCTGAAGCACTGACATCCTTTACACTTGTCCACCAAGGCTGTGGCCTCTTCTAGGGCTGTGGGCCAGTAGAATCCATGGCGGAACTGTTGGAAATATGCCCTAGAGGCAATAATAATTAGTTATTATTATATTTCTTTGTTCATGATAATCGTTTATTATCCATCCTATAATTGTATTGATTGTAAACACAATACTTGTGTGGATACATAGACAAAACACTGTCCCTAGTAAGCCTCTAGTTGACTAGCTCGTTGATCAAAGATGGTCAAGGTTTCCTGGCCATAGGCAAGTGTTGTTACTTGATAACGGGGCCACATCATTAGGAGAATCATGTGATGGACTAGACACAAACTAATAGACGTAGCATGTTGATCGTGTCATTTTGTTGCTACTGTTTTCTGCGTGTCAAGTATTTGTTCCTATGACCATGAGATCATATAACTCACTGACACCGGAGGAATGCTTTGTGTGTATCAAATATCGCAACGTAACTGGGTGACTATAAAGATTCTCTACAGGTATCTCCGAAGGTGTTCGTTGAGTTAGTATGGATCAAGACTGGGATTTGTCACACCGTATGACGGAGAGGTATCTCGGGGCCCACTCGGTAATACAACATCACACACAAGCCTTGCAAGCAATGTGACTTAGTGTAAGTTGCGGGATCTTGTATTACGGAATGAGTAAAGAGACTTGCCGGTAAATGAGATTGAAATAGGTATGCGGATACTGACGATCGAATCTCAGGCAAGTAACATACCGAAGGACAAAGGGAATGACATACGGGATTATATGAATCCTTGGCACTGAGGTTCAAAGGATAAGATCTTCCTAGAATATGTAGGATCCAATATGGGCATCCATGTCCCGCTATTGGATATTGACCGAGGAGTCTCTCGGGTCATGTCTACATAGTTCTCTAACCGGCAGGGTCTGCACACTTAAGGTTCGATGTTGTTTTATGCATATTTGAGTTATATGGTTGGTTACCGAATGTTGTTCAGAGTCCCGGATGAGATCACGGATGTCATGAGGGTTTCCGAATGGTCCGGAAACGAAGATTGATATATAGGATGACCTCATTTGGTTACCGGAAGGTTTTCGTGCATTACCGGAAAAGTTTCGGGCTCATCGGTAGTGTACTGGGAGTGCCGGGAGGGGTGCCGGGGACCATCAAGAGGGGTGTCACGCCCCAAGGGGTCTCATGGGCTATGGGAAGAGATAAACCAGCCCCTAGTGGGCTGGAATAACTTTCCACTAAGGCCCATAAGGTTTGAGAAGGAAAAAACACAAGGTGGAAAGAGTTTCCAAGTGGGAAGGTGGAATCCTACTCCAAGTAGGATTCGAGTAGGACTCCTCCACCTCCAATTTCGGCCAAACCTTTAGGTTTTAAGGCTGCCTCCTCCCCTCCCTCCCTCCTATATATAGTGGGGTTTTAGGGCTGATTTGAGACAACTTTTGCCACGGCAGCCCGACCACATACCTCCACGGTTTTACCTCTAGATCGCGTTTCTGCGGAGCTCGGGCAGAGCCCTGCTGAGATTAGACCACCACCAACCTCCGGAGCGCCGTCACGCTGCCGGAGAACTCATCTACCTCTCCGTCTCTCTTGCTGGATCAAGAAGGCCGAGATCATCGTCGAGCTGTACGTGTGCTGAACGCAGAGGTGCCGTCCGTTCGGCACTAGATCGGAGCGGATCGTGGGACGGATCGCGGGACGGTTCGTGGGACGGTTCGCGGGGCGGATCGAGGGATGTGAGGACGTTCCACTACATCAACCGCGTTTATTAACGCTTCTGCTGTGCGATCTACAAGGGTACGTAGATCGGAAATTCCCACTCGTAGATGGACATCACCATGATAGGTCTTCGTGCACGTAGGAAAATTTTTGTTTCCCATGCGACGTTCCCCAACAGTGGTATCAGAGCTAGGTTCATGCGTAGATGTCTTCTCGAGTAGAACACAAAAGTTTTTGTGGGCGGTGATGTGTGTTTTGCTGCCCTCCTTAGTCTTTTCTTGATTCCGCGGTATTGTTGGATCGAAGCGGCTCGGACCGACATTACTCGTACGCTTATGAGAGACTGGTTTCATCGCTACGAGTAACTCCGTTGCTCAAAGATGACCGACGAGTGTCGGTTTCTCCAACTTTAGTTGAATCAGATTTGACCGAGGAGTTCCTTGGATGAGTTTAAATAGCAATTCATATATCTCCATTGTGGTGTTTGCGTAAGTAAGATGGATCCTACTAGATACCCATGGTCACCACGTAAAACATGCAACAACAATTAGAGGACGTCTAACTTTTTTTTCCAGGGTATGCTTGTGATGTGATATGGCCAACGATGTGATGTGATATATTGGATGTATGAGATGATCATGTTGTAATAGTTAATATCGACTTGCACGTCGATGGTACGGCAACCGGCAGGAGCCATAGGGTTGTCTTTAAACTAACGTTTGTGCTTGCAGATGTGTTTACTATATTGCTAGGACGTAGGTTTAGTAGTAATAGCATGAGTAGCACGACAACCCCGATGGCGACACATTGATGGAGATCATGATGATAGAGACCATGGTGTGATGCCGGTGACAAGAAGATCGTGCCGGTGCTTTGGTGATGGAGATCAAGAAGCACATGATGATGGCCATATCATGTCACTTATGAATTGCATGTGATGTTAATCCTTTATGCACCTTATCTTGCTTAGAACGACGGTAGCATTATGAGGTGATCTCTCACTAAAATTGTGTTCTCCCCGACTGTGGACCGTTGCGACAGTTCTTCGTTTCGAGACACCACGTGATGATCGGGTGTGATAGACTCAACGTTCACATACAACGGGTGCAAAACAGTTGCACACGCGGAACAGTCGGGTTAAACTTGACGAGCCTAGCATGTGCAGAAATGGCCTCGGAACACATGAGACCGAAAGGTCGAGCATGAATCGTATAGTTGATATGATTAGCATAGAGATGCTTACCACTGAAACTATTCTCGACTCATGTGATGATCGGACTTGAGATAGTGGATTTGGATCATGTACCACTCAAATGACTAGAGAGATGTACTTTTTGAGTGGGAGTTCTTAAGTAATATGATTAATTGAACTAATTGTCATGAACATAGTCTAATGGTCTTTGCGAATTACGATGTAGCTTGCGCTATAGCACTACTGTTTTTTATATGATCCTAGAGAAAATTTAGTTGAAAGTTGATAGTAGCAAACTTTGTAGACTGAGTCTGTAAAACCGAGGATTTTCCTCGTTGCTGCGCAGAAGGCTTATGTCCTTAATGCACCACTCGGTGTGCTGCACCTCGAGCGTCGTCTGTAGATGTTGTGAACATTCGACATACACGTTTTTGATGACTACACGATAGTTCAGTACAAAATACTTAATGGCTTAGAAGTAAGGCGCCGAAGGCGTTTTGAAACATCACAGAACATGAGAGATGTTCTAAAGAGATGAAATTGTGATTTCATGCTTGTGCCCTTGTTAAGAGGTATGAGACCTCCGACAAGATTCTTTGTCCATGAAGTAAAGGAGAAAAGCTCAATCATTGAGCATGTGCTCAGATTATCTGAGTACGACAATCGCTTGAATCAAGTGGGAGTTGATCTTCCAGATAAGATAGTGATGGTTCTCCAAAGTCACTGCCACCAAGCCTTGATAGCTTCGTGATGAACTATAACATATCAAGGATAGATACAATGATCCTTGAGCGATTCGCGATGTTTGACACTGTGAAAGTAGAAATCAAGAAGGAGCATCAATAGTTGATGGTTAGTAAAACCACTAAGTTTCGAGAAAGGCAAGGGCCAGAAGGGATAGTTCGTGAAACGGCAAAATAGTTGCTGCACTAATGAAGAGACCCAAGATTAAACCCAAGCCTGAGACTAAGTGCTTCTGTTATGAGGGGAACGGTCACTGAGGCGGAGCAACTCTAGATACTTGGTAGATAAGAAGGCTGGCAAAGTCGAAAGAAGTATATTTGATATACATGATGATTGATGTGTACTTTACTAGTACTCCTAGTAGCGCGAGGGTATTGGATACCGGTTCGGTTGCTAAGTGATAAGTAACACGAAATGAAAGCTATGGTATAAACGGATACTAGGTAAAGGCGAGGTGACGATAAGTGTTGGAAGTGTTTCCAAGGTTGATATGATCAAACGTCGCACACTCCCTCTACCATCGGGAATGGTGTTAAACCTAAATAATTGTTATTTGGTGCTTGCGTTAAGCATGAACATGATTGGATCGTGTTTATTGCAATACGATTATTCATTTAAAGAGAATAATGGTTACTCTATTTGCTTGAATAATCACCTTCAATGGTTTATTGAATCTCGATCGTAGTGTTACACATGTTCATGATATTGGTGCCAAAAGATACGAGGTAATGATGATAGTACCACTTACTTGTGGCACTGCCGCTTGAGTCATGTTGGTATAAATTGCATGAAGAGGCTCCATGCTGATGGATCTTTATACTCACTTGATTTTGAATCACTAGTGACATGCAAATCATACCACATGAGCAAGGCCTTGTTTTCATTGAGATGAAACAAGATAGTAACTTGTTGGAAGTGATACATTATGATGTATGCAGTCCAATGGGTGCTGAGGCGCACAGTGGATATCATTATGTTCTAACTTCAATGATGATTTGAGCAGATACAAGAGTAATACTTAATGAATCACAAGTCTGAAATATTGAAAAGTTCAATTCTGTTTCGGAGTGAAGTTCGTCGTAACAAGAGGATAAACTGTCTACGATATGATCATAGAAATGAATATCTAAGTTACGAGTTTTGGTACGCGGTTAAGACAATGTGGAAATTGTTTCGCAGTTCATGCCACCTGGAACATCATAGGGTGATGATGTGTTTGAACGTCATAGCCACACACTATTTGGTATGGTGCATGCTATGATGTCTCTTATCGAATTACCACTATCGTTTATGGGTTATGCATTAGAGACAACCGCATTCACTTTAAATAGGGCACCGCGTATTTCCGTTGAGATGACACAGTATAGACTGAGGTTTAGAGAAATCTAAACTGTCGTTTCTTGAAAGTTTGGGGATTCGACACTTATGTGAAAAAGTTTCAGTCTGATAAGCTCGAACCCAAAGCGGATAAATGCATCTTCATAGGATATCCAAAACAGTTGGGTACGTTTCCTACCTCAGATCCGAAAGCAAAGTGTTTGTTTCTAGAAACGGATCCTTTCTCGAGGAAAGGTTTCTCTCGAAAGAATTGAGTGGGAGGGTGGTAGAACTTGATGAGGTTATTGAACCATCACTTCAACCAGTGTGTAGCAGGGTGCAGGAAGTTGTTCCTGTGGCGCCTACACCAATTGAAGTGAAAGCTGATGATGGTCATCATCGAGCATCGGATCAAGTTACTACAAACCTCGTAGGTTGACAAGGTCTCGTACTACTGCTGAGTGGTACGGTAACCCTGTCTTGGAGGTCATGTTGTTGAGCAACAGTGAACCTACGAGTTATGGAGAAAGCAATGGTGGGCCCGGATTCCGACAAATGGCTGGAGGCCATGAAATCCGAGAGAGGATCCATGTATGAAAACAAAGTGTAGACTTTGGAAGAACTACTTGATGTTCATAGGACTATTGAGTAAAGATGGATCTTTAAAAGGAAGACAAACGATGGTGGTGATAAGTCACTATTAATAAAAGCTCGACTTGTCGCAAAGATGTTTCCGACAAGATCAAACAGTTGACTATGATGAGACTTTCTCACTCGTAGCGATGCTGAAAGTCTGATAGAATTATGTTAGTAGTGGCTGCATTATTTATAAAATATTGCACATAGGATGTCAAAACATTGTTTCCTCGACGGTTTCCTTGAGCAAACATTGTATGTGATACAACTAGATGGTTTTGTCGATCCTAAAGATACTAAAAAGTATGCAAGCTCCAGCGATCCTTCAATGGACTCGTGCAAGCATCTCGGAGTTGGAATATACACTTTGATGAGATGATCAAAGATTTTGGGTTTGTACAAGGTTTATGAGAAACTTGTATTTCCAAAGAAGTGAGTGGGAGCACTATAGAATATCTGATAAGTATATGTGGTTGACAAATTGTTGATCAGAAGTAATGTAGAATTTGAGTGAAGCATAAAAGGTTGTTTGAAAGGAGTTTTTCAAAGGAATACCTGGATTGAGCTACTTGAACGTTGAGCATCAAGATCTATGGAGATAGATCAAAACGCTTAATAGAAGTTTCAATAAGATGCATGCCTTGACAAGTTTTTGAAGGAATTCGAAATAGATCAGCAAAGAAGGAGTTCTTGACTGTGTTATAAGGTGTGAATTTGAGTAAGACTCAAAACCCAACCACGGTAGAATAAAGAGAATAGACAAAGGTCGTCTTCTATGCCTTCGCCGTAGACTCTAAAGTATGCCATGCTGAGTACCGCACCTGATGTGTGCCTTGCAGCAAGTCTGTTAAGAGGTACACAGAGTGATCCAGGATTGAATCACTGATCAACGGTCAAAGTTATCCATAGTAACTAAATAGACTAAGGAATTTTTCTCGATTATGGAGGTGGTTAAAGAGTTCGTCGTAAAGGGTTACGTCGATGCAAGCTTTGACACTAATCCGAATAACTATGAGTAGTGAAACGGATTCGTATAGTAGAGTAGATATTTGGATCATTTCCGAATAGCACGTAGTAGCAGCATCTATAAGATGACATAAAGATTTGTAAAGAATGCACGGATCTGAAAGCTTCAGAACCGTTGACTAAAACCTCTCTCACAAGCAAGACGTGATCAGACTCCAGAACTATATGGGTGTTGGATTCGTTGAAATCACATGGTGATGTGGACTAGATTATTGACTCTAGTGCAAGTGGGAGACTGTTGGAAATGTGCCCTAGAGGCAATAATAATTAGTTATTATTATATTTCTTTGTTCATGATAATCGTTTATTATCCATGCTATAATTGTATTGATTGTAAACACAATACTTGTGTGGATACATAGACAAAACACTGTCCCTAGTAAGCCTTTAGTTGACTAGCTCGTTGATCAAAGATGGTCAAGGTTTCCTGGCCATAGGCAAGTGTTGTTACTTGATAACGGGATCACATCATTAGGAGAATCATGTGATGGACTAGACCCAAACTAATAGACATAGCATGTTGATCGTGTCATTTTGTTGCTACTGTTTTCTGCGTGTCAAGTATTTGTTCCTATGACCATGAGATCATATAACTCACTGACACCGGAGGAATGCTTTGTGTGTATCAAACGTCGCAACGTAACTGGGTGACTATAAAGATGCTCTACAGGTATCTCCGAAGGTGTTCGTTGAGTTAGTATGGATCAAGACTGGGATTTGTCACACCGTATGACGGAGAGGTATCTCGGGGCCCACTCGGTAATACAACATCACACACAAGCCTTGCAAGCAATGTGACTTAGTGTAAGTTGCGGGATGTTGTATTACGAAACGAGTAAAGAGACTTGCCGGTAAACGAGATTGAAATAGGTATGCGGATACTGACGATCGAATCTCACGCAAGTAACATACCGAAGGACAAAGGGAATGACATACGGGATTATATGAATCCTTGGCACTGAGGTTCAAAAGATAAGATCTTCGTAGAATATGTAGGATCCAATATGGGCATCGAGGTCCCGCTATTGGATATTGACCGAGGAGTCTCTCGGGTCATGTCTACATAGTTCTCGAACCCGCAGGGTCTGCACACTTAAGGTTCGACGTTGTTTTATGCGTATTTGAGTTATATGGTTGGTTACCGAATGTTGTTCGGAGTCCCGGATGAGATCACGGACGTCACGAGGGTTTCCGGAATGGTCCGGAAAAGAAGATTGATATATAGGACGACCTCATTTGGTTACCGGAAGGTTTTCGTGCATTACCGGAAAAGTTTCGGGCTCATCCGAAGTGTACTGGGAGTGCCGAGAGGGGTGCCGGGGACCATCAAGAGGGGTGTCATGCCCCAAGGGGTCTCATGGTCTTTGGGAAGAGATAAACCAGCTCCTAGTGGGCTGGAATATGTTCCCACTAAGGCCCATAAGGTTTGAGAAGGAAAAACACAAGGTGGAAAGAGTTTCCAAGTGGGAAGGTGGAATCCTACTCCAAGTATGATTGGAGTAGGACTCCTCCACCTCCAATTTCGGACAAACCTTTAGGTTTTGAGGCTGCCTCCTCCCCTCCCTCCCTCCTATATATAGTGGGGTTTTAGGGCTGATTTGAGACTTTTGCCACGGCAGCCCGACCACATACCTCCACGGTTTTACCTCTAGATCGTGTTTCTGCGGAGCTCGGGCGGAGCCCTGCTGAGATTAGATCACCACCAACCTCCGGAGCGCCGTCATGCTGCCGAAAAACTCATCTACCTCTCCGTCTCTCTTGCTGGATCAAGAAGGCCGAGATCATCGTCGAGCTGTATGTGTGCTGAACGCGGAGGTGCCGTCCGTTCGGCAATAGATCGGAGCGGATCGTGGGACAGATCGCGAGACGGTTCGTGGGATGGTTCGCGGGGCGGATCGAGGGACGTGAGGACATTCCACTACATCAACCGCGTTTCTTAACGCTTCTGCTGTGCGATCTACAAGGGTACGTAGATCAGAAATCCCCACTCGTAGATGGACATCACCATGATAGGTCTTCGTGCGCGTAGGAAATTTTTTGTTTCCCATGCGACGTTCCCCAACAGGAACGCCTTGGCACGAGGGATCTGGAGGCGGAAGGATGCCCAAACTCACCCTGATGTATGTCTTTGAGAATTTCTTGCCCTCTTTCTGATTCGATGCAGCATTGAAATACGCATGTTATACTGTGTCGAACTAGTTCGTGGTTGATGATGGCGTAATCGGGAGAACGACGCTGGATCTGTCGTGCTTCCACCTCGTCTTGAGGGAGCTTGCTGATGACCCACAAGTATAGGGGATCTATCGTAGTCCTTTCTGCAGAAGGATCTAACAAGTGGTTTTCAGCAAGGTAAAATCTGCAAGCACCGAAATTTTCGGTAACAGGTGATTGTGTGGTGAGATGATTCGTAGCAACTAGCAAGTAACAAAAGTAACAACAGTGCAGCAAAGTGGCCCAATCCATTTTGTAGCTAGGGACAAGCCTGGACAAAGTCTTATAGGAGGAAAAACGCTCCCGATGACACACGGGAATTTCTGTCATGCTAGTTTTCATCATGTTCATATGATTTGCGTTCGTTACTTTGATAGTTTGATATGTGGGTGGACCGACGCTTGGGTACTGCCCTTTCCTGGACAAGCATCCCACTTATGATTAAACCCTCTCGCAAGAATCCTCAACTACGAAAGAAGAATTAAGACAAAGTCTAACCATAGCATTAAACTAGTGGATCCAAATCAGCCCCTTACGAAGCAACGCATAAACTAGGGTTTAAGCTTCTGTCACTCTAGCAACCCATCATCTACTTACTACTTCCCAATGCCTTCCTCTAGGCCCAAATAATGGTGAAGTGTTATGTAGTCGACGTTCACATAACACCACTAGAGGAAAAACGACATACAACACATCAAAATATCGAACGAATACCAAAGTCACATGACTACTTATAGCATGACTTATCCCATGTCCTCAGGAACAAAAGTAACTACTCACAAAGCATAATCATAATCATGACCAGAGAGCTAATGAGTAGCATCAAAGATCTGAACATAAATTCTTCCACCAAGTAATCCAACTAGCATCAACTACAAAGAGTAATTAATACTACTAGCAACCTTACAAGTACCAATCGGAGTCGCGAGACGGAAATTGGTTACAAGAGATGAACTAGGGTTTGGAGATTAGTGGTGCTGAGGAAGATGTTGATGGTGATGAGTCCCCTCCGATGAGAGGAGTGTTGGTGATGACGATGGCAACGATTTCCCCCTCCGGGAGGGAAGTTCCCCGGCAGGATCGTCCTGTCGGAGCTCTAGATTGGTTCTGCCCAAGTTCCGCCTCGTGGCGGCGACGAATCCTCCGAAAAGTCTCCTCCTGATTTTTTTCCGCACGAAGCCCTTCTTGTAGCAAAAGAGGGGGGCAGTGGGCCAGCAGGGAGCCCACAAGCCCCCTAGGCGCGGCCAGGGGGGTGGCCGCGCCTAGCAGGCTTGTGGCCACCTGCTAGCGCCCCTCTCGCACTTCTTCGGCCCAGTATTTTTTATAAATCCCAAAAAAAATCATCATTGATTTTCACGGCTTTTGGAGTTGCGCAGAATAGGCATCTCAAATTTGCTCCTTTTTCAGGCCAGAATTCCAGCCGCCGGCATTCTCCCTCTTCAAGTAAACCTTGCAAAATAAGAGATAAAAGGCATATGTATTGTACCATGAAGTGAAATAACAACCCAAAAAGCGATAAATATCAACATGAAAGCATGATGCAAAATGGACGTATCAACTCCCCCAAGCTTAGATCTCGCTTGTCCTCAAGCGAAAGCCTAGCTCAATAAATATGTCCACATGTTTAGGGAGAGAGGTGTCGACAAAACAAGATACGAACATGCAGGCATCATGATCATGATCAGAACAGCAATACCAACATATAATCTCTCATGCTAAAGTGATAATTCCTTCAGAAAATAAAGCATGGATCAAGAACCTTACCGAGAATTAACAACCAATAGCCTATAGTCATTGAAGCAATTACAATTTATCACAACATCAGAAATAGTCAAATAAGAGCTTGTAAAGCAAATCCACATACTCAGTCATCCTTTTGTTCTCTACAATTGCCACAACTCACGTGGTACTCATGAGATCAAAGTTTCAGTCGGACACAGAGAAAGATAGGGGCTTATAATTTTGGCTCCCAACTGCTTACCTCAAGGGTAATGTCAACAATAATAATTCATGAATACTTACTTCCAAGTTGACATATGAATATAGATCTTTCCCTAGCATATGACGTTAGCCAAGATAAAGGCGAAATAAGGAATTGGTGAAGATCACCATGACTCTTTTAAGGGAAAAAGTAAAGGTACAAGATAGGCCCTTTGCAGAGGGAAGGAGAGGTTGTCATGCCCTTTTGAGGTTTGGATGCGTGTCCTCTTAGTACGGAGGAACGTCACTTTATATTGCCTCCTGTGATAAAGAACTTTATTATGCAGTTTGTCGCTTTTATGTGTTCCTCATCACAGGTTCGTACAAAGCTTATTTTCCACGCACAAATAGATCAAACATATTAGGGAGCAATTTTTATTGCTTGCACCGATGACAACTTACTTGAGGGTTCTTATTCAATCCATAGGTAGGTATGGTGGACTCTCATGGCAAAACTGGGTTGATGGTTTGTGGATGCACAAGTAGTATCTCTACTTAGTGCAGGAGGTTTAGCTAATATGAGGTGGAAGCAATTGTCACATACTAAGGGATCTCTAATCATATAACATTGTTCGGAACCAAGCAAACACAATTCATTATGTTGTCTTCCTGGTCCAACATCTACTTCTAAGCATGCAATAGTTTAGTGATTGTTCACAATCATAGATGGTGTCAAAGATGATATATTTATATGTGAACCTCTCCTTCTTTATCACTTCCTATTAATTGCAACAATGACCAAGGTCTACGTTTGTCTACCCTCAACAAGTTTCAATCATCATTCTTTTTATATGTGAAGCCATCACTTCCCATAAGATCATTACATGATCTTTCATGTTTTTGTTATTTTATCAATCTTTTGATCATGACAAGTGACAAAGCCCTTAACTAAGACACTCTTTATTATATGGCTCATGAGCTCGAATACATCGGGGGTGACACAAAGAAAAACTAAAGACTAAAACACTAATACTTTTATTCTACTAGAGAAAGAGAAAACTGAAAAGGAACAAACTAAAACAAAGGTAAAGGAAAAAGATGTGATGGTGATACGATATTGGGGCAACTCCCCCAAGCTTGGCATAAGCCAAGGGGATTGCCCATACCCATGCTCAGTTGTCTTCCTTTGGAGGTGATGGTGGTGGAGTTGTTGCAACATGAGTTTGATCCTCCGTCTTCCAAGGCATAGGTGCTCCATCATGGAAAGATGAATGAGTCTCTGGAATCCTCAAATCTACAGCCAACAGTATTGATTTAAATCTATATTCATACTCACAGTTTTGGTTCTGCAGATCATAGATCTGGGCTTGGAGGTGATCAATCCTGTCATAGAGACTGGAGAGGTGCTTCCCAATGTCATTGGCATCGATCCTATGCTTGCTGGTGAACTCCGTGATCATCATGTGGTTGGCGTTGAGTCCACGCTCCACCATCCCTTGGCACTTGAAGACATGTTGCTCCATTGCTTCGAGCCTCGCCTCCACGCTTTCGGTCTTCTTGGGCCCCTCAACATCACGGATGTGCAACATCCCCCTCACGCATCTTGATAGATTGAGGGTGTTGCAGCACTCCCGAGAGGTAGGGATTGATGACCTTCTCGAAGATCTTGTCCTTCGGGGATTTTGGGGACGTCATAGTGATCTAGATCTGCAACAGAAACACGCTCGAAACGAAAACAGAGGAAATCTACGTGATACAGGGTTCAGACCTTTTGGGAGAATATATAATGATTTTTTCCAGACCAGAAGGAGTACTCCGCACGAAAACGGAGTCCGGGAGGCACACGAGGTGGCCACAAGCCCCCCAGGTGCGGCCAGGGGGTGGGCCTGCGCCTGGCAGGCATGTCGCCTCCTCGCGTGCTTTCCAGACTACTTCCAATTTTTCTATTTTTTGCAAATATTCTAAAACAGAGAAAAATTCCTACTCGAAAAGTTTTGGAGTCTGTTTTCTTACCGAATCACATACCTCTTCGTTTTCGGAGTCTGAAAGAGGCTGATAAATATCCTTTAGGTATTCCTCCGGAGTTATGGTATTGATAATATTGCTTTCAACATTTATGGGAGTACGTGAGATATATTTCTTGATTCTCTGCACATTTACCACTCTAGGACAATTACCTTCCGTGTTGTTGATCTTGATAGCACCGGAACGATATACTTCCTCAACAATATAGGGACCTTTCCATTTAGAGAGAAGCTTTCCTGCAAAGAATCTTAAACGATAATTATATAGCAAGACATAATCACGTCCATTGAACTCACGCTTTTGTATCCTCTTATCATGCCACCTCTTAACCTTTTCTTTGAACAACTTGGCATTCTCGTATGCCTGAGTTCTCCATTCATCAAGTGAGCTAATGTCAAATAGCCTCTTCTCACCAGCAAGTTTGAAATCAAAGTTGAGCTCTTTGATCGCCAATAAGCTTTATGCTCTAGCTCAAGAGGTAAATGACATGCTTTACCATACACCATTTTGTACGGAGAAATGCCCATGGGATTCTTATAGGCAGTTCTATAAGCCCACAGTGCATCATGGACCTTCTTAGACCAATTCTTTCTAGACCTGTTGACAGTCTTTTGAAGAATTAGTTTAATCTCTCTATTGCTTATCTCTACTTGACCACTGGACTCAGGGTGATAGGGAGACGCAATTCTATGGTTGACATTGTACTTAGCAAGCGTTTTACGGAAAGCACCATGAATGAAATGTGAACCACCGTCGGTCATTAGATATCTAGGGACTCCAAATCTAGGGAAAATAACTTCTTTAAGCATCCTGATAGATGTGTTGTGGTCAGCACTACTAGTGGGGGATAGCTTCTACCCACTTAGTGACATAATCAACAACAACTAGGATATGAGTATACCCATTGGATTTTGGAAAAGGTCCCTTATAATCAAAGCCCCAGACATCAAATCGTTCAATGACAAGTGAATAGTTCATAGGTATTGATACGTCTCCATCGTATATACTTTTCCAAGCTCTTTTGCCCTTGTTTTGGACTCTAATTTGCATGATTTGAATGGAACTAACCCGTACTGACGCTGTTTTCAGCAGAATTGCCATGGTGTTGTTTTTGTGCAGAAATGAAAGTTCTCGGCACGTCCTGAAAATTTAAGGAGAATATTTCTGGAAAATATGAAAAATACCTGCGCAATGATCCACTCGAGGGGACAGGCCAGTGGGCCACAAGCCCTGTTGCCGCGCCCCACTGGCCACGGCAACCAAGCTTGTGGGGCCCACGTGGCTCTGCCGCCCCCAAACTCACCTCTATAAATTCCCTTTCGTCCCGAAAAAAATCAGGAGAGAAGATTTCATCGCGTTTGCGATACGGAGGTGCCGCCACATCCTGTTCTTCATCTGGAGGGCAGATCTGGAGTCCGTTTTGGGCCCCGGATCAAGGAGATCGTCGCCATCGTCATCATCAACCTTCTTCCCTCTCCAATTCAATGAAGCTCTTCATCGTTCGTGAGTATTCTATTCGTAGGCTCACTGGGCGGTGATGAGTAGGATGAGATCTATCATGTAATCGAGTTAGTTTTGACGGGGATTGATCCCTAGTATCCACTATGTTCTGAGGTTGATGTTGCTACTACATTGCCATGCTTAATGCTTCTCACTAGGGCCCGAGTGCCATGATTTCAGATCTGAAATTATTATGTTGTCACCAATACATGTGTGTTTTAGATCCGATCTTGCAAGTTGTAGTTACCTATTATGTGTTATGATCCGGCAACCACGGAGTGACAATAACCGGAACCACTCCCGGTGATGACCATAGTTTGAGGAGTTCATGTGTTCACCAAGTGCTAATGCGTTGTTCCGGTTCTTTATTAAATGGAGAACCTTAATATCCCGTAGTATCCATTTGGACCCCGCTGCCACGGGAGGGATGGACAATAGATGTCATCCAAGTTCTTTTCCCTAAGCATGTATGACGACACACAGAATGCATGCCTACATCACATTGACGAACGGGATCTAGCCACATATCTCTCCGTGTTATAACTGTTGCATGATGAATATCGCCCGACGAATCGCCGACCCATTGCCTACGAGTTTGTCCCACTGCTGTTGTTACTTGCTTTGCTCTGCTCCTGTCACTACTGTTGCTGCTATTGTTACTTGCTGCTACTGTTACTTGTTTTTCTCTGCTGCTGCTGCCACAATTGTTGTTTCTGGTGTTACTTGCTACTACTGTTACTCGCTACTGCTGCTACTTGCTACTGTTTCACTACTGCTATTCCTTGCCACTGCTGCTACCTTCTACAATACTTTTTCTAGCGCCGTTGACGGGAATGAATATTTCCCGTCCACGGGCAACTTCTGGCGCCATTGATACGACAGTTAGGAATAGTCTGCCTTGTCACCAGATTGTTTCTGGCACCGTTGCTATCATACTACTTTGCTGCTGATACTTTGCTTGTAGACACTAATCTTTCAGGTGTGGTTGAATCTGACACATTAAGCTGCTAATACTTGAGAATATTCTTTCACTTCCCGTCGCGCGAACCAACAAATTTGGGGTTGAATACTCTACCCTCAAAAACTGCCGCGATCCCACGCGGTGGTGGGCCATTGCAAGACAATTGCTAATTGTTGAGCAACTGGGACGAGCTCTTTTCTGGCTCCGTTGCCGTGGAGGCATCAAGTCAGGAATAGTTGCACGTCAGCAACTTTTTTGTGGCGCCGTTGCCGGGGACTGCTAACAGCATTTTTCTGGCGCCGTTGTCATGGAAGGGATTGCTATATTCTCTGAGTCACTTGGGATTTATATCTGCTGATCACTATGAAGAATCTGAAAGTTCCAAAAACCAAAGTCTTGCCCTCAACTACGAGGGGAGGTGAGGAACTTCCATCTAGCTCTGCACTTGATTCACCTTCAGTTATGAGTAAGTTTGCGACACCACCTCCTGCTAGAAATCTTGATATGTCGCATGTGCTTGATGATGCTTATGATGCTACTACTAGAGATGCTATGCCTGATGATGCTAGAGATGCTATTTTGCCTGATGCTGATTTGCCTGATGATGCTAGAGATGCTATTTTGCCTCATGATGCTATGCTTGATACTTCTAGAGATACTATGCCTGATACTGCTAGAGATATTATGCCTGATACTGCTAGAGATGCTATGCTTGATACTGCTAGAGATACTACTTTGCCTGATATGCCACTAGGGGTATTCCTTGATGCTCATATTGCTAGAGTTACTGCCAATGCTCGTGATGCTTCTGAAACTGCCGATACTATTGAGATAGAACCTGCTTTTGCTCCTGCTAGATCTAGCTCTCCTAGATATGAATTGCCTGATATACCTGAGGGCTATGTTATGGAGGGAGAGATAGCTGAGGATTTTCTTGCGTGTAAGGATGTCTATGACGCTAAGAAATTATTCTCAAGTGGAAGGAAAAATCTCTGAAAGCTAGGATGAAATACGACCCGAAGTTTGCCACTTCACCTATCTTTATCACCGATAAGGATTATGAATTCTCTGTCGATCCTGAGATAATCTCTCTAGTCGAATCTGATCCTTTCCAGGGTTATGAGTCTGAGACGGTCATAGCCCATCTTACCAAACTACACGATATAGCCACCCTTTTCACTAGTGAGGAGAAGATCTGCCACTACTATATCCTTAAGCTAATTCCTTTCTCTCTAAAGGATGACGCTAAAGCCTGGTTCACTTCTCTTGCTCCTGGATGTGTGAGTAGTCCCCAGGATATGGTCTATTACTTCTGTGAGAAATATTTCCCTCCCCATAAGAAGCAAGCTGCCTTGCAGGAAATATACAACTTTGCTCAACTCAAAGAAGAGAGTCTCCCACAAGCTTGGGGGAGGCTCATCCAGCTACAGAATGCTTTGCCTGATCACCCTCTTAAGAAGAACGAGATACTTGATATCTTCTATAACGGACTTACCGATGCTTCTAGAGACCACCTAGATAGTTGTGCCGGTTGTGTTTTTAGGGAACGAACTGTAGAACAAGTTGAGATCCTACTGAATAACATCTTGATCAACGATAATGCTTGGACTATTCTCGAACCACCTCCTAAGCCAACTCCGAAGAAAAGAGGTATTCTATTCCTCAGTCCCGAAGGTATGCAAGAAGCCAAGAAATCTATGCAAGAGAAAGGCATTAGATCAGAATATGTCAAAAACCTACCACCTATCGAAGAGATCCATGGTCTCGATAACCCGATACAGGTAGTAGAAGTAAATTCACTGTGTAGGTTTGATGAGCGTGATATTCCTTTTAACAAACCTGCTAGCTTATACTTTGATGAATTTGACAACTTTGTTGCCAAACAACATAGTTTCAATGATTATGTTAGCAGACAATTGGAACAAAGTACTCGTATGCTTAGTCATTTAAGTGCTTGTGTAGACAGAAATGTCAATGATCTGAAGCTTCTGAGTAAACATGCCTCTATGATTACTACTCAGGTAGAACAAGTACTTAAAGCTCAGAATGACTTGCTCAATGAATTAAATGACAACTCTATCAGAGTCATTACTAGAGGAGGCAAAATGACTCAGGAACCTTTGTATCCTGAAGGCCATCGTAAGAGATTTGATCAAGATTCTCAAGGAATTAATGCTGATACACCTAGTCATCCTAAGAATAAGAAGAAGGATGATAGAAACCTACATGTCATTTCACCAAATACTGTCACACCTGAAGAACCAAATGATATTTCTGCGTCTGATGAAAAAACACAATCTGGTAATGAACATGAACCTAGTGACAATATGGACAGCGATGTTCATAATAATGCTCAACCTAGCAATGGTGAGGATGTGGAGATTGAACCTACAGTTAATCCTGATAACCCACAACCTAAGAGATACGATAAGAATGACTTCACTGCTAGGAAGCATGGTAAAGAAAGGGAGCCCTTTGTTCAGAAACCTATGCCCTTTCCTCCTAAGCCATCCAAGAAAAAGGATGATGAGGATTTTGAGCGCTTTATTGAAATGATAAGACCCGTCTTTCTGTAGATGCGGTTAGTTGTTATGCTCAAAATGTCTCCATATGCCAAGTACATGAAAGATATCGTGACCGATAAACAGAAGATACCAGATCTTGAGATCTCCACCATGCTTGCCAATTACACTTTCAAAGGTGGAACTCCTAAGAAACTTGGTGATCCCGGAGTGCCCACTATACCTTGCTCCATTAAAGGAAACTACGTAAGAACTGCCTTATGTGACCTTGGAGCCAATGTTAGTGTTATGCCGCTCTCTCTTTATCATAGACTTGAACTGGATAAGTTGACACCCACTGAAAGCTCTCTGCAAATGGCCGACAAATCAACTGCTTTCCCTGTCGGCATTTGTGAGGATGTATGTGTTGTGGTTGCTAACACCACTATCTTAACAGACTTTGTTATCTTGGATATTCCCGAGGACGATGCCATGGCTGTCATCCTCGGAAGACCCTTTTCAAACACTGCAGGGGCTGTTATAGATTGCAACAAAGGCAATGTCACTTTCCATGTCAACGGTAATGAGCATACCGTGCACTTTCCGAAGAAACGATATCAAGTACATTGCATCAATGCTATCGAAAAAACTTCATCGATTCTTATTGGGAGCTTTGAATGCCCTATTCCTCGTGTCAAGATGAACTATGATTTGCTTGTTGGGGAGATACATATCCCCATTGAGGTGACTTAGTGGCTATTCGAAAATTATCCGTTCTCTTTTGCGATTCAAGAAGGTTTTTTCATGAGGATTTGATCAACCCCATTGACGGATTTCTTTCGATGACCATGAAATGGATGAATCAAAGAGTCACATACCTCTATTTTAAGCTTTCGCCTTTTGTTGCTTGGAATAAAAATGATAGATTTAGTTTAGTTTTCCTTGTTTCCTGTTTTAGCGTCCGGTAGAAAAATGCCCCGAAAATAAAAGTTCTCCGATGGTCCTGAAAATCTAGTATGATTTTTCCGGAATATTTGAAAAATACTCGCACCGAGAGCTGGCCTGGGGGCCACACCAGTGGGCCACATGCCCTATCACCACGGCCTCCCCCCTGGCCACGGCAAGCCATCTTGTGGGGCCCACAGGGACCCCCTCCACTCATTCCAGCTCCCATCCTCTTCTTCTACCTCGAGAAAAAAATTGTTTCGTAGCAAAAACCCGTGTTCTTGCTCATTTGGCTGAGGTTTTCGATTTCCTTGGTGAAAGCACCATTCTCCAAACCGTTTTGGGGGAAATTACTCCTTGGTAAGTGACTCCTCCATTGGTCCAATTAGTTTTTTCTCTAGTGCTTTATCCTTCGCGTATTCATGCTACCTTGGTGACCCTGTTCTTGAGCTTGAAATGTTGATTTTAGCTGGTCCCAAGTAGTTTTAGCGCGTGATACGGTCTCTAGGCACTAGTAGGAGTAGTTGCTACGAGTTGGGTTAATCCTTACTCACTTTTCTTTCGAAGTCTCTAAAAATTTTAGAATTTTTCAGAGCTAGAAAAGGAAAAAGATGAGGATGTTCTTGAGAGGCTCTTCAAGCCGTAACCCCAAGGAGGATGAGAAGAACCGCCCCAAGTATGTGGTTCCGCGAGTCACAGAAGTTCAAGCGTGCGAGTGGCCAAGTGATGAATTTTTGCGCGGTGCTGGGCTTTATGAAGACTTTTATTACTTGGTGGAGAACGCAGGTCTTACCGCGTAGAAGTTCAAGCGTGCGAGTGGCCAAGTGATGAATTTTTGCGCGGTGCTGGGCTTTATGAAGACTTTTATTACTTGGTGGAGAACGTAGGTCTTACCGCGTTCGTTGAAGATAAGTGCTCACAATACTTCCTCCTCACCAATATTTTCGTTCAAAGCTTCAACTTTTATCCGAGAAAGAATCCTCCCATGGTTGAGTTCTTGTTATACAACATCCGCCAGTGCATGACACTACAGGAGTTCTGCAATGTATGCAAATTACCTTATGTTGGGGATATTCATGATCCTCGTCCACGGGACTTGGAGGATTTCATAGGTACTATTGCTGTTGGAGAGGAGTGAGGAGTGTCTCGCGCTAGAATTGCTAGCATATATTTTCCTGTGCTTCGGTACTTCTCATTATTTGTGGGAAAATGTTTGATTGGCCGTGGGGAGGCTGGATCACTTAGCTCTCCAGACCTTGCGGTTTTGCGCGAAGGCCTTTACAACGATAAGACTTATAGCCTAGGTGCTATAGTAGCTCAACGATTGAACACAAACCGTTCCAAAGTTGTTGTCTATGGAGGTATCTACGCTACTCGTCTTGCTAGACACTTTGAGATACCTATTAGACTTCACGAGGAAGAAGAAATGCTTCTTCCTGAAAAATATCTCGATTATGACACCATGGTTTGCCATGATTTTCTGGATAGAGATGCTAGTAGACGGATGATTTATAACCTGGTATTTAGTGAGGGTACTCGAGAGACTATTACTTTGCATGCTCCCTCTTTGTTCGCTCTTCATGCAGGCAGGTACACTATTATGCCCTCGGACATCTACGCATATTGGGGCTTAGCCCAACCACAGGTGCCCGTGCCCGAGCCGCCAGTCGAGTACCAGACGCCAGTTTATCAGCGGGAGCCAGAGGAGCTCACACAGCAGTGGCATCCACAGTCCGCTCCGGAGTATCCCGGAGCTGGTTATTTCCCGCCTTGGGAGTAGACCAAGCTAGGCCAAAAGCCTAAGATTGGGGGAGTACGTGTTCTCACCGACTTTACATTCATGCTTATGCTTTCACTTTGTCAGCCGGTGTTTACACTTTGCCATTGTATTATCCATGCTAGTCTATTTTCGTTTTCTTGTTTTCTTGTTTTGTGTCCTTTTGAGAAAACCCAAAAAGATTTTCTTTTCTTCTTTTGCTTGTTGGGAGCTTTCCCGTGTAAATAGTTTTCTTTTTTCTTTGGGTCAAGGTAGAAGATATTGGTTACAATGTTTAGTGGCTCTTGCATGCATACCTGTTTAGCTTTCAAAGAGCCATATTACTTTGTCTTCTCCTTTGTGTTTTCCTGCAGATTCAGCTTAGTCCAATGCACGAGCACTCTTATTATTGTTCACATCGTTCGATCATGCAAGTGAAAGGCAATAATGATGATATATGATGAAGTGACTTAGACTGGAAAAGCTGGTATGAACTCTATCTATTTTGTTTTTGTAAATATGACTAGCTTGTCATCCCATATTCAGCTTTGTTGTGAGAGAACTATGTTTGCAATGAAAACTTAGAGATCATAGTTTCTGATGTCATGCTTAATTAGCTAGGAGCTTATAATGGTTTGTCTTGAATGCCAACATAGGTTTTTAGATGGCTATGATGTAGTATGATAGGATGGTATTCTCCTTTGAATGACTCAAGTGGCTTGACTTGGCGCATGTTCATGCATGTAGTTGAAACAAAATCAACATAGCCTCTATGATGTTCGTGTTCATGGTGATTTATATCCTGTTCATGCTTGCACTCCATGTTAGTCAAACTCATTGCATCTTGATGACTCTTGTCGCTCTCTAGTTGGTCGCTTCCCAGTCTTTTGCTAGGCTTCACTTGTACTAAGCGGAATACTGCTTGTGCATCCACTTCTATAAACCCAACATTTTTTCCATGAGAGTCCACCATACCTACCTATTTGTGGTATCTACGTACCGTTCCAAGTAAATTTGCATGTGCCATTCTCTAAACCTTCAAGAAATAATCTATTTTGCATGCCCGAACCGCTCATGTGGTGACAGGGGGCTATTGGTATCTTCCATGTTAGGCGTGTTATCCTCGACATGTGTTTATTCACTGTCATTCATGAGAAAGGGAACGGTAATTGGAATGCCAAGTTCCATGCTTAAATCGAAAACAAAACTATAAAACAAGACTCCCCCCGGATTGATGTTAGTATGGACGGTACCTGAGAATTCGGCTAGCCGTGGAGTGTGATTGATTGGTGGTGGGGGAGTTAAAACTTTACTTTTCTATTTGGGATCCGCCTATATCATGAATAGCATGGAAGATATTGAGAACTCTTGGTCATTGCGTTGACAATGAAAGCATGCCACCCAAAATTATGATCTCTGTTTTCAAAACTTGAGCTCTGGCACCTCTGCAAATCGATGCTTCCCTCTGCGAAGGGCCTGTCTATTTATTTTCCTGTTGAGTCATCCTCTTCTTATTTAAGCACCAATTAGAGAGCACCTCTGTCATTTTTATGCTTTGCTTTTGATTGATATTGAGTATGACTATGACTGGATCTTCGTTGTTATGAATTACAATGTTTAGTCAGCCCTTGATCTTTGAAAGTGCTGTGGATTTCTGTTTTACGGTCTCAGAAAGAGCTAGCGAGATACCACCTATTCATATTGCTTCATGCTTGTTTTGATTGAATTGCTGGTATCTGAAACTCATTATTATTTGCTCGGTAGTTGATTATGCCATTGATATTAGTTTACCGTGAGACCTATGTGTCACTTGCATATGTGGTTAACTTGTGATCTTGTTGAAATTCTGGTTATGAGTTAGACATAGTTGCAACAACAAGATCAAACAGAGTTTGTCAAAGTTTTTCTTTCTCTTTCAGTTTGTCAACTGAGTTGCTTGAGGACAAGCAAGGTTTTAAGCTTGGGGGAGTTGATACGTCTCCATCGTATCTACTTTTCCAAACTCTTTTGCCCTTGTTTTGGACTCTAATTTGCATGATTTGAATGGAACTAACCCGGACTCACGCTGTTTTCAGCAGAATTGCCATGGTGTTGTTTTTGTGCAGAAATGAAATTTCTCGGAACGTCCTGAAAATTTACGGAGAATATTTCTGGAAAATATGTAATATACCTGCGCAAAGATCCACCGGAGGGGACGGGCCAGTGGGCCACAAGCCCTGTTGCCCCGGCCCCCCTGGCCACGGCAACCAAGCTTGTGGGGCCCACGTGGCTCTGCCGCCCCCAAACTCAACTCTATAAATTCCCTTTCATCTCGAAAAAAATTAGGAGAGAAGATTTCATCGCGTTTGCGATGCGGAGGCGCCGCCACTTCCTGTTCTTCATCTAGAGGGCAGATCTGGAGTCCGTTTTGGGCTACGAATCAAGGAGATCGTCGCCATCGTCATCATCAACCTTCTTCCCTCTCCAACTCCATGAAGCTCTTCATCATTCGTGAGTAATATATTCATAGGCTCGCTGGGCGGTGATGAGTAGGATGAGATCTATCATGTAATCGAGTTAGTTTTGACGGGGATTGATCCCTAGTATCCACTATGTTCTGAGATTGATGTTGCTACTACTTTGCCATGCTTAATGCTTGTCACTAGGGCCCGAGTGCCATGATTTCATATCTAAAATTATTATGTTGTCACCAGTATATGTGTGTTTTAGATTCGATCTTGCAAGTTGTAGTTACCTACTGTGTGTTATGATCCGGCAACCCCGGAGTGACAATAAATGGAACCACTCCCGGTGATAACCATAGTTTGAGGAGTTCATGTTTCACCAAGTGCTAATGTGTTGTTCCGGTTCTTTATTAAAAGGAGAACCCCTTAATATCTATAGTATCCATTTGGACCCCGCTGCCATGGGAGGGATGGACAATACATGTCATGCAAGTTAGTTTCCCTAAGCACGTATGACGACACACGGAATGCATGCCTACATCACATTAACGAACTGGAGCTAGCCACATATCTCTCCATGTTATAACTGTTGCATGATAAATACCATCCAACGAATCGCCGACCCATTGCCTACGAGATTGTCCCACTACTGGTGTTACTTGCTTTGCTCTGCTGCTGTCACTACTGTTGCTGCTACTGTTACTTGCTGCTGCTGTTACTTGTTTTGCTCTGCTGCTGTTGCCACTACTGTTGTTGCTGCTGTTACTTGCTACTGCTGTTACTCGCTACTGCTGCAACTTGCTACTGTTGTCCTGCTGTTCCTTGCCACTGTTGCTACCTGCTACAATACTTTTTCTAGCGCCGTTGACGGGAAAGAATATTTCCCGTCCACGGGCAACTTCTGGTGCCATTGATACGATAGTTAGGAATAGTCTGCCTTGTCACCAGATCGTTTCTAGCATCGTTGCTATCATACTACTTTGCTGCTGATAATCTTTCAGGTGTGGTTGAATCTGACACATTCAGCTGCTAATACTTGATAATATTCTTTCACTTCCCGTCGCGCGGACCAACAAATTTGGGTTGAATACTCTACCCTCGAAAACTGCCGCGATCCCACGCGCTGGTGGGCCATTGCAAGACAATTGCTAATTGTTGAGCAACTGGGACGAGCTCTTTTCTAGCTCCGTTGCCGTGGAGGCATCAAGTCAGGAATAGTTGCACGTCAGCAGGCATTTCCTGACGTTTATTGATATTACCTATTCTTTGACATTCGTCACAAGACAAGACAAACTTACGAGCATCCTTGAAGAGAGTGGGCTAATAGAAACCTGATTGCAATACCTTGTATGTTGTTCTATCTCCCGCATGGTGTCCTCCGTAGGCCTCGGAGTGACACTTATGTAGGATCTGTCCCTGTTCATGTTCAGGTACACAACGTCTAATAACACCATCTACTCCTTCCTTATAAATGTGAGGATCATCCCAAAAGTAATGTCTCAAGTCAAAGAAGAATTTCTTCTTTTGCTGGTATGTGAAACTAGGTGGTATATATTTGGCAACGATATATTTGCATAATCGGCATACCACGGTGCACTACGTGAAGCATTGATGACATTCAATTGCTCATCAGGAAAGCTATCATCAATAGGTTGTGGGTCATCAAGAACGCCCTCCAACCTAAACTAACTTATCTGCTACGGGGTTATCAGCACCCTTCCCATCGACAATGTGCAAATCAAATTCTTGTAGCAAGAGAACCCATCTGATAAGTCTAGGTTTTGCGTCTTTATTCTCCATGAGGTACTTAATAGCAGCATGATCAATGTGAATAGTGACCTGAACTTTTCACATGCAAACACGACTGCTAAAAATTCCTTTTCCGTAGTAGCATAGTTTCTTTGGGCATTGTCTAGAGTTTTACTAGCATAGTGAATAACATTCAACTTCTTATCAACTCTTTGCCCTAGGACAGCACTAACAGCATAATCACTAGCATCACACATAATTTCAAAAGGTAAGTTCCAATCAGGTGGTTGAACAATAGGTGCAGTTATCATGGCTTTCTTAATTATTTCGAAGGCTTCCTCACAATCATCGTCAAAAACAAAAGGAATATCCTTTTGCAAGAGATTGGTAAAAGGCCCAGAAATCTTAGAGAAGTCTTTATGAACCTTCTATAGAAACCAGCATGACCAAGGAAACTTCTCATACCTTTGATATCTGTGGGGTATGGCATTTTCTCGATTGCTGCAACCTTAGCCTTATCGACTTCAATACCTCTTTTAGAAATTTTATGTCCTAATACGATGCCTTCATTAACCATAAAGTGGCACTTCTCCCAATTCAAGACAAGATTGGTGTATTTACATCTCTGCAAGACTCGATCAAGGTTGCTGAGGCAATCATCAAAAGAAGAATCGTAAACGGAGAAGTCATCCATGAAAACCTCAACAATCTTTTCACAAAAGTCAGAGAATATAGCCATCATACATCTTTGAAAGGTGGCAGGTGCATTACATAAGCCAAAAGGCATACGTCTGTAAGCAAAGGTATCGAAAGGGCAGGTGAAAGTGGTTTTCTCCTGATCAGATTATGCAACTAGTATTTTGGAGACACCAGAATAATCGTCTATAAAGTAAAAGTGTGTGTGTTTAGACAGGCTTTCTACCATTTGATCGATAAAAGGCAACGGGTAATGATCTTTCCTAGTGGATTTATTCAATTTCCTAAAATCGATCACCATCCTATAGCCAGTAATAATCCTCTATGGGATCAATTCATCCGTATCTTTAGGGACAACGGTAATACCTCCCTTCTTAGGGACGCAATGCATCGGACTCACCCAATCACTATGAGCAATAGGATAGATAATACCTGCTTCCAGGAGCTTTAGTATTTCTTTTCTTACTACCTCTTTCATCTTAGGATTTAATCTCCTTTGATGATCAGCAACTGGTTTGGAATCAGGATCAGTTTTAATCTTGTGCTGGCATAGAGTGGGACTAATGCCTTTAAGATCATCAAGAGTATATCCAATAGCAGCACGGTGCTTCCTTAGAGTTTTTAGTAACTTCTTTTCTTCATGCTCTCAGAGGCTAGCACTAATTATGACAGGATATATCTCTTTTTCATCAAGATAAGCATACTTAAGAGTATGTGGCAACTGTTTAAGCTCGAACACAGGATCACCCTTTGGTGGGGGTGGATCCCCAAGCAGTTCAACAGGCAAATTATTCTTAAGGATAGGATATTGTTCTAAGACAACTCTATCTATCTCATCCCTTCCATCCATATGCATATCATTTTCATTCTCAAGAAAGTATTTCTCTAAGGGATCAGTAGGAGGCACGGAAATAGAGGCTAAGGCAATGGTTTCATCCTTACTAGGCAACTCCTTTTCATGAGGTTGTCTACCAAACTTGGAGAAATTGAACTCGTGTGACACACGTTCAAAGCCAACAGTGACAGTTCGCTTCTCATAGTCAATATGAGCATTGACGGTATTGAGAAAAGGTCTGCCAAATATGATGGGACAAAAGCTATATTGAGCGGTAGCAAGAACGAGAAAACCAGTAGGATACTTTGTTTTACCACACAAGACTTCAACATCCCTAACAATTCCCACAGGGCAGATAGTATCTCTATTGGCAAGCTGAATAGTGACATCAATAGGTCTATCTCAATAGGTGCAATCTCGTCTTTGATTTAATCATATAAGGATTGAGGTATTGCACTAACACTAGCACCCACGTCACATAAACCATGATAACAATGATCTCCTATCTTAACAGAAACAACAGGCGTGCCAACAACAGGCCTATGTTTGTCTCTAGCATGAGGTTTAACAATTCTAGTAGCATCTTCACATAAGTGAATATTATGTCCCTCAACATCTTCGGACAGGAGATCTTTGATAATAGCAATGCTAGGTTCAACTCTAGTTTGCTCAAGAGGTGTAGGTGTTCTAATGTATCCTCTACGTATCACAGTTGAAGCTTTAAAATGATCCTTTATCCTAACAGGGAAAGGTGGTCTCTCAATGTAAGCACTGGGAACAATAGGATCATTATAGGCAACGACTTTCCCTTCAACTGGATTGGGTTTAACTACATTGACTTCTAAGGGAGGATGATATTTAAACCACTTCTCTTTGGGGAGATCAATATGAGCAGCAAATGATTCACACAATGAAGCTACTATCTCAGAGTCAAGTCCATACTTAGCGCTAAAGTCACAAAAGGTATTTGTTTCAACTAAGGATTTAACGCAATCAAACTTGAAACTCATACCTGAATCCTTACCTTCTTCAAGCTCCCAATCTTCAGAGTTGTGTTTAATTCTCTCCAATAAATTCCATTTGAAGTCAATATATCTCTTCATAAAAGAGCCGGTACAAGAAGTGTCAAGCATGGTGCGATCATCATGAGAAAGCCGAGCATAGAAGTTATGAATGATAATTTCTCTCGAGAGCTCATGGTTGGGGCATGAATATAACATTGATTTAAGCCTCCCCCAAGCTTGAGCGATGCTTTCTCTGTCACGAGGCCAAAAATTATAAATATAATTCCGATCACGATGTACTAAATGCATAGGATAAAACTTTTGATGAAATTCCAATTTCAACCGATTGTAGTCCCATGATACAGTATCATCACATAGCCTATACCATGTCAACGCCTTATCCTTCAAAGATAAAGGAAAGACCTTATTCTTGACCTCATCCTCGAGCAAACCTGCAAGCTTAAATAAACCACAAACTTCATCTACATAGATTAGATGCAAGTCTGGATGTGATGTTCCATCTCTTGTAAAAGGATGAGCCAGCAAATTCTCAAGCATACCCGAAGGAAATTCAAAGCAAATATTTTTAGTAGGTGCAGCAGGTTGAGGAGCAACTCTTTGTGCTTCCATTCGAGGTGAATATACCCCGAACAAGCTCCTCAAAGGATTAGTTTCCATAGTGACAAGTGACAATAAATTTCAGCACACTATATGAATGTTTCCTAACCAAGTTCCACTTACCAAAGGCGCTTCACTCCCCGGCAACGACGCCAGAAAAGAGTCTTGATGACCCACAAGTATAGGGGTTCTATCGTACTCCTTTCGATAAGTAAGAGTGTCGAACCCAACGAGGAGCAGAAGGATCTGACAAGTGGTTTTCAGCAAGGTAAAATCTGCAAGCACTGAAATTATCGGTAACACGTGATTGTGTGGTGAGATGATTCGTAACAAGTAGCAAGTAACCAAAGTAACAACGGTACAGCAAAGTGGCCCAATCCCTTTTATAGCAAGGTACAAGCCTGGACAAAGTCTTATAGGAGGGAAAAACGCTCCCGAGGACAAACGGGAATTTCTATCATGCTAGTTTTCATCATGTTCATATGATTTGCGTTCGTTACTTTGACAATTTGATATGTGGGTGGACCGGCGCTTGGGTACTACCCTTTCTTGGACAAGCATCCCACTTATGATTAACCCCTCTCGCAATCATCCGCAACTACGAAAGAAGAATTAAGACAAAGTCTAACCATAGCATGAAACTAGTGGATCCAAATCAGCCCCTTAGGAAGCAACGCATAAACTAGGGTTTAAGCTTCTGTCACTCTAGCAACCCATCATCTACTTACTGCTTACCATTGCCTTCCTCTAGGACCAAATAATGGTGAAGTGTTATGTACTCGACGTTCACATAACACCACTAGAGGAAAAACAACATACAACACATCAAAATATCGAACGAATACCGAATTCACATGACTACTTATAGCATGACTTATCCCATGTCCTCACGAACAAAAGTAACTACTCACAAAGCATAATCATAATCATGACCAGAGAGGAAATGAGTAGCATCAAAGATCTGAACATAAACTCTTCCACCAAGTAATCCAACTAGCATCAACTACAAAGAGTAATTAACACTACTAGCAACCTTAGAAGTACCAATCGGAGTCGCGAGACGGCGATTGGTTACAAGAGATGAACTAGGGTTTGGAGATGAGATGGTGCAGATGAAGATGTTGATGGTGATGAGTCCCCTCTGATGAGAGGAGTGTTGGTGATGACGATGGCGACGATTTCCCCCTCCGGGAGGGAAGTTTCTCCGGCAGGATCGTTCTGCCGGAGCTCTAGATTGGTTCTGGTCAAGTTCCGCCTCGTGGCGGCGTCGAATCCTCCGAAAAGCCTCCTCCTGATTTTTTTTCCGGACGAAACCCTTCTTGTAGCAAAAGAGGGGGGCCAGTGGGCCAGCAGGGAGCCCACAAGCCCCCTAGGCGCGGCCAGGGGTGGCCGCGCCTAGCAGGCTTGTGGCCACCTGCTCGCGCCCGTCTGGCACTTCTTTGGCCTAGTATTTTTTATAAATCCCAAAAAAGTGATTGTTGATTTTCACAGCTTTTGGAGTTGCGAGGAATAGGCATCGCAAACTTGCTCCTTTTTCAGGCCAGAATTCCACGTGCCGGCATTCTCCCTCTTCAAGTAAACCTTGCAAAGTAAGAGAGAAAAGGCATAAGTATTGTACCGTGAAGTGAAATAACAGCCCAAAAAGCGATAAATATCAACATGAAAGCATGATGCAAAATGGACGTATCACTCGCCACGAAGGAGGAAAGCCAGGATGGGGTGTGCCCATTAGGGAGCCGAGAGGGGAGTCGGCTCCGGCTCGGCATGAAGGTCAAGGGCAGCAGAAGCCCCCGAGTTTGTCGTTGTGGTCCTGGGTTCGAGACCTTCTGTCTCTGGCACCGTCGTGGCAGCCGGCATGCCATCAACCTCCATGACGGCCACCCACTAGGTGTTGAGTCGAGTGGGTTCGAGGTTAAGTGTAGCTGGCGGAGTCGCTAGAGCAGGCAAGGCAGCTAGAGCCGGCAAGGTTGCCGGAGTTGGCAGAGCGGGCGGAGCCGACGGAGTTGATGAGGCCGGCAGCATCTCTGGATCCAAAGTCATTCGGACGGACGGGTCTGCCGGCACGAAGATCGATGATGACTCCGGAGACAGCTTGATGAAGGGATTGTGCAGCTGCTCGAGGGAGACGCCGTCCGGGATTTCCTACCTTGTGGAGCCGATTTTTACCAATGTATCTGCCGCCTCATTGTCCGCCCAGGGGACATGATGGAACTCGCAGCCCTCGAAGGGGCCACTGAGCTGCTGGATGAGGAAGAGGTTGCTGGCCATGTTGGCGTCCCTGTCGTCCCACTAGCCAGAGACTTGCTACACCACAAGATCAGAATCACCGAAGCAAAGAATCCACCGGATGCCGATCTCTCTAGCGAGCCAGAGGCCATGTGCGAGTGCCTCATACTCGCCGACGTTGTTGGAGGCGGCGAAGTGTATCTGGAGAGCATACTTGAGCTGGTCCCCTTTCGGAGACGTCAAGACAATGAAGGCTCCCATACCGGCTCGCATCTTCAAGCCGTCAAATTGCATCAACCAATGCGTGAAGTCGGGAGGCGGTGCCAGGAACTGGGTCTCGGCCCAATCGACGAGGAAAACGGCCACCGCCTGAGACTCGATGGCCGTGCACGGCTCGTAGACCATGTCGTGGTTGGCCATGGCGATGGACCACTTGGCGATCCGGCCCGTGGCATCACGGTTGCCCATAATTTTTGAAAGTGGGGATGTGCTCATCACCGTGATGGTATGCTCCTGGAAGTATTGCTTCAGTTTCTTGGCGGCAAAATACATGCCATAGAACATCTTTCGATAGTGGGGGTAGTGTTGCTTGGAGGCGGACAAGACTTCGCTCAGATAGTAGACATGGTGCTGAACCAGCAACACCTTGCCCTCCTCCTTTCGCTCCACCACCAAGACGACACTGACCACACACGCGGTTGCCGCGATGTAGATGAGGATGGGCTCCTTCTCTACCGGTGCGACCAAGATTGGCGTGCTGGAGAGCACACACTTGAGGTCCCGGAAGGCCTCATCCGCTTGATCATTCCACTCGAATTTGGTTTTCTTCTTCATTACTTGATAGAGTGGTAGCGCCTTCTCGCCCTGCCAGCTGACGAACCGGCTGAAGAATGCCAGGCAGCCAACCAACTTCTGAACATCGAGGAGTTGAGCCGGCTTGGCCATGCGATCGGTTGTTCTGATCTTCTCGGTGTTAGCTTCGATGCCGCGAGCAGACACGAAGAAACCCAGGAGCTTGCTCTATGGTACTCCAAAGACGCACTACTCCGGATTGAGCCGGATCTTCTACTTCTGAAATGCTTCTTGGTTCTGACGACGATGTCATCGACGTAGACATGAATGTTCGTGTCGTTTTGCGGCAGGAGGCATTGTTGCATGCAGCGCTGGAAGGTGGCACCGGCATTCTTCAAGCCGAACGTCATCGTGTGTAGCAGTAGGCTCCAAAAGGTATGATGAAGGAGGTCTTGAGCCGGTCGGCCGGGTCCATCTTGATCTGGTGGTATCCGGAATAAGCGTCCAGAAAGGAGAACAATTCGCAGACGGCCGTGCAGTCGATCACTTGATCTATCCGTGGCAGGGCGAAAGGGTCTTTCGGACATGCCATATTCAGGCTTGTGTAGTCTATACACATGCGCCATCTCTTGTTCTTCTTCAGAATGATCGGTACTCCCGGCACGATCTAGACTGGCCCCACAGATCAATACTAGTTTTTTCTACGCACTTTGTCCTCACTCATGCGCACCCGGGATTAACTTCCCGGTCGGTCACCCATCCTAGAACTACTCCAAGCTGAGCACGCTTAACATGGGAGTTCTGTTCGAATGGGCTCCCGGAAAATAAGGAATTCTTTATTGATATGAGAAGTCTATCATCCCTAATAAGCTAGGCTATCACATCGCCGATGGTGACGCACTGATTGGGGTTAGCCGGGTCGAGTGGCACTTGCTTGGTCTCCTTGGATGTCTCGAACGAACCCTCGCTGGCCGACTGGGATGGAGGAGTGGGCAGGGTCGGCTGCTCGGTAGCCTGAGCCATGAGCCGGTCGAACTGCCTTTTCTCATCGGCAATCACAAGTGCTTTGGCCAGCTGGCTGCTGTCGCTCGCGCACTGGATTGACTTCTTGTAGTTTTCGGCAACAGTGATGATGCCCTTGGGACCCGACATCTTCATCTTGAGGTAGGCATAATGGGGGATAGCCATGAACTTGGCCCGTGCTGGCCTGCCTAGCAGCTCGTGGTAGGGGTTATTGAGGTCCACCACCTCAAACCAGACCGCCTCGCGGGAGAAGTGCGACTTGTCGCCAAAGAGGACGCCCAGCTGGATCTTGCCGATCGGCGAGCAAGACTGCCCCGGCACAATGCTGTGGAAGACAGTCCTGGTCGGGTGCACGTCCTTCTCCTTCAGCCCGAGCTTGAGCATGGTGTCGCGGTAGAGGATGTTGATGCTGCTGCCGCCATCGACCAACACCCGCGAGAACCAACATGTGAGTCTGTTGGAGGCGAGGGTGGGGTCGAGGACGAGCGTGTATGCGCCGGGGTTCGGCATTACCGCAGGATGGTCCGCCCGGCTCCATGTAATTGGATTTTCAGACCAATGCATGTATTGGGGAACCAAGGGGATCGTTGCATTCACCTCATGCCGATGCTGACGCTGCCTGTGCTTGTCGTTGCCCTCGCTAGTGAAGACGACGTAGGCCCCGTCCCGCTCGGGGTATTGGTCGTGGAGACGGTCATCGTTGGGAGGCGGTAGAGCTGGAGCAGGTCCCGGCCCGGGAGCCAGAATTCAAGGAGCCACCCCGGGGGAGCCGGCAGACCCTCGCCCTGGGCCAGGCACTATGAGAAGTTTCACTGCCGTAGTGTGTGGATGGCCGGCTTCGTCCTGGTATGCACCTTGCAGGGTGCGTCGAGCATCTGCTCGAAGGTGAGCTTGGGCTGCCAGGTGTTCTTGCTGGTTTGTTGTTGTTGAGTAGCGGCTTGAGCAGTCGGCTGCTCTTCCTCCATGTTGGCCACCTGCTTGCTCCCAGGTCATGGGTCTAGCTGATCCGCCTTGTGCTTGTTTTTTTTCTGCCTTGGTTGTCGCCAGCCGGCTTAGTTGTAGCCAGTGGTTGGACGGGTTTGTCCTTCGCGCTGATCTTGATCCTCATTGCAGAGTCGACAGTGGCGTACTTATCCGCCTTGGCCATGAGTGCCACCAAAGAGGTAGGCTCAGAGCACATGAGCTTGTGCTTGAGAAGGGTGTCGTCTCGGCAGCCTTCGATGAAGTACTGAATGACTTGTAGTTCATGCACACCTTCGCACGAGTTGCGCAACTCCATCCAGCGCGTGACGTAGTCGCGGAGGGGTTCGTCGGGCTTCTGAACGCACATGGCCAACTCATGGGGGCGGCCAGAGCGCTTGTAGGTGTCTGTGACATCCTCAGCTTTTGCTACAGTGATCATTGTAATTAAGCTACAATAATCACCATGATTAATCTAAATCTTTTGCTAATCTGTTATGATCACAGTTCGAATAAACCCTAATTCGAATTTCCTTGCAATTCAAAATCGTTCAAGGTCGTTCTAAAAGTTTTGCAATTCAGGAAATAAAATCATGAATAGCTTTCAAATAATTATGAGATGGATGCCTCTAACGCAAATTAACACATGCCAAAACAATTATGAGATGCCCTTTTGAATTATAAAGTTTCAGATAATTTCAATAAGCTTTTGAACATTTTGTGTCTCTACCTTTTATTGCAATATAAATTTTGGACCGAATGCTGCATTGTTACAAAAGGTCATTAATAAAAAATAAATAAAACATAAATAATTAAACCAAAACCTACAAAAGAAAAAGGAAACAAAAATATAAAAAAAACCACCGAACTGGGCCAGCCGGTCCACCTACATGGGGGTATAACCCCCCCAACCTGACCTAGCCCACCAACCAGCACCCTCCCACCAGCGCCACCACCACTCCGCACGAGGGGATCCACCCCTTGTTCCTCCCTCGTACCCCCACCCACTCCCACCTTAACCTCCACGAGGACAGCCGCTCGTTTCCCCAGCGCCCCCCACGAACGAACCCACCACCAAGCCCTCCCCACCTCGCGCCCCGACTACCACCTTGCTGGACTGCCCCACCTCACCACCGCCGGCCACCTCTACACCGGGCATGTGCATCCCCTTCACCGTTGGTGAGCCCGTGGGCTCCGGCCTCTCCCCTCCGGCCCCGTTCCCACGCCCCGCACCGTGGCCGGCGGCCTCCACCTCGCCCCTGCGCCATTTCCCTCAAGCTAGTCACGAGGAGGAGGGGATTAGCCCGTGTGGTTGTTTAGAGAAAGAAAAGAAAAAAAGAAAAAATATATATGTGTGTATGTTAAAATGAATGCATGTATGTATGTTAAAATGAATGTATGTATGTAGGTATATATGTGTGTGCACCGAATATGTGTGCGTGTAGTGTTTGTATGCTCGCTGTCCCAATGACATGCGGGGCCCACTACCCTAAAAACAAGAATTTAAAATAAATAGAAAGAGTTTTATAAATAATTGATATTAACAAATTAATTAATTGGATTAATTAGTTATTTAAACAATATTTACTGTTTTGGATAATTAAGATTTAATATTTAAATAAATAATGACAATAATAATAAATAAGTAATTAGTTAAATATAATGTTTAAAGATTAGATACATTTAATTAAATAAATTAGTAGGTAATCTGTTGATTAAAATAAATTAAATGCCCTAAGCATTGTATGACAGCTCGGTCCCACCCCGCTAATTAAGTTGATTAAATATTTATTTAACCCTAAAAATAAATGTGCCTATGACATATGGGACCCACCGGTTAGTTTGGCCAGTCAACACAGCTATTGACTGATGATGTCATGCTGACCTCTCGCTGTTGTCATAATTGCATTTATTGATTTAATTTAATCTGGTGCCTTGTTAAAAAAGGAAGGGATGAAAGTTAATGAATATAGTAAAAACATTACCGGTCCCGCAGGATTGAGGAGGGAAAGACCTTCGTCTTCATCATCACGCCAATACTTTTGCGACTTGAACAGTGCCTTCCACAGCTTCTCGAGTGTGGTACGGAAAAAACTCCTCACCAGGCTTGCCACACTATCCGGATTCTCCAGATCATATTCCCACATCGGGATGGGCCGCTGTTTGCAGGGGAGAAGGCCGCGATGTAGCATCACGTGTACCATGTTGGTGAGGTCGACTTTCTCCATTAGATCGGAAATCCTCTGCGTAAGCACCTTGACATGCACGACCTCCCCCATTATAGGGCCTTTTATGTCCCGGACATGAGCCCCGTAGGGGGGAGGGGGCAAATCAGAGTGCAGGAGGATCTTCCTCTCCTTCATTGTGTGAGTCGGTGATGTAGAACCACTCCTGCCGTGATTTGATGGTGTCGATGAATGTGCCCTTCGGCCATGTAGCCCCATTGAGTTTGTCGATCATCATCCCTCCGCAGTCAGCCTGCTCACTGTTAACAACCTTGGTCTTGACATTGAGGACCTTTAGTGATAGGCTGAAGTGGGGTTGGACCCGCAAGAAGGCCTCGCGGACCATGATGAAAACGGAAAGGTGGGTGATGGAGTTCGGGGGGAGATCGTGGAATCAAGCGCATTGTAAAACATGATCCCCCGAACAAAAGCGCGAAGGGGAAGACTTAAACATCTAATGAAATGAGGAACGGAAACTACTTTTTCCCCATCTCTAGGAGTAGGAATAACTTGGTCCTTCTCCAGCGCACGATGAGCTATGTTCTGTGGAAGATAGCCGCAACTCTTTAGTTCCAAAATGTCCTTGCCAAAGATAGAGGAAACCTCCCGCTTACCCTTGGAACCGGCGCTAGCCATTGCCGGATTGATGAGGGGATTTGACACCTCACGAGGGGAAGGAGAGCTAGGGTGTTGGAGCTTTGGGAGTAGGGAATGGCGATGGTGAGCGAGATATAAGGTGCGTGAGGAGGCCAAGGTGATAGTTTTTACCTTTTATAACTCGGTAGAATCCCGAAGGCCTCGTAGCTGCACTGTAAACTCAGCCACTTCCCAATAAAATCGTGATTATGGTGCGTGGGATAAACCCAACCCATAAACCATATCCCTAGAGAAGTGGGGGCACGACCTCCATGATGGGACGTGTGATACATCTCCAACGTATCTATAATTTTTGATGGTTTCATGTTGTTATCTTGTCAAACTTTGGATGTTTTATATGCCTTTTATATCTTTTTTGGGACTAACCTATTAATTCAGTGCCAGTTCCCATTCTTTCCGTGTTTTTTACCCTTTTTCAGGCGGAGTCCAAACGGAATAATTCTTTCGCGGTGATTTTTTATGGAAAATATCAAAAACACCGGAAGAAGAAGATACCAGAGAGGGGTCCCGAGGAAGCCACAAGCACTGTCGGCTCCCCCCCCCCCAGGCCGCACCAACCAAGCTTGTGGGCCCCTCAGGGGCCCACTTGACGCAACTCCGCCGCCATCTAGTCCTATAAATCCAGAAACCTCCAGAAAGAAACCTAGATCGGGAGTTCCACCGCCGCAAGCCTCTGTAGCCACCAAAAACCAATCTGGAGCCCGTTCTGGCACCCTGCCGGAGGGGGAATCCATCTCCGGTGGCCATCTTCATCATCCCGGCGATCTCCATGACGAGGAGGGAGTAGTTCTTCCTCGGGGCTGAGGGTATGTACCAGTAGTTATGTGTTTGATCTCTCTCTCTCATGTTCTTGAGATGTCTTGATCTCGATGTACCGCAGGCTTTGCTACTATAGTTGGATCTTATGATGTTCTTCCCCCTCTCCCTTCTTGTAATGAATTGAGTTTCCCCTTTGGAGTTATCTTATCGGATTGAGTCTTTGAGAACACTTGATGTATGTCTTGCACGTGTCTATCTGCGGTGATAAACTTGCGGGTTTGTGACATTGGGAACCTATGCATATGGGTTGGCACACGTTTGATTCATGTGAGTACTCGATGTATGTTTTGGTGATCAACTTGCGGGTTCGTGACATTGGGAACCTATGCATAGGGGGTGGCACACGTTTTGACTCTCTGGTAGAAACCTTGGGGCACTCTTTGAAGTTCTGTGTGTTGGTTGAATAGATGATTCTGAGATTGTGTACACATCGACTATATAAGCCACTGGGTCATAGCTCGTAGGACACATCAAGCTCATTATGATTAGGGTTAAGACCACAACATCGATCTCGAAGTAGATCAACTCCATACTATGTACTACCCCATCAATAACAACAAGAGTAGGAGTTATGGTTTTACCTCCATACTATGGTTTCATCGTCTCTTGTTACCCATCGACCTTAGATCCATAGTCGAGACCCCCTACTCAAGATCAGTCGCTTTTGACACCGACAATGGGCAAGAGGGTTGTCAATCCTCTTGTCTGGTTATTTGCAAGCAAGGGAGGTGTGTAGATAATTATAGATAGCAAGACAAAATAAAAACAAGTAAATAAAAGCAAGGTAATGAAGGTTTTATCAATATGTTATGGATAGAGCCAAGGGCCATAGCTTTCCCTAATGGCATCTCTCAAGGAAAAGCAGCATATGATGAGTAAACAAATTATTTTTGGACAATTGACAGAAAAACAGATAGTTATGCGATATTCACGACAATGATCATGTGTATATAGGCATCACGTCCATAAATAAATAGGTCGACTCTTGCCTGCACCTATTACTATTACTCCACTCATCGACCGCTATCCAGCATGCACCTAGTGTATTGTACCTATTGAGCTTGCGTTGGTTTTCCCTTGAAGAGGATAGCGTGATGCAGCGAAGTAGATAAGTATTTCCCTCAGTTTTTTGAGAACCAAGGTATCGATCCAGTAGGAGGAACAAGCAAGGCTCCAATAGTAGTACATGCACAAATATCAAACACTTGCACACAACGCTATAAAGGGGTTGTCAATCCCTTCAGAGTTATTTGCAAGGATGAGATCTCATAGAGATAGATATAAAATATTGATAGATCCGAAAGTAAAACTAAAGTAAATAAATTGCATCAAAGTATTTTTGGTATTTTTGGTTTATAGATCTGAAAATACGATATGGAAAATAGACCCGGGGACCATAAATTTCACTAGAGGCTTCTCTCGTAAAGGAAAATAATGCGGTGGGTGAACAAATTATTGTCGAGCAATTGATAGAAAAGTGAATAATCATGAAGATATCTAAGGCAATGATTATGCATATAGGCATCACGTCCGTATCAAGTAGACCGAAACGATTCTGCATCTACTACTATTACTCCACACATCGACCGACTCCTGCCTGCATCTAGAGTATTAAGTTCATGAAGAACAGAGTAACGCATTAAGTAAGATGACATGATGTAGAGGGATAAAATCAAGCAATATGATGAAAACCCCATCTTTTTATCCTTGATGGCAACAATACAATACGTGCCTCGCTACCCCTACTCTCACTAGATGAGGACACCACAAGATTGAACCCAAAACTAAGCACTTCTCCCATTGCAAGAATTACCAATCTAGTTGGCCAAACCAAACCAATAAATCGAAGAGACTTGCAAAGATATGAAATCATGCATATAAGAATTCAGAAGAGACTCAAATAATATTCATAGATAATCTGAACATAAACTCACAATTCATCCGATCTCGACAAACACACCTCAAAAGAGTATTACATCGGATAGATCTCCATGAATATCATGAAGAACATGGTATTGAAGATCAAAGAGAGAGAAGAAGTCATCTAGCTACTAGCTATGGACCCGTAGGTGTGTGGTGAACTACTCACGCTTCATCGGAGGGGCAATGGAGTTGATGTAGATGCCTTCTAATCAATTCCATCTCCGGCAGATTACCGAAAAAGGCTCCCATATTGGATCTCTCGGGAATGGAGGCTCCCGGCAACGTAAAAGTATTTTCATGGCTCTTTTTGGCGATACGGGAATATTTGGGAATTTATAGGACAAGAATTAGGGTTACGAGACCTGCAACGTGCCAACAAGCCAAGGTGCGCGACCACCCCCCTAGGACGGGCCCTGCGGGCTTGTGGCCTCCCGGCAACTGCCTTGCCCCTACTCCAAGTCTGTTGCGTGTCTTCCGGTGCAAGAAAAATCTTTCCGGAGACTTTATTCCGTTTGGACTACGTTTAATATTCCTTACCTACAATATTAACATGGAAAAAACACAAACTAGCACTAGGCTCTAGATTAATAGGTTAGTCCCAAAAATAATATAAACAACATATAAATGAATATAAAACATCCAAAACATGTAATACAATGGCATGGAACAATCAAAAATTATAGATATGTTGGAGACGTATCAGCATCCCCACGCTCAATTCATGCTCGTCCTCGAGTAGCTAAATGATAAAAATGGGATTTTTGATGTGGAATGCTAACAAACATATTTATCCATGTAATATTCTCTATTGTGGAATGAATATTCAGATCCATAGGACTCAAAACAAAAGTCTAATATTGGCATAAAACAATAATAATTGAAGCATACTAATAAGGCAATTGCTTCCTTTCAGAATAACAAGGTCTTAGAAAGTTATCCCTACAAAATCATATGGTTTGGCTATGCTCCATCTTCACCACACAAGTAGTATGGATGTGATGGTGTGTGTCATAAAAACTAGACGATGGTGTTGCATGGAAATTGGTACGTCTCCAACATATCTATAATTTTTTATTGTTCCATGCTATTATATTATCAATTTGGGTTGTTTTATATGCATTTATATGCTATTTTATATCATTTTTGGGACTAACCTATTAACTCAGTGCCCAATGCCAGTTTCTGTTTTTTCCGTGTTTTTGACCTTTTTCAGATAAGAATATTAAACGGAGTCCAAACGGAATAAAACCTTCGGGATGATTTTTTCTATAACATAAGGGATCCAGAAGACTTGAGAACCAAGGCAGAGGGCCACAGAGGAGGCCATGAGCCCCCTAGGCGCGCCGCGCCTAGCAGGCTCGTGCCCCCCCCCCCCCCCGTGCGTCCTTTGCCCAACCTCTTTTGCCTATAAATTCCCTAAAATCCCCAAACCAACAGAGAGAGCCACGAAAATACTTTTCCACCGCCGCAAACTTCTTTTTCCATGAGATCCCATCTGGGGACCGTTCTAGTGCCCTGCGAGAGGGGGATTCAGACACGGAGGGCTTCTTCATCAACACCATTGCCTCTCCGATGATGCGTGAGTAGTTCACCACAGACCTTCGGGTCCATAGCTAGTAGCTAGATGGCTTCTTCTCTCTCTTGGATCTTCAATACAAAGTTCTCCATTATCTTCATGGAGATCTATCCGGTGTAACTTTCTTTTGTGATGTGTTTGTCGAGATCCGATGAATTGTGGATTTATGATCAGGTTATCTATGAATATTATTTGAGTCTCCTCTGATTTCTTATATGCATGATTTTGTATCCTTGTAATTCTCTTCGAGTTATGGGTTTTGTTTGGCCAATTTGATCTATAATTCTTGCAATGGGAGAAGTGCTTGGTTTTGGGTTCATACCGCGCGGTGTCCTCACCTAGTGACAGAAGGGGTAGCGAGGCACGCATCGTGTTGTTGCCATCAAGGGTAAAAAGTTGGGGTTTATATCATATGGCATGAATTTATCCCTCTACATCATGTCATCTTGCTTAAGGCGTTACTCTGTTTGTTATGAACTTAATACACTAGATGCATGCTGGATAGCGGTCGATGTGTGGAGTAATAGTAGTAGATGCAGAAAGTATCGGTCTAATTGCCTCAGACGTGATGCCTATATGTATGATCATTGCCTTAGATATCGTCATGATTTTGCGCGATTCTATCAATTACTCGACAGTAATTCGTTCACTCACCGTAATACTTGCTATCATGAGAGAAGCCTCTAGTGAACACTATGGCCCCCGGGTCTATTTTACACATTATATATTCAGATCTACATACAAAAATACCAGAATTAGCTTGCTGCACTTTTATTAATTTATTTATATTTACCTATTATCACTATCAGATCTGACTTTGCAAGTAATCGTAAAGGGATTGACAACCCCTTTATCGTGTTGGGTGCAAGTTTGTTTGTCTTTGCGTAGGTGCCTTGGTGCCTCATCTTGATACTCCTGCTGGATTGATACATTGGTTCTCAAACTGAGGGAAATACTTATCTCTACTTTGCTGCATCACCCTTTCCTCTTCAAGGGAAAAACCAACGCAAGAACATATAAAGGAATATAAAACATCCAAAACATGTAATATAATAGCATGGAACAATCAAAAAATGTAGATACGTTGGAGATGTATCAGCACCCCCACGCTCAATTCATGCTCATCCTCGAGTAGCTAAATGATAAAAACGGAATTTTTGATGTGGAATGCTACCTAACATATTTATCCATGAAATATTCTCTATTGTGGAATGAATATTCAGATCCACAAGACTCAAAACAAAAGTCTAATATTGGCATTAAAACAATAATAATTGAAGCATACTAATAAGGCAATTGCCTCCTTTCAAAATAACATGGTCTTAGAAAGTTATCCCTACAAAATCATATGGTCTGGCTATGCTTCATCTTCACCGCACAAGTAGTATGGAAGTGATGCCGTGTGTCATAAAAACTAGACGATGGTGTTGCAAGGCAATATCTCAGAATGGCTATGAAAATGCCATAATAGGTAGGTATGGTGGTTGTTTTGAGGAAAATATATGGGGGCTGTTTTGAGGAAGATGGGTTTAATGTACCGGCGAGAGTTGCGCGGTACTAGAGAGGCTAGCAAAGGTGGAAGGGTGAGAGTGCGTATAATCCATGAACTCAACATTAGTCATAAAGAACTCACATACTTATTGCAAAAGCCTATGAGTTATCGAAGCAAAGTATTAGATGCATGCTCCTAGGAGAAGGGTTGGTGGGAGTTAACCATCGCGAGATCCCGACCTCCACACAAAGGTTGACAATCACTAAATAAATCATGCTCCGACTTCATCACATAACGGTTCACCATACATGCATGCTAAGGGAATCACAAGCTTCAACACAAGTATTTCTTCTAATTCACAATTACTTACTAGCATGACTCTCATATTACCATCTTCACATCTCAAAACTATATGCAATGAATCAAAGTTCTCATCATATTCAATGCACTTAATGTGAAAGTTTTTATTATATCCCTCTTGGATGCCTATTATATTAGGATTAAATTCATAACCTAAAAAAATTACCATGCTGTTTAAAGAACTCTCAAAATAATATAAGTGAAGTACGAGAGTCTAATAATTTCTATAAAACAAAACACCGTCGTGCTCTAAATGATATAAGTGAAGTACTAGAGCAACATAGCCTAGCTCAAAAGATATAAGTGATGCACAAAGAGTATTCTAATAAATTCACGATTCAGTGTCTCTCTCTCTCAAAAGGTGTGTGCAGCAAGGATGATTGTGGAAAACTAAATAGTAAAGACTCATATCATACAAGAAGCTCCAAGAAAAACACATACCATGTGGTGAATAAAGATATAGCCTCAAGTAAATTTACCGATGGATTGAAGACGAAAGAGGGGATGCCTTCTGGGGCATCCCCAATCTTAGGCTCTTTTGTATCCTTGAATATGGATTGGGGTGCCTTGGGCATCCCCAAGATTAGGCTCTTGACACTCCTTATTTTGTAGTCCATCAAATCTTTACCCAAAACTTGGGAACTTCACAACACAAAACTCAACAGAAAACTCATGAGATCCGTTAGTTTAAGAAACATAAATCACCACTTAGGTACTGTTATGGAATCATTATTTATTTATATTTATGTAATATGTGCTGAATTCCAACTTCTCCATGGTTCATACCCCCCGATACAAACCATAGATTCATCAAAATAAGCAAACAACACAAAGAAAACATAATCTGTCAAAAATAGAACAGTCTGTAGCAATCTGTTTACTTCGAATACTTATGTAACTCCAAAATTTCTGAAAAATTAGGAGGATCTGGGAAATTTGTAAACCAATCTTGCGTAAAAACTTCAGGTCAAAAGCACTTTCCAGTTTATTTATAAAATTCCTGGAAGTTTCTGTTTTTCAGCAGAATCAACTTGCAAACACCGTAGACCATCCCAAAGGTTTTACTTGGCTCAAACAAGAAAACACAATTATTACAGAAGTAATAATATGTGCAGCACACAAAAACAGAAACAAAAACAAAAGCAAAACAAAAAAAATTGGGTTGCCTCCCAACAAGCGCTATTGTTTAACACCCCTAGCTAGGCATAGATAATTTTAATGATGCTCTCACGGAAGACAAGAATTAAAGCACAAAGAGAGCATCATATAGTATGTCAAAATCACATTTAAGTCTAACATACTTCCTATGAATAGGCATTTTATAAGCAAGTAAATTATCAAGGTAAGTAAAAACTAGCGTATGCAAGGGAGAAGAATAAAGCATTGACAATCTTAACATAACGAGAGGTAAATTAGTAATTTAAAAATTTCTAGGAACATATTGTCCTCTCTCATAATAATTGCATGTAAGATCATACTAAAATGCAATAATATAGCTATCATATAAAAAAATTCTCTTCATAATCTACACGCATGCTAAGTTGACACTCTTCGAAAATAGTGCGATTATCATCAAATAAAGTCATGACCTCTCCAAACCCACTTTTATCAAACAAGTCATAGGATTGAAAATTCTCCAAATATGTGGGATCTAAAGTTGACACTCTTCCAAACCCACTTCCATTATTATTTCAAATACTATTATTGAGATCACATTCATCATGAGGCTTAAATAAATTTTCCAGATCGTAAGAAGAATCACCCCAATCATGATCATTGCAATAAGTAGTCGACATAGCAAAATTAGCATCCCCAAGCTTGGGGTTTTGCATATTATTAGCACAACTGACATTAATAGAATTTATAGTAAAATCACTGCAATCATTCTTTTTAATCAAGGAGCTATCATGAATCAGTTTATAAATTTCTTCTTTCAACACTTCATCAAAATTTTCAGATTTATGATTTTCAAACAAAACTTCATAGAGATAATCAAGTGCACTCAAGTCACTAGCAATTGGTTCATCATAATTGGATATCTTGAAAAGATTAGCAAGTGGATGCGGATACATATCAATAGATTTTTAGCAAGCAAAGATGCAAGCAAATAGAAGGCATGTGGTAGCACAAGTAGAGAAAAAGATATCCGGCGAGAAAAAGGCAAATAAAACGACAAATTGGTGAAGTGGGGGAGAGGAAAACAAGAGGCAAATGGCAAATAAAGTAAATGAAAGAGATGATTTTGTGATGGGTACATGGTAATCCTGCTATGCATCCTCCCCGGCAACGGCGCCAGAAATCCTTCTTGCTACCTCTTGAGCTTGCGTTGGTTTTCCCTTGAAGAGGAAACTAGCAAGGTGGCCCTCGCAAATGCGAGGGCTAGCACTATTGTATTAAATACTTATACTCAAAACCCTAGCCACTACTTTAAATAAAGGAAATCTCAAACTAGTTAAAATCAGTGAATCCAAAATGGCCTCAAGAAAAGTTCAAACTTTCTCATAAATCATGAAAGTAAATGAGCAATGAAGAAAACATTTTTCTTGACACTTCAAGCTTTTAAATTAATGCAAAAAGCTACTGGTTTCAAATTTTAAATTTGAAATCAGAAACTTTAAATTTTCAAAAATGTTGAAAACTTTGGAAATAGTTGGAAATATTCCAACAAATATTCAGGTGTGTTTAAAATTGTTTTACAACCCATTTTGGAGCTGAAATAAATAGCAAAACAATAGTTAGCAAAACAGAAACAAAATAGAAAAGAAATAAGAGAAAGAAAACCCTTACCTGTCGCCTGAGGAGGCCCAGCCCACCAGGGGCACGGCTGTCTTCTTCCTCCTGCCAGGAGGAGAAGCAGCTGCGTGCCGACGCGCCGGCGAGCGCGGCCACGTCCCCTGGCCACCTCCTGCTTGCCCGAGCCACGCAGACGGCGGGGATGAGTACCCCGTGCACGTTTCTCCCTTCTCCACCCATCTCTAGCTCCCCTCCATCTCTCTCTCGCCCTCTCCCACCATGGCCGAGCCTGCTTCTCGTCGCTGATCGTCGTAGCCGTGGCCACGAGCCCCCTCCAGCCCAGCTGTTGTGCCCCAAAGCCCCGCCGTGCTCCTCGTCGTCCCCCGGAAGAAGGAATCAAGCCAGGAGGCCCCCTGTCATCGCCTCGCCGCCATCTTCTCCACCTCCGGCCGCCGGACCTCTACCGTCGATTCGCTCCATCCGGCGCACCCCCGAGTCCTACAACAACACCATCGGAACCGCCGTGAGCTCGTCATCATTTCCCCTCTCACCCCACGCTCTTCCGTGCATCGTAGCCCCGTTCCCCACCAAGGCCGAGAGCTCCTCGCCGCCGGTCGTGTCGTCGCCGTCGCTGTGGTGTCTGTTCGACGCGCTCGAGCTAGGGATCGAGCTCCTGGAGCCGCCAGGAATGTGATGAGCCCATCAGCTGTCCTCCCCGTGCCCTGGAGCCATCACCCGCGGAAGGCCGAGCTTCGGCCGCCGCTTCGGCTCGTCGTCGGCGTCTCTCCCGGCGACCCTAGCTTCTCATGATGCCCCTGCGAGATCGGCTGCTTCGCCAGCGTCCCGTAGCTGCAAACCGCGCTCGATTTGGTGCCACGTAGCGCCCTTTAGGTCGTCTCCGGCGAGCCCTCCGCCGCGGGCTTGGTCGCCGGCGACCACCCTCCGGTGGGCGTCGACGTGGCCGACCATTAGGGCATAATTATCCTTCCCTCAGTCACTGCCAGAGGGCCCCACGCCTGGTCAAACCCCAATTAGGGGCTGGTCAGCGCGGGGTTAGCCCCTGGGTCACTGACCAGTAGACCCCACTGGTCAGGTTTGACCTGGCCCAGGAGCAGTTGACCTGCTGACGTCAGTAGTGATGCAATATTAGTATTTCTGTTTATAAAATAAATCCAGAAAATTGCTAAAACTTGTAAAAATTATAGAAATTAATCTGTAACTCCAATGAAAATAATTTATATATGAAAAAGCATCAGAAAAATTCAAGGAATCTGAATATGCTATTTTCAATCATGTTTGAAAAAGTTACATAACCCAAACATGTAGATTAATGAATAAGTCAATTATTATAACTACTTTATAAATGGAACTTGGAAAATATTCAAATTTCATTATGAATGACATGATCACACACTGTCCTAATTACAAATCATTACCCTAACATGACATCTCATGCATGTTAACATCAAGTTGATTCTAGCATCACGTCGAATCAATTAAATCGGTATTCGAGAATACCTCGTTTGAATTGATATTTGAATGTGATTCAAATCAACTTCAAACCTAATACATGTTGATTATATTAGTTTATCACTTTGCATTCTCATGCCATGCTCATGCATCATCTTGCTTGCATATGATTGTTATTGATTGTTGCCATTCATTTCGGTAGGCTCCGCACCCCCGGATTCCACCGAATATCCGTCTGACGGATATTGTCCCTCCTCTGAGCAACAAGGCAAGCAACCTTTTTGATCATCCTGATAACTCCCATGTTCTTGCTCCTGCACCTATTTATTGCATTAGGATCAAATGCTTCAACTGCTTTTGCCACGTTAGTTGAACCCACTTCCTTTGCATGACCTAACCTTGTCACAGTAAATAGCCGAACCTTGCAACCTAGCATACCTGGTAGTTGCTTGAGCTATGTTGTGCCTTATCCTGCTATGCATGCTATGCTTAGAGTTGTGTATGGTCTGTCATCTGGGAGATGAACAGAATTGTGAGAATGTGTTCGGTAATCAAAGGTTGTGTGTTGAACCTGATTTGGTAAAGGTACCGGTGAAAGGCTGTGTAGGAGTACATGGCGGTTTATTTCATTGGAACCGTCCTTAGGAACTAAGTTCCGTGTATGTAATCCAAGACTAGATACTACCACATGCTGGGCCCTGAAATATGACCCCGCTCGGCCTATTAATCGTTTAGTACTCGGTCCAGGAGTTGCAAGTAGTTTCTGGTGTTTATAGTAATGCTGGAGGCCGTGCATGATGCTGACCTGAGAGGTGGACTGTGATGCTGTAGGCAGTGGCACGGTGTACCAAGTGGCACCCGGATGGTGGGCTTGGGAACCCTGCGCACATCGTTTGAGGCCGTGGCGGAAACCTCGGCCGGACTTCCGTACGGGTTACTCTCAGATAGGCGATAAACCTGGACTAGGTACTAGTGTGGTTAACGGTCGTGGCCGACTCCCTCGCTGGGTTTCCCCTTGAAGGTTGCCGAGGTGCATGACATGCACATGGCGATAAGTGGCGAGAGCGTGTGTGACGAAGTACACCCCTGCAGGGTTATGATCTATTCGAATAGCCGCGTCCGCGGATATGGACTACTTGGAGACATATGTTGTTCATAGATAACTTCAATGGCTACTCATAAAATTGTCAAGATAAGCGTGAGTGTCGTGGACGGCATTTCCGTATGGAGACGGAATGATTCCACGATAGTGTATTGTTGTGGTGTTAGTGGACTCGTGTGCGAGAAATCAAGTTGTCAAAATTATTCAAAAATGCAAGTTGTCTAGCCACGAGTCAAATGCTGGCTTTCCGCATGAAACCCCACAATACCCTTTTGATACCTTGCATAAGTAGTTAGTTATCCTAAAGTCTTGCTGAGTACCTTCGTACTCATGTTTGCTTAATAACTGTTGCAGAGGTTGCTAATGACCCTAATGGAGGGTTCTTCGTAGACATCGACGACGACGAGTAGCTGGTGTCCCTGCTACGATCTGGCCCTGCGTTGGATCTGTAGTATAGTCAGGCCATGTGCCTTCTAGTTGCCCTGTCTGTACTCAGACAGTTTAAACTCTTCCGCTGGCTTGTAACTGAATGACTGCTATTATGGGTCGTGAGACCCTTAATGTGTAATATTGTGTGTGTGGCTCTTCCGAGCCTCTTAAATAAAGCTTGTATGTTTATGGTTATGTTGTGATGCCATCGATGTATCTATACATATCGGTATGCCATGCGTACGTGTGTCGTACTTGATATGTATGGGGTTCGATTACCTAGTCATGAACTTTAGTAGCCTTCCTTACAAGGAAATGCCCCTTTATGATCCAACGAGCCTTGGTAGCTCGCTACTACTCCGGACACATTGGTTGACCGGCATGTGTCCTTCTTAGCTGCTGTGTCTGTCCTCTTTGGGGAAATGTCACGCGATGTAATGGAGTCCTTGTAGCTTGCTACGACTCGTCTACACTCGCTGATGACCGACACCTGCTTTGTTGGGTCATGTATGCCTATCCTTGTGCGGTACCGCCACTTTGGTTTATGACTAGACATGTCGATCCGGGTTCTTTGACATTGGAATGCTAGCGACACTATTGCATACGTGAGTCAAAAGACGTAAACGGTCCCGGTTAAGGTAAGGCTGCAGCCGAGGAGTTAACCGTGCGTGAGACCGCAAAGGGATGCGATGTGTTACAGGCTAGATTCCTATGGCTTAGGATCGGGGTCCCGACAGCGTTGGTATCAAAGCCTGACTGACTGTAGGATTACTAAGCCAAACTGGTTGAAGTTGAGTCTAGAATTGCTTTAGTTATATATAAGGGAATTGTTTGTGGAAGGGAACGTAAGACTCTTGCTCTCTTCTCAAGTCATTCTATTCTGGTCATCCTCGTCTTTTCTGCGGGAATTAAGGACTAGGCTACTCATCTTCTTCTAGGCTCGTGTTTCTGATCGGTAGATTATAGGACTACAAGTCAAGAGATATTGGGTTTCTGCCATTCCTATGAAAAAGGAAGTAAGTTTGATGATCAGAGAGTTGAACTTGATAGTTGAGTGGTTACTCTATTCCATTTTGGGTTGTCTCAAAATTTGTTTTTGAGTACTTACAGCCGTTATGCTGCCCAATTTTTCATTCGGAGCTCTAATGCTTTTGCATTACTCTCTATTTACAGATGCCTGGCCATCCTTCTCGTCAGGTGGTACGTCTGACCAGGTGCATTGATGTGCCGGGTCATACGGCCATGCTGGTCAGGGTGATGTCGGTGTGCGGTTACCGCTGGTACCCCGAGTACACAGTGGAGGAACAGTACCGAGACTTCAACCAGAGCCAGTACATCTGCACTGTTAGGGTATTTCCAGACTACCCTGGAGCTGAGAAGCCAATCCATTGGTCCTATGGGTTGGGGGTCACACTTGACATGGCAGTACAGGATGCTGTCTATTCAATGATGACCATTATGAGAGCGAGACATGCACTGCTGCAGAATTCAGAGTTCTGCTATGTTCCAGCCTCTCAGCCTGGTGAAGAGGGATACCTCAGTGGAGTCTATTTTGATTCTTCTATGGAGGATCCACTACTGCAGTCCACTGTTGAGATGCTAGAGAACAGAGACAGGGATGCTCGTGCTCTCTGCATGGAGCTTTATGCTACCCGTGCCCGTCTGTGGACGGCTTTGACGCAGCTGGCACCGGTAGTCCAGACATGGTATGGAGAGATGGAGATGTTGAACCCTGTTAGGACCCATCTTCCGGCCCACGTTGACTGGCCAGCTATAGGAGGAGTCACACCTCTTCGGGGACCCCTCTTACCACCACTCAGAGGACCAAGGCCACATCTGTGTCCTTATGGATCCCAGGGATCTCAGGCTAGAGTGTTTCCTGATCCGCAGGTTGAGCTTCCAGGTCATGGAGGCAATCTCTATGAGATGTTTTATGCGGATGCCTGAGCAGTGAGCGGAAGGATAGTATGGTAGTAGCCGTACATTCACAGTCCTGCGTGACTTGTGAAGTATGCCTGTGATATGAAATGAATTCCGGAGGCCTAGATAAATAATGTGTAGGAAGCTTGTAAGCCTCTGATGAGTAGTTTCATAATTTCAGTAGTTTGCTCTTCGGTTAAGGCTGTACTGAACTATGTAAGGGTGTGTATGAACCATGGTGTATATATAGCAGTTGCTTGTTACCATGCTGTTCGGATATTCATTTCTGCATTCCGTGTGTTCAGTACATTCTTAATCCATAGCTAGTATTGATATGATATTTGTCTAAGCTATGAGTTTGTTTGTCAGGATGGTGTTCACCAGGTTGAACCGTGCGCCTGCTCATGAGCAAGGCGAGGGTAGTCAAGCGTCGCAGGAAGACCTGCCTCACCCGCCTTCTCTGGTGGAAGGGATGCTTGAGGGAGAGAGAAATAAAAGGGAGACCAACCGACTGTTAGAGCGTATTGAGCAGAATACGGCTCGTCAGCCTAGGAATGCTGCAGTGTCCCTCAATGACTTTGTGAAGCTGAATCCTCCAAAGTTTCATCATTCCGTCGATCCCCTCGACGCTGATGACTGGCTGTGCAGCATCTCACGCAAGATTCACTCTGCGAATGTGTCTGAGGCCGACAAGGTGACCATTGCGGCGTACTTCCTGGAAGGACCCGCCAATCTGTGGTGGGAGAATTTTGAAGCTATGCGTCCCGGTGAACCAGTAGCCACATGGGCAGACTTCAGTGCAGCTTTTCATCTGCACCTATCCAGAGGGCCTGATGGACAGAAAGAGAGAAGAGTTATGTGCCTTCACTCAGGGCAAGTTGTCTGTGGATGCCTATAGCCGCGAGTTCGGTAACCTCGCCCGCTATGCAACAGAGGAGGTGTCTACTGACGCCAAGAAGCAAGCAAGATTCCTTAAGGGTCTGAGCCGTGAGCTTCGTCATGATCTGCGCCTCCATGAGTGTGCAAGCTTTCAAGCCCTGGTCAACAAAGCGATCAGTGCCGAGACTGGTCATACTGACTTCGAGGCCACAAGGAAGCACCCCCGTGATTTTGGCTCGTCTTCTGGTTCCGCGTTTCCAAAACGCAGGCTGTGGGTTCCAAACAGTTCTCTACCGCCAAGATACACTCCGAGGCCATCCTACATGGCGCCTCAGACGAATCAGGCCAACCCTCCAGCAAAAGCTTATGGTGGTCCAGCTAGCAATGCTGCACCACGTGCCAACCAAGTGATATGCTATAAGTGTGGAGAACCAGGGCACTATTCCCGTGAGTGTCCTCAGAATGTGGGTGCCAAGCAACCCGGAAAGTCCGTCGGGCAGGCCAAGTCGGGCAAAGCTTACTATGTGAAGCCAACTCCTGCACGTGGCCGTGTGAACTATGTGTCAGCAGAAGAAGCTGCAAAGGATCCCGACGTCATGCTGTGTACGCTTCTTGTTAATCATCACCCAGTGTCCGTTCTCTTTGACACTGGGTCTTCTCATTCCTTCATTTCAGAAAGTTATGCACAGTTGCATAACATGTCTTTTTGTGATATGCCAATCCCATTGGTTGTACAAACTCCTGGTAATAAATGGCAAACCTCTAGGATAACCTATGACAATGAAATTCTAGTAGACAGGCTAGTTTTTCTAGCCTCATTAATAGCCTTGAAATCTTCGGATATTAATATCATCTTGGGCATGGACTGGATGTCAGCTCGCTATGCCAAGATTGATACTCATTCTAGAAATGTACAGCTTACCCATCCCTCGGGTGAGATAGTAAATGTCTCTACTCGAGTTGCCAAATGCCGACTCTATTCCTTGAATGCCAACCCTCTTCCGGAACTCGAAGACATTCCGACAGTCCGTGACTTCCCGGATGTTTTTCCCGAGGAACTGCCAGGAATTCCACCTGACAGAGATGTAGAGTTCGTGATAGATCTTGTTCCGGGAACTGTCCCAATAGCCAGAAGACCTTATAAGATGGCACCCCTGGAGCTAGCCGAACTTAAGAAGCAATTAGATGAGGCCTTGAACAAAGGTTTCATTCGTCCTAGCTCTTCTCCTTGGGCTTGTCCCGTCCTCTTCGTCAAGAAGAAAGACGGAACGGATCGGATGGTTGTAGATTATCGACCAGTTAATCTCGTCACCATAAAGAACAAGTATCCGCTCCCCAGGATCAACGATGGGTACGATCAGCTCGCTGGATCCTCAGTCTTCTCCAAAATGGATTTGAGGTTGGGATACCATCAAATCAAGATCAAGAACGGGGACATTCCAAAAACGGCTTTTGTTACTAGTTATGGCCAATACGAGTACACCGTCATGTCCTTCGGGTTAACCAATGCCCCAGCCACTTTCTCTCGTCTGATGAATTCAATCTTCATGGAGTATTTGGATAAATTCGTCGTGGTATACCTCGATGATATTCTCATCTACTCGAAGAACGTACAAGAACATGCCGAGCATCTAAGGCTGGTATTGATGAAACTTCGAGAGCATCGCCTTTATGCCAAGTTTTCAAAATGTGAATTTTGGTTACCAGAAGTGACCTATTTAGGTCACGTAATCTCTGGTAAGGGTATTGCTGTCAATCCCGAGAGAGTTCAAGCTGTCCTTGATTGGACTCAACCTGAATCGGTTAAGCAAGTTAGGAGTTTTCTTGGTCTAGCGAGCTATTGTCGCCGCTTTGTCGAGAATTTCTCCAAGGTTGCAAAGCCTCTATCGGAACTCCTCAAGAAGGATAAAAAGTTCGAGTGGACACCACAGTGTGAGCATAGTTTTCAGGAACTGAAAAGACGCCTGACTTCCGCACCTGTGTTGCTACCACCAGATTTTTCTAAGGACTTTGTTATCTATTGCGACGCCTCGCGACAAGGACTAGGTTGCATTCTCATGCAAGATCGTCATGTGATCGCATACGCATCTCGTCAGTTGTGTCCACATGAGGATAATTATCCCACACATGACCTTGAGCTTGCAGCTGTGGTCCATGCACTAAAAACCTGGCGACATTACCTTTTGGGTAATCGTTGCGAAATATTCACTGATCACCAAAGTCTGAAATATATCTTCACCCAACCGGATTTGAATCTCAGGCAAAGACGGTGGGTTGAGTTGATCTCGGATTACGACTTAGGGATAACTTACACCCCGGGGAAGGCCAATGTTATGGCCGATGCACTAAGTCGTAAATCTTATTGTAACAATTTGATGCTACAACAAGGTCAACCACATCTCCATGAGGACTTTCGGAAGTTGAATCTTCATATTGTTCCTCAAGGATTCCTTTCTACCCTGGTGGCGAAGCCTACTCTTAAGGATCAAATTATAGCTGGCCAAAAGCGTGACAAGGGTATATCACGGATCAAGGAGAATATTTCTAGCGGAAATGCTAAAGAATTTTCCATGAACGATCAAGGTGTTGTGCTCTTCCAGAATCGTCTAGTGGTTCCTAAGAACCCACATCTAAGGCAGTTAATCCTTAAGGAGGCTCATGATTCTCCTCTCACCATTCATCCCGGTAGTACTAAGATGTATCAGGACCTACGCCATTGGTTCTGGTGGACTAGGATGAAGAGAAAAATTGTTGAGTTCGTCGCCAACTGCGACGTTTGTCGTCGAGTTAAGGCAGAACATCAAAGGCCTGCTGGCACCCTTCAACCTCTAGCTATTCCTGAATGGAAATGGGATAAAGTTAGCATGGATTTCATTACCGGATTTCCCAAGACCAAGAAAGGGAATAATGCTATCTTTGTGGTCATTGACCGTCTTTCCAAAGTGGCTCATTTTCTTTCCAAAGTGGCTTATATATCTCCCGAATAGTGTCTCTTCATGGTGTTCCCCTGGAGATTAACTCGGACCGTGGGAGTATCTTTACTTCTCTCTTCTGGGAAAGTTTTCAGAATGCCATGGGGACTCACCTATCTTTTAGCACTGCTTTCCATCCCCAATCAAGTGGTCAAGTAGAAAGAGTGAATCAAATCCTAGAAGATATGCTCCGAGCTTGTGTTATATCGTTCGGTATGAATTGGGAAAAGTGCCTTCCATTCGCCGAATTCGCTTATAACAATAGTTACCAATCAAGCTTGGGCAAAGCCCCTTTTGAAGTTCTCTATGGACGAAGATGTCGAACACCTCTTAATTGGTCAGAAACCGGAGAGAGGCAACTCTTTGGCCCGGATATGATCCAGGATGCAGAAGAGCAGGTTCGCATCATTCGTGAAAAGTTGAAAACAGCCCAGTCTTGTCAAAAGAGCCAATATGATCGTCATCATAAGGTTGTGACCTTTGAAGTTAACGAGAAGGCTTACCTTCGGGTTACAGCTCTGAAGGGTACCCATCGATTCGGTATCAAGGGCAAGTTGGCTCCTCGTTACATTGGTCCTTTTCGCATTCTTGCCAAACAAGGAGAATTTGCCTACCAGTTGGAACTTCCTCCGCACCTTTCCAAGGTTCATGATGTTTTCCACGTCTCGCAACTCAGATGTTGCTTTTCGGATCCTATCCGTGAAGTGGACCACGAAACGCTTGATCTCCAAGATAACCTTTCATACCGAGAATACCCCGTGCGTATTCTTGATCAAGCTGAGCGTACCACTCGACGTCGAAACCTCAAGTTTCTTAAAGTTCAATGGTCAAATCATTCTGAAAAGGAGGCAACTTGGGAAAGAGAGGATCGTCTCCGACTTGAGTATCCTGCGTTATTCCCGACGACTTCTAAATCTCGGGACGAGATTCTTTTGAGTGGGGGTGAGTTGTCACATCCCTTAAGCAAGTTAGTCTTGTGCTCATGTCTTCTTGCATTGCATCTAAGAAATTCTCCAACAAGAACAAGAAAGTGGCAAAGGAAAAACTCAAAACCCTAGCCACTACTTTAAATAAAGGAAATCTCAAACTAGTTAAAATCAATGAATCCAAAATGGCCTCAAGAAAAGTTCAAACTTTCTCATAAATCATGAAAGTAAATGAGCAATGAAGAAAACATTTTTCTTGACACTTCAAGCTTTTAAATTAATGCAAAAAGCTACTGGTTTCAAATCTTAAATTTGAAATCAGAAACTTTAAATTTTCAAAATGTTGAAAACTTTGGCAATAGTTGGAAATATTCCAACAAATATTCAGGTGTGTTTAAAATAGTTTTACAACCCATTTTGGAGCTAAAATAAATAGCAAAACAATAGTTAGCAAAACAGAAACAAAATAGAAAAGAAATAAGAGAAAGAAAACCCTTACCTGTCGCCTGAGGAGGCCGAGCCCACCAGGGGCACGACTGTCTTCTTCCTCCTGCCAGGAGGAGAAGCAGCTGCGTGCCGACGCGCCGGCGAGCGCGGCCACGTCCCCTGGCCACCTCCTGCTTGCCCGAGCCACGCAGACGGCGGGGATGAGTACCCCGTGCACGTCTCTCCCTTCTCCACCCATCTCTGGCTCCCCTCCATCTCTCTCTCGCCCTCTCCCACCATGGCCGAGCCTGCTTCTCGCCGCCGATCGTCGTAGCCGTGGCCACGAGCCCCCTCCAGCCCAGCTGTTGTGCCCCAAAGCCCCGCCGTGCTCCTCGTCGTCCCCCGGAAGAAGGAATCAAGCCCGGAGGCCCCCTGTCATCGCCTCGCCGCCATCTTCTCCACCTCCGACCGCCAGACCTCTTCCGTCGATTCGCTCCCTTCGGCGCACCCCCGAGCCCTACAACAACACCATCGGAACCGCCGTGAGCTCATCATCATTTCCCCTCTCACCCCACGCTCTTCCGTGCATCGTAGCCCCGTTCCCCACCAAGGCCGAGAGCTCCTCGCCGCCGGTCATGTCGTCGCCGTCGCTGTGGTGTCTGTCCCACGCGCTCGAGCTAGGGATCGAGCTCCTGGAGCCACCAGGAATGTGATGAGCCCATCAGCTGTCCTCCCCGTGCCCTGGAGCCATCACCCCCGGAAGGTCGAGTTTCGGCCGCCGCTTCGGCTCGTCGCCGGCGCCTCTCCCGGCGACCCTAGCTTCTCCTGATGCCCCTGCCAGATCGGCTGCTTCGCCAGCGTCCCGTAGCTGCAAACCGCGCTCGATTTGGTGCCGTGTAGCGCCGTTTAGGTCGTCTCCGGCGAGCCCTCCGCCGCGGGCTTGGTCGCCGGCGACCACCCTCCGGTGGGCGTCGACGTGGCCGACCATTAGGGCGTAATTATCCTTCCCTCAGTCACTGCCAGAGGGCCCCACGCGTGGTCAAACCCCAATTAGGGGCTGGTCAGCGCGGGGTTAGCCCCTGGGTCACTGACCAATGGACCCCACTGGTCAGGTTTGACCTGGCCGAGGCGCAGTTGACCTGCTGACGTCAGTAGTGATGCAATATTAGTATTTCTGTTTATAAAATAAATCCAGAAAATTGCTAAAACTTGTAAAAACCATAGAAATTAATATGTAACTCTAATGAAAATAATTTATATATGAAAAAGCATCAGAAAAATTCAAGGAATCGGAATATGCTATTTTCAATCATGTTTGAAAAAGTTACAGAACCCAAACATGTAGATTAATGAATAAGTCAATTATTATAACTACTTTATAAATGGAACTTGGAAAATATTCAAATTTCATTATGAATGACATGATCACACACTGTCCTAATTACAAATCATTACCCTAACATGATATCTCATGCATGTTAACATCAAGTTGATTCTAGCATCACGTCGAATCAATTAAATCGGTATTCGAGAATACCTCGTTTGAATTGATATTTGAATGTGATTCAAATCAACTTCAAACCTAATACATGTTGATTATATTAGTTTATCACTTTGCATTCTCATGCCATGCTCATGCATCATCTTGCTTGCATATGATTGTTATTGATTGTTGCCATTCATTTCGGTAGGCTCCGCACCCCCGGATTCCACCGAATATCCGTCTGACGGATATTGTCCCTCCTCTGAGCAACAAGGCAAGCAACCTTTTTGATCATCCCGATAACTCCCATGTTCTTGCTCCTGCACCTATTTATTGCATTAGGATCAAATGCTTCAACTGTTTTTGCCACGTTAGTTGAACCCACTTCCTTTGCATGACCTAACCTTGTCACAGTAAATAGCCGAACCTTGCAACCTAGCATACCTGGTAGTTGCTTGAGCTATGTTGTGCTTTATCCTGCTATGCATGCTATGCTTAGAGTTGTGTATGGTCTGTCATCTGGGAGATGAACAGAATTGTGAGAATGTGTTCGGTAATCAAAGGTTGTGTGTTGAACCTGATTTGGTAAAGGTACCAGTGAAAGGCTGTGTTGGAGTACATGGCTGTTTGTTTCATTGGAACCGTCCTTAGGAACTAAGTTCCATGTATGTAATCCAAGACTAGATACTACCACATGCTGGGCCCTGAAATATGACCCCGCTCGGCCTATTAATCGTTTAGTACTCGGTCCAGGAGTTGCAAGTAGTTTCTGGTGTTGATAGTAATGCTGGAGGCCGTGCATGGTGCTGACCTGAGAGGTGGACCGTGATGCGGTAGGCACTGGCACGGTGTACCAAGTGGCACCCGGATGGTGGGCTTGGGAACCCTGCGCACATCGTTTGAGGCCGTGGCGGAAACCTCGGCCGGACTTCCGTACGGGTTACTCTCAGATAGGCGATAAACCTGGACTAGGTACTAGTGTGGTTAACGGTCGTGGCCGACTCCCTCGCTGGGCTTCCGCTTGACGGTTGCCGAGGTGCATGACGTGCACATGGCGATAAGTGGCGAGAGCGTGTGTGACGAAGTACACCCCTGCAGGGTTATGATCTATTCGAATAGTCGCGTCCGCGGATATGGACTACTTGGAGACATATGTTGTTCATAGATAACTTCAATGGCTATTCATAAAATTGTCAAGATAAGCGTGAGTGTCGTGGACGGCATTTCCGTATGGAGACGGAATGATTCCACGATAGTGTATTGTTGTGGTGTTAGTGGACTCGTGTGCGAGAAATCAAGTTGTCAAAATTATTCAAAAATGCAAGTTGTCTAGCCACGAGTCAAATGCTGGCTTTCCGCATGAAACCCCACAATACCCTTTTGATACCTTGCATAAGTAGTTAGTTATCCTAAAGTCTTGCTGAGTACCTTCGTACTCATGTTTGCTTAATAACTGTTGCAGAGGTTGCTAATGACCCTAATGGAGGGTTCTTCGTAGACATCGACGACGACGAGTAGCTGGTGTCCCTGCTACGATCTGGCCCTGCGTTGGATCTGTAGTATAGTCAGGCCATGTGCCTTCTAGTTGCCCTGTCTGTACTCAGACAGTTTAAACTCTTCCGCTGGCTTGTAACTGAATGACTGCTATTATGGGTCGTGAGACCCTTAATGTGTAATATTGTGTGTGTGGCTCTTCCGTGCTTCTTAAATAAATCTTGTATGTTTATGGTTATGTTGTGATGCCATCGATGTATCTATACATATCGGTATTCCATGCGTACATGTGCCGTACTTGATATGTATGGGGTTCGATTACCTAGTCGTGAACTTTAGTAGCCTTCCTTACAAGGAAATGCCCCTTTGTGATCCAACGAGCCTTGGTAGCTCGCTACTGCTCCGGACACATTGGTTGACCGGCATGTGTCCTTCTTAGATGTTGTGTCTGTCCTCTTTGGGGAAATGTCACGCGATGTAATGGAGTCCTTGTAGCTTGCTACGACTCGTCTACACTCCCTGATGACCGACACCTGCTTTGTTGGGTCATGTATGCCTGTCCTTGTGCGGTACCGCCACTTTGGTTTATGACTAGACATGTCGATCCGGGTTCTTTGACATTGGAATGCTAGCGACACTATTGCATACGTGAGTCAAAAGACGCAAACGGTCCCGGCTAAGGTAAGGCTGCAGCCGAGGAGTTAACCGTGCGTGAGACCGCAAAGGGATGCGATGTGTTACAGGCTAGATTCCTATGGCTTAGGATCGGGGTCCCGACACAAGTATTGATTATTTCTTGCTCAGTAAACTCTAACATGATCTACTTGGGGACCCAATCCCCTGCTAGTATTCTTATTTGAGTTAAATATTAGCTTCCAATACTAAACATGTTTTTCTTATCTACAAAAAAATGGAAAGAATCCTAGTGAATCCTATAAATTTAACCATATGAACCACATAAAAAGGATAGTATAAAAGGATTAGAGTTTACACTGATATTTTATATGTATTATTTCATTTAGGATATTTTTTAGTTTTGTGATGCTAATTTAGTTGGTGGTAAATAGTTCAATTCAGACCAATATGTATACATCCTTATATTTACCAATATATGAGTTAACCTATAAAGCTTCATTTGACGCAATATGTTATATATTCAGGTATTACTTAGTTGGGGTAGGAGAACTAAGAAAAGGAAAATTAAGATTGATCTAGTGATTGTGTGTGTGTTTGATCAATTCTATCCATTTATTCCTGCCTTCTAAGGAAACAAAAATAACATTTATATAATATTTATAATTACTTGTTTGATGGTCATAAGAGAAAAAAGTATGATATATTAAACACAATCTCATAGATCTATTGTTTGTTGACTGACATCTTTTTTTAGGTGCTTAAATGGTACAATGCATGTGTGCGAATAGCCAAAAAGAACAAAGAAAAGTTCATCAACCATTCCAGCTTGTTGGCTTGAAAGGCACGAAGTGTTGTTTCAGACATGCTGACTCTCTTGTTGTTGTAAGCTTTCCTTTCTGATTGAGCTGACAAAAGATCTGGAGCCAAAATCGAACGCATCTGTGTGTCGAGGTTGTTGGACTATCGGGACATTGAGAAGGATAAAGGAACAAAAAAAAAATGCCCCATACCCCATGAAAATAGTGTGATATGTGTTTTTAATCTACCATAGATTGGTAAAAAAATATAATGTTATATTCCTTTAGGGAAGCATAGCCCATCGGATCATAATTTTTTTAAATAATATTTAGCATGTCTACTGCTTTCTCTCTGTAGTGTGCCTTTAGTACATATACAGTATACTAAAAAATAGATAGATAGATAGAGCCTTCTCCCCTTAACCTACCACTAAGTATGTGCTCTTCACCTACGAGATCCATTAGCAAAGAGAGTAGGTTAATCTCATCATCCATTGCATTCCAACACACCAGATCAATTAACAAAGATAGTAAGGTATTCCCAAAGTAGTTAAGCATCCGATCTGTCAGTTAGACCCACGTATAAATGAGGGCCCAGGTAGTTAGTTTGGATATGCATTAACGGTGATTTGTTTCCGTAATGCTTTCTTAAATTACCTCACTCCAATTTCAACCGTACATGCATGGAATTAGCCCCCAAATTAAGCTCGTCGCTCTTGTTCTCCATACAGGTTTGCTTCTGAAGCAATTATTATTTCCACTATTTTTTCAAATTTGCTTTTGGCTTTAAATGTGTTATTTAAATATTTTTCTTCCATGGTGAAAATTGCTTCCATCGAATAGTGAATTGGCTTCCATGGAGAAGGAGACATGTTACGATTTGATAGAAATTTATACTTATCTATGTTTGATTTCTACTCCCTCCGTTCCAAAATAAGTGACTCGACTTTGTAATAACTTCCATCCTAACGAAAAAGTAATATGGAAGTACGCATCACGAGTTGAGTATTTGATTGGAAAAAGGCTAATTAGACAAGTTGAGGGGGCATTGTAAGAAAGAGAAATCACAGAAGCGAAGAGAAATATAAGTGTGTTTTCAAAAAGATAAATAAAAATCGCCATACACACAAACAAAAAATATACTAAAATTAAGATGCATGACTATAAATCTGTAGGTACATGAGATGCATGGAACATAACTAATCTTGGATGGAAGCAAGGAAAATTGATAGTCTATAGAAATATAATATTACCGCCATGATTGTGGCGCATATTATTGTGATATGCGTACCGAATTAACAATAATTCATAGATGATATACTGACGAATTACATGTCTGGTAGAACCATGATATGAACAGAAGTATCAAGATTAGAGGACTTGATACCTTGGTCTAATGAGGGGTACGCTACATGTGAGGGAGGTAGGCAAATCCTGCAATAATCTTCACATGCAGGCTTCGTTCCTCAACCGAGATGACACCGCCACGGTGGACTGTAGGACTAGCCCGAACCTAGTGCAGATGACGAGGAGGGCGACGGGGTTGGCAGCTCGCACCCCCGCGTGTCATGGATGTGGCAAGCAGAACCAACAGATGGGGCGGCGTACTGGAGCAGCTAATCTCATGGCCGATGCAGGTTGGCTGGTTCATGGCGAAAAGATCTGGGCAACAAGGCGAGAGAGATGGGTACGAGGGTCGGGTCGGTTTGGAGAAGGTGAGATTAATGTGGGAGATATTATAGGTGGAATGTGGAAAAAAATCAGCTGGCTTTGGAAACACATGACGGATTTATGGAAGTAATCTCACCCGTGTGAGGAACAACAAATCGGCGTTTCACGACCGTTCTGACGAATGGCTTCTTTCAAACTACTGCTAGCAAGTGTTTTCCTTTAATATGACACATCCATAGTGGATATGGTTTTATTTCGTAATAAATGGATTGACAAATGAAATAAACCAGGTTACCAGACTAAACATTGCTGCCTACCTTGTTATAAATGGCTGAGGACTTCATATATTTTTTTGGAATAGAATTATGGTCTCAGTATATACTATGTATTATGCAGAAGAAGACATGATTTATTTTAGAGTGGAAAGCAATTTTAACCGATCCAATAATTTTAATTTATAATCCTCACCGTACATGTTGACCACTACTCCTTTTCTCATCTTTAGCTACTGTGCAATTGTTTATTGGGTGCAATATGTGACCAATAACCTCTACATCGGCACTTGCCAATTTCATCTTTGTCTCCCTTCCTATTTATTTTCTGCAATTCTTTTTCAAATTTTATCAACCACCGGTGGTAGTTACCACCATTTGTGTTTTGTATTTTGTATGTAGTATCTATCAAATCGGAGAGTATGTATGTGTAGTATGTAGTATATAATCATGTTTAGGTAGTATATATACTATTTGTTTGGTAGTATGTATCATATTTTGTGTATGCTCTTTTTTACATACAAATATATGTGTATTTCACAAATATAATAAAACTATGGATCAACTTGTAATTTTTTTCATGTAACTCACTTTGAAAAATCTTATATATAGTATATAAACATAATAGGAATGATAAATTAGTATATATGCTCCCGTGTGGTAGTAAATGGAACACGTGGGGTAACTACCCTTGGATGGTAGGATGTATTTTTCATATATATATATATATATATATATATATATATACCTACCTAATAATAAAGCGGCTATTGCTTCCGTCGGAAAACCCACCGTAACATTTTTATAAAAAAGCCCATGTAGTTTTTATAAAAGACGATTCGGGAACACCAGCCGCACATCCCTTCCTTATCCAGTCCTCCCGACCGCGCCACCAACACTCTCATTGCCAGCCACGGATCGCGCCGCCGCCGCCCCTCTCCAACCACGCCTCGCCCCGCTCATCCTGTCCTCCCGACCGCGCCACCAACGCTCCCGTCGCTAGCCACGGATCGCGCCGCCGCCCCCCCCCCCTCCAATCACGCCTTGCCCCGCCCATCCTGTCCTCCCGATCGCGCCACCAATGCTCCCGTCGCTAGCCATGGACCGTGCCGCCGCCGCCCCTCTCCAACCATGCCTCGCCGAGGCTCTGATTGGGGGAAGACGGTGAGGAGATGACGAGGTCCGGGAGGAGAGGTTGGAGGGATGGACGCGGGAGTCGAGCCGCCACGACCACCTCCTCCTCTCTCTGTGCTCGATCTCGATCCGTGTATATCTTCTTTTGGGGCCTCCCCGCACATTCACCCCCGCTCTAGATGCAGGTCTTCCTCTCGACGATTACGACGGTGCCAAAGGGCCCCACATCCCAACCGGAAGGCAGAACGCTAGACCCAGACCCCATCCCTCTGCAGCTAGAGTAACTCCAACCCCTCCCAGTCGTATGCCGGAGGACGAGGCCCTGGATTCCGTCGGCGAGGAGGAGCCAACGGTTGAGGTGGAGGAGGAGGAGGTCTGGGAGTACGTGAAGCCGTCGGAGGAAGCCAAGGTGTATGTGTGCAACCTTCCCTACAACGTCAGCAGTTGAGTGCCTCGCGCAGCTCTTGGGTCAGGCTGGCGTCGTTCAGGTTTCTAAGGTGAGCAACTCTTCCTCTTTGACCATCTTGACCGCTGGATGCTAGCAAAAGGTAACCCACATTCTAGATGTTGTTAGCCCGCTGTTGCTATTGTTCCTCTGTACACACATGCACATTTTCCTGATGAAGAGAATGCCTCAAATCATCCAACTTTGATTATGTGTCGTGCTCTTGCAAGAATGAAACTGACACATTCAGTTCTGTATCGTAATGATGCTCGATTTAATGTGGTGGTTGTGTCGTGAAAGTCACATGATGGAGTGTTTATGAACAACTGAAGTTGACACATTTAGTTTTGCATATATCGAACAACCTTCAAAACTTCTGAAAGAAAAGAGCTGGAGAACCATCCTGTAGGCTCTCCTTTACTCCCCACATATTATTTCGCATCCAAAGCTTCTGATAAACGTAACAGGTTCCAATGCAATTTCACTTGCTAGATGTTATTATTCAGGTTGTCATCATACTATATCAACTTCAAGTTTTATTTTATATGATCTCAAGTAGTCAATATTCGAGCCCGAGTACTCCAATTACTGTAGGGGGAGGATTTCCACAATATCCCTGGGCTGGTTAACCTATTTGGAATAGAATTCCCTTGTATGACGTGAAGCATTGTCAACTCTATAACACATTGTATCGACTATCAAGATAATATCACACTTCATTCTCAGACAATCATTGTTTCATGAATTGCAGCAGGGTGAACAGATATGTCCGGACCTTGTCATGTGAATCACATTGCTTACAATGATTTCATGATTAAGATCTCAGATTTAACAGTTGTATTTTCTTTTTTTCGGAGAAGAACAAGATGCAGCTTGTAAAGGTGTGCCTTTAGAAGTTTAGCTAAATAAACCGAATATATCTACTGCAAGTTGATGTATAGGAAAGTGGATCCATGCATAGTTTTTGTATTATATACATAGTTAACTCAATACTGATTTCCTTTTCTTGATTTCGAGTGAGTGTGTTTGCTTGACTCAGCGTCCGTATGATATCCTTGAAAGTACGTAATAAATCTACAATTCAGTTTGAGTTATGCATGTACTAAATCCTCATTTCCTTATTTCTAACTCCCATTTGGTAGACCTGATCTGTCACATGCACAACACCAACTAACGAATCGAAAGGCCTGGAGATGAATGGGGTATTGTGGTTTGCCATAGAGAAGAGAAAGGTGCACAAAGCTTCTTCTAAGATTACCAAATTATTATAACATGCTGACTGTGAAATAGACTAATTGTATGTCGGCTAAGAGGATAATATTTTTTTTTGCATCGAAATGAAACGGGAACCTTGCTCATTTTCAGATACGAAAGATCGAAGTCTGAAGAAGAGAAGCATGGTCTTTTCTTTGTCATGTTGCTCTACTTCTATAGTGTTAGATCGTAACTTTCTCCACATATGTTCATGCGCACTATACCAATTTCTCCTTGATGAGGGTACAATATTGATTCAGTAGAAGGAGAAAAGGGGGAGTGGACATGGACACGACAGTTCTGATCCTTAGCTCATGTGAGCTCGGATGAACAGTAAAAAAAAGGAAGATAAACTCAAAAAATGTTGTTTTTTTGTGTGTCAAACATTGACAAATCTTTTGACTACTTGCAAAGTTTCATCATCAAATGACATTTGTGGTAAAGGTGGCAAAAAAAGCAAGAATCGATGGTCCAAAATGTCATTTTCAAAAGCATTCTGGAGCATCAATCTTTTGCTATGTTTTCCACGAATGTCATCCGGTATTAAAACTTTGCAAGCAGTGAAAACATTAAAAATTCTTACTATGAATAGTTAGTTTTTTTGTTTTACTGTTCACCCTACCTCACATGAGCTTGGGATCACAACATCACTTTCCGGGAGTGGAATCACATTATGGAGGCGAGACATAAGAGGTTGTGGTGGCCGTGTGTGGGCAAAGAGAACTTTGGTTTTTTACGCTAAATACTTCTATGTTAATATTATTGTTTGACAATTCTGAAAGGAGAAGAAACCGGCAAAATAATCCTTCAAAATTTATTGTGTGGATGTGGAAGGTTCGATGATTGTGAGCGGGATGCGCCACTAATGGTGGTAGTGAGCTTAGAGTGGGGATGCAGTAGTGGGTGAAGAGGGAGAGGGGGACGACGACGAAGAAGAAGTCGGTAGAGAAAACAAATGTTGCTTAATGTGCATGAGGATCATAAAGATGTATGTTTCACACAATTCGAGTTGGACCACTAGAATACAATTGAAGTTGGATCAGTAGAATATGTATACGCCGTGGCAACGCACGGGCAATGTACTAGTATAAAGCAAAATTTGAATTAGTTGTATAGTTTAACTATTGAGGTCGACTTAGTAAGAGCAATATAATGTATTGTAAGTTTGCAAAAATTGAGATGCTATACCATTAGCCACCGTAATCAATTAGGCCGGTAGGAACTGTAGGAATGAAATATGTGAAGTCGTGTAGTTTGTGTTGGAAATATGCCCTAGAGGCAATAATAAAATGGTTATTATCATATTTCCTTGTTCATGATAATCGTCTATTGTTCATGCTATAATTGTATTAACAAGAAACAGTAATACATGTGTGAATAAGTAGATCACAATGTGTCCCTAGCAAGCCTCTAGTTGGCTAGCTCGTTAGTCAATAGATGATCATGGTTTCCTGATCATGGGCATTAGATGTCATTGATAACGGGGTCACATCATTGGGAGAATGATGTGATGGACAAGACCCAATCCTAAGCATAGCACTAGATCGTATTGTTTGTATGCTAAAGCTTTTCTAATGTCAAGTATCTTTTCCTTTGACCGTGAGATTGTGCAACTCCCGAATACCGTAGGAGTGTTTTGGGTGTATCAAACGTCACAACGTAACTCGGTGACTATAAAGGTGCACTACGGGTATCTCCGAAAGTGTCCGTTGGGTTGGTACGAATCGAGATCGGGATTTGTCACTCCGTGTGACGGAGAGGTACCTCTGGGCCCACTCGGTAGAACATCATCATGAGCTCAATGTGACTAAGGAGTTAGTCACACGATGACGTGCTACGGAACGAGTAAAGAGACTTACCGGTAACGAGATTGAACAAGGTATAGGTAAACCGACGATCGAATCTCGGGCAAGTTCTATACCGACAGACAAAGGGAATTGTATACGGGATTGGTTGAATCCTTGACATCGTGGTTCATCCGATAAGATCATCGTGGAGCAAGTGGGAGCCACCATGGCTATCCAGACCCCGCTGATGGTTATTGGCCGGAGAGGTGTCTCGGTCATGTATGCCTGTCTCCCGAACCCATAGGGTCTACACACTTAAGGTTCGATGACGCTAGGGTTATAGGGAATTGTTATACGAGGTTATCGAAAGTTGTTCGGAGTCCCGGATGAGATCCCGGACGTCACGAGGAGCTCCGGAATGGTCCGGAGGTAAATATTGATATATAGGACGGATGGTTTCGGACACCGGAAGTGTTTCGGGCGTCACCGGTAACGTATCGGGACCACCGGGACCACCGGAGGTGGCCCCGGGGGTCCACCGGAAGGGGGCAACGACCCCGGGAGGCTAGACGGGCCAAGTGCGGGAGGGAACCTTCCCCTAGGTGGGCTGGTGCGCCCCCCACACTCAGCCCAAGGCGCAGGAGGTGGAGAGGGGGGGGGGGGAAACCCTAGGCGCTGGTGGGCCTAAGGCCCACCTAGGGGTGCGCCACCCCTCCCCCTTGCCCTGGCCGCCGCACCTCCCATCTGGGGGGGGGGGCTGCCGCACCACCTAGGGTGGGAACCCTAGGGGTGGCACCCCCTCCCCTCCTCCTATATATAGTGGACACTTTTGGGCTTTTGGAGACACAATTTTCCCTCTCCCTCGGCGCAGCCCTGCTCTTCTTTCTCCTCCTCTCTGCCGGTGCTTGACGAAGCCCTGCCGGGAGACCTCATCTCTCCATCGACACCATGACGTCGTGCTGCTGGAGATCTTCCCCAACCTCTCCCTCCTCTTTGCTGGATCAAGCTGCAGGAGACGTCACCGGGCTGCACGTGTGTTGAACGCGGAGGTGCCGTAATTCGGCACTAGATCGGAATCACACCGCGATCTGAATCGCCGCTAGTACGACTCCATCAACCGCGTTCCAGTAAGGCTTCCGCTTAGCGATCTTCAAAGGTATGAAGATGCACTCACCCCTCTCTTGTTGCTGGTCTCTCCATAGAAAGATCTGAATATGCGTAGGAATTTTTTAAAATTTATGCTACGTTCTCCAACAGTTTGTTTTGAGATCGCCGAGTACTTCCTGCATTTATGCCATAATATCTAACATGATTGGCTAGTATGTATGATTGACTAGTACTTCCTGCATGCAATTTGTTTCAAAACTGCAGAACCGCGTATTTGACTTATTCGAAGAATCGTATATGACAGAAACTCTTAAGTTTTTTCACGCACATATGCATACACCTAATACTTTTCAGAAAAGATTTTGACAAAGCTAGTTGCTCTATCCGAAATAAAAAAATTAGCTCCACAAAAAACTACACATGTCTCCTTCATGTCGTATTAACAAATGATAAATAAAATTTTAATTTTAATCTCCAAGATACACTAACCTACTGGCGAAACGTTTCGCCAACATGGCACGTAGAAGAAGGTGATGTCGAACAACTACAGCTATACTGTTGCTCCCGCTCCACCCATGTACGGATGCATGTCAGGATGTAGCGGAGCGTGTGGGTGCCTGGATGATGTCCACCTCAACCATGTCGATGTACACATAAATTGCAATGTAAACGCCTCAACCCTCCATGTACGAATAAACTGCAACTTTAAAACTTATGCGCTCATGGATGTTGGCGGTACACAGCCACGATGGTACTAAAGCATATGAATGAAACACCTCTTTTTGTCACTTCAATCAGAGGCCACCAGGCACTGTAGCAATTGTAGCAACTGTAGTAACTGTCGATTCAGAGGAAAAACAATAGGGGGAGAAACATCTAATTACCTAGACCTCCACGTCCATGGGGTTGTGTGTGGAGCCCCACAGTCGAGCTCACCATCAATATTATGAGATTTAATCTGCAAAGATGAAGACATGGTTCTTTTTTTCATGATCTGCACTACGGTTCAATCCCGATTGCATGCCCCAGCGAGAGTAGTCACTGTCTGTGTCCATGGGCCATCGTATTTTTTGATTTGGCGGAGGATGAAGCGTCTGTGCTAGGGCAGAGGGAGGAGACGGAGGACTGTGCTAGGTGGGATGATCACAACACGTGCATGATCTTCTAACGGCTAACGTTTGATAATCACGCTAGGTGTGTTTAATTAACGTGGGGAGGTATCCTAGATCCATACCAGAAATTGTTTAATATAGACAGAGATCGTTCAGGAAGATCCATCGGCTAACGTTTGATGGATAAAAAACAGTTACGTAATGGCAATGGTGGATAATTTCCTTGAGTGAAGTCTAATGGCTATAAAATTCCAATTCATCGAATCAATGGTCGGATATTTCTGATTAACGTGGAATTTTCTAGCTATTTCTTTATTTCGGATCTGTATTTTGCTTTTAGTATATAAATAGATAGAAGATAGATAGATAGAAGATGGTGATAATGCGGCGAAGTAGTTAAGTATTTACCTCAGTTTGTTGAGAACCAATGTATCAATCTAGTAGGAGGAAGAAGCAAGACTCCAATAGTAGTACGTGCACAAATAACAAACTTGCACCCAACGCTATAAAGGGGTTGTCAATCCCTTGAGAGTTATTTGAAAGGATGAGATCTGATAGACATAGATATAAAATATTGATAGATGTGATAGTAAAACTAAAGTAAATAAATTGCAGCAAAGCATATTTGGTATTTTTGGTCTATAGATCTGAAAATATGATAGGGAAAATAGATCCGTGGGCCATAGGTTTCACTAGAGGCCTTTCTCATAAAGGAATATAATGCGGTGGGTGAACAAATTATTATTGAGCAATTGATAGAAAAGCGAATAATCATGAAGATATCTAAGACAATGATTATGCATATAGGCATCACGTCCGTATCAAGTAGACCGAAACAATTTTGTATATAATACTATTACTCCACACATCGACCGACTCCTACCTGCATCTAGAGTATTAAGTTCATGAAGAACAGAGTAACACATTAAGTAAGATGACATGATGTAGAGGGATAAACTCAAGCAATATGATGAAAATCTCATATTTTTATCCTTGATGGCAACAATGCAATACGCGCCTCGCTACCCCTACTGTCATTGGGTGAGGAGACCGCAAAATTGAACCCAAAACTAAGCACTTCTCCCATTGCAAGAATTAACAATCTAGTTAGCCAAACCAAACCAATAACTTGAAGAGACTTGCAAAGATATGAAATCATGCATATAAGAATTCATAAGAAACTCAAATAATATTCATAGATAATCTGAACGTAAAGTCACAATACATCGGATCTCGAAAAACACACCTCAAAAGAGTATTACATCAGATAGATCTTCATGAAGATGACGAAGAACATGGTATTGAAGATCAAAGAGAGAGAAGAAACCATCTAGCTACTAGCTATGGACCCGTAGGTCTATGGTGAACTACTCACACTTCATCGGAGGGGCAGTGGAGTTGATGTAGATGCCCTCCATGAAGAATTCCCTCTCCGACAGATTACAGAAAAAGGCTCCCAGATTGGATCTCTCGGGAACAGAGGCTCCCAGTTGCGTAAAACAATTTTCGTGGCTATTTTTGGCGACACGGGAATATTTGGGAATTTATAGGACAAGAATTAGAGTTAGGAGACCTGGTGGGGGCCCACAAGCCAGGGGCACGGCCACCCCTAGGGCGCTCGATGTAGGCTTGTGGCCTCCCGGCAAGTGCCTTGCCCCCTACTCCAAGTCTGCTGCGTGTCTTCTGGTGCAAGAAAAATCTTTCCGGAGATTTTATTCCGTTTGGACTCCGTTTAATATTCCTTATCTGCAATATTCAAAAACGTGGAAAAACAGAAACTGGCACTAGGCTCTAGATTAATAGGTTAGTCCCAAAAATAATATAAAACAACATATAAAACATTCAAAAGATATAATATAATAGAATTGAATAATAAAAAATTATAGATACGTTGGACACATATCATGTATTAAGTAAAATACAGTGATGCGTGGAGAACAACGACATGATGTATACAAAGTAAACTCAAGCTATGTGAATAAACCCCATTGTTTTATCCTTAGTATCAGCAACACAAAGACGCATCTTGACCCCTTCTGTCACTGGGATATAGAAATTCACCAGGTTGAACCTACCACAATGCACCTCTCTGATCGAAGAAATACCGATCTAGTTGCACAAACTATTTCAATAGATTGGAGAGAATTACGAAGTTATCATAATCATGCACATAAGAATGATATAAGTATTCAAAGGTGACTCAAATATTTATCATGAATAATCTAAACATAAACCCACAATTCATCATATCCCAATAAACACACCACACAAATGAGTTACATCAGATAGATCAAAGCGAAGATGTGATGATCATTGTATTGAAGATCAAGAGAGAGAGAGAGATAGTCATCTAATTACGAACTGCAAACCAATAGTTCTGTGGTGAACTACTCACACATCACCATGGGGGCAACGAGGATGATGTAGAGGTCCTCCTGATTGGTCCCCCTTTGGCAAGGCATCGGAAAAGGGCTCAAGATGGGCACATGGTGGAAAAGAGACTTGCAGCGGCAGAAAAAATATTTGGGGATGCTCTCTAGGGTGTCTAGGATATATGTGAATTTATAGGACGAAGAGGTATGCCAAGAGGCAACAGAGGGGAGCATGAGGCAACATGACATGCCTTGTTGTCTCGTGCTGCTTGATACGTCTCCAACGTATCTATAATTTTTGATGGTTTCATGCTATTATCTTGTCAAACTTTGGATGTTTTGTATGCCTTTTATATATTTTTTGAGCCTAAATTATTAACTCAGTGCCAAGTGCCAATTCCTGTTTTTTCCATGTTTTTGACCCCTTTCAGAGAAGATTTTGAAACGGAGTCCAAACGGAAGAAAATCCCCGACAAGATTTTTTCTAGAACGGAAGAAGAACGGGAAGCTTGGGAGCCAAGGCAGGGGAGCCTCAGGGGCCCCACAAGCCCCCACCCCGCAGCCAGGGGGAGGCCGCGCCATCCAGGCTTGTGGGCCCCCTGAGCGCCCCCTGACCTAGTGGTTGCGCCTATATATTCCCTAAAAATCCCAAAAAATAGGAGATCATCGAAAGTACTTTTCCGCTGCCGCAAGCTTCTGTCTCCGCAATATCCCATCTGGGGCACGTTCTGGTGCCCTGCCGGAGGGGGGATTCGGACACGGAGGGCTTCTTCATCAACACCATGACCTCTCCGATGATGTGTGAGTAGTTCACCATAGACCTACGGGTCCATAGCTAGTAACTAGATGGCTTCTTCTCTCTCTTGGATCTTCAATACAAAGTTCTCCATGATCTTCATGGAGATCTATCCGATGTAATCTTCTTTTGCGGTGTGTTTGTCGAGATCCGATGAATTATGGATTTATGATCAGATTATCTATGAATCTTAGTTGAGTTTCTTCTGATCTCTCTTATGCATGATTTCATATCCTTGTAATTCTCTTCGAGTTGTGGGTTTTTTCTGGCCAGCTAGATCTATGATTCTTGCAATGGGACAAGTGCTTGCTTTTGGGTTCATACCGTGCGGTGACCTCACCCAGTGACAGAAGGGGTAGCGAGGCACGCATCATGTTGTTGGCATCAAGGGTAAAAAGATGGGGTTTTCGTCATTGGTTTGAGATTATCCCTCTACATTATGTCATCTTGCTTAAAGCGTTACTCTGTTCGTCATGAAGTCAATACACTAGAGGCATGCTGGATAGCGGTCGATGTGTGGAGTAATAGTAGTAGATGTAGAAAGTATCGGTCTACTTGTCTCGGACGTGATGCCTATATGTATGATCATTGCCTTAGACATCGTCATGCCTTTGCGCAGTTCTATCAATTGCTCAACAGTAATTTGTTCACCCACCGTGATATTTGATATTTTGAGAGAAGCCTCTAGTGAACACTATGGCCCCCAGGGCCTACTCCACACCATATTTTTAGCCTTACACTTTTTACTTCGTTGCACTTTCCGCCTTCAGATCTCACTTTGCAAACAATCTTGAAGGGATTGACAACCCCTTTGAAGTGTTGGGTGCAAGCTTGTTTGTGTTTGCGCAGGTACTCTGGACTTGACGAGACCCTCCTTCGGGATCGATACCTTGGTTCTCAAACTGAGGGAAATACTTACTGCTCCTGTGCTGCATCACCCTTTCCTCTTCAAGGGAAAAACCAACACAAACCAGAGAAGTAACCAGAAGAATTCCTAGCGCCAAGGAAGGAATTTTGTTGCCGTAGCAGAAGAATTTCTGGCGCCGTTGCCGGGGAGGAAGATCAAGTCAAGAAACTCATCCAAGTAGGTGTCGCAAATTCATCTCTTCCATTTACTTTGTTTGCCAGTTGCCTCTCGTTTTCCTCTCCCCCACTTCACCCATTTTCCTTTTTTGTTCGCCTTTTCGTTCGCCCTTTTTCTCGCCTGCTCTTTGTTTGCCTGTGTGCTTGCTTGCTAAAGTCACCATGAACGAAAACACCAAACTTTGTGACTTCTCGAATACTAATAATAATGATTTTATTAGTACTCCGATTGCTCCCGCCACTAGTGCGGAGTCATACGAAAACAATGCCGCTTTGCCGAATATTGTTATGAAAGAGCAATTCTCTGGCCTTCCTAGTGAAGATGCCGCATCCCATCTCAATATCTTCATTGATCTTTGCGATATGCAAAAGAAAAAAGATGTGGATAATGACATGATTAAATTGAAGCTTTTTTCCTTTCTCGTTGCGAGATCGCGCAAAAACTTGGTTTTCTTCTTTGCCCAAAAATAGTATCAATTCTTGGGATAAGTGCAAAGATGCTTATATATCCAAGTATTTTCCGCCGGCTAAGATTATCTCTCTCCGTAATGATATCATGAATTTCAAGCAACTTGATCATGAACATGTTGCACAATCTTGGGAGATAATGAAATTAATGATTAGAAATTGTCCCACTCATGGCTTGAGTCTTTGGATGATTATTCAAATCTTTTACGCTGGCTTGAATTTCGCTTGTAGAAATATCTTGGACTCCGCTTCAGGTGGAATGTTCATGGAAATCACGTTAGGAGAAGCCATAAAGCTCCTAGACAACATCATGACAAACTACTCTCAGTGGCACACTGAAAGGTCACCTACTAGTAAGAAGGTACACGCTCTAGAATAAATTAACTCGTTAAGTGCTAAGATGGACGAGTTAATGGATTTGGTTGCTAGTAGAAGTGCTCCTTTGGATCCTAATGATATTCCCTTGTCTTCTTTGATTGAGAGTAGCAACGCTAGCTTGGACGTTAATTTTGTTGGTAGGAATAACTTTGGCAACAACAATGCTTTTAGAGGAAACTATGTTCCTAGGCCTTTTCCTAGTAACTCCTCTAATAATTTTGGAAACTCCTACAACAATACTCATGGAAATTATAATAGATTACCGTCTGATCTAGAGACTAATATCAAAGAGTTCATCAACTCGCAAAAAAAATTCAATGCGTCCATAGAGGAAAAGCTAGTCAAAATTGACGATTTGGCTAAGAGTGTTGATAGAATGTCTAGTGATGTTGATGCTTTGAAAGTTAGATGTGCTCCTCCCAAAATCAACATGGATGAAACTTTGAAAGCTATGCGTGTTTCGATGATTGAAAGTCAAGAAAGAACCGCCCAAATTCGTGCTAGACATGAATGGCTTAAAAAGCCGTGTTCTCATGATGAGAATCACGAAGATCTTAAAGTGCTTGGTGTGACTCCCATTGAATCTTTGTTTTCTTGTGTCAAACCTAATGATTATGGGGCTAGATATGAATCCACTTTGGTTGAAAAGTGCCCCAATGATTCGGAGTCCATCTATCTTGATGCTAAAAGCATTAAAAGTGGAGAAGAAGACGTTAAAACTTTGAGTAGTAATGATATTACTACCGTGGATTTCAAGGAATTCAATTATGATAGTTGCTCCTTGATTGAATGCATTTCTTTTATGCAATCCATGTTAAACTCTCCACACGCTTATATCCAAAACAAAGCCTCTACCGATCATATCGTCGAAGCTATGATAAAATCTCTTGAAGAGAAACTTGAGTTGGAAGTCTCTATCCCTAGAAAGCTTCATGATGATTGGGAACCTACCATCAAAATCAAAATCAAAAACTATGAATGAAATGCTTTGTGTGATTTGGGTGCTAGTGTTTCTGCGATTCCAAAGTCTTTATGTGATATCCTGGCTTTTAATGATATTGAAGACTGTTCTCTTAATTTGCATCTTGCTGATTCTACTGTCAAGCAACCCATGGGAAGGATCAATGATGTTCTTATTATTGCAAATAGGAACTATGTACCCGTGGATTTCGTTGTGCTTGACATTGATTGCAATCCTACATGCCCTATTATTCTTGGTAGACCTTTCCTAAGGACTATCGGTGCTATCATCGATATGAAGGAAGGGAATATTAGATTTCAATTTCCTTTAAGGAAGGGCATGGAACACTTTCCTAGAAAGAAAATAAGATTGCCTTATGAATCCATGATGAGGGCCACTTATGGTTTGAACACCAAAGACAACGATACTTGATTCTATCGCTTTTATGCCTAGCTAAGGGCGTTAAACAATAGCGCTTGTTGGGAGGCAACCCAGTGAATTTATATTTTTCTTTCTGATTTGTTGCATCCACACTTTCATAATTCTGTTGTGATTGTGTTTTTTGTGTTTATTTTTGTGTTTGAGCCAAGCAAAGCCTTTATGACTAGTCTTGGTAATGGTTGTTTGATCCTGCTGGAAAAAGACATAAACGTTTCGCTCACGAGATGATGTTTCATTTTTATTCAGAAGGAGATTTTGAGTTGATTCTTTTTGCTGCTGATTGATATGCTTTTTGCCCAGGCCGTCGTAGTTCTTCAGATTTGTTGAGGGACCAGAAGTATACGAAGTATACAGATTGCTACAGGCTGGTCTGTTTTTGACATATTCTGTTTTTGTTGAGTTGGTTACTTGTTCTGATGAAACTATTGTTAGTATCGGGGAGTACTAGCCATGGAAAAGTGAGAATACAGTAGCCCAACACCAATATAGATGGAATTCAAGTTTGCTATAGTACCAAAAGAAGTGGCAATTTGTTTTCTTGTGCTAATGTTATCACGAGTTTCTGTTTAAGTTTTGTGTTGTGAAGTTTTCAAGTTTTGGGTGATGTTCTCATGGACGATGCCCAAGGCATCCCAAGCCAAATTCAAGGACACCAAAAAGCCTAAGCTTGGGGATGCCCCGGGAAGGCATCCCCTCTTCCATCTTCAATCCATCGGCAACATCACTTGGTTCTATATTTTTATTCACCACATGATATGTGTTTTGCTTGGAGCGTATTGTATCTTAGGAGTCTTTTATTTTTGTTGTGTCACAATCTTCCTTGCTGCACACCTTTTTGAGAGAGAGAGACATGCACTCATCGTGATTTTTGCTAGAATGCTCATAGTGCTTCACTTATATCTTTTGAGCTAGATACTTTTGCTCTAGTGCTTCACTTATATATTTTGAGCTAGATACTTTTGCTCTAGTGCTTCACTTTTATCTTTTAGAGCACGTCGGTGCGTGATTTGGTAGTTGGCTTATGCTATGAAAGTTGTCCCAAAAGTGATAGGTACCCAAAGAGGATGCAAAAACCTACATCTTCATGTGCATTGATTAGAAAGATAAGTCTTGATTCCTCTCAATTAGTTCTGAGACGTGGATTCGGTAATATTAAAAGTCATGTTAGTAGGGTGTTGTGAATCTAGAAATACTTGTGTTGAAGTTAGTGATTCCCGTAGCATGCACGTATGGTGAACCGCTATGTTAGGAAGTCGGAGCATAATTGATCTATTGATTGTCCTCCTTTGTGTTGAGGTCGGGATCGCACGATGGTTTACACCTACCAACCCTTCCCCTCGGAGTATGCGTCTAGCACTTTGTTTCGATTACTAATAAAAACTTTCGCAACAAGTATGTGAGTTCTTCATGACTAATGTGAGCCCATGGTATAGATGGACTTTCACCTTCCACCATTGCTAGCCCCTCTAGAGCCGCGCAATTCTCGCCGGTGCACAAACCCACCAAAGTCCTTCCTCAAAACAGCCACCATACCTACCTACTATGGCATTTTCATAGCCATTCCGAGATATATTGCCATGCAACTCCCACCGTTCCGTCTCATGACTTGTGCCGTCACTCTCATATTGCCATTGCATGATCGTAAGATAGCTAGCAAGATGTTTCAACATCATACACCATGCTAGATCGTTGCACATCCCGGTACACTGCCGGAGGTATTTCCTATAGAGTCATCATCATTTTGAGTTGTGAGTAAATAAAAGTGTGATGATCATCATTATCACAACATTGTCCCATGTGAGGAAATAAATAAATAAAATAGGCCAAGGAACCCAAAAAGAAAAAAAAGGAGAAAAGAGAAGAAAAGAAAAAAAGAGGTCCAAGCGCCGAAATAAAAAAAAGAGAAAAAGAGAGAAGGGACAATGCTACTATCTTTTTCCACACTTGATCTTCATGATAGCACCATGTTCTTCATGATTGAGAGCTTCTTGCTTTGTCACTACCACATGGTAGTGGGAATCTTCATTATATAACTTGGCTTGCATATTCCGATTATGGGCTTCCTCAAAATTGCCCTAGGTCTTCGTTAGCAAGCAAGTTGGATGCACACCCACTAGTTCTATTTTTGAGCTTTCACATACTTATAGCTCTAGTGCATCTTTTGTATGGCAATCCCTACTCATTCAAATTGATATCTATTAATGGGCATCTCCATAGCCTTTTGATACGCCAAATCAATGTGACCATCTCCTCCTTTTTGTCTCACAACCACCACCACACTCTATTCCACCAATAGTGTTATACCCATGGCTCGCACTCATGTATTGCGTGATAGTTATAAAAACTTTGAGAAAGTGAGAGTGCAAAAACAATTACTTGGCCAATACCGGGGTTGTGCATGATTAACATTAGTTGTGTGAGGATGATTGTGACAGCCCGATGCCGACATTCCAGAAGATTCCCCTTCTATTCCGTTTTTGTCGTGTGTCTATTTTCTTTTGTCGCATCATGTGCATCATCAGCATTGCATCGGCATCCCGTTGCCGCCAGTTTTCAAAAGTTGCATCCGTTGTAGTTGCCGGTTCACGTTGTTGTCTGTTCTGAGACCAACCGCACTCGCACGCACCCGCGACAACGTTTAAATCTTGTTTTCAAAAGTGTGCGTGAAACTTTCTCTGATTGGGTTGGAATTTGATGTGCGGTCTTTATCAGATATAGATAGGCCGCCTGTCGAATTTCGTGGCAATCGGAGTCCGTCTGGTACTCGAACGGTCGACCGTAGCGGCACAGTATTCGGTCTACCGTCGGACGTCTGTCGATGTTTTAAAATACGTTGCCGGGTCGCCCGTCTTCCCTCTTATCTTAGCCAACGCCACTCTACACAGCTAACCCTAACCCGCCTCTCCGATCGGACCGCACGATCGCGATCGAAGCTCGAAAACCCCCAGAACCCTCTAACCTAGCCCTTCCTATAAATAGATGCCCTACCCTGCCTAAAATGGCTAACACTAGCCCTCTGCCTCGAAAACCGCACCCACCTACCCAGCCACCGCAGCCTCTCTCCTCCCACCGTCGCCGGCCCGCTCCAGCCCGCGCAAGGCCCTCCAAGCCCATCCGGCCGCCGCCGCCCGCAGCGCGCCCGAGGGAGAGCCCCCGCTCGCCGCATGCCTCGGCCAGCTGCGCCCCGCGCCGCGGCACCTCCCTCGCCGGTGCCCCGCCTCCGCGCCGCCGGGATCCCCGTCGGCCGCCGCCTGCCTTCGTCGCCGGGATCCCCGCCGGCCGCCGCCTGCCTTCGTCGCCGGTCCTGCCAGGGAGCCGCCGCCGCCGCATCTTGCCAGCAACCGTCGGGAATGGCCAGATCCGGGCAGCCCCGACCCATTCCCGTCGGCGCCGCCTCGCTTCGCCTCGCCGCCGGCCCCCCTTCGCCTGTGCCGCCGTGCCGGCCTCACGCCTGTCCGGGACGAGCCGCAGCCCCGTTGACCCCGCGCAGTGCCCCGCCTGTGCCAGCCTCCCGACCGCTCGGCTGGGCCCCGAGCCGGCCCAGCTCGAGTACCTCGCGAGCAGCCCCACCTACCTTCGAGCCGAGGCGCCCCGACCCAGTCTTCCTCGCCTCCCTCCGGCAAGATCTGGCCCAGAGGCCTTCCCCCAAGGTATTTTCCACCTAGGCGCAATTTTGTTTTTATGCGCCTGCTGTTAGGCCCATTAGGTAATTTAGGATTTTTCCAGAATTTAATAAAATTTCAGAAAAAATAGACGATTATTCTTTTGCCCGTAACTTTTAATCCTTTAGTCGGTTCGAGACGTATTGTATATGGTTTTGGTGTAGAATTTCGCGTAGAATCCGATTTCACAACTTGCATAATTGTTTGACATAGTTTGAGACACCATATGCATAGATTTACGTGCTGTTCCAATAGGATCCATTCCGTAGTTTATTTTTCGCGCTTGTTCGAATAGCTCGAATGCCTTAGGTTAAATGCCCATGTTTTAGGAACCACGATTCCATGTATTTTAGAGTAGACGTTGGTATTTTTGCGTGCAGGGATTGCCGCTCATTTATTTTTCCGTGTATAGGTTATTATCTCGCATTTACGTGTGGCAATATTTTTGTGTTGCAACCCTCACATGTTTTATATGTTTTCGGGGTAGATTTTTCTGTGTATTTAGTTTTAGCTTTTGAGTAAGTTAGTTCGCGCGATATTTTGCCATGTTGCCCTCTTGTCTATTTCGTAGGATTTATTCGGTGCTTCGTTTGATTAAGTTGTCAACTAGGGAGTTGTTCTTTGGTGTTTAGACTAGCCCCTGGTAATTTTGGTTGCAATAGAAATGCATGTTTAGGTGCGGTTTGCTTTCTCTCAAGTTGCTAGAAATAGTGCTGATTTGGAGGTGCTGAAATATTTCTAAATCTGAAATCTGTTATTTTGTTGTTGTTGTCTTGTCTTGCTTCTATCTTGTGATCTGTAGCTCTTTTAAGGTTGGTGCAATGGAGTTAGTTGTAGTCCTTGTGATTCTCTAGCATGCTGTGAATTTTCATGCCATTTGGAGTCATGTAGCTATTGATTTTGCTGCTGTCAATATGCCTTCAGACCGAAAACTGCACTTCCATGAAGTGTTATTTTCAGTAAGTTTGAAATAGTGTGTGAGATGCCATTTTGTGTCTTCTTTTCCTAGTGATCCATGCTTCCATGCTAGTTGTTGTTGGTTGTTTGTTGTAGTGCTTCTTGCCCTCTTTCGTCTCATGCCTTGCTTGAGCCTATTGGGATTTTGTAGCTCGTAGTTGTCGGGTGTAGTAGATGCTATGTGGCTGATTTTGGCAGATTGTAGTGTTTTCTTGTTTTGCTCGTAGTTGTTGAACCGTAGTTCCGATTTAACGCGTCCTACATGAAACTTGCTTAGAATCTCGTGTAGTTTCATTTTCTCTTGCTGGTTGTATGTTTTGGATTACTCGTGATCGTCGTTGCACACATATTGCATTCATGCCATCATATCTTGCGGTGCTTGTATCTTTTGAACCGTAGCTCCGTTGGAGAAGTTCTCTATGTGTAAATTTCTTGTAACAACGCGTAGAATCACGTGAACCTATTTTTTTTGCTGTTTAACAACTAATTAAATTCGTTAGTTCAGATCTGGACAGAATTGTAAATTAACTTGTGAGGTCGTTTCGGAGGTGCTATAAGTCATTTCCGACCTCATTTAAAATGCCTAGATAGATAGGTTAGTTCCGCTTCACCTCTTGCCATGTTTAATCACATTTAACAATGTCGTGTATCTAGTCAGGATAGAACTAAATAATTAAACATGGAGTTTCGTCAATATGCAACTCGTTGCGTATTGAACTTCACTTAAGGTGTAGTGTTTGTTTGTGTGAATTGTCATGCCGTGACTTGCATGTATACAACTGCTCATGCATCATATGTGTTGTGCATCGTGTGGTGAATTCCGTGTGTTGATTTGTGTTTCCGGTTTGCTTCGTCTCGATAGAGTTCCGCAGCGTGCCGGATTGTGAGGACCCGTTCGACTACGTCGGTTCGTCTGCTTCACGGAGGCATTCTTCTTCCAAGCGGGATCTCAGACAAGATGACCATTTCCCCAGATACCATTACTATAATTGCCATGCTAGTTTTACCGCTCCTATCGATTATGTCTCATTGCCTACCACATGTTAAATATCAGCCTCTCAACAATGCCATGAAAACCGTCAACCTGTTCCACCTAGCAAACCACTGATTGGCTATGTTACTGCTTGCTTAACCACATTGTTAGCGTTGCTAGTTGCAGGTGCAGTTGCTTCCATGTGATAACATGGGTTCCTTGTCATATCACCATATTAATGCTATTTAATTTAATGCACCTATATACTTGGTAAAAGGTGGAAGGCTCGGCCTTTCTAGCCTGGTGTTTTGTTCCACCTTTGCCCCCTTAGTTTCGGCTACCGGTGTTATGTTCCATATTTGAGCGCTCCTAACACGTTCAGGGTTGTTATGAGGACCCCCTTGATAATTCGTTTTAGATTAAAGTTGGTCTGGCAAGGCCCAACATTGGTACTACATTTGCCCAACATAATAATTTTGATAATACTGAAATGCATAGGGAGTTAGCGCTACCCGAGGAGTAATTCTACATAATACAGAGAGGGCCAGTGCTGATGGTGCTGGTCCAAAACAGAGCACTGTGCGGGGCCAACCCAGGGAAACTTGGGTGATTTCTATCAGGCCTCCGTACGCGTAGCTTATCCGTCGTGTCCTAAGAACGAGATACGCGGCTCCTATCGGGATTGACGACACGTCGGGTGGCCTTGCTGGATTAGTTTTACCTTTGACGAAATATCTTGTGCATCGGGATTCCGGTGATGCTTTGGGTAATCTCAGAGTTGAGGTTTTCTACTAAGAAGTCCGACGAGATCGCGAGCTTCGTGATCGAGGATTTCTATGCGGCTTGTGATAATTTGTGATGGACTAGTTGGAGCACCCCTGCAGGGTTAAATCTTTCGGGAAGCCGTGCCCGCGGTTATGTGGCAACGTGGAAACTTTGTTTAACACTGGTTCTAGATAACTTGAAGTTAACATAATTAAAATATGCCAACTGTGTGCGTAATCGTGATTGTTTCTTTCGTGAGTTCCTTCTCCGATCGAGGACACGTTGGGGTTATGTCTGACGTAGGTAGGTGTTCAGGATCATTCATTTGATCATCAGTAGTTCACGTCTGCTATGCGTAGATCTTCCCCCTCTTATTTCTTGTACTCGTAAGGTTAGCCACCAAATATATGCTTAGCCGCTGCTGCAACCTCACCACTTAACCTTGCCTCACCCATTAAGCTTTGCTAGTCTTGATACCTTTGGAAATGAGATTGCTGAGTCCCTTGTGGCTCATAGATTACTACAACACCAGTTGCAGGTACATGTAAAGGTTACTTGATGCGAGCGCGTTGATTGTTCATTTGGAGTTGCTTCTTCTTCTTCTTCTTCTTCTTCATCTTCTTCTTCTTCTTCTTCATCGATCTAGGATGGGTTCAATGCCGGCAGCCTGGGATAGCAAGGATGGACGTCGTTCTTCTTTTCTCGTTTGTTTTCGTCTATAGTTGGACCTTGCTCTTATTCATGAAGCTTGTGTATTGTACTGATGTGACTCTGATGTAACTTGTGGCGAGTGTAAGCCAATTATATATATATATATATATATATATATATATATATATATATATATATATATCTTCTTTTCAGTACATGTACTTGTAACGATATCCATTCTTGCGACACGACGAGATGCGCTTCTATCCCTGACAAGGCCCTCGTGCCAAATTGAGGATAGGGTCGCATCTTGGGCGTGACAATGATGGAGCATAGCCAGACTATATGATTTTGTATGGATAACTTTCTTTGGCCTTGTTATTTTGAAAGTTCATGATTACTTTGCTAGTTTGCTTGAAGTATTACTGTTTCCATGTCAATAGCAAACTATTGTTTCGAATCTTACGGATCTGAACATTCATGCCACGTAAAAGAAGTTGCAAAGGACAACTGTGCTCGGTAGCATTCCACATAAAAAATTCATTCTTTATCACTTCCCTACTCGAGGACGAGCAGGAGTTAAGCTTGGGGATGCTTGATACGTCTCCAACGTATCTATAATTTTTGATGGTTTCATGCTATTATCTTGTCAAACTTTGGATGTTTTGTATGCCTTTTATATATATTTTTGTACTAACTTATTAACTCAGTGCCAAGTGCCAGTTCCTGTTTTTCCATGTTTTTGACACCTTTCAGAGGAGATTTTGAAACGGAGTCCAAACGGAAGAAAATCCCCAAAAAGATTTTTTCTATAACAGAAGAAGATCGGGAAGCTTGGGAGCCAAGGCAGGGGAGCCTGAGGGGCCCCACAAGCCCCCACCCCGCAGCCAGGGGGAGGCCGCGCCATCCAGGCTTGTGGGCCCCCTGAGCGCCCCCTGACCTAGGGGTTGCGCCTATATATTCCCAAAAAATCCCAAAAAAACAGGAGATCATCGAAAGTACTTTTCTGCCGCCGCAAGCTTCTGTCTCCGCAAGATCCCATTTGGGGCACGTTCTGGTGCCCTACCGGAGGGGGGATTCGTACACGGAGGGCTTCTTCATCAACACCATGACCTCTCCGATGATGCGTGAGTAGTTCACCATAGACCTACGGGTCCATCGCTAGTAACTAGATGGCTTCTTCCCTCTCTTGGATCTTCAATACAAAGTTCTCCGTGATCTTCATGGAGATCTATCCGATCTAATCTTCTTTTGCGGTGTGTTTGTCGTGATCCGATGAATTGTGGATTTATGATCAGATTAGCTATGAATCTTATTTGAGTTTCTTCTGATCTCTCTTATGCATGATTTCATATCCTTGTAATTCTCTTCGAGTTGTGGGTTTTGACTGGCCAGCTAGATCTATGATTCTTGCAATGGGAGAAGTTGCCATCAAGGGTAAAAAGATGGGGTTTTCATCATTGGTTTGAGATTATCCCTCTACATCATGTCAACCTGCTTAGAGCGTTATTCTGTTCGTCATGAACTCAATACACTAGATGCATGCTGGATAGCGGTCGATGTGTGGAGTAATAGTAGTAGATGCAGAAAGTATCGGTCTACTTGTCTCGGACGTGATGCCTATATGTATGATCATTGCCTTAGATATCGTCATGACTTTGCACGGTTCTATCAATTGCTCGATAGTAATTTGTTCACCCACCGTGATATTTTCTATTTTGAGAGAAGCCTCTAGTGAACACTATGGCCCCGAGTGTCTACTCCACACCATATTTTCAGCCTTACACTTTTTACTTCGTTGCACTTTCCGCCTTCAGATCTCACTTTGCAAACAATCTTGAAGGGATTGACAACCCCTTTGAAGCGTTGGGTGCAAGCTTGTTTGTGTTTGCGCAGGTACTCTGGACTTGACGAGACCCTCCTTCTGGATCGATACCTTGGTTCTCAAACTGAGGGAAATACTTATTCCTCCTGTGCTGCATCACCCTTTCCTCTTCAAGGGAAAAACTGACGCAAATCAGAGAAGTAACAAGAAGAATTCCTAGCGCCAAGGAAGGACTTTTGTTGCCGTAGCACTGCTCTCGTGAGGCTTTTGGCCTCCTCCCGAATCCTCCAGATCTTCTTTTGGTCGTGAAAAAATCACCAAAACATTTCATGGCAATTGGACTTCGTTCGGTACTGTAAACCTGAAAAGCCAAAAACGCCCAAAAAATAGGAACTAGGTCAATAGGTTAGTTCTCAAAAAATAAATTTGGTGTATAAACTCCCAAAAAGTATCCGACAATTATGATATAATAGCATGTAAGAATCAAACATTGTAGATACGTTGGAGACGTATCAATGATCATCACCCTTTTATTTATTTACAACTCGATCTAGAAAACTGATAAGATGATATAACTCTATATGAATGCCTTTGGCAGTGTACCAAGATGGGCAATGATCTATCATAACAAAAGATATCAAAAAATGGACAAGCATTGTAAATACAATGTTAGTTATCTTACGATCATGCAAAGCAATATGACAATGTAAGTATAAGTCATATGAAGTGACGGTGGAAGTTGCATGGCAATATTTCTCGGAATGGCGATGGAAATGCCATGATAGGTAGGTATGGTGTCTATTTTGAGGAAGTTATAATGAGGCTTATGTGCAACAGAGCATATCATGTCACGGGGTTTGGATGCACCAACACAAGTTGTACCAATCCTCAAGGTGAGAATGGGCAATGCACGTTACCGAAGAGGCTAACAATTATGTCGAGGTGACAGTGCGTATATCATAGGATTCATAGTAGTCATAAAGAACTCACATACTTATTGCATGATTTTATTAGCCCCATTGAAGCAAAACACTACTAGAAAGCCCCGAGGGAGGAGGCTGGTAGGAGTTAACCATCACGCGCCCCCGACTCAAACATCACTAGGAATTCAACAAGGAATAAGTATGATCACACATCATCACCATGCCATAAAAAATATTTGGATGAACAACAAATTAACAACCTCTAATTCACGGTACCTATATTAACCAATGATGATGCACTCATGCTTTTTTAACATTACCATTTTAATATCATTAATCATAATTTCTCTTGTATGTGCTACATGTGGTTTTGATTATGCACTCATTGAATACTTATTATTTCTGAACTAGTCTTACAACCTATGCAAATTAGCATCGCTCTTTATTAACTCTCAAACAAATATAAGTGAAGAACAAGACTACAATTATTTCTAAAAAACATAACGCCACTATGCTCTAAAAGATATAAGTGAAGTACTAGAGCGACTACTCAGGTCAAAAGATATAAGTGAAGCACAAAGACTATTCTAATAAATCATGGTGATAGTGTGTTTCTCTAAAATAGGTGTATTCAGAGAACAATGATTGTAGAAAACAAAAAATAAAAAACCAAACTAAATTAAATGACCCTCCAAGCAAAACTCGTATAATGTGATGTATAAAAATGTAGCTCCAAGTGAAATACCGATGGATTGAGACGAAAGAGGGGATGCCTTCCGAGGCATCTCCAAGCTTATCAGCTTGAGTTCTCCTAGAATATTACCTTGGGATGCCTTGGGAATACCCAAGCTTAGGCTCTTGCCACTCCTTATTTGTTCATCCATCTAAATAACAACCAAAACATGAAAACTTCAGCACACAAAACTAACAGAAACTTCGTGAGATCTGTTAGTATAATAAACATATCAAATACTTTAGGTAATTTTATAAATTGATTCATATTTTATTGTTGCATAAGGTACTGTATTGTAGCTTCTCCGTGACTTATACCATCCAATATAATCCATAGCATCATCAAATAAGCAAATTATGCAAGCAAAAAGAGAATATGTCTAAGACAGAACATTCTGTAAAGATATAGTGAAGTACCATACTTATGTAACTCCAGCAATTCTAAAAAGTTTGGATGGCCTTGGTAATTTGTATATCAATACTATGTAAAAAATTATATCAAAAATATGTTTTAGTAAAAGCAGAGAAATTCTGCACTAGGCGCTAAAGTTTCTGTTTTTGCACCGCATCAATTCTACTTTTATTCAAATCATCCCAAAGGATTTACTTGGCACAAACACTAAATTAAACACGAAAACACAATCATTACAGAGTCATCAATCGTTTTACGACGCGCAAACACAAAGTAAAAAACAACAATATAAAGATAACTATTGGGTTGCCTCCCAACTAGCGGTATTGTTTTATGCCCCTAGCTAGGCATAATGCATATGATCAAGTGTTGTCATCTTTGACATCAAACTCCTAAATAACACACCCATGAACAATACGAACACTAGGAGGATTTAAAGTAGGACACTTTCTCAAGTTCATAAAGTTGGGATGCATACTAGTTATTTTGAGATCTCCGTTTCTTTTGGTAGGATGGGTGCTAATGCTTTTAGGAACATATATGAACTTGGGACTTTATTTCGAGAGGTACTAGCATTATTTTTCGAGGGAGTGAAAGTGGAACCTTCTTTATTGTCGGGACCCCGATCCTAAGCCATAGGAATCCAGCCTGTAACACATCGCATCCCTTTGCGGTCTCACGCACGATTAACCCCACGGCTGCCACCTTACCTTAGCCGGGATCGTTTGCGCCTTTTGACTCACGTATGCAATTCTGTTGCTAGCATTCCAATGTCAAAGAAACTCGGGTCGACATAACTAGTCATAAACTCAAGTGGCTCAACTGTACAGAGCAGGCATATATAACCCAGCAAAGCAGGTGTTGGTCATCAGCGAGTGTAGAAGAGTCGTAGCAAGCTACAAGGACTCTATTACACCGCGTGACATTTTCCCCGTAGGGACAGACACATCAACTAAGAAGGATACATGTCGGTCTATGCTTCTGTGTCAATAGACCTTCCCTTGCAACGGCTCCAGAAGAATGTTGCTAGCACTCCCCAGCAGCGAAACTAGAAGAATGTTGTTGATGGCCCACCAGCGCGTGGGTTCGCGGCAGTTTTTGAGGGTAGAGTATTCAACCCGAATTTGTTGATACGCTAGTCAGGAGGTGAGAGAATACTCTCGAGTATTAGCAGCTGAATATGTCAGATTCAACCACACCTGAAAGACTAGTATCTGCAAGCAAAGTAGTAGCAGCAAAGTAATATGATAACAACGGTGTCAGAAACGATCTGTTGACATGGCAGACTATTTCTAACGGTCGTATCAATGGCGCCAGAAGTTGCCCGTTGACGGAAATTGTCAGTTCCTGTCAACGGAGAGCGAACCAGAATTGTAGCAAGTAGCAGCAGTGTAACGAGTAACAACAGTGGCAAGGAGAAGTAGTAGTGACAGCAGTAGCAAGTAGCAACAGTAGAAAGTGACAGTAGTAACAGCAGCAGAGCAAGTAGCAACAGTAGTAACAGCAGCAATGCAAAGCAAGACAAGTAACAATAGCAGCAGAGCAAGACAAACTCGTAGGCAATGGGTCGGTGATTCGTTTGGATGATATTCATCATGCAATAGTTATAACACAGAGAGATATGTGGCTAGCTCCCGTTCGTCAATGTGATGTAGGCATGCATTCCGTGTGTAGTCATACGTGCTTAGGGAAAAGAACTTGTATGACATCTATTGTCCATCCCTCCCGTGGCAGCGGGGTCCAAAAGGATACTACAGGATATTAAGGTTCTCCTTTTAATAAAGAACCGGAACAACGCATTAGCACTTGGTGAACACATGAACTCCTCAAACTATGGTCATCACCGGGAGTGGTTCCGGTTATTGTCACTCCGGGGTTGCCGGGTCATAACACATAGTAGGTAACTACAACTAGCAAGATCAGATCTAAAACACACATATATTGGTGACAACATAATAATTTCAGATCTGAAATCATGGCACTCGGGCCCTAGTGACAAGCATTAAGCATGGCAAAGTAGTAGCAACATCAATCTCAGAACATAGTGGATACTAGGGATCAATCCCCGTCAAAACTAACTCGACTACATGATAGATCTCATCCTACTCATCACCGCCCAGCGAGCCTACGAATAGATTACTGACGAACGATGAAGAGCTTCATGGAATTGGAGAGGGAAGAAGGTTGATGATGACGATGGCAATGATTTCCCCTCTCCGGAGCCCAAAACGGACTCCAGATATGTCCTCCAGATGAAGAACAGGATGTGGCGGCGCCTCCGTATCGCAAACGCGACGAAATCTTCCCTTCTGATTTTTTTCTGGGCGAAAGTGAATTTATAGAGCTGAGATTGGGGGCGGCAGAGCCACGTGGGCCCCACAAGCTTGGTTGCCGCGGCCGGGGGGTGGCCGTGGCAACAGGGCTTGTGGCCCACTGGCCCACCCCCTCTGGTGGATCTTTGCGCAGGTATTTTTCATATTTTCCAAAAAAAATCTCCGTAAATTTTCAGGACGTTCCGAGAACTTTCATTTCTACACAAAAACAACACCACGGCAATTCTGCTGAAAACAGCGTCAGTCCGGGTTAGTTCCATTCAAATCATGCAAATTAGAGTCCAAAACAAGGGCAAAAGAGTTTGGAAAAGTAGATACGATGGAGACGTATCAAATCCCCGAAGCTTAAAACCTTGCTTCTTCTCAAGCAACTCAGTTGATGAACCGAGAGAGAAAGAAAAAAAAAACTTTGACAAACTCTGTTTGATCTTGTTGTTGCAACTATGTCTAACTCGTAACCAGAATTTCAGCAAGATCACAAGTTAACCACATAAGCAAGTGACACAAAGGTCTCACGGTAAACTAATATCAATGGCATAATCAGCTAGCGAACAAATAAGAATGAGTTTCAGATACCAACAATTCAATCAAAACAAGCATGAAGCCATATGAATAGGTGGTATCTCGCTATCTCTTTCTGAGACCGCAAAACATAAATGAAGAGCACTTTCAAAGATCAAGGGCTGACTAAACATTGTAATTCATAGCAACGAAGATCCAGTCATAGTCATACTCAATATCAATCAAAAGCAAAGCATAAAAATGACAGAGGTGCTCTCTAATTGGTGCTTATAAGAAGAGGATGACTCAACAACAAAATAAATAGACACGCCCTTCTCAGAGGGAATCATTGATTTGCAGAGGTGCCAGAGCTCAAGCTTTGAAAACAGAGATAATAATTTTGGGTGGCATGCGTTCATTGTCAATGCAATGATGAAGAGTTCTCAACATCTTCCACGCTAATCATGCTATAGGCGGTTCCCAAACAAAAAAGTAAATTTTTAACTCCCCCACCACCAATCAATCACACTCCACGGCTAGCCGAATCCTTGGGTACTGTCCATACAAACATCAGCCTAGGGGGAGTCTTGTTTTAGAGTTATGTTTTCGATTTAAGCGTGGAACTGGGCATTCCAATCACCGGCCCCTTTGTCGTGAATGACAGTGAATAAACACATGTCGAGGATAACACGCCTAACATGGAAGATACCAATAGCCCCCTGTCACCACATGAGCGGTTCGGGCATGCAAAACAGATTATTTCTTGAAGGTTTAGAGAATGGCACATGCAAATTTACTTGGAACGGCAGGTAAATACCGCAAATAGGTAGGTATGGTGGACTCTCATGGAAAAACTTTTGGGTTTATGGAAGTGGATGCACAAGCAGTATTCTGCTTATTACAAGTGAAGGCTAGCAAAAGAGTGGGAAGCGACCAACTAGAGAGCGATAACAGTCATCAAGATGCAATGAGTTTGACTAACATGGAATGCAAGAATGAACAGGATATAAATCACCATGAACACGAACATCATAGAGGCTATGTTGATTTTGTTTCAACTACATGCATGAACATGCGCCAAGTCAAGCCACTTGAATCATTCAAAGGAGAAGACCATCCTATCATACTACATCATAGTCATCTCAAAATCTATGTTGGCATTCAAGACAAACCATTATAAGGTCCTAGCTAAAAAACATGGCATCAGAAACTATGATCTCTAAGTTGTCATTGCAAACATGGTTCTCTCACAACAAAGCTGAATCTGGGACGACAAGCTAGTCATATTTACAAAAACAAAATAGATAGAGTTCATACCAGCTTTTTCAGTCTCAGTCACTTCATCATATATCATCATCATTGCCTTTCACTTGCACGATCGAACGATGTGAACAAAAATAAGAGTGCTCGTGCAACGGACTAAGATGAATCTGCAGGCGAACACAAAGGAGAAGACGAAGTAATATGGCTCTTTGAAAGCTAGACAGGTATGCATGCAAGAGACACTAAACATTGTAACCAATATCTTCTACCTTGAACCAAAGAAAAAGAAAACTATTTACACGGGAAAGCTCCCAACAAGCAAAAAAAGAAAGGAAAATCTTTTTGGGTTTTCTCAAAAGGACACAAAGCAAGAAAACAAGAAAATGAAAATAAACTCTCATGGATAATACAGTGGCAAAGTGTAAACACGGGCTAACAAAGTGAAAGCATAAGCATGAATGTAAAGTCGGTGAGAACACGTACTCCCCCAAGCTTAGGCTTTTGGCCTAGCTTGGTCTACTCCCATGGAGGGAAATAACCAGCTCTAGGATACTCCGGAGCAGACTATGGATGCCACTACTGTGTGAGGTCCTCTGGCTCCCACTGATAAACTGGCGACTGGTACTCGACTGGCAGCTCGGGCACGGGCACCTGTGGTTGGGCTAAGCCCCAATATGCGTAGATGTCCGAGGGCATAATAGTGTACCCGCCTGCATGAAGATCGAACAAAGAAGGAGTAGGCAAAGTAATAGTCTCTCGAGTACCCTCACTAAATACCAGGTTATAAATCATCCGTCTACTAGCATCTCTATCAAGAAAATCATGGCGAACCATGCTGTCATAATCCAGATATTTCTCAGGAAGAAGCATCTCTTCTTCCTCGCAATGTCTAATAGGTATCTCAAAGTGTCTAGCAAGATGAGTAGCATAGATACCTCCATAGACAACACCTTTGGAACGGTTTGTGTTCAACCGCTGAGCTACTATAGCACCTAGGCTATAAGTCCTATTGCTATAAAGGCCTTTGCGCAAAACCGCAAGGTCTGGAGAGCTAAGTGATCCAGCCTACCTATGGCCAATCAAACATTTTCCCATAAATAATGAGAAGTACCGAAGCACAGGAAAATGTATGCTAGCAATTCTAGCGCGAGACACTCCTCTCTCCTCTCCAACTGCAATAGTACCTATGAAATCCTCCAAGTCCCGTGGACGAGGATCATGAATATCCCCGACATAAGGTAATTTGCATGCATTGCAAAAATCCTGTAGTGTCATGCACTCGGGGATATCGTACAACATGAACTCAACCATGGGAGGATTCTTCCTCGGATAAAAGTTGAAGCTTTGGACGAAAATATTGGTGAGGAGGAGGTATTGTGAGCACTTATCTTCAACGAATGCCGTAGGACCTGCGTTCTCCACCAAGTGATAAAAGTCTTCATAAAGCCCGGCGACGCGTAAAAATTCATCACTTGGCCACTCAAAAGCTCGAACTTCTGTGACTCGAGGAACCACGTACTTGGGGAGGTTCTTCTCATCTTCCTTGGGGTTACGGCTTGAAGATCCTCTCAAGAACCTCCTCATCTTTTTCCTTCTCTAGCTCGGAAAAATTCTGAAATTTTTAGAGACTTCGAAAGAAAAGTGAGTAAGGATTAACCCAACTAGTAGCAACTACTCCTACTAGTGCCTAGAGACCGTATCACGCGCTAAAACTACTTGGGACCAGCTAAAATCAACATTTCAAGCTCAAGAACAGGGTCACCAAGGTAGTAAGAATACGCGAAGGATAAAGCACTAGAGAAAAAACTAATTGGACCAATGGAGGAGTCACTTACCAAGGAGCAATTTCCCCAAAACGGTTCGGAGAATGCTGTTTTGTGCAAGGAGATCGAAAATCAGAGCCAAATGAGCAAGAACATGGGTTTGAGCTACGAAACAAATTTTTCTGGAGGAAGAAGAAGACGATGGGAGCTGGAGTGAGTGGAGGGGGCCCCTTTGGGCCCCACATTCTTGCTCCCCGCGGCCAGGGGGGTATCCCGCGGTGACAGGGCTTGTGGCCCACTGGGGTGGCCCCCAGGCCACCTCTCTGTCCTAGTATTTTTCAAATATTCCAGAGAAAATCATACTAGATTTTCAGGACCACCGGAGAACTTTTATTTTCGGGGTATTTTTCTCCAGGACGCTAAAAGAGAAAACAGAAAAAACTAAACTAAACCTATCATCTTTCTTCTAAACAACAGAAAGTGAAAGCTTAAAACAGAGGTATGTGACTCTTTGATTCATCCGTTTCATGGTCATCGAAAGAAATCCGTCAATGGGGTTGATCAAATCCTTATGACAAAACTTTCTCGAATCACAAGAGAGAACGGAGAATTTTCGAATAGCCACTAATTCACCTCAATGGGGATATGAATCTCCCCAACAAGCAAATCATACTTCATCTTGACACGAGGAATAGGGCATTCAAAGCTCCCAATAAGAATCAATGAAGTTTTTTCGATAGCATTGATCCAATGTACTTGATATCGTTTCTTCGGAAAGTGCACGGTATACTCATTACCGTTGACTTGGAAAGTGACATTGCCTTTATTGCAATCTATAACAGCCCCTGAAGTGTTTAAAAAGGGTCTTCCGAGGATGACTACCATGGCATCGTCCTCGGGAATATCCGAGATAACAAAGTCTGTTAAGATTGTGGTGTTAGCAACCACAACAGGCACATCCTCGCAAATGCCGACATGGAAAGCAGTTGATTTGTCGGCCATTTGCAGAGAGATTTTAGTAGGTGTCAACTTATCCAGTTCAAGTCTACAATAAAGAGAGAGAGGCATAACACTAACTCCGGCTCCAAGGTCACATAAGGCAGTTCTTACGTAATTTCCTTTAATGGAGCAAGGTATAGTGGGCACTCCGGGATCACCAAGTTTCTTAGGAGTTCCAGCTTTGAAAGTGTAATTTACAAGCATGGTGGAGATCTCAAGATCTGGTATCTTCCGTTTATTGGTCATGATATCTTTCATGTACTTGGCATACAGAGACATTTTGAGCATATCAACTAACCGCATCTGCAAAAAGACGGGTCTTATCATTTCAATAAAGCGCTCAAAATCCTCATCATCCTTTTTCTTGGATGGCTTAGGAGGAAAGGGCATAGGTCAATGAACCCATGGCTCCCTTTCTTTACCATGCTTCCTAGCAGTGAAGTCATTCTTATCGTATCTCTTAGGGTGTGGGTTATCAGGATTAACCGTAGGTTCAATCTCCACATCCTTATCATTGCTAGGTTGAGCATCATTATGAACATCGATGTCCTTATTGTCACCAGGTTCATGTTCATCACCAGATTGTGTTTCTGCATCAGACGCAGAAATATCATTTAGTTCTTCAGGTGTGATAGTATTTGGTGAACTAACATGCAGGTTTCTATCATCCTTCTTCTTCTCCTCAGGATGACTGGGTGCATCTGCATTAATTCCTTGAGAATCTTGATCAATTCTCTTAGGATGACCCTCAGGATACAAAGGTTCCTAAGTCATTTTGCCTCCTCTAGTAATGACTCTGACAGAGTTGTCATTTATTTCATTGAGCATGTCATTCTGAGCTTTAAGTACTTGTTCTACCTGAGTAGTAATCATAGAGGCATGTTTACTCAGGAGCTTCAGATCATTGACATTTCTGTCTACACAAGCACTTAAATGGATAATCATACGAGTACTTTGTTCCAAATGTCTGCTAACATAATCATTGGAACTCTCTTGTTTGGCAACAAAGTTGTCAAATTCATCAAAGCATAGGCTAGCAGGTTTATCAAAAGGAATATAACTCTCATCAAACCTACGCAGAGAATTTACTTCCACTACCTGTATCGGGTTATCGAGATCATGGATCTCTTCGATAGGTGGTAGGTTTTTGACATCTTCAGATCTAATGCCTTTCTCTTGCATAGATTTCTTGGCTTCTTGCATATCTTCGGGACTGAGGAATAGGATACCTCTTTTCTTTGGAGTTGGCTTAGGAGGTGGTTCGGGAATAGTCCAAGCATTATCGTTGATCAAGATGTTATTCAGTAGAGTCTCAGCTTGTTCTACAGTTCGTTCCCTAAAAACACAACCGACACAACTATCTAGATGGTCTCTAGAGGCATCGGTAAGTCCGTTATAGAAGATATCAAGTATCTCGTTCTTCTTAAGAGGGTGATCAGGCAAAGCATTATGTAGCTGGACGAGCCTCCCCCAAGCTTGTGGGAGACTCTCTTCTTTGAGTTGAGCAAACTTGTATATTTCCTGCAAGGCAGCTTGCTTCTTATGGGCAGGGAAATATTTCTCACAAAAGTAATAGACCATATCCTCGGGACTACTCACACATCCAGGAGCAAGAGAATTGAACCAAGCTTTAGTGTCATCATTTAGAGAGAAAGGAAAGAGCTTAAGGATATAGTAGTGGCGGATCTTCTCCTCACTAGTGAAAAGGGTGGCTATATCGTGTAGTTTGGTAAGATGGGCCACGACCGTCTCAGACTCATAACCGTGGAAAGGATCAGATTCGACTAGAGAGATTATCTGAGGGTCGACAAAGAATTCATAATCCCTATCGGTGATAAAGATAGGTGAAGTGGCAAACTTTGGGTCGTATTTCATCCTAGCTTTCAGAGATTTTTCCTTCCACTTGTGAAGTAATTTCTCAGCGTCATAGGCATCCTTACACGCAAGAAAATCCTCAGCTATCTCTCCCTCCATAACGTAACCCACACGTATATCAGGCAATTCATATCTAGGAGAGCTAGATCTAGCAGGAGCAAAAGCAGGTTCTATCTCAATAGTATCGGCAGTTTCAGAAGCATCACGGGCATTGGCAGTAACTCTAACAATATGAGCATCAAGGAATACCCCTAGTGGAACATCAGGCAAAGAAGTATCTCTAGCAGTATCAAGCATAGCATCATCAGGAAAAATAGCATCTCTAGCATCATCAGGCAAAGAAGTATCAAGCATAGTATCTCTAGAAGTATCAAGCATAGCATCAGGCATAGTATCAAGCATAGCATCTCTAGCAGTAGCATCATAAGCATCATCAAGCACAGACGACATATCAAAATTTCTAGCACGAGGTGATGTCGCAAGCTTACTCATAACTGAAGGTGAATCAAGTGCAGAGCTAGATGGCAGTTCCTTCCCTCCCCACGTAGTTGAGGGCAAGACTTTGGTTTTTGGATCTTTTAGATTCTTCATAGTGATCAGCAGATATAAATCCCAAGTGACTCAGAGAATATAGCAATACCTCCCCGGCAACGGCGCCAGAAAAATGTTACTTCTGTGTCAACAGACCTTCCCTTGCAACGGCACCAGAAGAATGCTGCTAGCACTCCCCGGCAGCGAAACTAGAAGAATGTTGTTGATGGCCCACCAGCGCGTGGGTTCGCGACAGTTTTCGAGCGTAGAGTATTCGACCCAAATTTTTTGATACGCCAGTCAGGAGGTGAGAGAATACTCTCGAGTATTAGCAGCTGAATATGTCAGATTCAACCACACCTGAAAGATTAGTATCAGCAAGCAAAGTAGTAGCAGCAAAGTAATATGATAACAACGGTGTCAGAAACGATCTGTTGACACGGCAGACTATTTCTAACGGTTGTATCAATGGCGCCAAAAGTTTCCCATTGACGGAAATTTTATGTTCCCGTCAACGACGAGCGAACCAGAATTGTAGCAGGTAGCAGCAGTGTAACGAGTAACAGCAGTGGCAAGGAGCAGCAGTAGTGAAAACAGTAGCAAGTAGCAATAGTAGCAAGCGGCAATAGTAACATCAGCAGAGCAAGTAGAAACAGTAGTAACAACAACAGTGTAGAGCATGACAAGTAACAGTAGCAGCAGAGCAAGACAAACTCGTAGGTAGTGGGTCAGTGATTCGTTTGGATGATATTCATCATGCAACAGTTATAACACGGAGAGATATTGTAGCGACCCGACTCAAGACGAGTCAAGCCTCTGGTGTTTCCGTACCATCCCAAGATCATGCTGGTACACACTCAGTACATCAATGTATATATCAAGAGTTCAATCACACAGCTTTATTAATCGAAATCTCATATCGAGTACTTTATTACAATAATGGATTACAATAAAGTGGCTGAAGGCCATCTCATGAGATATCTAACGAAGACTAGCGGAAGAATCAGGTAGACGAGTCCATCCGACTCCAGGGCATGTCGTTGAGCGTAGATCGTAGCCTCACTCCTGGTCGGAAAAGTACTCTGCAACATGATACGTTGCAGCCGTGTAGGTCAGCATATGGAATATGCCGGCAAGTCATCAAGAGAGGGGTAAAAATAATAATCAACTATCTCTACATGCATATTTGGCAGGTGGGGCTAATAGTTTTGCATAAAGCCAATTCTCTCCTACAACAAGAGGGGCTGAAAGCAAAATGTTACTACAATGTTTGTTGTTAACGAGATGGTTCCACCAACCAGTTCTCGTACCCGAGTTGTTGTTAATACCCACATCATTATTAAGTTGTGTCGAGAGTTCAGGGGAATTTCAATGCCTTCGGCTCAAGTTGTCCATGACCGTGGACACGGCTAATCGATTAGGTTGGGCACTCTATAGAGTTTTGCACATGTTCCCCACAAGATTTGATCGCCTCCGAGTATGTCCTCGCACTTCAAGGTGTTTGAAGACCGGATGATCAAAACCTGGTCTTTCAACGGGTCCTTCTGAATCACTGTCGGTGCCCATCCATTCCTACCATTCTTCTACATCTGCTAGCACCGCCTGTCCAGAGTCGCCACGTTGTCCAACCAAGCCAGAGCCCATAATGACTTGTGGCTGTGCAGGTAAGCCTTGGGTCTTGAGGCCTCCGTCCGTCTCTTCGAGCATGGGTGAAGCTTTCTGCAAGATGCCATGGCCGTCTCCAGCATCCCGGGTCATCCACTGGTTTCTCCAGGGAGCCGATCAACCGTCCTTCACCCAGAGTTGCATTGCATCACGAGGTCTTGAAAATCTTGTCTTAACCGGTCTTGATTATTTTATCAACCTCGCATCACTCGTGTTATGCACTCAACCGAAATCCCGTCTACTCAAGCATAGCAATATGAAATTTGTCGTCCCGGGGCCAAGTATCGGGGTTGTTGTGTGCCTACCACATGATACTATAACCTGTACTAAAATTTCCAAGTACCTAAGAAGCATGCAATTGGGCAAAGAAAGGTGAAACTACCATGCATCGAAAAACATAGGAGATAGTTTGATCAAAATGACTTGCCTTGATGATAGTTGTCTTGATCGAGCGCTTCTAAGTAACAAGCTTCGCACTCCGGGTGATCTATCGATACAAACAAATACACAACATAAGCACTACAATCAAACAACAAGTAAAAATAACATCACAAGTAATAAGTTGCTATGGCCTAAGTGAAAGAATTCACTATACGTCACTAAGGCAGAAACTTGTTTCTGTTAAAACCCCAAGTAAAAATATTTAAAAAATTTTGAAACTTATACCACAGTAAGATATAATCACTAGGAAGCAGTAGCAAAAAGAATCAAATCAAAATCATTTTTTAAACTCCTGGAATAAGCAAAACAAGGTTTAAACTAAATCTGATCTAATTAAAATTTGAAAATTTCAAACATAGACAAATTATATGTTTTTAAAAACTACAGAAAATTTGTGATCTACTGGAAACCGTTTTCAACTCCATTGGAATTCGGGATCAAAAGCTATGATCAAAACAAATTTGAAACTTTCTCTGTTTTGGAATTAAACAGAAAAAGAGAAAACAGATTCTAACAGACAGTGGTACACGTGGCAGTTTCTGATTGGCTGATGGGTGTTTGCTGCGAGGGAAAACTAACACACCGCCGCAATCTAAAGAAAATTACCCGGCTCAGTTTAAGTGACAGAAAAACCGGTTCGGTTTTTTTTGTAAGACCCGAAGGGGTATGCACATCTTATCTAACCCATTGATCTAGGATCCTACGGTGGAAAAAAACAACAAGAAGAAAACTAGAGGAGGGAGAGGCTCACCGTGGCTGAGAGGATCTGGGCAGCTCCGGTGGCTATTCCGGCGAGGGGGGGCTGGTCGCCGGCAGGGTGGGGCGGCGGAGGAGGGGGCGGTCGGCTCCGGGGCGTCGGGGAGGCAGCAGGGGAGGCATCCGGCGCGACGGGCAGGGCGGCGTGGGGTGGAACGGGGCGAGGGCGGCGTGGGGGTTCAGTTTTTATAGGGGAAGGGGGGTAGCCGAGGAGGAAGGGAATCGGGGTTGCCATGGAAGTTGCAGGCTCGCTGGGAAGGAATATCACGGGGAACAGAAAGATGGAAGGAAGAAGAAGAGGGAAGGAAAGAGAGAGAAGAAAAAAAAGAAAAGAAAAGAAAAGGGGAAAAAAAGAAGGAAGAGGTGGCGCTTGCGGTTTGCCATGGATGGCGCTACGGTGGTGTAGGGATTTTTGTTCCCAGCGATGGGGATCTTGTCCCAGAAATATCTCCCGTGTTCTTTTTTTTAACACAAACTAAAACGAAAAAAAGGAAACAAATAAAATAATCAATATAGGGTATTATATACCAAAATGATCAGAAAAATATCCTCTACCCGATTAACATTTTTCCAAGGCAAAAATAAAAACTAAAAAAAATGTTTTTTTCAGAAAAAAAATCCCTTATGCTATATTTTCTTTTTGCAATTATTTTCATGATAAAACTTTGGCTTTCTTGGCTCAAAATATTTCAAAAATGCCTCACACTTTGGAGGGTCATTTTCCTCCGCTCTCTCTTGCGTGCAAGAGATTATTTCCCGGCACTTCTCGTGTGAAGAAAAAAAATGCAAAAGCAAAAGTCGAAAGAATTCAAATGCAAACTTTATTTAAATCAATATGCATAGATGCTTAGCTACAATGTAAAACATTCCCAATTAGGAAAATGGGGATGTTACAGATATGTGGCTAGCTCCCGTTCGTCAATGTGATGTAGGCATGCATTCCGTGTGTAGTCATACGTGCTTAGGGAAAAGAACTTGTATGATATCTATAGTCCATCCCTCCCGTGGCAGCGGGGTCGAAAAGGATACTACAGGATATTAAGGTTCTCCTTTTAATAAAGAACCGGAACAACGCATTAGCACTTGGTGAACACATCAACTCCTCAAACTATGGTCGTCACTAGGAGTGGTTCCGGTTATTGTCACTCCGGGGTTGTCGGGTCATAACACATAGTAGGTAACTACAACTTGCAAGATCAGATCTAAAACACACATATATTGGTGACAAGATAATAAATTAAGATCTGGAAGCATGGCACTCGGGCCCTAGTGACAAGTATTAAGCATGGCAAAGTAGTAGCAACATCAATCTCAGAACATAGTGGATACTAGGGATCAATCCCCGTCAAAACTAACTCGATTACATGATACATCTCATCCTACTCATCACCGCCCAGCGAGCCTACGAATAGATTACTCACGAACGATGAAGAGCTTCATGGAATAGGAGAGCGAAGAAGGTTGATGATGATGATGGCGACGATTTCCCCTCTCCGGAGCCCAAAACGGACTCCAGATCTGTCCTCCAGATGAAGAACAGGATGTGGCGGCACCTCCGTATCCCAAACGCGACGAAATATTCTCTTTTGATTTTTTTTCTGGGCGAAAGTGAATTTATAGATCTGAGATTGGGGGCGGCAGAGCCACGTGGGCCCCACAAGCTTGGTTGCCGCGGCCGGGGGGTGGCCGCGGCAACTGGGCTTGTGGCCCACTGGCCCACCCCCTCTGGTGGATCTTTGCGCAGGTATTTTTCATATTTTCGAGCAAAAATTCTCCGTAAATTTTCAGGACGTTCCGAGAACTTTCATTTCTGCACAAAAACAACACCAAGGCAATTCAGCTGAAAACAGCGTGAGTCTGAGTTAGTTCCATTCAAATTATGCAAATTAGAGTCCAAAACAAGGGCAAAAGAGCTTGGAAAAGTAGATACGATGGAGACGTATCAGTCTACCAATGTGTCTGGAGCAGTAGTGAACTACCGAGGCTCGGTGGAAACACAAAGGGGCATTTCTCTGTATAGAGAGCTACTAAGGGCCCACGACTAGGTGTCGAACCCCATACATATCACAGTACATCACACGTACGCATGACATACTCGATATGCATAGATACAACAATGGCATCACAACATAACCATACAACATCACAACATTTATTTAGAAGACTCGGAAGAGTCTTGCATAATAAGTGCATACAGGTAGGGGTCACATGACCCGACACTCAAGTCATACAAACAAAGTCATACAAGCCATGCGGAAGCATTAAGGCTGTCTGAGTACACACAGATGAAAGGAAAAAAAACATAAAGCCTGACTATCTACAGATCCCTTCTGAAAGGGCCAGGTCGTAGCTGGGACACCAGCTACTCGTCATCATTGACGTCTAGATAGAACCCACCTGTTGGCTCGTGGGTGTCTTCTGCAACATTTGTTAAGCAAACATGAGTACAATGGTACTCAGTAAGACTTTAGAACAGATCTATCTACTCATGCACATGTATCAATAAAGGGGGTTGTGGGGTTTCATGCACCAAGCCATGTTTGACTCTTGGCTAGCCTATACACTACTAGGGAAAACCCTACTAGTAGCGCTGGATATATTAGTAGCAGTAGCGCTCGTCCATGCGCTACTTCTATCGCGCTACAACTAAGAAATAGTAGTAGCGCAGATACAGGGAGCACTACTGGTAAGTCTAGTAGCAGCGCTTGATCACAGAAAGCGTTGCTGCTAAGCAGCGCTACTGCTAATATTTTCCAGCGCTACTGCTAACGTTTACTATCAGAATGCATCATCATCGACAATATTAGCAGCATTCAGAATATTCACATAACAACTCATATAACTCATATTCATATAACTCATACTCATTTAACTCATATAACTCATACTCATTTAACAACTCATATAACTCATATTCATATAACTCATACTCATACAACTCATACTCATATAACTCATACTCATATAGCTCATACTCATATAACTCATACTCATATAACTCATACTCATATAGCTCATACTCATATAGCTCATACTCATATAGCTCATACTCATATAGCTCATATTCATATAAATCAAACTCAGATAACTCATACTCATATAACTCATACCCGTATAACTCATACTCATATCACTAATAATAATCCAGTTGACGCCTCACGGTGTAGGCGGTGGCAACCCAAAGATAAGGAACCATCACCGGATCATAGCTCGGGTGATGTCCCTGGAGAACCTGCCAGGTACTGGAGAACCTGCCAGGTATTGGAGAACCTGGCATCCAATGCAACCATGTAACGATAGACGTGCTCGTCCTCCTCCCTGACATGACAACGTACCAGCTCCGCCACCAAAGAAGCTGCAGGTCAACGATGAGATCTGGATTCCGCACCAAGGTGCGCCCCTCGGAAGGTAGCACCTCCCAGTGCAAGCCCGGCGGAGCCCAGTCACGCACATGCGGGCGCCTATCAAGCATGTGGTCGTCACCGAGTCGACGACGAGGATGCGGGATGGGCATCGTCGACGTTGAGACAAATTCCTTTGGAAAAAATTTAGCTCATGTTTAATGTTTGAACCAAATATTACATGGCAACATCATATGACAAGTTAACCAAATATTACATAGGCTATCTCAAGAGAACATGGCAACATCATATGACAAATTAACCAAGTTCATATGACAGAAACTAATTAGCTCATGTTTAGGGGATCAACGCTCATGACAACATCATATGACAAATTAACCAAATATGATTGTGCATGTTTGCAAGTTTGAGGTAGTATGAACTAGAGGGGAGCGAGAGCGTGGTAGTAACGTGCGGGGGCGATGTGGGAGGTGGCCGGGGGTGACGTCGGAGGTGGCCAGATGCGGCGACGCTAACCCTAGGAGAATGACATAAATAGAAATTAAACTATAAGAAATTAGTTGTTAAATATTTTTAAATAAACGACATAAATTACTTAATAAATATGGTTGAGGAACTTAAAGAAATGACATATGATGGACACTCTTCTCTCATGTATGGTGGACACTCCCGCACCGATTTTTCGACCGTCGATGATGGTCGCTACTCCTACTTCCCCTAGTGCATAACAAATATCTAGCACAAGGAGAAGAAGGAGAAGCGACCCCCACGACAACAGTCGGCATTCTTCTTCTCTCATATATGGTGGACACTCCCTCACCGATGTTTTGACCGTCGATGATGGTCGCTACTCCTACTTCCCCTAGTGCATAACAAATATCTAGCACAAGGAGAAGGAGGAGAAGCGACCCCCACGACAACAGTCGTCATTATTCTACTCCCATATATGGTGGACACTCCCTCACCGATTTTTCGACCGTCGATGATGGTCACTACTCCTATTTCCCCTAGTGCATAACAAATATCTAGCACAAGGAGAAGAAGGAGAAACGACCCCCACGAGAACAGTCGGCATTTTTCTTCTCTCATATATGGTGGACACTCCCTCACCAATTAAACTATTTCTATTAAACACTTACTAAATAAACTATTTATAATAAACACTTACTAAAAACAGTAAAAAAACTACATTATACTTATATTGAAATATAAGGTAGCACAAGGAAATAAACGAAGAAATATGACATGTTTATTCTAGCAAATGAGTAAATAGTTTCAGGATCACTAGAAATTATCAACTAAACCCTAGAAATTATCCTAAATCAAAGTGTTATATATGAACAGAGGCTTATATCAACTAAAAACTATCAACTATGTCTAAATTTTTACTAATCAGTTAATCATACTAAATCAAAATTGCTATATATCAACTACAAAATTTTAAGTAAATCATAATGTTGCATATCAACAAGAAAATATCAACTAGCCTACTAAATCAAAATGTAGCAGGGAGGAGGGGTTGTGGATGGAGGAGAGAGGAGGGAGAAGGAGGGGCGACTTAAGGAGGGAGGAGGAAGGAGGAGCAAGGAGGGGCCGACCGGCGGCGAATGGAGGAGGGAGCGAGGGGGGCCCGCCGGCGGCAAATGGAGGAGTGGAGGGAGGACAGAGGAGGTGAGACGGGGAGGAGGGAGGAGGGGGTGACGGCGGCAGAGGGAGGACGGGGATAACCGAGTCCAGGGAGGAGGGGGTGACGGCGGCAGAGGGAGGAGGGGTAGTCGATGGCGGCGGCGAGCGGTGGGGGGCTGAGATGGAGCGACAGTGTGAGGGGGGACCGCGGGGCCGGGAGTGAGGAAGAGAGACGGAGCGCACGGGGTGGATAAGGTGGGCATAGCAGTAGCGCGGGTTGGTGCCAAGCGCTACAACTAAGTAGACTAGGAGCAGCGCTGGTTTAGGAAGGGCGCTACAACTATACCTAGCCTGTCGAGAATGGTGTGGCAATTATAGTAGTAGCGCGTTTTATAAGAGCCACGCTACTGATATGAGTTTATTAGTAGCGTTGTTTTTGCACACGCGCTACTACTAAGTAGTAGCAACGCCTCCTTTTAAAAAGCGCTACTCGTACGCTTCTGTGTATAAGGTTTTCCCTAGTAGTGATACTACAACTTTAAATAGTTTTAAACAACTTTGATAAGTCGTACACGAGTCCACTACCACCACAACAATACACTATGATGGATTCCTTCCCGTCTCCCTACGAGAATGCCATACATGATACTCACACTTATCTTAATACTATTATGAATATCCATTAAAGTTATCTATGAACAACATATGAATCCAAGTAGTCCATATCTGCGGACGCGGCTATTCGAATCGATAATAACCCTGCAGGGGTGTACTTCTTCACACACGCTCTTGCCACTTATCACCATGTGCTCTTTACGCACCTCGACAACCTTCAAGCGGAAGCCTAGCGAGGGAGTCAGCCACGACCGTTAACCACGCTAATACCTAGTCCAGGTTTATCGCCTATTTGAGAGTGAACCCGCACGGAAGTCCAGCCGAAGTTTCCGCTACGGCCCCAAACTATGTGCGTAGGGTACCCAGGCCCACCATCCGGGTGCCACTTGGTATACCGTGCCACTTCCTACCATGTCACAGCCAACCTCTAAGGCCAACACTATGCACGGCCTCCAGCATGACTACAAACACCAGAAACTACTTGCAACTACTGGACCGAGTACTAGGCGATTAATAAGTTGAGTGGGGTCATATTTCAGGGCCCATCATGTGGTAGTAACTAGTCTTGGATTACATACACGGAACTCAGTTCCTAAGGATGGTTCCAATGAAACAACCCGACATGTACTCCTACATAGCCTTTCATCGGCACCTTTACCAAATCAGGTTCCACACTTATTCTTTTGTCACTAGAACACATTCTTCCATTCATGTTCATCACCCAGATGAAACTGACCTGACACAACTCTAGGCATAGCAAGCATAGCAGGATAGACACATCATGGATCAAGCAACTACCAGGTATGCTAGGTTGCATGGTTTAGCTATTTACTGTGACAATGACACGTCATGCAAAAGAATGGGTTCAGCTACCTAAGTAAATACATGTGAAATATTTTGTCCTAATGCAATAAGTGAGAGCAGGAGCGGGTACATGGGATTTTATCGGGATGATAAAAAATGGTGCTTGCCTTGAAGATCAGCGGCAGGATACACTCCTTCAGACGGATACTCCTGGGTATCCTGTGGAGTGGAGCCTACCGTAATAATAGCAACAATCAATATCATACAAATGCAACAATATGATGCATGATCATGGCATGAAATGAAATGTAGCATGAGCTAGTGTGGCTATCAAAACGTTGGTTTGATGCAGAATTGAATTCAAAGTTCAAATATTATTTAAAGTAGGACATTTATTAAATTCCTTTAACTGATTTGACCTGATGATGTTTCATAACTTAGTTTGTCATGCATGAAACTAGCACCATTGGATTCTTTGGATTTTTGATCATTTTTCATATATAAATTATTTTAATCTGAGTTACAATTTATTTTCTATGAATTTTTGAAGTTTAGGATATTTTCTGGAATTATTTTAAATCACACAAACTCATTTACTGCGTCATGGTGACGTCACTGGGTCAACAGGCCTGGGTCTTGTCAAACCTGACCAGTGGGGGCCACTGATCAGTGTCATAGGGGATAATCCAGCGCTGACCAGCCCCTAAGTGGGTTTGACCCACCTCTAGGGCCCATTGTCAATGGCTGCGAGTGCCAATTAGCAGAGGATTAGGGTGGCTACGTCACCGCCCGCTGGAGGATGACCAGTGGCGACCAAACCCGTGGCGGAGGGCTCGCTGGAGACGGCCTAAACGCGTTGTGGTGCTCGGATTCGAGCGCCGAGAGCACTGGGACGAAACCCAGGCTCGACCTCATCCAAAAGGGGCGGCTAAAAGGGCTAGGTGGCCGGACGGGCACCGGCGACGAGCTGTGGCAGCTGCCAGAGCTCGGCCACATGGCCAGCTAGCTAGGGGCGCGAGGAGCTCGATTAAATGGGAGGAAACAAAACGCAGCTCACCGCGGAGCTGTCGGAGGCAACAGAAACGGAGAAGGAGGTCGGGGTCCGCTGGATCGACGGTGAAGCTTCGGTGGCCGGAGATGAGGAACGGCGGCGATGGGGCGATGCACGGCTCAGGGGATCGAATCCGTTGGCATAGAGGACGAGCTCGATGAGGCGAAGGTGATGAGACGCTCGGGGTAGCCTTGCTGTGACCGGAGAGCTCGGTTGCCTCGAGCTCAAGCTCCTCAAATGGCGGCAAGAGGAGGAGAGGGAAAAATCAAAGGGGAGAGGAGAAATGGAGAGAGGGAGAGGATAAGGGAGTCCCTAGGGGTTTCATTCCCCTCGTTGCGCTGGCCTGGGAGCGTTGGAGGGCGACACGGCGAATCACGAGGTGGAGGAGGCCGCCGTGCCCAGTCACTCATGTGCGAGTAGGCATAGGAAGAAGACGATCCTGCCCCTGGTGGTTGGGCCAGGTAAGCACTAGATAGGTTTCTTCTTTCTTTCTTTCTTTATTTCTTTTTTGTTTACAAGTCTAACATTTGTTTCATTTATTTTTTTGGCTCCAAACTATTCCTAATATATTGAACACACTTGTAGAGTTTTATTTGGAATAATTCCAAGCTCCACAAAATGTTTCAACATTTTATAACTTTCTGAACTAATTATAAATAGTTTTTTGGGTATTTATCAGTGGTTTTATGGATTAATTAAAATGCCAAAAGTATTTTAAAAATAATATCCACCACTGTAATATTGTTTCCATTATTTGTCAAAAAGGGTGGGCTTTTATGAAGGCCATTTTGGGTTCATTGAAATCACACACTGTTTAAATTGGTTTAATCAAGGTGAGGTGCTAGGGTTTCTTTAAATCCCTATTTCATTTTCAATGCAAAAATAAAAGATGAGCACAATCTTGCTAAACAACAATAAGAATTCTAGGGATGTGACAACTCACCCCCACTCAAAAGAATCTCGTCCCAAGATTTGGAAGTCGTCGGGAAGAGCGTGGGGTACTCAAGTCGGAGACGGTCCTCTCTTTCCAATGTTGCTTCATTTTCAGAATGATTTGACCATTGAACTTCAAGAAACATGACGTTTTGACGTCGAGTGGTATGCTCAGCTTGATCAAGAATACGGACAGGGTATTCTCGGTATGAAAGGTTATCCTAGAGATCAAGCTTTTCGTAGTCCACTTCACGGATAGGATCTGAGAAGCAACGCGTGAGTTGCGAGACGTGGAAAACATCATGAACCTTGGAAAGATGCGGAAGAAGTTCCAATTGGCAGGCAAGTTCTCCTCGTTTTGCAAGAATGCAAAAAGGACCAATGTAACGACGAGCCAATTTGCCTTTCATATTGAATCGATGGGTACCCTTCAAAGGTGTAACCCGAAGGTAAGCCTTCTCGTCAACTTCAAACGTCACAACCTTATGATGACAATCATATTGGCTCTTTTGACGAGATTGGGCTGTTTTCAACTTTTCACAAATAATGCGAACTTGCTCTTCTGCTTCCTGGATCATATTCGGACCAAAGAGTTGCCTCTCTCCGGCTTTTGACCAATTAAGAGGTGTTCGACATCTTCGTCCATAGAGAACTTCAAAAGGGGCTTTCCCCAAGCTTGATTGATAACTATTGTTATAAGCAAATTCGGCGAATGGAAGACACTTCTCCCAATTCATACCGAACGATATAACACAAGCTCGAAGCATATCTTCTAGGATTTGATTGACTCTTTCTACTTGACCACTTGATTGAGGACGGAGAGATGGGTCCCCATGGCATTTTGAAAGCTTTCCCAGAAACGAGAAGTAAAAATACGTCCATGGTCTGAATTAATCTCCAAAGGAACACCATGAAGAGACACAATTCGAGAGAGATATAACTCTGCTAGCTGGCTAGCTGTAATACTCTCACGAACTGGAAGAAAATGAGCTACTTTGGACAGACGGTCAATGACCACAAAGATAGCATTATTCCCTTTCTTGGTCCTGGGAAATCCGGTAATGAAATCCATACTAACTTTATCCCATTTCCATTCAGGAATAGCTAAAGGTTGAAGGGTGCCAGCAGGCCTTTGATGTTCCACTTTAACTTGACGACAAATGTCGCAGTTCGCAACGAACTCAACAGTTTCTCTCTTCATCCTAGTCCACCAGAACCTCTGGCGTAGGTCCTGATACATTTTGGTACTACCAGGATGAATCGTGAGAGGAGATTCATGAGCCTCCTTAAGGATCAACTACCTCAGATGTGGATTCTTAGGAACCACTAGACGGTTCTGAAAGAACACAACATCTTGATCATTCATAGAGAATTCCTTAGTGTTTCCGCTAGTAATATTGTCCTTGATCCGTGATATACCCTTATCACGCTTTTGGACAGCTAGGTTTTGATCCCTAAGAGAAGGTTTCGCCACCAGGTAGAAAGGAATCCTTGAGGAACAATGTGGAGGTTCAACTTCTGGAATTCCTCATAGAGACGTGGTTGACCTCGTTGTAACATCAGATTGTTACAATAAGACTTACGACTTAATGCATCAGCCATGACATTGGCCTTCCCCAGGGTGTAAGTTATCCCTAAGTCGTATTCCGTGAACAACTCGACCCACCGTCCTTGCCTGAGATTCAAATCCGGCGGGGTGAAGATATATTTCAGAGTTTGGTGATGAGTGAAAATTTCACAATGATTACCAAGAAGGTAATTGCTACTGCAACAAAATACCTTCCAACGGTGCCAGAAACAAGCGTGTTGACATGAGACTATTCTTGTCTTGATACTCCTCAGCAACGGCACCAGGAACCCTTCTGCTACAGCTACACCTTTAGGGACTTCCTTGGCAAATATGCAAAGGATTCCCCCGTGGCCTTGGAGCCTTGCGTTGGTGTTCCCTCGAAGCGGAAAGGGTGATGTAGCAGAGCAGCGGTAAGTATTTCCCTCAGTTTTGAGAACCAAGGTATCAATCCAGTGAAGGATTGTCACAAGTACCTGCACAAACACAAAGAGCTTGCACCCAATGCTATGAAGGGGTTGTCAATCCCTTATAGATTGTTTGCCAAGTGAGAACCGAAAGCAAAAAAGAAACAAAGCTAAGTAAAAGCGAAAGTGGAAACGATAGTTGTGAATCAACAAGGGTGATGCAGCAACGATAGATTCTTCCTGCTACTTCTTGAGCTTGTGTTGGTTTTTCCCTTGAAGAGGAAAGGGTGATGCAGCAAAGTATAGATAAGTATTTCCCTCAGTTTGTGAACCCAGGTATCAATCCAGTAGGAGTATCAAGATGTGGCACCAAGGCACCTGCGCAAAGACAAACAAACTTGCACCCAACGCTATAAAGGGGTTGTCAATCCCTTTACGATTACTTGCATAGTGAGATCTGATAGTGATAGTAGGTAAATATAAATAAATAAATAAAGGTGCATCAAGGTATTTTTGGTATTTTTGTACATAGATCTGAATATATAATGTGTAAAATAGACCCGGGGGCCATAGTGTTCACTAGTGACTTCTCTCATGAAAGCAAGTAGACGGTGGGTGAACGAATTACTGTCGAGCAATTGATAGAACCGCGCAAAGTCATGAAGATCATGGAGAACTTTGTATTGAAGATCCAAGAGAGAGAAGAAGCCATCTAGCTACTAACTACGGACCCGTACGTCTGAAGTGAACTACTGACGAGTCATTGGAGAGGCGATGATGTTGATGTAGAAGCCCTCCAACTCCAAAGTCCCCTCCGGCAGGGCACCGGGAAGGGTCTCTAGATGAGATCTCGCGGAAACGGAAGCTTGCGGCGGCGGAAAAGTGTTTTCGTGGATGCCCTGATTTTTTCTGGATTTTAGGGAATATATTGGCGAAAGAGCTAGGTCAGGGGGCGCCAGGGAGGCCACAAGCCTGGTAGCCGCCGCCCCCTGGGGGCGGCTACAGGGCTTGTGGGCCCCATGTGGCTCTCCTTCCTTGGCCCTCAAGTCCCCTGATCTTCTTCCGTTTTGGAAAAATTTATTTCGGGGATTTTATTCCGTTTGGACTCCGTTTCAAAATCAGATCTGAAAAGAGTCAAAAACACATAAAAACAAGAACTGGCACTTGGCACTGAATTAATAAGTTAGTCCTAAAAAAGATATAATAGGTACATAAAACACCCAAAGTTGACAAGATAACAACATGAAACCATCAAAAATTATAGATACGTTTGAGACGTATCAGTAATGTCGCTAGGTTTTTAGTGCATGGACTACAGCTGCAAGCTCGAGATCATGTGTGGGATAATTATCCTCATGTGGACGCAACTGTCGAGATGCGTCTGCAATCACTTGACGACCCTGCATGAGAATGCAACCTAATCCTTGTCGCGAGGCGTCTCAATAGATAACAAAGTCCTTAGAGAAATCTGGTGGTAGCAACACAGGTGCAGAAGTCAGGCGTCTTTTCAGTTCCTGAAAACTATGCTCACTCTGCGGTGTCCACTCGAACTTTTTAAATTTCTTAAGGAGTTCAGTTAGAGGCTTTGCAACCTTGGAGAAGTTCTCGACCAAGCGGCGACAATAGCTCGCTAGACAACGAGAACTGCTAACTTGCTTAAACGATTCAGATTGATTCCAATCAAGGATGGCTTGAACTCTCTCGGGATTGACAATAATACCTTTACCAGAGATTACGTGGCCTAGATAGGTCACTTCTAGTAACCAAAATTCACATTTTGAGAACTTGGCATAAAGACGATGCTCTCGAAGTTTCATCAATACCAGCCTAAGATGCTCGGCATGTTCTTGTTCGTTCTTCGAGTAGATGAGAATATCATCGAGGTATACCACGACGAATTTATCAAGATATTCCATGAAGATCGAATTCATCAAGCGAGAGAAGGTGTCTGGGGCATTGGTTAAACCGAAGGACATCACGGTGTACTCGTATTGGCCATAACGAGTGACAAAGGACGTTTTTGGAATGTCCCTGTTCTTGATCTTGATTGGATGGTATCCCAACCTCAAATCCATCTTGGAGAAGACTGGGGATCCAGCGAGCTAATCACACAGTTCGTTGATCGTGGGGAGCGGATACTTGTTCTTTATGGTGACCAGATTAAGTGGTCGATAGTCTAGAACCCTCCGGTCCGTTCCATCCTTCTTCTTGACAAAGAGGACGGGACAAGCCCAAGGAGAAGAGCTAGGACGAATGAAACCTTTATTCAAGGCCTCATCTAGTTGTTTCTTAAGTTCGGCTAGCTCTAAGGGTGCCATCTTATAGGGTCTTCTGTTTATTGGGACAGTTCTCGGAACAAGATCTATCACAAACTCTACATCCGTGTCAGGTGAAATTCCTGGAAGTTATTCTGGAAAAACATCCAGAAAGTCATGGACTACCGGAATGTCTTCAAGTTCTCGAAGATGACTAGCATTGAGGGAATAGAGTTGGCATTTGGCAACTCGAGTTGAGACATTAACTATCTCACCCGATGGATGGGTAAGTTGAACATTCCTAGAATGGGTATCAATTTTGGCGTAATGAGCTGACATCCAGTCCATACCCAAGATGATATTAATATCTGCGGATTTAAGGGCTGTCAATGATGCTAGAAAAACTAGCATGTATACTAGAATTTCATTGACATAACTTATCCTAGAAGTCTGCCATTTACTACCAGGAGTTTGGACAACTAATGGAATTGGCATATCACAAAAGGACATGTTATGCAACTGCGCATAACTTTCGGAAATGAAGGAATGAGATGAGCCAGTATCAAAAAGAACAAACGTTGGGTGACGATTGACAAGGAGCGTACCCAAAATGACGTCGAGATCCTCTGCCGCTTCTTCTGTTGAAACATAATTCACGCAACCACACGCACGAGTTGGCTTCACATAATATGCCTTGCCCGGCTTGCCTGGCCCAACAGACTTCCCAGGTTGCTTGGCAGCGTTATTCTGAGGACACTCATGCGAATAGTGACCTGGTTCTCCACACTTGTAACAGATCACCTGATTGGCACGTGGTGCATTATTGGTAGCTGGACTACCATAGGTCTTGGCTGTAGGGTTGGTCTGGTTTCCCTAAGGCGCCACATAGGATGGCCTCGGGGTATATCTTGGCGGCAGAGAACTATTCGAGACCCACACCTGGCGCTTCTGAAATGCTGAACCGGATGAGGAGCCGGAATCACGAGAATGCTTCTTCGTTGCTTCATAATCGGTATGACCAGTATCAACACTGATCGCCTTGTTGACAAGAGCTTGGAAACTTGTACATTCATGAAGGCGCAGATCACGACGAAGTTCGGGGCTCAGTCCCTTGCGGAACCTTGCTTGCTTCTTGGCGTCAGTTGACACCTCTTCAGTTGTATAGCGAGCGAGATTTCCAAACTCCCGGCTATAAACATCCATGGTCAACTTTCCTTGACTGAAGGCACATAACTCCTCTCTCTTGCGGTCCATCACACCCTTTGGAATGTGATGCAGACGGAAAGCTGTACTGAAATCAGCCCACATGGTTGCTCGTCCGGCAGCACACATAGCTTCATAATTCTCCCACCACAGATTGGCGGGGCCTTCCAGAAAGTAAGCAGCGAAGGTCACCTTGTCAGCCTCAGCAACGTTGCCAGAATGTATCTTGCGCGATATACTGCACAACCAATCATCACCGTCGAGAGGATCGACGGAATGATGTAACTTAGGTGGATTGAGCTTCACAAAGTCACTCAGGGAAACTGAGTCATTTTGCGGTTGACAAGCCGTATTCTGCTCAATACGCTCTAACAGACGGTCGGTCTCTCTCTTGTTCCTTTCTGCCTCCAGCATAACCTCCACCAGAGAAGGCGGGTGAGGCAGGTCCTCCTGGGCTGCTTGACTACCCTCTCCCTGCTCATGGCCAGGGGCACGATTGTGCCTGGTGAACACCATCCTGGCAAACAAACTCACATCTTAGACTAGATCAACATCAATACTAGCTATGGATTAAGAATGCACTGGACAATATGGAATGTGGAACTGAACATCCGAACAATATGGTAACAAGCAAACTGCTATATATACACCATGGTTCATACACACCATGACATAGTTCAGTACAACCTCAAACTGAAGAGCAAACTACTGAAAAGATGATACTACTCATCAGCGGCTTTCCAAGCTTCCTATACATTATTTATCTATGCCTCTAGAACTCATCTTACAACATAGTCATATTCCACAAGACACACAAGACTGTGGAAATATAACTTCTACAATACTACTGTTCCACTCACGAACTCAAGCATCCGCATAGAACATCTCATACAGGTTTCCTCCGTGACCTCGGAGCTGAACACGCGGATCACGAAACACTCTAGCCTAAGATCCCTAGGAACCGTAAGGACACGGATGCGGCCTCGGTCCCCTGACTGGTGGCAACAGAGGTCCACGAAGAGGGGTGAAACCTCCGATAGCAGGCCAATCGACATGAGCTGGTAAATGAGTCCTAACTGGGTTCAAAATCTCCATGTCTCCATAGCCTGTCTGAACTACAGGTGCCAGCTGTGTCAAAGCTGTCCACACACGGGTACAAGTAGCATAAAGCTCCATACGAAGGGCACGAGCATCTCGGTCTCTATTCTCTAACATCTGAGTGGTAATCTACAGCAGCGGATCCTCCAAAGAAGAATAAAAGTAGACTCCACTGAGATATCCTTCTTCTCCTGGATGAGAAGCTGGAACATAACAGAACTCTGAATTCTACAGCAGTGCATGTCTGGTTCTCATGATGGTCAACATTTAATAGGCGGCATCTTGTACCGCCATGTCAATGGTAACCCCCAATCCATAAGACCAATGGATTGGTTCCTCGGCTCCAGGGTAATCTGGGAATATCCTAACCGTGCACATGTACTAACTCTGGTTGAAATCCCTGTACTGCTCCTCCACTGTATACTCTGGGTACCAGCGGTAACCGGCTACTGACATCATCCTCATGAACATGGCCGTGTGACCCGGTACATCAATGCACCTAGTTAGACGGACCGCCTGACTAAAAGGACGGGCAGACATCTGAAATAGAGAATAATGCAAAGGCATTAGAGCTCTAGAAATGAAATTGGGCAGCATAACGACTGTAAATGCTCAAAAACAATTTTGAGACAACCCACAAAAGATTGGATAGCATAACCACTCAACTATCAAGTTCAAATTCCAAGGTCAACAAATACTTTTTTTCCTTGGAACAAAAGAAAACTCGGATTGACTCTCGTACCGCTTCCCTACATTCTATCGGTTAGTAACATGCGATCCTGAGAGATAGATAAGAAACCTAGTTCTTAATCCCCGTATAAAAGATGAGGATGACCAGAACATAATGACTTAAGAAGAGAAGCAAGAGCCTTACGTTCCCTTCCACAAACAATTCCCTTACATATAACTAAAGCATTTCTAGACTCGACTTCGACCAGTTTGGCTTGGTAATCCTACGGTCAGTCAGGCTGTGATACCAACGCTGTCGGGACCCCGATCCTAAGCCATAGAATCCAGCCTGTAACACATCGCATCCCTTTGCGGTCTCACGCACGGTTAACCCCACGGATGCCACCTTACCTTAGCCGCGACCGTTTGCGCCTTTTGACTCACGTATGCAATTGTGTCGCTAGCATTCGAATGTCAAAGAACCCGGGTCGACATAACTAGTCATAAACTCAAGTGGCTCAACTGTATAGAGACAAGTATACAAAACCCAGCAAAACAGGTGTCGGTCATCAGCGAGTGTAGACGAGTTGTAGCAAGCTACAAGGACTCCATTACACCGCGTAACATTTCCCCGTAGGGACAGAAACAACAACTAAGAAGGATACATGCCGGTCAACCAATGTGTCTAGAGCAGTAGAGAACTACCAAGGCTTGGTGGAAACACAAAGGGGCATTTCTCTGTATAGAGAGCTACTAAGGGCCTACGACTAGGTGTCGAACCCCATACAAACCACAATACATCACACGTACGCATGACATACTCGATATGCATAGATACAACAATGGCATCACAACATAACCATACAATATCACAACATTTATTTAGAAGACTCGGAAGAGTCTTGCATAATAAGTGCATACAGGTAAGGGTCACATGACCCGACACTCAAGTCATACAAACAAAGTCATACAAGCCATGCGGAAGCATTAAGGCTGTATGAGTACAGACGGACGAAAGGAAAAAAAACATAAAGCCTGATTCTCTACAGATCCCTTCTGAAAGGGCCAGGTCGTAGCTGGGACACCAGCTACTCGTCATCATCGACGTCTAGATAGAACCCACCTGTTGGCTCTAGGGTGTCTTCTGCAACATTTATTAAGCAAACATGAGTACAAAGTTACTTAGCAAGAGTTTAGAACAGATCTATCTACTCATGCACATGTATCAATAAAGGGGGTTGTGGGGTTTCATGCAGCAAGCCAGCTTTGACTCTTTTCTAGCCTATACTACAACTTTAAATAGTTTTAAACAACTTTGATAAGTCGTACACGAGTCCACTACCACCACAACAATACACTATTATGGATTCCTTCCCGTCTCCCTACGAGAATGCCATACATGATACTATCACTTATCTTGATACTTTTCTGAGTAGCCATTAATGTTATCTATGAACAACATATGTCTCCAAGTAGTCCATATCTGCGGACGCGACTATTCGAATAGATCATAACCCTGCAGGGGTGTACTTCTTCACACACGCTCTCGCCACTTATCGCCATGTGCACTTTACGCACCTCGGCAACCTTCAAGCGGAAGCCTGGCGAGGGAGTCGGCCATGACCGTTAACCACGCTAATACCTAGTCCAGGTTTATCGCCTATTTGAGAGTGAACCCGCACGGAAGTCCGGCCGAAGTTTACGCTACGGCCCAAATGATGTGCGCAGGGTTCCCAATCCCACCATCCGGGTGCCACTTGGTACACCGTGCCACTGCCTACCACGTCACAACCCACCTCTAAGGTCAGCACTATGCACGGCCTCGAGCATGACTACAAACACCAGAAACTACTTGCAACTCCTCGACCGAGTACTAGGCGATTAATAAGTTGAGTGGGGTCATATTTCACGGCCCAGCATGTGGTAGTAACTAGTCTTGGATTACATACACGGAACTCAGTTCCTAAGGACGGTTCCAATGAAACAACTCGCCATGTACTCCTACATAGCCTTTCATCGCTACCTTTACCAAATTAGGTTCCACACTTATTCTTTTGTCACTAGAACAAATTCTTCCATTCATGTTCATTACCCAGATGAAACAGACCTAACACAACTCTAGGCATAGCAAGCATAGCAGGATAAGACACATCATGGCTCAAGCAACTACTAGGTATGCTAGGTTGCAAGGTTTAGCTATTTACTGTGACAATGACAGGTCATGCAAAGGAATGGATTCAGCTACCGAAGTAAAGCATTTGAAATATTTTGTCCTAATGCAATAAGTGAGAGCAGGAGCGGGAACATGGGATTTTATTGGGATGATAAAAAATGGTGCTTGCCTTGAAGATCAGCTGAAGGATACGCTCCTTCAAACATATACTCCTGGGTATCATGTGGAGCGGAGCCTGCCGTAATAATAGCAACAACCAATATCATACAAATGCAACAATATGTTGCATGATCATGGCATGAAATGAAATGTAGCATGAGCTAGTGTGGCTATCAAAACCTTGGTTTGATGCTGAATTGAATTCAAAGTTCAAATATTATTTAAAGTAGGACATTTATTAAATTCCTTTAATTGATTTGACCTGATGCTGTTTCATAACTTAGTTTTTCATGCATGAAAATAGCACCATTGGATTCTTTGGATTTTTCTCATCATTTTTCATATATAATATATTTTAATCTGAGTTACACATTATTTTCTATGCATTTTTGAAGTTTAGGATATTTTTTGGAATTATTTTAAATCACAGAAACTCATTTACTGCGTCATGGTGACGTCATGGGTCAACAAGCCTGGGTATGGTCAAACCTGACCAGTGGGGGCCACTAGTCAGTGTCACAGGGGATAATCCCGCACTGACCAGCCCATAAGTGGGTTTGACCCACCTCTAGGGCCTAGTGTCAGTAGCTGCTAGTGCTAATTAGCAGAGGATTAGGGTGGCCACGTCATCGCCTGCGCGGAGGCTGACCGGCGGTGACGAAACCTGCGGTAGAGGGCTCGCCGAAGACGGCCTAAAGGCGTAGTGGTGCTCGGATTCGATCGCCCAGAGCACTACGACGAAGCCCAGGCTCGGCCTCATCCAATAGGGGCGGCTAAAAGGGCTAGGGTGGCCGGAGGGGCACTGGCGACGAGCCGCGGCGGCTGCCGGAGTTCGGCCACACGGCCATCTATCTAGGGGGTGCGAGGAGCTCGATTAAATGGGGGGAAACAAACCGCAGCTCATCGCAGAGCTGTCGGAGGCAACGAATAGGGAGAAGGAGCTCGAGATCGGCTGGATCGACGGCAGAAGCTTCGGTGGCCAGAGATGGGGAACGGCGGCGATGGGGCGATGCAGGGCTCGGGGGATCAATTTCGTTGGCGTAGAGGACGAGCTCGATGAGGCGGAGGTGATGAGACGCTCGGGGAAGCCTTGCTGTGACCGGAGAGCTCGGTTGCCTCGAGCTCAAGCTCCTCCAATTGCGGCAGGAAGAGGAGAGGGAGGAACCGAAGGGGAGAGGAGAAACGGAGAGAGGGAGAGGATAAGGGAGTCCCTGGGGGTTTCATTCCCCTCGTTGCACTGGCCTGGGACCGTCGGAGGGCGACACGGCGAAGAAGGAGGTGAGGAGTCCGCCGTGCTCAGTCTGTCCTCTACTAGTAGGCAGAGGAAGAAGACGACCCTGCCCTTGGTGGGCTGGGCCAGGTAAGCGCTAGATAGGTTTCTTCTTTCCTTTTTTCTTTTTTCTTTTCTGTTTACAACTCTAACATTTGTTTCATTTATTTTTTTGGCTCCAAACTATTCCTAATATATTGAACACACTTGTGGAGTTTTATTTGGAATATTTCCAAGCTCCACAAAATGTTTCAACATTTTATAACTTCCTGAACTAATTATAAATAGTTTTTTGGGTAGTTATTAGTGGCTTTTATGGATTAATTAAAATGCCAAAAGTATTTTAAAAATAATATCCACCCCTGTAATATTGTTTCCATTATTTACCGAAAAGGGTGGGCTTTTATGACGGCCATTTTGGGTTCATTGAAATCACACACTATTTAAATTGGTTTAATCAAGGTGAGGTGCTAGGGTTTCTTTAAATCCCTATTTCACTTTCAATGCAAAAATAAAACATGAGCATAATCTTGCTAAGCAACAATAAGAATTCTAGGGATGTGACATTTATCAATGAATTCATCCATTCTATCAATCCTATTGTGTGTTTTTCTACCCTCTAGTCAGTAATTGTATCTTTCTCCTTTAAAGTTTCCAAAGTCATTCCTACTTGTGGCCCAAATTGAGTGGTATGATTGTGAAGCTTTTCATATAACTCCTCAATTTGTTTATTAGTAGTCATTTTTTTCAATAGCATCAAGCCTTTCCATAACATGTTCCATAGTCAAAATAGTTTCATTAATGATAATAGGTGGTGACGCAACTAAATTTTTCCATGGCCTTAAAAACATCTGATGTGTGACTCATTTAGAAATTACCACTGGTAATCATATCGAGTACAAATCCACACCAACTTGTAATACCAACATAGGAATTACGTAGCACGATGTTGGGGGATTTCTTATGAAATGGTTTATTTTGAGCATTGCAAATCCTATACCATGCATCTTTTAAAGTTTCACATCCCCTTTGTTGACAATTGAGTACCTGATTATCCGGAGTAAAGGGAACTAAAGAAGAACTAGCCATAGCGACAAGCAAAAAAGTAAACTAGCAATTAGCAAAAATAAATATTCTTGTATTTTTTTATTTTTATGAACAAGTGAATGATAATTTGTGTGAAGTTACTTGATAGTAGTTTGATGATACTCCCCACCAACGGCGCTAGAAATCCTTCCTGATACTTGTGATCTACGTTGGGTTTTTCGTGAAGAGGAACGATTGATGTAGCGTAATATAGGTAAGTATTTCCCTCAATAGAGAACTAAGGTTTATCGAACCAATAGGAGTAATAACCAACCCCCGCCTTCAGCCGCTACACACAAAAGAGCAAACACTTGCACCCAACACGCGCAAGAGGGTTGTCAGTCCCCTTGGACTCGTTATTTGCAAGCTTGTAAGTAGTGTGGTTGGTAGTAGATGATTGTAAATTGCAAATCAAAATAAAAAGTAAATAAGAACAGCGAGACATTGTAGCGTTTGTAAACTTATAAGCGAATACTCGGGGGGCATAGTTTTGCCTTGTGGCATCTGTCATGAAAGTAGGCATACGGTGGGTAAAACATATATTGTTGGGCAATTGATATAAAATCACATAATTATGTGATATTCACGACGATGATCATGTTTATATAGGCATCACATCCATAAGAAAACTGGCTGACTCCTGACTGCACCTATTACTATTACTCCACCCATGGACCTCTATCCAGCATGCATCTAGAGTATTAAGTAAAACAGAGTAATGCTTGGAGAACAATGACATGATGTAGACAAAGAGAATTCAATTAATATGAACGAAACCCATCGTTTTATCCTTAGTGGCAACAATACAGAGACATATATTATCCCTTTCTGTCACTCGGATATAGAAATTAGTCACATTGAACCCACTGCAACGCACCCCTCTCACTAAAGAAAGATCAATCTACTTGGCCAAAGAAAATCAATAGATCGGACAAATTTACGAAGCTATGACGATCTCGCACATAAGACTCATATTTAGAATTCAGAGAAGACTCAAATATTTCTCATGAATAACTTGAACATAAACCCACAATTCATCAGATCCCAACAAACACACCGCACAAAAGAATTACATCAGATAGATCCAAGGAAAGATGCAATGATCATTGTGATGAAGATCAAGAGATAGTGAGATAGCCATCTAGGTGCTAACTATGTACACGTAGGTCTGTGGTGAACTATGCACATCACCATGGCATCAACAAGGATGATGTAGAGGTCCTCCATGATCGATCCCCCTCCGGCAGGGCACCGAAACAGAGCTCCATATGGCCACACAACGAAACAAAGACTTGTGGTTGCAGAAAAACTGTTTCGGGTTGCTCTCTATGGTTTTCGTAATATATGCGTATCCATAGGCCACGAATGGGCACGAGGAGGCAACCGAGGGGAGAACGAGGCAACTGGGTGTGCCCTACCCCTGGTCGTGCCCTGTTGGCTCGTGCCTACGTCGTGGGGCCTCTAGTCTCCTCATGAAGCTTTCGGGTCTTCTTTTGGTAAAGAAAAAATCATCAACTAGTTTCGTGGCAACTGGACTTCGTTTGGTACTGTAAACCTGGAAAGCAAAAAACATGCAGAAAATAGCAACTGGCACTGGGCACTGGGTTAATTGGTTAGTTCTCAAAAACAATATTAATTGGTAAAAACTCCCAAAAAGTTCCTATAATGGTAATATAATAGCATGGAACAATCAATAGTTATAGATACATTGACGACGTATCACTTCCCCAACGGCATCATCCGACCAGATTCTGCCAGGTTAGTGTTCTTTCAACTCTCTTTCCTAGCCGCAAACCAATTGGGATTTCCTTTTCTGACTTTGTTTCCTAGCTAACAAAAACTTCTGATTACCAATATATGCCCACTACTCTTCTCCACTGTCCTGAATAAATAAGCACTTTCAACTTTTATGCAGGATATGCTCGATGCATAGCTAAACCTCTAGATGTTACTCACGATACCAAATTTCACTCGAAAGGCTTCGAGTACGTCAAAAAGTTTGTTCAAACCCTACCAGTACAACGATTGAACAATGGATTTTGGATGGGAACAAATCTGCCACTGGTGCACATGTTGAACAAGACCAATTGTGTCATCAAAAAGCTGGTACAAAAATATTATTTTTATGTCGCTCTTCATAAACTATAGATAGCTTCAATGGTAGGTTACAATTGGTTTTTGGTCTTCATTGCAACAGAAATTGCCCGCTGCAGCTGTTCCTGAACGCATTCACCGGTGTCTATCACACATGTGCCTACTAGGAAGGCCAAAGTCATTGTGAGGTACTACATTTCATGCACAAATGGAACCATTCAAATTAATAGGTTCTTCGTTCTCATGGCACTTCGTCCACATTTGATAATTGGAGACACTGTTATACTCATGCTCTACAAAGGCAGTGAAGGGATCTTCCTTTTCACTCACAAGATGACGAAATGTTGTGATCAAGCTTCTTCCAGTGTATTGTTATGGTTGCTTGCCGTGTGCTTCATAGAATGTGTCGGTTGTTACTATCTTAAGTATGTAGTTATTGATCATACGGTTGTTAAGATTGTTAAGTCTGGATTTGTTAAATATTGTGTTAATCTTCGTACACTAAAATGATGTTTTTAAGCTATTAAATTTTCATCGAAAATATTAGTATAGTACACAGTTATTCATCTTAAGCACTTGTCGGTTAGAGTATATGATATCCATGTGTTTCCAAGTGGTGATTACCGCCGATTTCTAGAAGGCATTTCTCATATTAATTGTTCACATTCCAAAATTAGATAATATATATAGATTGGACACAACATATAATTGACACATTGCCATGCATGAACAATTCAATCGAGCATTTACATGCTCAAATTGGTATAGTGCATACTTGGCGGAGTAATATACAAAACATTAGCTCGCTATTTTACATCAATATAATATATATGAACTACGCATGCAAAAAAGTGCAACTGCCCTTAAAGGTTGACCTGGCACACACAACTGCCATCGTCCATTGATATCGTGTCATTCCTTGGTGCACGAGGACACGAAGTCGCCAAGTCGATGACCTACACCTTGATCATCCGAGACAGGGTTAATCTCGACATTGGTGATCGCTGATACTGCCTCCAGCGCAGCTCTCACTAGGACTGTCGCATCTGTCGGATCTTCGTACATCGTCTCGGCGGCCGACAAGACCTTGGCTATCACTAGTGTTGTAGCAACAGCCACCAGGAAACCCCCAACGTCTGAGCTATGTCCTCCTTCATCTGGGACATTAGCATGTGGCTCGTCCGGCAGCCAATGTCGTAGTTGTCCCTGCGGCGTCGCGGTTCCCACTCCACCGCCCGCACTATCTAGTGCACTCTACGTCGAGCCCACAATATTTCCCACTCATGATCCCTAGCTGCTTTCAAGATGACCCTCGCTAAACTACTAGCTTGCTTGTGTCATGATTCCGACCACCTCTAGTTGTCATCGGGGGAGGTTGCAGCATGGTCGTCAACTCTTGCTACTTCTTGAGCTTGCATTGGTTTTTCCCTTGAAGAGGAAAGGGTGATGCAGCAAAGTAGAGATAAGTATTTCCCTCAATTTGAGAACCAAGGTATCAATCCAGTAGGATTATCAAGATGAGGCACCAAGGCACCTGCGCAAAGACAAACAAACTTGCACCCAACGCGATAAAGGGGTTGTCAATCCCTTTACGATTACTTGCAAAGTGAGATCTGATAGTGATAATAGGTAAATATAAATAAATAAATAAAAGTGCAGCAAGGTATTTTTGGTATTTTTTTATGTAGATCTGAATATATAATGTGTAAAATAGACCCGGGAGCCATAGTGTTCACTAGAGGCTTCTCTCATGATAGCAAATATTATGGTGGGTGAACGAATTACTGTCGAGCAATTGATAGAATCGCGCAAGGTCATGACGATATCTAAGGCAATGATAATACATATAGGCATCACGTCCAAGACAAGTAGACCGATACTTTCTGCATCTACTACTATTACTCCACACATCGACCGCTATCCAACATGCATCTAGTGTATTAAGTTCATAACAAACAGAGTAACGCCTTAAGCAAGATGACATGATGTAGAGGGATAAATTCATGCAATATAATATAAACCCCATCTTTTTACCCTTGATGGAAACAACACAATGTGTGCCTCGCTACCCGTTCTGTCACTAGGAGAGCACACCGCACGGTATGAACCCAAAACCAAGCACTTCTCCCATTGCAAGAATTATAGATCAAGTTGGCCAAACGAAACCCATAACTCGAAGAGAATTACAAGGATACAAAATCATGCATATAAGAAATCAGAGGAGACTCAAATAATATTCATAGATAACCTGATCATAAATCCACAAACACACCGCAAAAGAAAGTTACATCGGATAGATCTCCATGAAGATCATGGAGAACTTTGTATTGAAGATCCAAGAGAGAGAAGAAGCCATCTACCTACTAGCTATGGACCCAAAGGTCTGTGGTGAACTACTCACGCATCATTGGAGAGGCAATGGTGTTGATGAAGAAGCCCTCCGTGTCTGAATCCCCCTCCGGCACGGCACGGGAACGGTCCCCAAATGGGATCTCGCGGAAACAGAAACTTGCAACGGCGGAAAAGTATTTCTGTGGCTCTCTGCCTTGGTTGTCAAGTCTTCTGGATCCCTTCTGTTATGGAAAAATCAGGCCGAAGGTTTTATTCCGTTTGGACTCCGTTTGGACTCCGTTTAATATTCTTATCTAAAAAAGGTCAAAAACACAGAAAAAACAGAAAGTGACACTTGGCACTGAGTTAATAGGTTAGTCCCAAAAATGATATAAAATAACATATGAATGCATATAAAACATCCCAAGTTGATAATATAATAGCATGGAACAATCAAAAATTATAGATACGTTGGAGACCTATCAAGCATCCCCAAGCTTAACTCCTGCTCGTCCTCGAGTAGGAAAGGGATAAAGACCGAATTTTTGATGTGGAATGCTACGTAACATATTTTTTCTTTGTAACTTCTGTATTGTGGCATGAATGTTCAGATCCATAAGATTCAAAATAATAGTTTAATATTGACCGGAAAACAATAATACTTCAAGCATACTAGTAAAGTAATCTCGAACTTTTGAAATAACAAGGCCAAAGAAAGTTATCCATAGAAAATCATATAGTCTCGCTATGCTCCATCATCCCCACACAACAAATTTAAATCATGCACAACTCCGATATTGGCCAAGGAATTGTTTTCGCACTCTTACTTTCTCAAACTTTTTCAACTCTCACGTAATACATGAGCGTGAGTCATGGATATAGCACTATAGGTGGAATACAGTGTGGTGGAGGTTGTGAGGCAAAAACGAGGAGATGGTCACATCGACTCAGCGTATCAACGGGCTATGGAGATGCCCATCAATAGATTTCAATGTGAATGAGTAGAGATTTCCATGCAACGGATGCACTAGAGCTATAAGTGTATGAAAGCTCAAAAAGAAAAACTAGTGGGTGTGCACCCAACTTGCTTGCTCACGAAGACCTAGGGCAATTTTGAGGAAGCCCATCATTGGAATATAAAAGCCAAGTTATATAATGAAAATTCCCACTAGTATATGAAAGTGAAAAAACAAGAGACTCTCTATCATGAAGAACATGGTGCTATTTTGAAGCACAAGTGTGGAAAAAGATAGTAGCATTGTCCCTTCTCTCTTTTTCTCTCATTTTTTTGTATGGGCTCTTTGGTCTTTTTTTCATTTCATTTTTTCTTCCCCTTTTTTTTGGTGGGCATCTTTGGCCTCTTTTTTTATTTGGGCTTCGTTGGACTCTTTTATTATTTCCTCACATGGGACAATGCTCTAATAATGATGATCATCACACTTTTATTTACTTACAACTCGATACTTAGAACAATAATGACTCTTGATGAAATGCCTCTGGTAGTGTACCGGGATGTGCAACGATCTAGCTTAGTGTATGACATTGAAACATCTCACTAGCTATCTTACGATCATGCAATGACAATATTAAAGTGATGGCACATGTCATGAGACGGAACGGTGGAAGTTGCATGGCAATATATCTCGGAATGGCAATGAAAATGCCATAATAGGTAGGTATGGTGGCTGTTTTGAGGAAGGTATATTGTGGTTTTGTGCACCGGCGAAAGTTGCGCGGCACTAGAGAGGCTAGCAATGGTGGAAGGGTGAGAGTGTATCTATACCATGGACTCACATTACTCATGAAGAACTCATATACTTATTGCGAAAGTTTTATTAGTAATCGAAACAAAGTGCTAAACGCTTACTCCTAGGGGAAGGGTTGGTAGGAGTTAACCATCGCGCGATCCCGACAGCCACACAAAGGATGACAATCAATAAATCAATTATGCTCCGACTTCATAACATAGCGGTTCACCATACGTGCATGCTACCGGAATCTCTAACCTCAACACAAGTATTTCTAGATTCACAACACCCTACTATCATAACTCTAATAGTACCATATCCATATCTCAAAACTAATTGTGAGGAATCAAACTTCTCTTACTAATCAATGCACTTGAATATGAAAGTTTTTATATATCCTCTTCGGATGCCTATCATATTTAGGACTAATTTCATAACACACGCCAATTACTAAGTTACTTAGAGCGCTCTCAAAATGATATAAGTGAAGATCGAGAGTTTTTATTTCTACAAAATATGACACCGCCGTGCTCTACAAAGATTTAAGTGAAGCACTAGAGAAAAATTATCTAGCTCAAAATATGTAAGTGAAGCTCATGGGAGCAAAATTATCTATCTCAAAAGATATAAGTGAAGCACATGCGAGCTAAATTGCCTAACTCAAAACATATAAGTGAAGCTCATTGAGTATTCTAACAAATTCACGATGAGTGCATGTCCCTATCAAAAGGTGTGCAGCAAGGATGATTGTGATAAAACAAAAAGCAAAGACTCCTATAATACATGACGCTCCAAGCAAAACACATATCATGTGGTAAATAAAAATATAGCTCGAAGTAACGTTACCGATGGATTGAAGACGAAAGAGGGGTTGCCTTCCCGGGGCATCCCCAAGCTTAGGATTTTTGGTGTCCTTGAATTTGGCTTGGGATTACTTTGTCATCCCCAATCTTAGGCTCTTTGCACTCTTTATTCCATTGTGCATAAGAACATCACCCAAAACTTGAAAACTTCACAACACAAAACTTAAACAGAAACTCGTGATATCATTAGCATAAGAAAACAAACCACTAACTTTTTAGGTATTGTAGTAAACTTAATTTTCATTTAGATTGTTATTATATTACTGTATTCTCACTTCTCCATGGCTTGTACCCCCCGATACAAACCATAGTTTCATCAAAATAAGCAATCAACACAACAAAAACAGAATCTGTCAAAAACAGAATAGTCTGTAGCAATCTGTATATTTCGTATAACTCTGCTATCCCGAAAATTCTGAAACAATTATGAAAATTAGGGAAATTTGCATATAAATCAGAAGCATAAAGAATCAACTCAGATCTCTTTCTGTATAGGAATTAAAAATAATTTCGTGAGCACAAAGTTTCTGTCTTTTTCAGGATGATTAAACAACTATCACCAAAACTAATAATAAAGGTTCTAGTCGGCACAAACACTAATTAAAACATAACAAAAACACAATCATAACAGAATCATGATGGTGTGGACTCAACAAAACAGAAAGTAAAAGGCAAAAATAAATTTATTCATTGGGTTGCCTCCCAACAAGCGCTATTGTTTAACGCCCTTAGCTAGGCGTAAGGCAAAAGATTCAAGTGTTGTCATCTTTAGTGCTCAAACCATAAGTAGCTTTCATAATGGATTCATAAGGAAATTTTATTTTCTTTCTAGGAAAGTGTTCCATGCCCTTATTTAATGGAAATTGAAATTTAATATTCCCTTCCTTCACATCAATAACAGCACCAATAGTCCTAAGGAAAGGTTTACCAAAAATAATGGGACATGATGGATTGCAATCAATATCAAGCACAATGAAATCTACGGGCACATAGTTCCTATTTGCAATAATAAGAACATCATTGATCCTTCCCATATGTTTCTTAATTGTAGAATCCGCAAGATGCAAATTAAGAGAGCACTCATCAATCTCATTGAAACCTAGAACATCACATAAAGATTTTGGAATTGTGGAAACACTAGCACCCAAATCACACAAAGCATGGCATTCATAATTTTTTATTTTAATTTTTATAGTAGGTTCCGACTCATCATGAAGTTTTCTAGGAATAGATATTTCCATCTCAAGTTTCTCTTCAAGAGATTTCATCATAGCATCAACGATATGTTTGGTAAAAGCCTTATTTTGGCTATAACCATGTGGAGAGTTTAGCATGGATTGCATCAAGGAAATACATTCAATCAAAGAGCAACCATTATAATTAAATTCTTTGAAATCCAAAGTAGTAATTTCATCACTATTCCAAGTTTTGATATCCTCTACTCCAATTTTAGTATTTTTAGCATCAAGATAAATAGACTCCGAATCATTGGGGCGTTTCTCAACCAAAGTGGATTCACATCCAGCCCCATAATCATTAAGATTGACATTAGAAAACAAGGATTCAATAGGAGTCACACCAAGCACTTTAAGATCTTCGTGATTCTCATCACGAGAACACGCCTTTTTAAGCCATTCATGTCTAGCACGAATTTGGGCGGTTCTTTCTTTACTCTCATTCATGGAAACATGCATAGCTTTCAAAGTTTCATCCATATTAATCTTGGGAGGAACACATCTCAATTTCAAAGCATCAATATCAAGAGACATTCTATCAACAGTCCTAGCCAAGTCATCAATTTTAAGTTGTTTTTCTTCTATGGAAGCAATGAAAATCTTTTGCAAATTAATAAAATCTTTAATATTACTCTCAAGATCAGAGGGTATTTTATTATAATTTTCATGAGCATTGTTGTAGGAATTGCCAAAATTATTAGAGGGATTACTAGGAAAAGGCCTAGGATTAAAGTTACCTCTATAAGCATTGTTGTTAACAAAATTGTTCCTACCAACAAAATTAACATCCAAATTTTCATTGCTGTTCTCAATCAAGGAAGATAAAGGAATATCATTTGGATCTAGAGGAGCACTTTTATTAGCAAACAACTTCATTAACTCATCCACCTTAGCACTCAAAGAGTTAATTTCTTCTATAGCACACACTTTTTTACTAGTAGGTGACCTTTCAGTGTGCCATTGAGAATAATTTGTCACGATATTATCTAGGAGTTTTGTAGCTTCTCCTAGTGTGATTTCCATAAAAGTTCCACCAAAGGCGGAATCCAAGATATTTCTAGAAGCAAAATTCAAACCAGCATAGAAATTTTGTATAATCATCCAAAGACTTAGGCCATGAGCGGGAAAATTTCTAATCATCAATTTCATTCTCTCCCAAGATTGTGCAACATGTTCATGATCTAGTTGCTTAAAATGCATGATACCATTAAGGAGAGAGATAATCTTAGCAGGAGGAAAATACTTGGAAATAAAGGCATGTTTACACTTGTTCCATGAATCAATACTATTTTTGGGTAAAGATGAAAACCAAGTTTTTGCTCGATCTCGTAATGAGAACGGAAATAGCTTCAATTTAATCATATAATTATCCACATCTTTCTTCGTTTTCATATCGCATAACTCATTAAAGGTATTAAGATGGGATAGGACATCTTCACTAGGAAGGCCAGAAAATTGCTCTTTCATAACAAGATTCAACAAGGCAGCATTAATTTCATATGAATCCGCACTAGTGGCGGGAGAAATTGGAGTACTAATAAAATCATTGTTATTTGTATTAGAGAAGTCACACAATTTAGTGTTTTCAGACATGGTGACCTAGCAAGTAGACAAGCACAGAAGCAAACAGAGAGCAAGCGAAAGAAAGGGCGAATGAAAAAAGCAAATAGAGAAAGGCAAATATTTTTGGAAATTTTGTTTTAGAAGTGGGGGAGAGGAAAACGAGAAGCAAATGGCAAATAATGTAAATGAAAGGGATGAGTTTACGATAGGTACTTGGTAGATATGCTTCACTTGAATACTCCCCGGCAACGGCGCCAGAAATTCTTCCTGCTACTTCTTGAGCTTGTGTTGGTTTTTCCCTTGAAGAGGAAAGGGTGATGCAGCAAAGTATAGATAAGTATTTCCCTCAGTTTGTGAACCCAGGTATCAATCCAGTAGGAGTATGAAGATGAGGCACCAAGGCACCTGCGCAAAGACAAACAAACTTGCACCCAACGCTATAAAGGGGTTGTCAATCCCTTTACGATTACTTGCATAGTGAGATCTGATAGTGATAGTAGGTAAATATAAATAAATAAATAAATAAAGGTGCAGCAAGGTATTTTTGGTATTTTTGTACATAGATCTGAATATATAATGTGTAAAATAGACCCGGGGGCCATAGTGTTCACTAGAGGCTTCTCTCATGACAGCAAGTATTACAATGGGTGAACGAATTACTTTCGAGCAATTGATAGAATTGCGCAAGATCATAACGATATCTAAGGCAATGATCATAAATATAGGAATCACGTCCGAGACAAGTAGACCGATACTTTCTACATCTACTACTATTACTCCACACATCGACCGCTATCCAGCATGCATCTAGTGTATTAAGTTCATAACAAACAGAGTAACACCTTAAGCAAGATGACATGATGTAGAGGGATAAATTCATTGAATATGATATAAACCCCATCTTTTTACCCTTGATGGCAACAACACGATGCGTGCCTCGCTACCCCTTCTGTCACTAGGAGAGCACACCGCACGGTATGAACCCAAAACCAAGCACTTCTCCCATTGCAAGAATTATAGATCAAGTGGCCAAACGAAACCCATAACTCGAAGAGAATTACAAGGATACGAAATCATGCATACAAGAAATCAGAGCAGAGTCAAATAATATTCATAGATAATCTGATCATAAATCCACAATTCATAGGATCTCGACAAACACACCGCAAAAGAAAGTTACATCGGATAGATCTCCATGAAGATCATGGAGAACTTTGTATTGAAGATCCAAGAGAGAGAAGAAGCCATCTAGCTACTAGCTATGGACCCGAAGGTCTGTGGTGAACTACTCACGCATCATCGGAGAGGCAATGGTGTTGATGAAGAAGCTCTTCGTGTCCGAATCCCCCTCCGGCAGGGCACCAGAACGGTCCCCAGATGGGATCTCGCGGAAACAGAAGCTTGCGGCGGCGGAAAAGTATTTTCGTGGCTCTCTGCCTTGGTTCTCAAGTCTACTGGATCCCTTCTGTTATGGAAAAAATCATCCCAAAGGTTTTATTCCGTTTGGACTCCGTTTAATATTCTTATCTGAAAAAGGTTAAAAACACGGAAATAACAGAAACTGGCACTGGGCACTGAGTTAATAGGTTAGTCCCAAAAATGAAATAAAATAACATATAAATGCATATAAAACATCCCAAGTTGATAATATAATAGCATGGAACAATGAAAAATTATAGATACGTTGGAGACGTATCAACCCACAAGTTGGCCATCAAACCGAGAGCCTCGATTCCGCTGTCGCCCAACTCCATCCTGCCGTTGGCCATTTGTGGTTTGACAGTATGTGTGGAAACTAGTTAGGGGATCATTGTCTTGCCGTCACCAGCCATCGATGTGGTTATTAATAGCTAGTTATTGCCAAGGGGTTTGGGGATTTTACAATTTTCCAAGGGGTTTGGTGGAAATGGCTAGTTATGAAGGAATCAAACTATAACAACAAATAAAAAGAAGAACAAGTGAATGATAATTTGTGTGAAGTTACTTCATAGTAGTTTGACAATAGTCCCCGCCAACGGCACTAGAAATCCTTCCTTATACTTGTGATCTGCGTTGGGTTTTCCGTGAAGAGGAACGGGTGATGCAGCGTAATATAGGTAAGTATTTCCCTCAATAAGGAAACTAAGGTTTATCAAAACAATATGAGTAATAACCAACCCCTGTCTTCAGCGGCTACACACAATAGAGCAAACACTTACACCCAACGCGCGCAAGAGGGTCGTCGGTCCCCTTGGACTCGTTATTTGCAAGTTTGTAAGTAGTGTGGTTGGTAGTAGATAATTGTAACTTGCAAATCGAAATAAAAAGTAAATAAGAACAGCGAGGCATTGTGGCATTTGTAAACTTATAAGCGAATACTCGGGGGCCATAGTTTTGCATAGTGGCATCTGTCATGTAAGTAGGCATACGGTGGGTAAAAAATATACTATTGGGCAATTGATAGAAAAGCACATAATTCTGTGATATTCACAATGATGATTGATACGTCTCCAACGTATCTATAATTTTTGATGGTTTCATGCTATTATCTTGTCAAACTTTGGATGTTTCGTATGCCTTTTATATCTTTTTTGGGACTAACTTATTAACTCAGTGCCAAGTGCGAGTTCCTGTTTTTTCCGTGTTTTGACCCTTTTCATAGGAGGATTTTAAACGGTGTCCAAACGGAATAAAACTTCCGAAAAGATTTTTTCCAGAACAGAAGATACGCGTCAAGCTTGAGAACCAAGGCAGGGTCGAGCAGGGGACCCCACAAGCCCCCTAGGCGCGGCCAGGGGAGCCGCGCCTAGCAGGCTTGTGGGCTCCCTGGGCCTCCCCTGCCCTAGCTCCTTCGCCTATAAATTCCCTAAAATCCCTAAAAAAAATCAGGAGATCAACGAAAATACTTTTCCGCCGCCGCAAGCTTCTGTCTCCGCAAGATCCCATCTGGGGCCCGTTCTGGTGCCCTGCCGGAGGGGAGATTCGGATACGGAGGGCTTCTTCATCAACACCATGACCTCCCAGATGATGCGTGAGTAGTTCACCATAGACCTACGGGTCCATAGCTAGTAGCTAGATGGATTCTTCTCTCTCTTGCATCTTCAATACAAAGTTCTCCATGATCTTCATGGAGATCTATCAGATGTAATCTTCTTTGCGGTGTTTTTGTCGAGATCCGATGAATTGTGGATTTATGATCAGATTATCTATGAATCTTATTTGAGTTTCTTCTGATCTCTCTTATGCGTGATTTCGTATCCTTGTAATTCTCTTCGAGTTGTGGGTTTTGTTTGGCCAACTTGATCTATGATTCTTGCAATGGGAGAAGTGCTTGGTTTTGGGTTCATACCGTGCGGTGACCTCACCCAGTGACAGAAGGGGTAGCGAGGCACGCATCGTGTTGTTTCCATCAAGGGTAAAAAGATGGGGTTTTCATCATTGGTTTGAGTTTATCCCTCTACATCATGTCATCTTTCTTATAGCGTTACTCTGTTCGTCATGAACTCAATACACTAGATGCATGCTGGATAGCGGTCAATGTGTGGAGTAAAAGTAGTAGATGCAGGAAGTATCGGTCTACTTGTCTCGGACGTGATACCTATATGTATGATCATTGCCTTAGATATCGTCATGACTTTGCGCGGTTCTATCAATTGCTCGACAGTAATTTGTTCACCCACCGTAATATTTGCTATTTTGAGAGAAGCCTCTAGTGAACACTATGGCCCCCGGGTCTACTTCACACCATATTTTGAAGCTTACTCTTTTACTTCGTTGCACTTTCCGCCTTTAGATCTCACTTTGCAATCAATCTTGAAGAGATTGACAACCCCTTTATAGCGTTGGGTGCAAGCTCTTTTGTCTTTGCGCAGATACTCTGGACTTGACGAGATTCTCCTACTGGATTGATTCCTTGATTCTCAAACTGAGGGAAATACTTACTGCTCATGTGCTGCATCACCCTTTCCTCTTCAAGGGAAAAACCAACGCAAGCCAAGTCTCCGTCAACGTGCCAATTTCTGGCGCTGTTGTTTGAGAAGTAGCCATAATCATGTTTATATAGGCATCACGTCCATAAGAGAACTGGCTGACTCCTGGCTGCACCAATGATTATTACTCCACCCATGGACCTCTATCCAGCATGCATCTAGAGTATTAAGTAAAACAGAGTAATGCTTGGAGAACAATGACATGATGTAGACAAAGAGAATTCAATTAATATGAAATAAACCCATCGTTTTATCCTTAGTGGTAATAATACAGAGACGTATATTATCCCTTTCTGTCACTCAGATATAGAAATCATTCACATTGAACACACAACAACGCACCCCTCTCACTAAAGAAAGATCAATCTACTTGGCCAAAGAAAATCAATAGATCGCAGAAATTTACGAAGCTATGATGATTGCTATCCCACACACAAGAGCGCCAGAAATTGACACGTTGACATAGGCTGGGCTTGCGGAGGTTTTTCCCTTGAAGAGCAAAGGGTGATGCAGCACAGGAGCAGTAAGTATTTCCCTTAGTTTGAGAACCAAGGTATCGATCCAGAAGGAGGGTCTCATCAAGTCCAGAGTACCTGCGCAAACACAAATGAGCTTGCACCCAACACTTCAAAGGGGTTGTCAATCCCTTCAAGATTGTTTGCAAAGTGAGAAATGAAGGCGGAAAGTGCAACGAAGTAAAAAGTGTAAGGCTGAAAGTATGGTGTGGAGTAGACCCTCGGGGCCATAGTGTTCACTAGAGGCTTCTCTCAAAATAGCAAGTGTTACGGTGGGTAAACAAATTACTGCCGAGCAATTGATAGAACCGTGCAAAGTCATGACGATATCTAAGGCAATGATCATACATATAGGCATCACGTTCGAGACAAGTAGACCGATACTTTCTGCATCTACTACTATTACTCCACACATCGACCGCTATCCAGCATGCATCTAGTGTATTGAGTTCATGACGAACAGAGTAACGCTTTAAGCAAGATCTCATGATGTAGAGGGATAATCTCAAACCAATGAAGAAAATCCCATCTTTTTACCCTTGATGGCAACAACATGATGCGTGCCTCGCTACCCCTTCTGTCACTGGGTGAGGTCACCGCACGGTATGAACCCAAAACCAAGCACTTCTCCCATTGCAAGAATCATAGATCTAGTTGGCCAGACAAAACCCACAACTCGAAGAGAATTACAAGGATATGAAATCATGCATAAGAGAGATCAGAAGAAACTCAAATAAGATTCATAGATAATTTGATCATAAATCCACAATTCATCGGATGTCGACAAACACACCGCAAAACAAGATTACGTCGGATAGATCTCCATGAAGATCATGGAGAACTTTGTATTGAAGATCCAAGAGAGAGAAGAAGCCATCTAGTTACTAACTATGGACCCGTAGGTCTATCGTGAACTACTCACGCATCATCAGAGAGGTCTATGGTGTTCGAATCCCACCTCCGGCACGGCACCAGAACGTGCCCCAGATGGGATCTTGCGGAGACAGAAGCTTGCGGCGGCGGAAAAGTACTTTCGATAATCTCCTGATTTTTTCTGGAATTTATGGGAATATATAGGCGAAAGACCTAGGGCAAAGGGCGTCCAGGGGGCCCACAAGCCTGGATGGCGCGGCCTCCCCCCCTGGCCGTGGGGTGGGGGCTGGTGGGGCCCCTAAGGCTCCCCTGCCTTGGCTCCCAAGCTTCCCGATCTTCTAACGTTCCAGAAAAAAAATCTTTTCGGGGATTTTCTTCCGTTTGGACTCCGTTTCAAAATCTCCTCTGAAAGGGGTCAAAAACATGGAAAAAACAGGAACTGGCACTTGGCACTGAGTTAATAAGTTAGTCCCAAAAAATATATAAAAGGCATGCAAAACATCCAAAGTTTGACAAGATAATAGCATGAAACCATCAAAATTATAGATACGTTGGAGACGTATCAAGCATCCCCAAGCTTAACTCATGCTCGTCCTCGAGTAGGGAAGTGATAAAGAATGAATTTTTGATGTGGAATGCTACCTAGCATAGTTGTCCTTTGCAACTTCTTTCACGTGATATGAATGTTCAGATCCGTAAGATTCAAAACAATAGTTTGCTATTGACATGAAATAAGTAATACTTCAAGCAAACTAGCAAAGTAATCATGAACTTTCAAAATAACAATGCTAAAGAAAGTTATCCCTACAAAATCATATAGTCTGGCTATGCTCCATCATCCTCACACAACTAATATAAATCATGCACAACCCCAAAATTCGCCAAGTAATTGTTTTCACACTCTTACTTTCTCAAACTTTTTATAACTATCACACAATACATGAGCGCGAGCCATGGATATAGCACTATAGGTGGAATAGAGTGTGGTGGTGGTTGTGAGACAAAAAGGAGGAGATGGTCACACTGACTCGGCGTATCAATAGGCTATGGAGATTCCCATTAATAGATATCAATGTGAATGAGTAGAGATTGCCATACAAAGGATGCACTAGAGCTATAAGTATGCGAAAGCTCAAAAGGAAAACTAGTGGGTGTGCATCCAACTTGCTTGCTCACGAAGACCTAGGGCAATTTTGAGGAAGCCCATCATTGGAATATACAAGCCAAGTTATAAAATGAAGATTACCACTAGCATATGGTAGTGACAAAGCAAGAAGCTCTCAATCATGAAGAACATGGTGCTAACATGAAGCACAAGTGTGGAAAAAGATAGTAGCATTGTCCCTTCTCTCTTTTTCTCTCTTCTCCCTTTTTCTCATTTGGGCTCTTAGGCCTCCTTTTTTTCTTTTCTTTTGTCTTTTTTTTTGTTTTTGGGCTCTTTGGCCTCTCTTTTTTTTATTTCCTCACATGGGACAATGCTCTAATAATGATTATCATCACACTTTTATTTACTCACTGCTCAAAGATCACAATGATGATGACTCCATAAAAAATGCCTCCGGCAGTGTACCGGGGTGTGCAACGATCTAGCATGGCGTATGACGTTGAAACATCTCACTAGCTATCTTACGATCATGCAATGGCAATATGAGAGTGACGGCACAAGTCATGAGACGGAACTGTGGGAGTTGTGTTGCAATATATCTCGGAATGGCTATGAAAATACCATAGTAGGTAGATATGGTGGTTGTTTTGAGGAAGGAATTTGGTGGGTTTGTGCACCGGTGAGAATTGCGCGGCACTAGAGAGGCTAGCAATGGTGGAAGGTGAAATTGCATCTATACCATGGGCTCACATTAGTCATGAAGAACTCACATACTTATTGCGAAAAATTTTATTAGTAATCGAAACAAAGTGCTAAACGCATACTCCGAGGGGAAGGGTTGGTAGGTATAAACCATCGCGCGATCCCGGCCTCAACACAAAGGATGACAATCAATAGATCAATTATGCTCCGACTTCCTAACATAGCGGTTCACCATACGTGCATGCTACGGGAATCACTAACTCCAACACAAGTATCTCTAGATTCACAACACCCTACTAACATAACTCTCAATATTACCGAATCCACGTCTCAAAACTAATTGAGAGGAATCGAAACTTCTCTTTCTACTCAATGCACATGAATATGGAGGTTATTTCATCCTCTTTGGGTACCTAGAACATTTGGGACTACTTTCGTAGCATAAGACAACTACCAAATCATGCACCGCCGTGCTCTAAAGATATAAGTGAAGCACAAGAGCAAAACTTTCTAGCTCAAAAGATATAAGTGAAGCACTATGAGCATTCTAGCAAAATCACGATGAGTGCATGTCTCTCTCTCTCAAAAAGGTGTGAACCAAGGATGATTGCGACCAAACAAAAAGAAAAGACCCCTATGATACAAGACGCACCAAGCAAAACACATATCATGCGGTCAATAAAAATATAGCTCCAAGTAATGTTAGCGATGGATTGAAGACGAAAGAGGGATGCCTTCCCGGGGCATCCCCAAGCTTAGGCTTTTTGGTGTCCTTGAATTTGGCTTCGGATGCCTTGGGCATCCCCAAGCTTGAGCTCTTTCCACTCCTTATCTCTTTGTCCATGAGAACATCACCCAAAACTTGAAACCTTCACAACACAAAACTTAAACAGAAACTTGTGCTAACATTAGTACAAGAAAACAAACTACCACTTCTTTTGGTACTGTAGCAAACTTGAATTCTACCTATATTGATGTTGGGCTACTATATTCTCACTTTTACATGGCTAGTACCCCCCCGATACTAACCATAGTGTCATTAAAACAAGCAACCAACTCAACAAAAACAGAATCTGTCAAAAACAGACCAGTCTGTAGCAATCTGTATACTTCGTATACGTGTGGTACCTCAAAAATCTGAAAAATTACGATGGCCTGGGAAACAAGCATATCAATCAGCGGCAAAAAGAATCAACTAAAAATCTCTTTCTGAATAAAAATGAAAAATCATCTCGTGAGCGAAAAGTTTTTGTCTTTTTTCCAGCAGGATCAAACAACCATTACCAAGACTTGTCATAAAGGCTTTGCTTGGCTCAAACACAAAAGAAACACAAAAAACACAATCACAACAGAGTTATGAAAGTGTGGACGCAACAAAACAGAAAGAAAAAGATAAATTCATTGGGTTGCCTCCCAACAAGCGCTATTGTTTAACGCCCTTAGCTAGGCATAGATGCGATAGAATCACGTATCGTCGTCTTTGGTGCTCAAACCATAAGTGGCCCTCATCATGGATTCATAAGGCAATCTTATTTTCTTTCTAGGAAAGTTATCCATGCCCTTCCTTAAAGGAAATTGAAATCTAATATTCCCTTCCTTCCTGTCGATGATAGCACCGATAATCCTTAGGAAAGGTCTACCAAGAATAGTGGGGCATGTAGGATTGTAATCAATGTCAAGCACAATGAAATACATGGGTACATAGTTCCTATTTGCAATAATAAGAATATCATTTATACTTCCCATGGGTTTATTGATAGTAGAGTCAGCAAGATGCAAATTAAGAGAACACTCTTCAATCTCATTAAAACCGAGAACATCACATAAAGACCTTGGAATCGCAGAAACACTAGCACCCAAATCACACAAAGGATTGCACTCATAGTTTTTGATTTAGATTTTGATGGTAGGTTCCTACTCATCATGAAGCTTTCTAGGGATAGAGACTTCCAATTCAAGTTTCTCTTCAAGAGATTTTATCATAGCTTTGACGATATGATCGGTAAAGGCTTTGTTTTGGCTATAAGCGTGTGGAGAGTTCAACATGGATTTCATCAAAGAAATACATTCAATCAAGGAGAAAATATCATAATTGAATTCTTTGAAATCCACGGTAGTAATTTCATTACTACTCAAAGTGTTAACGTCTTCTACTCCACTTTTAATGATTTTAGCTTCAAGATAGATGGACTCCGAATCATTGGGGCACTTTTCAACCAAAGTGGATTCATATCCAGCCCCATAATCATTAGGTTTGATACAAGAAAACAAAGATTAAATGGGAGTCACACCAAGCACTTGAAGATCTTCGTGATTCTCATCACGAGAACACGCCTTTTTAAGCCATTCATGTCTAGCACGAATTTGGGCGGTTCTTTCTTGGCTCTCAATCATGGAAACACGCATAGCTTTCAAAGTTTCATCCATGTTGATTTTGGGAGGAGCACATCTAAATTTCAAATCATCAACATCACAACAAATTCTATGCACGCTCTTAGCCAAATCATCAATTTTGAGTAGTTTTTCCTCTATGGACGCATTGAAAATCTTTTCAGATTTGATGAACTCTTTGATATTACTCTCTAGATCACAGGGTAATCTATTGTAATTTCCATGAGTATTGTTGTAGGAGTTGCCAAAATTATTAGAGGAGTTACTAGGAAAAGGCCTAGGAACATAGTTTCCTCTAAAAGCATTGTTGTTGCCAAAGTTATTCCTACCAACAAAATTAACGTCCAAGCTAGCGTTGCTACTCTCAATCAAAGAAGACAAAGGCATATCATTAGGATCCAAAGGAGCACTTCTACTAGCAACCAAATTCATTAACTCATCCATCTTAGCACTCAACGAGTTAATTTCTTCTATAGCGTGTACCTTCTTACTAGTAGGTGACCTTTCAGTGTGCCACTGAGAGTAGTTTGTCATAATGTTGTCTAAGAGCTTTGTGGCTCCCCCTAACGTGATTTCCATGAACGTTCCACCTGAGGCGGAGTCCAAGATATTTCTAGAAGCGAAATTCAAGCCAGCGTAAAAGATTTGAATAATCATCCAAAGGCTCAAGCCATGAGCGGGACAATTTCTAATCATTAATTCCATTCTCTCCCAAGCTTGTGCAACATGTTCATGATCAAGTTGCTTGAAATTCATGATATCATTACGGAGAGAGATGATCTTAGCCGGCGGAAAATACTTGGATATATAAGCATCTTTGCACTTATCCCAAGAATCGATACTTTTTTACGGCAAAGAAGAAAACCAAGTTTTTGCGCGATCTCTCAACGAGAAAGGAAAAAGCTTCAATTTAATCATGTCATTATCCACATCTCTTTTCTTTTGCATATCACAAAGCTCAATGAAGGTATTGAGATGGGATGCGGCATCTTCACTAGGAAGGCCAGAGAATTGCTCTTTCATAACAAGATTCAGCAAAGCGGCATTGATTTTGTATGACTCTGCACTAGTGGCGGGAGCAATCAGAGTACTAATAAAATCATTATTATTAGTATTCGAGAATTCACGAAGTTTGGTGTTTTCGTTCATGGTGACTTCAGCAAGCAATCAAGCACACAAGCAAATAAAGAGCAGGCGAGAAAGAGGGCGAACGAAAAGGCAAACGAAAAAGGCAAATTGGTGAAGTGGGGGAGAGGAAAACGAGAGGCAACTGGCAAACAAAGTAAATGCAAGAGATGAGTTTGCGATACCTACTTGGATGAGTTCTTGACTTGATATTCCTCCCCGGCAACGGCGCCAGAATTTCTTCTCCTATCCCACAGACAACGGCGCCAGAAATTGACACGTTGACAAAGGTTGGGCTTGCGTTGGTTTTTCACTTGAAGAGGAAAGGGTGATGCAGCACAGGAGCAGTAAGTATTTCCCTCAGTTTGAGAACCAAGGTATCGATCCACAAGGAGGGTCTCATCAAGTCCAGAGTACCTCCGCAAACACAAACAAGCTTGCACCCAACGCTTCAAAGGGTTGTCAATCCCTTCAAGATTGTTTGCAAAGTGAGATGTGAAGGCGGAAAATGCAACGAAGTAAAAAGTGTAAGGCTGAAAATATGGTGTGGAGTAGACCCTCGGGGCCTTAGTGTTCACTAGAGGCATCTCTCAAAATAGCAAGTGTTACGGTGGGTGAACAAATTACTTCCGAGCAATTGATAAAACCGCGCAAAGTCATGACGATATCTAAGGCAATGATCATACATATAGGCATCACGTCGGAGACAAGTAGACCGATACTTTCTGCATCTACTACTATTACTCCACACATCGACCGCTATCCAGCATGCATCTACTGTATTGAGTTCATGACGAATAGAGTAACGCTTTAAGCAAGATGACATGATGTAAAGGGATAATCTCAAACCAATGATGAAAACCCCATCTTTTTACCCTTGATGGCAACAACATGATGCATGCCTCGCTACCCCTTTTGTCACTGGGTGAGGTCACCACACGGTATGAACCCAAAACCAAGCACTTCTCCCATTGCAAGAATCATAGATCTAGTTGGCCAGACAAAACCCACAACTCGAAGAGAATTACAAGGATATGAAATCATGCATAAGAGAGATCAGAAGAAACTCAAATAAGATTCATAGATAATCTGATCATAAATCCACAATTCATCGGATCTCGACAAACACACCGCAAAACAATATTACATCGGATAGATCTCCATGAAGATCATGGAGAACTCTGTATTGAAGATCCAAGAGAGAGAAGAAGCCATCTAGTTACTAACTATGAACCCGTAGGTCTATGGTGAACTACTCACGCATCATTGGAGAGGTCATGGTGTTGATGGAGAAGTCCTCCGTGTCCGAATCCCCCCGCCGGCAGTGCACCAGAACGTGCCCCAGATGGGATCTTGCGGAGACAGAAGCTTGCGGCGGCGGAGAAGCACTTTGGATCATCTCCTGATTTTTTCTGGAATTTATGGGAATATATAGGCGAAAGACCTAGGGCAAAGGGCATCCAGGGGGCCCACAAGCCTGGATGGCGCGGCCTCCCCCCTGGTCGTGGGGTGGGGGCTTGTGGGGACCCTGAGGCTCCCCTGCCTTGGCTCCCAAGCTTCCCGATCTTCTTCCGTTCCAGAAAAAATCTTTTCGGGGATTTTCTTCCGTTTGGACTTCGTTTGAAAATCTCCTCTGAAAGGGGTCAAAAACATGGAAAAAACGGGAACTGGCACTTGGCACTCAGTTAATAAGTTAGTCCCAAAAAATACATAAAAGGCATGCAAAACATCCAAAGTTTGACAAGATAATAGCATGAAACCATCAAAAATTATAGATACGTTGGAGACGTATCAATGATCATGCACATAAGAATCATATTTAGACTTCAGAGAAGACTCAAATATTTCTCATGAATAACTTGAACATAAACCCAAAATTCATCAGACCCCAACGAACGCACCGCACAAAAGAATTACATCAAATAGATCTAAAGAAAGATGCAATGATCATTGTAAGATCAAGAGAGAGTGATATAGCCATCTAGGTACTAACTATGGACACATAGGTCTATGGTGAACTACGCACATCACCATGGGAGCAACAACGATGATGTAGAGGCCCTCGAGGATCGGTCCCCCTCCGGCAGGGCACCGGATAAGCGCTCCATATGGGCACACAGCGAAACAGAGACTTGCGGTGGTGAAAAAGTGTTTCGGGTTGGTCTCTAGAGTTTTTGTAATATATGTGTATTCATAGGCCACAGATGGTTACTAGGAGGCAACCGAAGGGAGAATGAGGCAACTGGGTGTGCCCTACCCCTCGTCGTGCCATGTTGGCTCGTGCCTACCTCGTGAGGCCTATGGTCTCTTCATGAAGCTTTCAGGTCTTATTGTGGTCTAGAAAAAATCATCAAAAAGTTTCATGGCAACTGGACTTTGTTTGGATATGTAAACCTGGAAAGCAAAAAACATGCAGAAAATAGCAACTGGTACTGGGCACTGGGTTAATTGGTTAGTGCTCAGAAACAATTTTAATTGGTAAATACTCCCAAAAAGTTCCTAGAATGGTAATATAATAGCATGGAACAATCAATAATTATAGATACATTGGCGACGTATCACTTCCCCAACGGCATCATCCGACCAGATTCTGGGAGGTTAGTGTTTTTCAACTATGTTTCCTAGCCCGCAACGAATTAGGACTTCCTTTTCTGACGTTGTTTCCTAGATAAAAAAAACTTCTAATTACCAATGTATGTCCACTATTCTTATGCACTGTCCTGAATAAATAAGCACTTTCAACTTGTATGCGGGATATGCTCGATGCATAGCTAAACCTCTATATGTTACTCACGATACCAAATTTCACTCGAAAGGCTTCGAGTACGTCATAAAGTTTGTTCAAGCCCTACCAGTAGAACATTTGAATGATGGATTTTGTATGGGAACAAATCTTCCACTGGTGCACACGTTGAACAAGACCAATTGTGTCATCAAAATGCTGGTAAAAATTATTATTTTTATGTTGCCCTTCATAAACTATAGATAGCTTCAATAGTAGGTTATAATTGGTTTTTGGTCTTCATTGCAACAGAAATTGCTCACTGCAGCTATTCCTGAACGCATTCGCCGGTGTCTATCAGACATGTGCCTTCTAGGAAGGCCAAAGTCATTGCGAGGTACTACATTTCATGCACAAATGGAACCAATCAAATTAATAGGTTCTTCATTCTCCTAGCACTACATCCACATTTGAAAATTGGAGACACTGTTATACTCATGCTCTAGAAAGGCAGTGAAGGGATCTTCCTTTTCATTCACAAGATGTTGAATGTTGTGATCAAGCTTCTTCCAGTGTATAGATGTGGTTGCTTGTCCTGTGCTTCAAAAAATGTGTTGGTTGTTACTATCTTAAGTATGTACTCATTGATCATATGGATGTTAAGATTGTTAAGTTTGGATTTGTTAAATATTGTGTTAACGTGCGTACACTAAAATGGTGTTTTTAAGCTATTAAATTTTCATGGAAAATATTAGTATAGTACATAGTTATTCATCTTAAGCACTGGCCGGTTAGAGTATATGATATCCATGTGTTTCCAAGTGGTAACCATCGCCAATTTCTAGAAGGCATTTGCCATATTAATTGTTCACATTCCAAAATGAGATAATATATATAGATAGGCCACCACGTACAATTGACACATTGGCATGCATGAACAATTCAACCGAGCATTTACATACTCAAATTGGTATAGTGTATACTTGGCGGAGCAATATACAAAAAGTTAGCTCTCTATTTTACATCAATATAATATATATGAACTACGCATGCAAAAAAGTGCTACTGCCCTTAAAGATTGAACTAGCACACACAACTGCCATCGTCCATTGATATCGTGTCATTCCTTGGCTCACGAGGACAGGAGGTCGCCAAGTCGATGACCTACACCTTGATCGACCGAGACAGGGTTAGCTTCGACATTAGTGATCGCTGATACTGCCTCCAGCGCAGCTCTCACCAGGACTGTTGCATCCGTCAGCTCTTCGTACGTCGTCTCGGCGGCCGACAAGACGCTGGATATCACTAGTGTTGTAGCAACAGCCACCAGGAAACCCCCAACGTCCGGAGCTATGTCCTCCTTGATCTGGGACATTAGCATGTGGCTCGTGCGGCAGCCAATGTCGTAGTTATCCTTGCGGTGTCGTGGTTCCTGCTCCACCGCCCGCACTATCTGGTGCACTTTGCGTCGAGCCCACAATATTTACCACTCGTGATCCCTATCTGCTTTCAAGACGACCCTCGCTAACCTACTGCCATGCTCGTGTCATGATTCCGGCCACCTCTAGTTGTCATCAGGGGAGGTAGCACTATGGTCGTCGACCCTCAAGATGGCCATCACACCGGTAGCCTCGATTCCACCGTCGCCCAACTCCATCCTGCCGTTCGCCATTAGTGGTTTGACGGTATGTGTGGAAAATAGCTAGGTGATCATTGTCTTGCCGTCGCCGGCCATCGATGTGGTTATTAATAGCTAGTTGTTGCCAAGGGGATTGGGGATTTTACAGTTTACACATGTGTCTAGCGCTTGCGCTTGCGTGAGAAGCATCGGATCGAGTGCAGGAAGACTAAATGGATCCCAAGAGAAACGATAAGACACGATTGGTGAGGGTATAGTCGATGACGAGCGGCGAGTCGTGGCACACAGTTGTCAGTTTACACCCATGTGTGGTTGCATAACTCATCGGAGGCGCTTCATATTTTACACGAGGGTGCAATATATCTATTCTGCATGGCACACATTTTGCGGGGTGTATAATAGTGTCATTAATTTATGCAGCAGGGCGTGGGGCGGTTTGTGGGTAGCACACGTCTTGTTTCATCAACCATGTGCCCTCTTTTATTACTACCGCCCACGCTTCTTTTACTTACATCGTGTGCCCATTAGATCACACAATACCCAGCGTCTTAACAGTTTTTGAATTCTTTGCGGTGCACACATAATTGCACACAGAAAAAAAGTGGCAACTACCAGTAGTCGTGTATGCACCATAGATATTGTGCACACAGGGCAAATCACATTACACACGGAGTAAACTATGAAACCCGTTGGTGATGATTTCATCAATCGCTGACAATGTATACCACCAAGAATTTTCCCACAACACACATAGGTTATTAGCACCAATCGTTTGTGTTATTTCTGGTGTTCGCACACGATTGTGATTACTCATCTGTTTGTTGCAAAAGAGATAAAGCCGTAGCTGAATACTCTCACAACACGACGACATGGCGGCGATGGTGGTGGTGTTGGGTAACGTAGAAAAATCAAAAAAATCCTACGCCATATTCAGATCTTCCTATGGAGAGACCAGCAACGAGAGAGGGGTGAGTGGATCTTCATACCTTTGAAGATTATTAAGAGGAAGCGTTGCTAGAACACCGTAGATGGAGTCGTACTCGCGGCGATTCAGATCGCGGTGTGATTCTGATCTAGTGCTGAACCACGGCACCTCCGCGTTCAACACACGTGCAGCCCGATGACGTCTCCCGCACCTTGATCCAGCAAGAAGGAGGGAGAGGTTGGGGAAGATCTCCGGCAGCACAACGACATGGTGTCGACGGAGAGACGAGGTCTCCCGGCACGGCGTCGCCAAGCACCGTGGGAGAGGAGGAAGAAGAGGGACAGGGCTGCGCCGAGGGAGAGATCAAATTGTGTCTCCAACAACCCCAAACCCCTCTCTATTTATAGGAGGAGAAGGGAGGGGTGCGCGACCTCCAGGGTTCCCACCCTAGGGGTGGTGGCAGCCCAGATGGGAGAGGGGGCGGCGGCCAGGGCACGAGAAGGGGTGCCGCACCCCCTGGTGGGCCTTAGGCCCACCAACGCCTAGCCCCCCCTTCCTCTCTGATGCGCCATGGGCTGGTGATGACTCACAAGTATAGGGGATCAATCGTATTCCTTTCGATAAGTAAGAGTATCGAACCCAACGAAGAGCAGAAGGCTCTGATAAACGGATTTCAGCAAGGTAATAACTACAAGCACTAAAAGTAGCGGTGACAAGTGATTGTGTACCGAGGTGAAACGTAGCGAGAAAACAGTAACAAGTAACAAGTAGTAGCAACGGTGCAACAAGTGGCCCAATCCCTTTTGTAGCAAGGGACAAGCCTGAACAAAGTCTTATGGGAGGAAAAACGCTCCCGAGGACACACAGGAATTTCTGTCATGCTAGTTTCATCATGTTCATATGATTCGCGTTCGTTACTTTGATAGTTTGATATGTTGGTGGACCGGCTCTTGGGTACTGCCCTTACTTGGACAAGCATCCCACTTATGATTAACCTCTCTCGCAAGCATCCGCAACTACAAAAGAAGAATTAAGACAAAGTCTAACCATAGCATTAAACTAGTGGATCCAAATCAGCCCCTCAAGAAGCAACGCGTAGACTGGGGTTTAAGCTTCTATCACTCCAGCAACCCATCATCTACTTACTACTTCCCAATGCCTTCCTCTAGGCCCAAATATGGTCAAGTGTTATGCACTCGATGTTCACATAACACCACTAGAGGAAAAGACAACATACATCATATCAAAATACCGAACGAATATCAAATTCACATGACTATTATTAACATGACTTATCCCATGTCCTCAGGAACAAAAGTAACTACTCACAAAACATAATCATAATCATGATCAGAGGTGTAATGAATAGCATCAAGGATCTGAACATAAACTCTTCCACCAAGTAATCCATCTAGCATCAACTACAAAGAGTAATCAACACTACTAGCAACCTTACAAGTACCAATCGGAGTTGCGAGACAAAGATTGGTTACAAGAGATGAACTAGGGATTGGAGAGGAGATGGTGCTGATGAAGATGTTGACGAAGATGCCTCCCCTCCGACGAAAGGAGTGTTGGTGATGACGATGGCGAGGATTCCCCCCTCCGGGAGGGAAGTTTCCCCGGCAGGATCGTCCTGCCGGAGCTCTAGATTGGATCTACTGAAGTTCCGCCTCGTGGCGGCGGCGAAACCATGAAAAAGCTCCCGATTGAGTTTTTTTCTGGACCAGGATGCTTCATATAGAAAAAGAGGGGGGCTAGTGGGCCGTCAGGTAGCCCACAAGTCCCACTCTGCCACCAAGGGGGTGGCGGTGTCAGGGCTTGTGGCGCCCTGGCAGTCCCCTCCGATAGTTCTTTCGCCCAGTATGTTTTATATAATCCAGAAAAAATCCATGTAACTTTTCACGGCATTTGGAGATGTGCAAAATAGTGGACTAGGATTTGCTCCTTTTCCAGTCCAGAATTCCAGCTGCCTGAATTCTCCCTCTTCAAATAAACCTTGCAAAATAAGAGAGAAAAGGCATAAATATGGTACCACAAGTAATATAACAGCCCAAAAAGTAATAAATATCAACATGAAAGCATGGGGCAAAATGGACGTATCAACTCCCCCAAGCTTAGACCTCGCTTGTCCTGAAGCGAAAACCAAGTTCCATAAACATGTCCACATGTTGAGGGACGAAGGTGTCGATAAAACATAATACGGACATGAGGGCATCTTGATCACACATAGGACAACAATACATCATAAAGATTCTTATGGGAAAGTAACAATTCCTTCACAAAGCAAAGCATGAAGCAAAAAACCTTACCGAGAAGTAACCAACAATAGTCCATAGTCATTGAAGCAATTGCAATTTATCACAACATCAGAAAGAGTCAAATAAGAGCTTGTAAGGCAAACCCACATACTCAATCATCTCTTTTGTTTTCCACAATTGTCACAACTCACGTGGTACTCATGGTGTCAAAGTTTCAGCTAGACACAGAGGAAGATAGGGGCTTATAGTTTTGCCTCCCAACCATTTACCTCAAGGGTAAAGTCAACAACAATAAAGCATAAGTACTCAACTCCAAGTTGATATATGAATATAGATCTTTCCCAAACATGTGACGGTAGCCAAGACAAAGGCAAAAATAGGGAATTGGTGATGATCACCATGACTCTTACAAGGGCAAAAAGTAAAGGTACAGGATAGGCCCTTCGCGGAGGGAAGCAGAGGTTGTAATGCGCTTTTGAGGTTTGAATGCGTGTCCTCTTAGTGCGGAGGAACGTCACTTTATATTGCCTCTTGTGATAAAGAACTTCATTATGCAGTCTGTCGCTTTTATGTCTTCCTCACCAAAGGTTCGTACAAAGCTTATTTTCCACACACTAATAGATCATACATATTAGAGAGCAATTTTTATTTCTTGCACCGATGACAACTTACTTGAAGTATCTTATTCAATCCATAGGTAGGTATGGTGGACTCTCATGGCAAAACTGGTTGGAGGTTTATGGATGCACAAGTGGTATCTCTACTTGGTGCGGGAGTTTTGGCTAATATGAGGTGGAAGCAATCGTCACATGCTAAGGGATCTCTAATCATATAACATTGTTTGGAACCAAGCAAACACAATTCATTATGTTGTCTTCCTTGTCCAACATCTACTCCTAAGCATGTAATAGTTTGGTGAGTGCTCAAAATTGTAAAAAGTGTCTAAGATGATATATTTATATGTGAACCTCTCTTTCCTTATTACTTCTTATTAATTGCAACAATGACTAATGTCTATGTTGATTTATTCTCAACAAGTTTCAATCATCATACGTGTCATAAGTGAAGCTATCACTTTCCATTAGATCATCTCATGATGTTTCATGCTATCGTTCTTTTCATACTTTTGATCATGACACAAAGAAAAGCCCTTGACTAAGACACTCTTTATTATATAGCTCGTAAGCTCGAATACATTGGGGGAGAGACAAAAGCAAAAGACTCAAACTAAAAACTAAAGACTTATTCCTCTAAGAGAAGAAATAAAAACTGAAAAGGAAAGAACTAAAACAAAGGTAAAAGCAAAAGATATAAAGGTGATACGATACCAGAGCAACTCCCCCAAGCTTGGTAGAAGCCAAGGGGATTGCCCATACCAATGCTTAGTTGTCTTCCTTTGGTGGTGGTGATGGTGTTGTTGTCGCCTTTGATTCCAAGAGAGCTATCAATCTTTGATTTATACCTTTGAGATCTGTGACATGGTTTTCCAGCAAAACAACTTCACAAGAAAGATTGCAAGCACGAGTTGTTTCGCAAAACCTCAAGAGTTCAATCAAGGATGGAGACAACACGTGGAGGGAGGGTTGGAGAAAATCTACTCCTTCAACGTCTTCAATGTTGAACATAGGTTGAACTTCCTCCCTAGCTTGGGTTTTCTACTTAGCTTGGTCCTTGGCTTCCGTGACTTCTACTCTTTTCAGATCAGCATCTACTTCCTCATGAACTTGGTGAAGATCATTCTCCCCAACAGATTCCTGAGAAATCTTTGCTGTAAATTTGCGGCAGACAACAAGCTCGAAACGGAAACAGAGGAAAACTACGCTATACGGAGATCAAAACCTTCGGGCGACTATATATTGATTTTTTCTGGGCCAGAAAGAGTCCTCCGCAAGAAAACGGAGTCCGGGAGGCACACGAGGTGCCCACAAGATTGCCCTCCGCCACCAGGGGGGTAGGGGGCGGTGTCAGGGCTTGTGGCGGCCTCGTTCGCTCTCCGGACTGCTTTTTATTTTTCTAATTTTCCAAAAATTCCAAAACGGAAGAAATTTCCTATTGGAAAAGTATCGGAGTCCAATTTCTTACCGAAACAGATACATCTTCGTTTTCAAGGTCTGAAACAAGCTGATAAACATCCCTTATGTACTCCTCTGGAGTTATGACATTGATGATATTGGTCTCAACATTTATGGGAGTACCAGAGAAGTAATGCTTGATTCTTTGCCCATTTACCACTCTAGGAAAATTTCCTTCCGTGTTATTGATTTTGATGGCACCGGAACGATATACTTCCTCGACAACATAGGGACCTTCCCATTTAGAGAGAAGCTTTCCTGCAAAGAATCTCAAACGAGAATGGTATAGCAAGACATAATCACCTACATTGAACTCTCGTTTCTGTATTCGTTTGTCGTGCCATCTCTTAACCTTTTCCTTGAACAACTTGGCATTCTCAGATGCCTGGGATCTCCATTCATCTAACGAGCTGATATCAAACAATCGCTTCTCACCGGCAAGTTTGAAATCAAAGTTGAGCTCTTTGATTGCCCAATAAGCTTTGTGTTCCAGCTCAAGAGGTAAATGATAGGCCTTACAGTAAACCATTTTATATGGTGACATGCCCATGGGATTCTTATAAGCACTCCTATAAGCCCATAGTGCATCGTCAAGTTTGCTAGACCAATTCTTTCGAGATCTATTGACGGTCTTTTGTAGGATCAGCTTGATCTCCCTATTACTCAACTCCACTTGACCACTAGACTGAGGATGATAAAGAGATGCAACTCTATGGTTGACATCATACTTAGCTAGCATCTTGTGGAAAACACCATGAATGAAGTATGAACCGCCATCAGTCATCAAGTATCTAGAGACTCCAAATCTTAGGAATATGACTTATTTAAGCATCTTAATAGAGGTGTGGTGATCAGCATTTTTAGTGGGGATAGCTTCTACCCACTTAGTAACGTAATCCACAGCAACTAAGATGTGAGTGTACCCATTGGAACTCGGGAAGGGTCCCATATAATCAAAGCCCCAGACATCAAATGGTTCAATGACAAGTGAATAGTTCATAGGCATCTCTTGACGCTTACTAATGTTCCCTATTCTTTGGCATTCGTCACAAGACAAGACAAACTTACGGGCAACCTTGAAGAGAGTGGGCCAATAGAAACCTGATCGCAATACCTTATGGGCAGTTCTATCTCCAGCATGGTGTCCTCCGTCGGCTTCGGAATGACACTTCTGCAAGATATGTCCTTGTTCATGTTCAGGCACACAATGTCTAATAACACCATCTACTACTTCCTTATAAAGGTGAGGATCATCCCAAAAGTAGTGTCTCAAATCAAAGAAGAATTTCTTCTTTTGCTGATAGGTGAAACTTGGTGGTATGTATTTGGCTACAATATAGTTTGCATAATCGGCATACCACGATGCACTAAGTGAAGTGCGGATGACATTAATTGCTCATCAGGAAAGCTGTCATCAATAGGTAGTGGGTCATCAAGGACATTCTCTATCCTAGACAAGTTATCTGCTACAGGGTTATCAGCACCCTTTCGGTCAACGACGTGCAAATCAAATTCCTGTAGCAGGAGAACCCATCTGATCAGCCTAGGTTTAGCATCCTTCTTCTCCATGAGGTACTTAATAGCAGCATGATCAAAGTGAATAGTGACTTAGGAGTCAACTATGTAAGATCTGAACTTTTCACATGCAAACACGACTGCTAAAAATTCCTTCTTCGTAGTGGCATAGTTTCTTTGGGCACTGTCTAGAGTTTTACTAGCGTAGTGAATGACATTCAACTTCTTGTCAACTCTTGGTCCTAGAACAACACCAACAGCATAATCACTAGCATCACACATGATTTCAAAGGGCAAGTTCCAGTCAGGTGGTTGAACAATAGGTGCGGTTATCAATGCCTTCTTAAGTATTTCGAAAGCTTCCTTACAATCCTCATCAAAAACAAAAGGAACATCCTTCTGCAAGAGGTTGGTAAGATGCCTAGAAATCTTAGAGAAGTATTTAATGAACCTTCTATAGAAACCCGCATGACCTAGGAAACTTCGTATACCTCTGATATCTGTGGGGCAAGGCATTTTCTCAATTGCATCAACCTTAGCCTTATCAACTTCAATGCCTCTCTCGGAAATTTTGTGTCCTAAGACGATACCTTCATTAACCATAAAGTGGCACTTCTCCCAATTCAAGACGAGGTTGGTTTCTTCGCATCTTTGTAAGACTCGATCAAGGTTGTTGAGGCAATAATCAAAGGAAGACCCGTAAACGGAGAAGTCATCCATGAAAACCTCGACGATCTTTTCACAAAAGTCAGAGAATATAACCATCATACATCTTTGGAAGGTGGAAGGTGCATTACATAAGCCAAAAGGCATACGTCTATAGGCAAAGGTACCGAAAGGGTAGGTGAAAGTGGTTTCTCTTGATCAGATTGTGCAACAGATATCTGCGAGAAACCTGAATGACCGTCTAGAAAGCAGAAGTGTGTGTGTGTTTTGATAGCCTTTCTAGCATTTGTTCGATGAACGGCAAAGGATAATGATCTTTCCTGGTTGCCTTGTTCAGTTACCGGAAGTCTATCACCATTCTATAGCCGGTAATAATCCTTTGTGGGATTAGTTCATCCTTATCATTAGGAACGACGGTGATACCTCCCTTCTTAGGTACACAATGTACTGGACTTACCCAATCACTATGAGCAAGAGGATAAATGATTCCTGCTTCCAAAAGCGTTAATATTTCTTTTCTAACGACCTCTTTCATCTTAGGATTTAATCTCCTTTGATGATCAGCAACTGGTTTAAAGTCAGGATCGGTTTTAATCTTGTGCTGACATAGAGTAGGACTAATACCCTTAAGATCATCAAGAGTATATCCAATAGCAGCGCGGTGCTTCCTCAGAGTTTTTAGTAACTTCTTATCTTTGCGCCCTGAGAGGAGAGAACTAATAATGACAGGATATATATCCTTCTCATCAAGATAGGCATACTTGAGAGTATCAAGCAACTGTTTAAGCTCGAACACAGGATCGCCCTTTGGTGGGGGGGGATCCCCGAGCAGTTCAACAGGCAGATTATTCTTGAGAATAGGATATTGTTCTAAGACAATTTTATCTATCTCATCTCTCTCCTCAATATGCATATCATTTTCATGCTCAAGCAGATATTGCTCTAAAGGATCCGTAGGAGGTACGGCAATAGAGGCAAGAGCAATGATTTCATCCCTACCAGACGACTCTCTTTCATGGGATTGTCTTCCAAACTTGGAGAAGTTAAATTCATGAGACACACCCTCGAAACTTACTGTGACAGTCTGCTTAATGCAATCAGTGTGACCATATCACATAAACCATGGTAACAGTGATCTCCTATCTTAACAGAAACAACGGGCAGGCCAACTACAGGTCCGTGTTTGTCTTTCGCGTGCGGTTTAGCAATTCTAGCGGAGTCCTCACAGAATTTGATAACATGCCCATCTATGTCTTCGGTTAAGAGATCTTTGATAATAGCAACACTAGGTTCAACTCTAATTTCCTCGGGGGGTGCAAGTGGTCTAATTTAACACCTACGCGTCACAATTGGAGCTTTAGAATAATCCCTTATCCTAGCAGGGTATGGTGGTTTCTCAATGTAAGCACAAGGAACAACAGGATCACTAAAAGCAATGACTTTCTCCTCAACTAGATTGGTTTTGGCTATGTTGCTTTCTACAGGAGGATGATATTTAAACCACTTCTCTTTGGGAAGATCAACATGAGCAGCGAAAGATTCACATAGAGAAGCTACTATGTCAGAGTCAAGTCCATACTTAGCGCTAAAATCTCTAAAAGTGTTTGTCTCAACAAAAGATTTAACGCAATCAAACTGGAAATTCATACCTGACTCCTTACCTTCCTCAAGCTCCCAATCTTCAGAGTTGTGTTTGATTCTCTCCAATAAATTCCACTTGTGATCAATATCCTTCTTCATAAAAGAACCGGCACAAGAAGTGTCAAGCATGGTACGATCTTCATGAGAAAGCCGAGCATAAAAGTTTTGAGTGATGATTTCTCTCGAGAGCTCATGATTGGGGCATGAATATAGCATTGATTTAAGCCTCCCCCAAGCTTGAGCTATGCTTTCCCTGTCACGAGGCCAAAAGTTATAAATAAATTTCCGATCACGATGTACTAAATGCATAGGATAGAACTTTTGATGAAATTCCAATTTCAACCGATTGTAGCCCCATGATCCAGTATCATCACATAGCCTATACCATGTCAATGCCTTATCCTTCAAAGATAGAGGAAAGACTTTCTTCTTTACCTCATCCTCGGGCAAACCTACAAGCTTAAATAAACCACAAACTTCATCTACATAGATTAGATGCAAGTCTGGATGTGAAGATCCATCTCCTGTGAAAGGATTAGTCAGCAGTTTCTCAAGCATACCTGAAGGAATTTCATAAAATATATTTTCAGTAGGTACCTCAGGTTGAGGAACAACTCCTCGTGCTTCCATTCGTGGTGAAGATACCCCGAACAAACTCCTCAAAGGAACAGTTTCCATAGTGACAAGTGACAATAAATTTCAGCACAGTATAAAAATGTTTCCTTACCAAAGGCGCTTCACTTCCCCGGCAACGGCGCCAGAAAAGAGTCTTGATGACCCACAAGTATAGGGGATCAATCGTAGTCCTTTCGATAAGTAAGAGTGTCAAACCCAACGAGGAGCAGTAGGCTCCCATAAGCGGATTTCAGCAAGGTAATAACTGCAGGCACTGAAAGTAGCGGTAACAAGTGATTGTGTAGCGAGGTGAAACGTAGAGAGCAAAAAGTAACAAGTAACAAGTAGTAGCAACGGTGCAGCAAGTGTCCCAATACCTTTTATAGCAAGGGACAAGCCCGAACAAAGTCTTATAGGAGGAAAAACGCTCCCGAGGACACACGGGAATTTCTGTCATGCTAGTTTCATCATGTTCATATGATTCGCGTTCGTTACTTTGATAGTTTGATATGTGGGTGGACCGGCGCTTGGGTACTGCCCTTACTTGGACAAGCATCCCACTTATGATTAACCTCTCTCGCAAGCATCCGCAACTACAAAATAAGAATTAAGACAAAGTCTAACCATAACATTAAACTAGTGGATCCAAATCAGCCCCTCACGAAGCAATGCATAGGCTCGGGTTTAAGCTTCTGTCACTCCAGCAACCCATCATCTACTTACTACTTCCCAATGCCTTCCTCTAGTCCCAAATATGGTGAAGTGTTATGTAGTCGACGTTCACTTAACACCACTAGAGGAAAATACAACATACAACATATCAAAATACCGAACGAATATCAAATTCACATGACTATTATTAACATGACTTATCCCATGTCCTCAGGAACAAAAGTAACTACTCACGAAACATAATCATAATCATGATCAGAGGTGTAATGAATAGCATCAAGGATCTGAACATAAACTCTTCCACCAAGTAATCCAACTAGCATCAACTACAAAGAGTAATCAACACTACTAGCAACCTTACAAGTACCAATCGGAGTTGCGAGACGAAAATTGGTTACAAGATATGAACTAGGGATTGGAGAGGAGATGGTGCTGATGAAGATGTTGATGAAGATGCCTCCCCTCCGACGAGAGGAGTGTTGGTGATGACGATGGCGACGATTTCCCCCTCCAGGAGGGAAGTTTCCCCGGCAGGATCGTCCTGCCAGAGCTCTAGATTGGATCTGCTCAAGTTTCGCCTCGTGGCGGCGGCGAAACCACGAAAAAGCTCCGAGTTGATTTTTTTTTGGACCAGGACGCTTCATATAGCAAAAGAGGGGGCTAGTGGGCCGTCAGGGAGCCCACAAGCCCCACTCTGCCACCAGGGGGTGGCGGTGTCAGGGCTTGTGGCGCCCTGGCAGCCCCCCTCCCATAGTTCTTTCGCCCAGTATTTTTTATATAATCCAGAAAAAATCCACGTAACTTTTGAGGGCATTTGGAGATGTGCAAAATAGTGGACTAGGATTTGCTCCTTTTCCAGTCCAGAATTCCAGCTGCCTGAATTCTCCCTCTTCAAATAAACCTTGCAAAATATGAGAGAAAAGGCATAAATATGGTACCACAAGTAATATAACAGCCCAAAAAGCAATAAATATCAACATGAAAGCATGATGCAAAATGGACGTATCAGCTGGGTGTGGGGGGTGCACCAGCCCACCCAGGAGCTGGTTCCCTCCCACACTTGGCCAATATAGCCTTCCGGGGCTTGTGGCCCCTCCCGGTGGGACTCCGGAACCCTTCCGGTGGTCTCGGCACTTTGCCAGTGCTGCCCGAAACATTTCCGGCGTCCAAACCCATCCATCCTATATATCAATCTTTACCTCCTGACCATCCTAGAGCTCCTCGTGACGTCTGGGATCTCATCCGGGACTCCGAACAACCTTCGGTAACCTCGTATAACAATTCCCTATAACCCTAGCGTCATCGAACCTTAAGTGTGTAGACCCTACGGGTTCGGGAGGCATGCAGACATGACCGAGACACTCTCTGGCCAATAACCATCAGCGGGATCTGGATACCCATGGTGGCTCACACATGTTCCACGATGATCTCATCGGATGAACCACCATGTCAAGGATTCAATCAATCCCGTATACAATTCCCTTTGTCTGTCGGTATAGAACTTGCTCGAGATTCGATCGTCGGTATACCCATACCTTGTTCAATCTCGTTACCGGTAAGTCTCTTTACTCGTTCTGTAGCACATCATCCCGTGACTAACTCCTTAGTCACACTGATCTCATTATGATGATGTTCTACCGAGTGGGCCCAGAGATACCTCTCCGTCACACGGAGTGACAAATCCCGATCTCGATTCGTTCCAACCCAACAGACACTTCCGGAGGTACCCGTAGTGCACCTTTATAATCACCCAGTTACGTTGTGACATTTGCTACACCCAAAGCACTCCTACGGTATCCGGGAGTTGCACAATCTCACGGTCGAAGGAAAAGATACTTGACATTAGAAAAGCTTTAGCATACGAACAACACGATCTATTGATATGCTTAGGATTGGGTCTTGTCCATCACATCATTCTCCCAATGATGTGATCCCGTTATCAATGACATCTAATGTCCAGGACCAGGAAACCATGATCATCTATTGATCAACGAGCTAGCTAACTAGAGGGTTGCTAGGGACACATTGTGATCAATTTATTCACACATGTATTACTGTTTCTTGTTAATACAATTATAACATGAACAATAGACGATTATCATGAACAAGGAAATATGATAATAACCATTTTATTATTTCCTCTAGGGCATATTTCCAAACAGGTGGTGCTACTCCGGCAAGGCTTCGTCGTACGGTACCAAACTAGCTACAGGGTGTCACGAAGTGGTGGAGGGAGAGAGGGTTGCGACTTGGCTTGAGGTGCAAAAAGCCTCTCTCACCTCCACTATATATAGGAGGGAGGGGAGGGTCGCGCCCTAGGTCAAGGCCCTAGGGTTCAGCCGGCGCAAGAGGAGAGGGAGGAGTCCTCCTCCAACACAACTTGGAAGGAGGAATCCTCCTTCCCCAATTCGGTTTCGCCCCACCCTCCTTTCCTATCTCCCTTTGGCCGAATAGGCCTCTTTGAGCTGGCCACCAGCCCACTAAGGGCTGGTGCACCACCCTTGGGCTTCTTTGGTTCCCTCCCTGGTGGGTGGACCCTCCCGGTAGAACTCTGGAAGCCATTCGTCACTCCGGTACTTTACCGACAATGCCCTAAAACCTTCTGGAAGCCAAATGGATACTTCCTACATATTAATCTTCATCTTCGGACCATTACGGAAACCCTCGTGACGTCTGGGATCTCATCCGGGAGTCTAAACAACCTTCGGATACCAACATCAATAATTCAACTATATCAAAATGTCACCGAACCTTAAGTGTGCAGACCCTGCGGGTTCGAGAACTATGTAGACATGACCGAGACACTCTCCGGTCAATAACAAATAGCGGGACCGGAATGCCCATATTGGCTCCTACATATTCTATGAAGATCTTTATCGGTTGAACCTCTATGTCAAGGATTCAGTTAATCCCGTATTATGTTCCCTTTGTCCATCGGTATGTTACTTTCCCGAGATTCGATCGTCGGTATCTCCATGCCTAGTTCAATCTTGTTAGTGGCAAGTCTCTTTAGTCATTTCGTAATACAAGATCATGTGACTAACTCCTTAGTCACATTGCATGCAAGGCTTATTGTGATGTTGTATTACCGAGTGGGCCCCGAGATACCTCTTCGTCACACGGAGTGACAAATCCCAGTCTCTATTCATGCCAACCCAACATACACCTTCAGAGATACCTATAGAGCACCTTTATAATCACGCAGTTACGTTGTGACATTTCATACACACAAGGTATTCCTCCGGTGTCCGGGAGTTGCATGATCTCATTGGCATGCAGAAAACAGTAGCAATAAATTGACACGATCATATGCTACATTCATAGTTTGGTCTTCTCCATCACATCATTCTCCTAATGATGTGATCCCGTTATCAAATGACAACTCTTGTCTATGGTCAGGAAACCTTGATCATCTTTGATCAACGAGCTAGTCCATTAGAGGCTCATTAGGGACAGTGTGTTGTCTTTGTATCCACACATGTATTTGAGTTACCAATCAATACAATTCTAGCATGGATAATAAACAATTATCTTGAAACAGGAAATATAATAATAACTATTTCATTATTGTCTCTAGGGCATATTTCCAACAGTCTCCCACTTGCACTAGAGTCAATAATCTAGTCCACATCACTATGTGATTGTAATAAATCTAACACTCATACAGTTTTTGGGTTTGATCATGTCTTGCTTGTGAGAGAGGTTTTTAGTCAACGAGTCTGAACCTTTAAGATTCGTGTGTGCTTTATAAATCTCTATGTCATCATGTAGATGCTGCTACCACACACCATCTGGAAGTATTCCAAATGACTGCTCCACTATACGAATCTGGTTTACTACTCAGAGTTATCCGGGTTAGTTTCAAAGCTTGCATCGACGTAACCCTTTACAACAAACTCTTTTATCACCTCCATAATCGAGAAAAAAAATTCTTAGTACACTAGTTACTAAGGATAACTTTGACTGATGTCCACTGATCCATTCCTGAATTACTCTTTGTACCCCTTGACACACTCATGGCAAGGCGCACATCAAGTGCGGTACACAACATGGCATACTATACAGCCTGTGGCTAAGGCATAGGGGACGACCTTCGTCCTTTCTCTTTCTTCTGTCGTGGTTGAGCTTTGAGTCTTACTCAAATTTTACACCTTTACAACACACCAAAGAACTCCTTCATTGACCGATTTATTTTGAACTCCTTCAAAACTTGTCAAGGTATGCATTCATCGAAAGATTTATAAAGCGTCTTGATCTATCTCCATAGATCATGATGCTCATCGTTCAAGTAGGCTTAATTCAGGTTTCCATTGAAAAACTCATTACAAATAACCCTTTATGCTTTTCCAGAATTCCTACATTATTTCCGATCAACAATATGTCAACCACATATACTCATCAAAAAAATTTAGTTCTCCCACTCACTTTCCTGGAAATACAAGTTTCTTACAAACTTTGTATAAACCCAAAAACTTTGATCATCTTATCAAAGCGTATATTCCAACTCCGAGATGTCTGCTCCAGTCCATAGAAGGATCGCTGGAGCTTGCATACATGTTAGCATCCTTAGGATCGACAAAACCTTCTGGTTGTATCACATACAACCTTTCCTCAAGGATACCGTCGAGGCAACAATGTTTTGACATCCATCTACAAGATTTCATAATTGAAAAATGCAGCAATAGCTAACATAATTCCAACAGACTTTTAGCATCGCTATGAGTGAGAAAGACTCATCTTAGTCAAGTCTTTGAACTTGTCAGAAACTTCTTTGCAACAAGTCGAGCTTTCTAAATTGTGATTTTCACCATCATCGTATGTTTTCCTTCTAAAAATACATTTGTACTTAACAGTCTTACGACCATCAAGTAGTTCTTCCAGAGTCCACACTTTGTTTTGATTACCATACTACTCTAGAGCAGTACGTTTCCTTGTTGACCTACGAGGTTTGGTAGTAACTTGATCTGAAGCTTCATGATCACCATCATCAGCTATCCACTTCAACTAGTGTAGGCACCACAGGAACATCTTCCTGCGCCCTGCTACTCATTGGTTGAAGTGACGATTCAATAACCTCATCAACTTTCCACCATCCTCCCACTCAATTCTTTCGAGATAAACTTTTCTCGAGAAAGGACTCATTTCTAGAAACAAACACTTTGCTTCCAGATCTGAGATAGGAGGTATTCCCAACTATTTTGGGTGTCCTATGAAGATGCATTTATCCGCTTTGGGTTCGAGCTTATGAGGCTGAAACTTTTTCACATAAGTGTCGCAGCCCCAAACTTTTAAGAAATGACATCTTAGGTTTCTCCAAACCCTAGTTCATACGGTGTCATCTCAGCGGAATTATGTGGTGCCCTATTTAAATTGAATGTGGTTGTCTCTAATGCCTAACCCAAAAACGATAGTGGTAATTCGACAAGAGACATCATAGTATGCACCATATCCAATAGGGTGTGGCTATGACGTTCGGCACACCATCACACTATGGTGTTCCAGGTGGCATGTGTTGTGAAACAATTCTCAAATTGTCTTAGATGTTAAGCAAACGCGCAACTCAGATTTTTATTTACCGCCACGATCACATCATAGACATATTATCCTCTTGTTACGATGATCTTCAACTTCACTCTGAAATTTCTTGAACTTTTAAATATTTCAGACTTGTGAATCATCAAACAAATACTCCTGTATCTACTCAAATCATCAGTCAAGTAAGAACATAACGATATCCACTGCGTGCCTCAGCACTCATTGGACTGAATACATCAAAATGTATCATTTCCAACAAGTCACTTGCTCGTTCCATCTCACTGAAAACGAATCCTTCGGTCATATTGCCCATGAGGATGATTTGCATGTCTCAAGTGATTCAAAATCAAGTGAGTCCAAACGATCCATCTGCATGGAGTTTCTTCCTGCGTTTATACCAATAGGCATGGTTCGTATGTCTCAAACGGTTCAAAAACAAGTGAGTCCAATGATCCATCAACATGGAGCTTCTTCCTGCGTTTTATCCCAATATGACTCAAGCGGCAGAGTCACAAGTAAGTCGTACTATCATTACTACTTTGTATCTTTTGGCAACAAATATTATGAACATTTTTAATACTACGATCAAGATTCAATGAACCACTTGTTGGAAACATACCCTACAGGCAATGATAAATAGTTATTATTATATTTCCTATTCAAAGATAATTGTTTATTATCCATGTTATAATTGTATTGAATGAAAACATAGATACATGTGTGGATACATAAACAAAACAATGTCCCTAGCAAGCCTCTAGTTGGCTCGCCAATTGATCAATGATAGTCAAGGTTTTCTGACTATATGCAAGTGTTGTCACTTGATAACTGGATCACATCATTAGGAGAATCATGTGATGGACTAGACCTAAACTATGAACATAGCATATTGATCGTGTCGTTTTATTGCTATTGTTTTCTGCGTGTCAAGTATTTATTCCTATGACCATGAGATCATATAACTCACTGGCACCGGAGGAATACCTTGTGTGCATCAAACGTCACAACATAACTGGGTGACTATAAAGGTGTTCTACAGGTATCTCCGAAGGTGACCATTGAGTTAGTATGGATCGAGATTGGGATTTGTCAGTCCGTGTGACGGAGAGGTATCTTGGGGCCCACTCGATAATACAACATCACACACAAGCCTTGCAAGTAATGTGACTAAGTGTAAGTCACGGGACCTTGTATTAAGGAACGAGTAAAGAGACTTGCCGGTAACGAGATTGAAATAGGTATGCGGATACCGACGATCGAATCTCGGGCAAGTAACATACCGAAGGACAAAGGGAATGACATACGGGGTTATATGAATCCTTGACACTGAGGTACAACCGATAAGATCTTCGGATAATATGTAGGATCCAATATGGGCATCCAGGTCCCGCTATTGGATATTGACAGAGGAGTCTCTTGGGTCATGTGTGCATAGTTCTCGAACCCGCAGGGTCTGCACACTTAAGGTTCGATGATGTTTTAGTATAGTTCAGTTGTATGTGTGGTTACCGAATGTTGTTCGGAGTCTCGGATGAGATCAAGGACGTCAAGAGGGTTTCCGGAATGGTCCGGAAACAAAGATTCATATATAGGATGGTTTCATTTGGTCACCGGAAAGTTTTTGACAATTCCGGCAGTGTACTCGTAGTGACGAATGGGTTACGGGTGTTCACCGGGAGAGGCCCACCCACCCGGGAGTGAGCCCAAGGCCCTAGGATGGCGCCACAAGTCCTTAGTGGGTTGGTGGAGTCAGCACAAGAGGGCTATGGCGCCACATAAAGAAAATACCAAAAGAAAAGAAAAAGAAAAAGGAAAGAGGGAGGTGGGAAGGAAGAGGCGGAGAACTCCTCCTTCCCAAACCGAATTGGAGGAGGAGTCCTCCTCCTCCTGGCGGCCGGCGCACCTTGAGGGACTTGTCCCTCAAGGCTAGCCCCTCCCCCTCCCTCCTATATATAGTGGTGGTTTAGGGCTTTCGGAGACAGAACTTTGCCACGTGCAACTCTAGCCTATGGCACATAGTTTTACCTCTATGTCGGATTTCTATGGAGCTCGGGCGGAGCCATGCAGGAGTAGATCATCACCACCACCGGAGCGCCATCACGCTGAAGGAGAACTCATCTACTTCTCCGTCTTGCTTGCTGGATCAAGAAGGCCGAGATCATCGTCGAGCTGTACATGTGCTGAACGCAGAGGTGTCGTCTGTTCGGCGCTAGATCGGAACGAATCGTGGAACGGATCGTGGGATGGTTCATGGTACGGTTCGAGGGACGTGAAGATGTTCCACTACATCACAAGCGTTTCTTAACGCTATCCTCTGTGTGATCTATAATGGTACGTAGATCTAATATCCACTCGTAGATGGACATCACCATGATAGGTCTTCCTGTGCGTAGGAAAAATTTTGTTTCCCATGCAACGGTCCCCAATAGTGGCATCATGACCTAGGTTCATGCGTAGATGTTATCTCGAGTAGAACACAAAAGGTTTTGTGGACGGTGATGTTCGATTTGCTGTCCTCCTTAGTCTTTTCTTGATTCGGCGGTATTGTTGGATTGAAGCGGCCCGGACCGACATAACTCGTACACTTACGAGAGACTGGTTTCATCGATTGACATGCAACCTCGTTGCATAAATATGACTAGCAGGTGCCTGTTTCTTTAACTTTAGTTGAATTGGTTTTGACCGAGGCGGTCCTTGGAGAGGTTAAATATCAATTCGCACATCTCTGTTGTGGTTTTTGCGTAAGTAAGATGCGATCATACTAGATACCCATAGCAACCACGTAAAACATGCAACAACAAATTAGAGGACGTCTAACTTGTATTTGCAGGGTATGCTTGTGATATGATATGGCCAATGACGTGATGTGATATATTGGATGTATGAGATGCTCATGTTGTACTAGTTAAATATCGACTTGCACGTCGATGCTATGGCAACCGGCAGGAGCCATAGGGTTGTCTTTAAAATAACGTTTGTGTTTGCAGATGCGTTTACTATATTTCTAGGTTGTAGCTTTAGTAGTAATAGCATAGATAGCACGACAACCTCGATGGCGACACGATGATGGAGATCATGGTGTGGCACCGGTGACAAGAAGATCATGTCGGTGCTTTGGTGATGGAGATCAAGAAGCACAAGATGATGGCCATATCATGTCACTTATGAATTGCATGTGATCTAAATCCTTTTATGCACCTTATTTTGCTTAAGAATGATGGTAGCATTATAAGGTGATCTCTCAATAAAATTTCAAGACGGAATTGTGTTCTCCCCGACTGTGCACCGTTGCGACGGTTCGTCATTTCGAGACACCACGTGATGATCGGGTGTGATAGACTCAACGTTCACATACAACGGGTGCAAAACAATTGCACATGCGGAACACTCGGGTTAAACTTGACGAGCCTAGCATGTGGAGACATGGCCTCGGAACACATGAGACCGAAAGGTCGAGCATGAATCGTATAGTTGATATGATTAGCATAGAGATGCTTACCACTGAAACTATTCTCAACTCACGTGATGATCGGACTTGAGTTAGTGAATTTGGACCATGTACCCCTCAAATGACTAGAGATATGTACTTTTCGAGTGGGAGTTTAGCAAGTAATTTTATTAGTTAAACTCTCGTTACTTTAACATAGTCTAAGTCCACTTTGAAATATTTGTGTTGTACATCAATGGCTCACGCGACAGTCACCCTGAATTTTAATACGTTCCTAGAGAAAGCTAAGTTGAAAGATGATGGAAGCAACTTTGTAGACTGGGCTCGTAATCTTAAGTTGCTCCTGCAAGCTGGGAAGAAGGATTATGTCCTTAATGCTGCGCTAGGAGATGAACCACCCACTACGGCTGACCAAGATGTTAAAAACGCTTGGTCAACGCGTAAGGAGGACTACTCGGTAGTTCAATGTGCAGTCTTGTATGGCTTAGAGCCGGGACTTCAACGTCGCTTTGAGCGTCATGGAGCATATGAGATTTTCTAGGAGTTGAAGTTCATATTTCAGAAGAACACCCGGATCGAGAGGTATGAGACCTCCGATAAATTCTATTCTTGCAAGATGGAGGAGAATTCGTCTCTCAGTGAACATGTGCTCAAAATGTCTGGGTACTCAAACCGTTTAGCTGACCTGGGGATTGAACTCCCGCAAGAGGCTATCACTGACAGAATTCTTCAATCACTGCTACCAAGCTACAAGAGCTTTGTGTTGAACTATAACATGCAAGGGATGAACAAGTCACCCAGCGATGTTATTCGCGATGCTGCATGTCGCACAGTCACAACTCGTGAAAGAGCATCAAGTGTTGATGGTCAATAAGACCACTAGTTTCAAGAGAAACGGCAAAGGCAAGAAGGGTAACTCCAAGAAGAGCGGCAAGCCTGTTGCCAATCCGACGAAGAAACCCAAGGCTGGGCCTAAGCGTGAAACAGAGTGTTATTATTGCAAGGGACTGGGTCACTGGAAGCGCAACTACCCCAAGTATTTGGCTGATAAGAAGGCGGCCAAGGAAAAATCAGGTATATTTGATATACATGTTATTGATGTGTACTTAACCAGCTCTCGTATTAGTGCTTGGTTATTCGATACCAGTTTTGTTGCTCATATTTGCAACTCGAAACAGGAACTGCGGAATAAATGAAGGCTAGCGAAGGATGAAGTGACGATGCGCGTGGGAAATGGTTCCAAGGTTGATGCAATCGCCGTCGGCATAGTTTCACTTCACTTACCATCAGGATTAGTTATGAACTTAAATAATTGTTATTTAGTGCCTGCGTTAAGCATGAACATTACATATGGATCTTGTTTATTGCGAGACGGTTACTTGTTTAAGTCAGAGAATAATGGTTGTTCTATTTCTATGAGTAATATCTTTTATGGTCATGCACCCAATGTGAGAGGATTGTTCATATTGAATCTTGATAGCGATGATACACATATACATAACATTGAGACCAAAACAGTTAGAGTTAACAATGATAGCGTTGATACATCTCCATCGTATCTACTTTTCCAAACTCTTTTGCCCTTGTTTTGGACTCTAATTTGCATGATTTGAATGGAGCTAACCTGGACTAACGCTGTTTTCAGCAGAATTGCATTGGTGTTATTTTTGTGCAGAAATCAAAGTTCTCCAAACGTCCTGAAAATTTACGGGGAGCATTTTAGGAAAATATGAAAAATATCTGCGCCAAGTTCCACCTGAGGGGGTAGGCCAGTGGGCCACAAGCCCTGGCTCCGCCACCCCCCCCCCCCTGGTGGCAGTGGGCAGGCTTGTGGGGCCCACACGGCTCTGCCGCACCCAACCTCGGGTCTATAAGTTCACTTTCGTCCCAGAAAAAATAAAAAGAGAAGTTTTCGTCGCATTTGCGATACGGAGGCGCCGCCACCACCTGTTCTTCATCTGGAGGGCAGATCTGGAGTCCGTCTTGGGCTCCGGAGAGGGGAAATCGTCGCCATCGTCATCATCAACCTTCTTCCCTCTCCAATTCCATGAAGCTCTTCATTGTTTGTGAGTAATCTATTCATAGGCTCGTTGGGCGGTGATGAGTAGGATGAGATCTATCATGTAATCGAGTTAGTTTTGATGGGGATTGATCCCTAGTATCCACTATGTTCTGAGATTGATGTTGCTACTACTTTGCCATGCTTAATGCTTGTCACTAGATCCCGAGTGCCATGATTTCAGATCTGAAATTATTATGTTGTCACCAATATATGTGTGTTTTAGATCCGGTCTTGCAAGTTGTAGTTACCTACTATGTGTTATGATCCGGCAACCCCGGAGTGACAATAACCGGAACCACTCCCGGTGATGACCATAGTTTGAGGAGTTCATGTGTTCACCAAGTGCTAATGCGTTAGTCTGGTTCTTTATTAAAAGGAGAACCTTAATATCCCGTAGTTTCCTTTTGGACCCTGCTGCCACGGGAGGGATGGACAATAGATGTCATGCAAGTTCTTTTCCCCAAGCACGTATGACGACACACGGAATGCATGCCTACATTACATTGACGAACGGGAGCTAGCCACATATCTCTCCGTGTTATAACTGTTGCATGATGAATATCATCCAAACAAATCACCGACCCATTGCCTACGAGTTTGTCCTACTGCTGTTGTTACTTATCTTGCTCTGCTGGTGTTACTACTGTTGCTGCTGCTGTTACTTGTCTAGCTCTGCTGCTATTGTTGCTACTACTGTTGCTTGCTACTGTTGCTACTTGTTACTGCTGTCACTACTGTTGTTCCTTGCCACTGTTGTTACTCGCTACTTTGTTGTTAGTACTTTGCTTGCAGATACTAATCTTTCAGGTGTGGTTGAATCAGACAAATTCAACTACTAATACTCGAAAGTATTCTCTCACCTCCTGTTTTGGCGCTCAACAAATTTGGGTCGAATACTCTACCCTCGAAAACTGCTACGATCCCACGCGCTGGTGGGCCGTCAACAACATTCTTCTAGTTTTGATTGCCGGAGAGTGCTAGCAGCATTCTTCTGGTGCCGTTGCAAGGGGAAGAATAGTTGACATCAAGCATTTTTTGGGCGCCGTTGCCGGGGAGGTATTGCTATATTCTGTGAGTCACTTGGGATTTATATCTACTGATCACTATGAAAAATCTGAAGGATCCGAAGACCAAAGTCTTGCTCTCAACTACGAGGGGAGGTAAGGAATTGCCATCTAGCTCTGCACTTGATTCACCTTCAGTTATGAGTAAGTTTGTGACATCACCTCCTTCTAGAAATCTTGATATGTCGCCTGTGCTTGATGATGCTTATGATGCTACTGCTAGAGATGCTATGCTTGATACTATGCCTGATGATACTATCCTTGATACTATGTCTGATACTGCTAGATGTGCTATGCTTGATACTGTTAGAGATGTTATGCTTGATACTGCTTTGCCTGATGATGCTAGAGTTGCTATTTTGCCTGATGATGCTATGCTTGATACTGCTAGAGATACTACTTTGCCTGATGTTCCACTAGGGGTATTCCTTGATGCTCATATTGCTAGAGTTACTGCCAATGCTTGTGATGCTTCTGATACTGCCGATACTATTGAGATAGAACCTGCTTTTGCTCCTGCTAGATCTAGCTCTCCTAGATATGAATTGCCTGATATACCTGAGGGTTACATTATGGAGGGAGAGATAGCTGAGGATTTTCTTGCGTGTCAGGATGCCTATGATGCTGAGAAATTACTTCTCAAGTGGAAGGAAAAAATCTCTGAAAGCTAAGATGAAATACGACCCGAAGTTTGCCACTTCACCTATCTTTATCACCGATAAGGATTATGAGTTCTCTGTCGATCCTGAGATAATCTCTCTAGTCGAATCTGATCCTTTTCACGGTTATGAGTCTGAGATGGTCGTAGCCCATCTTGCCAAACTACACGATATAGCCACCCTTTTCACTAATGAGGAGAAGATCCGCCACTACTACATCCTTAAGATGTTTCCTTTCTCTCTAAAGGATGATGCTAAAGCCTGGTTCACCTCTCTTGCTCCTAGATGTGTGAGTAGTCCCCAGGAGATGTCCTATTACTTCTATGAGAAATATTTCCCTGCCCATAAGAAGCAAGCTGCCTTGCAGGAAATATACAACTTTTCTCAACTCCAAGAAGAGAGTCTTCCACAAGCTTGGGGGAGGCTCGTCCAGCTACGGAATGCTTTGCCTGATCACCCTCTTAAGAAGAACGAGATACTTGATATCCTCTATAATGGACTTACCGATGCCTCTAGAGACCACCTAGATAGTTGTGTCGGTTCTGTTTTTAGGGAACGAACTGTAGAACAAGATGAGACTCTACTGAATAACATCTTGGTCAATGATAATGCTTGGACTATTCCCGAACCACCTCCTAAGCCAACTCCGAAGAAAAGAGGTATTCTATTCCTCAGTCCCGAAGATATGCAAGAAGCCAAGAAATCTATGCAAGAGAAAGGCATTAGATCTGAAGATGTCAAAAATCTACCACCTATCGAAGAGATCCATGGTCTCGATAACCCGATACAGGTAGTAGAAGTGAATTCTCTGCGTAGGTTTGATGGGAGTGATACTCCTTTTGATAAACCTGCTAGCCTATGCTTTGATGAATTTGACAACTTTGTTACCGAACAACTGAGTTTCAATGATTACGTTAGCAGACATTTGGAACAAAGTACTCGTATGCTTAGCCATTTAAGTGCTTGTGTAGACAGAAATGTCAATGATCTGAAGCTTCTGAGTAAACATGCCTCTATGATTACTACTCAGGCAGAACAAGTACTTAAAGCTCAGAATGACTTGATCAATGAATTAAATGACAACTCTGTCAGAGTCATTACTAGAGGAGGCAAAATGACTGAGGAACCTTTGTATCCTGAAGGTCATCCTAAGAGAATTGATCCAGGTTCTCAAGGAATCAATGTTGATACACCGAGTCATCCTAAGGAAAAGAAGAAGGATGATAGAAGCATGCATGCCAGTTCACCAAATACTGTCACACCTGAAGAACCTAATGATATTTCTGCGTCTGATGCAGAAACACAATCTCGTGATGAACATGAACCTGGTGACAATATGGACAGCGATGTTCATAATAATGCTCAACCTAGCAATGATGAGGATGTGGAGATTGAACCTACGGTTAATCCTGATAACCCACAACCTAAGAAATACGATAAGAATGACTTCACTGCTAGGAAGCATGGTAAAGAAAGGGAGCCATGGGTTCAGAGACCTATGCCCTTTCCTCCTAAGCCATCCAAGAAAAAGGATGATGAGGATTTTGAGCGCTTTGTTGAGATGATAAGACCCATCTTTCTGCAGATGCGGTTAACTAATATGCTCAAGATGTCTCTGTATGCCAAGTACATGAAAGATATCGTGACTAATAAACGGAAGATACCAGATCTTGAGATCTCCACCATGCTTGCCAATTACACTTTTAAAGGTGGAACTCCTAAGAAACTTGGTGATCCGAGAGTGCCCACTATACCTTGCTCTATTAAAGGAAACTACGTAATAACTGCCTTATGTGACCTTGGAGCCGGTGTTAGTGTTATCCCGCTTTCTCTTTATCGTAGACTTGAGTTGGATAAGTTGACACGCACTGAAATTTCTCTGCAAATGGCCGACAAATCAACTGCTTTCCCTATCGGCATTTGCAAGGATGTGCCTGTTGTGGTTGCCAACACCACTATCTTAACAGACTTTGTTATCTTGGATATTCCCGAGGACGATGCCATGGCTGTCATCCCCGGAAGACCCTTTTTAAACACTGCAGGGGCTGTTATAGATTGCAACAAAGGCAATGTCACTTTACATGTCAACGGTAATGAGCACACCGTGCACTTCCCGAAGAAACGATATCAAGTACATTACATCAATGCTATCGAAAAGACTTCATCGATTCTCATTGGGAGCTTTAAATGCCCTATTCCTCGTGTCAAGATGAAGTGTGATTTGCTTGTTGGGGAGATACATATCCCCATTGAGGTGACTTAGTGTCTATTCGAAAATTCTCCGTTCTCTTTTGCGATTCGAGAAGGTTTTGTCATGAGGACTTGATCAATCCCATTGATGGATTTCTTTCAATGACCATGAAACGGATGAATCAAAGAGTCACATACCTCTGTTTTGAGCTTTCATTTTCTGTTGCTTAGAAGAAAAATGATAGAATTAGTTTAGTATTTCTTGTTTTTTGTTTTAGCGTCCCGGAGAAAAATACCTCGAAAATAAAATTTCTCCGATGGTCCTGAATATTTAGTATGATTTTTCTGGAATTTTTGAAAATTACTGGGCCTGAGAGCTGGCTTGGGGGCCAGACCAGTGGGCCACAAGCCCTGCTACCGCCACCTACCCCCCTGGTGGCGGAGTGCAAGCTTGTGGGGCCCAAAGGGACCCCCTCCACTCATTCCAGCTCCCAGCCTCTTATTCCACCTCCAGAAAAAAATTGTTTCGCAGCTCAAACCCGTGTTCTTGCTCATTTGGTTGTGATTTTCGATCTCCTTGCTCAAAGCACCATTCTCCGAACCATTTTGGGGAAATTACTCCTTGGTAAGTGACTCCTCCATTGGTCCAATTAGTTTTTGCTCAAGTGCTTTATCCTTCGCTTATTCTTGCCACCTTGGTGACCTTGTTCTTGAGCTAGAAAGGTTGATTTTAGCTGGTCCCAAGTAGTTTTAGCGCGTGATATGGTCTCTAGGCACTAGTAGGAGTAGTTGCTACAAGGTGTGGTGGGTCTTCATTCACTTTTCTCTTGAACTTCAAAAATTTCAGCAAAAGGAAATTATGTTCAGGAGGAAGTTTCATGGTGGTTCCTCAAGTAACAAGGGTCCCCGTCTTTATTTTCGGGAGCCCGAACCTTTTCAACTAAGGGACGCACTGGTACAACCTTGTGAATGGCCTTCCGATGAGTTCATGATCAAAGCAGGTTTCAAGGATGAGTTTGATACACTTGTCCGAATGCCGGGTTAGAATATTTCCTCTCAGATAAATGTGAACAGTATGCTATGCTCACTGCCTCTTTCGTGCGTAGAATTAAATTTTTAGTTGGCCGTGACTCATCATACTATTTGATCTGTACGATAAATCCTATACCGTGGATTTGGAGGATTTCAATAGCATTTGCAAGATACCCGATGGGGGTAGTATTAATGATCCTTCTAAGTCTTCGGCCAGAGACTTTGTCTCCAGTATAACTGTTGGAGAAACCAGAGATATCACGCAAGCCACCATAGGAAGCATCCATTTCCCTGCCTTGCACTACCTTGCCCTCTTCATAGGTAGGTGCATTAACGGCAAGGATGCACATTGTCACCTATGCGCTTCCGACCTTAGTATCCTTAAGAGCGCAGTAACAGGTGACAAGAGCTTCAATATGGGAGCTATAATAGCAAGGAGGCTGAATAAAAATGCCAGTGAGGGGGGTTTCTTTGGTGGAGTTTATGCTACACGCTTAACAAATTTTCTTGGAGTATCCATCCGTCCAAAAGACCCTCCTCTATGTATAGCCTACCTTGATCGTGTCGCTCTAACACGCTACCAGTTCCTTGAGAGAGATCATGGATCCCTCCTATACCGCTTGATATTTAACCGGCAGCGTGTTTCCATATTACCCTTCCTGCTCCTGCTTTCTTTGACTTTCAGGTAAAACGAAGATACTACATAACCATAGGAGAGACAGAGGAGTATGAGAGGGAGGCGACTGCTGCTCGACTTCGTGAGGCAGCTATTCAGGAAGTGGCTGTAGCAGTCCCGTATAACACCCATTATGATTTTGGGTTTCGCCACGACCATCCTTGGGAGTAGACCAAGCTAGGCCAAAAGCCTAAGCTTGGGGGAGTACGTGTTCTCACCGACTTTACATTCATGCTTATGCTTTCACTCTGTTAGCCGGTGTTTACACTTTGCCACTGTATTATCCATGCTAGTTTATTTTTGTTTTCTTGTTTTCTTGTTTCTTGTCCTTTTGAGAAAACCAAAAAGATTTTTCTTTCTTCTTTTGCTTGTTGGGAGCTTTCCTGTGTAAATATTTTTCTCTTTCTTTGTGTCAAGGTAGAAGATATTGGTTACAATGTTTAGTGGTTCTTGCATGCTTACCTGTTTAGCTTTCAAAGAGCCATATTACTTTGTCTTCTCCTTTGTGTTTGCCTGCAGATTCAGCTTAGTCCAATGCGCTTATTATCGTTCATATCGTTCGATCGTGCAAATGAAAGGCAACAATGATGATATATGATGAAGTGACTGAGACTGAAAAGCTGGTATGAACTCTTTCTATTTTGTTTTTGTAAATATGACTAGCTTATCGACCCAGATTCAACTTTGTTGTGAGAGAACCATGTTTGCAACTTAGAGATCATAGTTTCTGATGCCATGCTTATTTAGCTGAGAGCTTATAATGGTTTGTCTTGAATGCCAACATAGATTTTGAGATGACTATGATGTAGTATGATAGGATGGTACTCTCCTTTGAATGATTCAAATGGCTTGACTTGGCGCATGTTCATGCATGTAGTTGAAACAAAATCAACATAGCCTCTATGATGTTCGTGTTCATGGTGATTTATATCCTGTTCATGCTTGCATTCAATGTTAGTCAAACTCAGTGCATCTTGATGACTGTTGTCGCTCTCTAGTTGGTCGCTTCCGAGTCTTTTGCTAGCCTTCACTTGTACTAAGTGGAATACTGCTTGTGCATCCACTTCCATAAACCCAAAAGTTTTTCCATGAGAGTCCACCATACCTATCTATTTGCGGTATCTACCTGCCGTTCCAAGTAAATTTGCTTGTGCCATTCTCTAAACCTTCAAGAAATAATCTGTTTTGCATGCCCGAACCGCTCATGTGGTGACAGGGGCTATTGGTATCTTCCATGCTAGGAGTGTTATCCTCGACATGTGTTTATTCACTGTCATTCACGAGAAAGGGGCCGGTAATTAGAATGCACAGTTCCACGCTTAAATCGAAAACATAACTGTAAAACAAGACCCCCCCGGATTGATGTTAGTATGGACGGTACTCGAGGATTCGGCTAGCCGTGGAGTGTGATTGATTGGTGGTGGAGGAGTTAAAACTTTACTTTTTTGTTTGGGAACCTCCTATAGCATGAGTAGCATGGAAGATATTGAGAACTCTTGGTCATTGCATTGACAATGAAATCATGCCACCCAAAATTATTATCTCTGTTTTCAAAGCTTGAGCTCTGGCACCTCTACAAATCAATGCTTCCCTCTGTGAAGGGTCTGTCTATTTATTTTCCTGTCGAGTCATCCTCCTCTTATATAAGCACCAATTAGAGAGCACCTCTGTCGTTTCTATGCTTTGCTTTTGATTGATATTGACTATGACTATGACTGGATCTTCGTTGCTATGAATTACAATGTTTAGTCAGCCCTTGATCTTTGAAAGTGCTCTGCATTTATGTTTTGCGGTCTCAGAAAGAGCTAGTGAGATACCACCTATTCATATTGCTTCATGCTTGTTTTGATTGAAGTGTTGGTATTGGAAACTCATTATTATTTGCTCGTTAGTTGATTATGTCATTAATATTAGCTTACCGTGAGACCTTTGTGTCATTTGCTTATGTGGTTAACTTGTGATCTTGCTGAAATTCTGGTTATGAGTTAGACATAGTTGCAACAACAAGATGAAACAGAGTTTGTCAAAGTTTTTCTTTCTCTCTCAGTTTGTCAACTGAGTTGCTTGAGGACAAGCAAGGTTTTAAGCTTGGGGGAGTTGATACGTCACCATCGTATCTACTTTTCCAAACTCTTTTGCCCTTGTTTTGGACTCTAATTTGCATGATTTGAATGGAACTAACCTGGACTGGCGCTGTTTTCACCAGAATTGCATTGGTGTTATTTTTGTGCAGAAATCAAAGTTCTCCAAACGTCCTGAAAATTTACGGGGAGCATTTTTGGAAAATATGAAAAATATCTGCGCCACGTTCCACCTGAGGGGGTGGGCCAGTGGGCCATAAGCCCTGGCTCCGCCACCACCCCCTGGTGGCGGTGGGCAGGCTTGTGGGGCCCACACAGCTCTACCGCCCCCAACCTCAAGTCTATAAGTTCACTTTCGTCCCAGAAAAAATAAAAACAGAAGTTTTCGTCGCGTTTGCAATACGGAGGCACCGCCACCACCTATTCTTCATCTGGAGGGCAGATCTGGAGTCCGTCTTGGGCTCCGAAGCGGGGAAATCGTCGCCATCGTCATCATCAACCTTCTTCCCTCTCCAATTCCATGAAGCTCTTCGTCGTTCGTGAGTAATCTATTCATAGGCTCGCTGGGCGGTGTTGAGTAGGATGAGATCTATCATGTAATCGAGTTAGTTTTGATGGGGATTGATCCCTAGTATCCACTATGTTCTGAGATTGATGTTGCTACTGCTTTGCCATGCTTAATGCTTGTCACTAGGGCCCGAGTGCCATGATTTCAGATCTGAAATTATTATGTTGTCACAAATATATGTGTGTTTTAGATCAGATCTTGCAAGTTGTAGTTACCTACTATGTGTTATGATCCGGCAACCCCGGAGTGACAATAACCGGAACCACTCCCGGTGATGACCATAGTTTGGGGAGTTCATGTGTTCACCAAGTGCTAATGTGTTGGTCCGGTTCTTCATTAAAAGGAGAATCTTAATATCCCATTGTTTCCTTTTGGACCCCGCTTCCACGGGAGCGATGGACAATAGATGTCATGCAAGTTCTTTTCCCTAAGCACGTATGACGACACACGGAATGCATGCCTACATCACATTGACGAACGGGAGCTAGCCACATATCTCTCCGTGTTATAACTGTTGCATGATGAATATCATCCAAACAAATCACCGACCCATTGCCTACGAGTTTGTCCTACTACTGTTGTTACTTGTCTTGCTCTGCTGCTGTTACTACTGTTGTTGCTGCTGCTACTTGTCTTGCTCTGCTGCTACTGTTGCTACTATTGTCGCTTGCTTCTGTTGCTACTTGCTACTGCTGTCACTACTGTTGTTCCTTGCCACTGTCGTTACTCGCTACTTTGCTGTTACTACTTTGCTTGCAGATACTAATCTTTCAGGTGTGGTTGAATCTGACAAATTCAACTGCTAATACACGAGAGTATTCTCTCACCTCCTGTTTTGGTGATCAACAAATTTGGGTCGAATACTCTACCCTCGAAAACTGCTACGATCCCACGCGCTGGTGGGCCGTCAACAACATTCTTCTAGTTTCGATTGCCGGAGAGTGCTAGCAGCATTCTTCTGGTGCCGTTGCAAGGGGAAGAACCGTTGACATCAAGCGTCATGTTTTTGTGGCACTGCCGCTTAGGTCATATTGGTGTAAAGCGCATGAAGAAACTCCATTTCGATGGACTTTTGGAGTCACTTGACTTTGCTTCACTTGACATGTGCGAACCATGCCTCATGGGCAAGATGACTAAGACTCCGTTCTCCGGAACAATGGAACATGCAAGTGACTTGTTGGAAATCATACATACTGATGTGTGCGGTCCAATGAGTGTGGAGGCACGCGGCGGATATCGTTTTCTCTCACCTTCACTGACGATTTGAGTAGGTATGGTTATGTCTACTTGATGAAGCACAAGTCTGAAACGTTTGAGAAGTTCAAGCAATTTCAGAGTGAAGTTGAAAATCATCGTAACAAGAAGATCAAGTTCCTACGGTCTGATCGTGGGGGTGAATATCTGAGTTTCGAGTTTGGTGCTCACTTGAGACAATGTGGAATTGTTTCACAGTTAACACTGCTTGGAACACCACAGCGTAATGGTGTGTCCGAACGTCGTAATCGTAATTTATTAGAAATGGTGCAATCTATGATGTCTCTTACCGATTTTCCGTTATCATTTTGGGGTTATGCATTAGAGACAACTGCATTCACTTTAAATAGGGCACCATCAAAATCCGTTGAGACAACACCATACAAACTGTGGTATGGCAAAAGACCGAAGTTGTCATTTCTTAAAGTTTGGGGATGTGATGCTTATGTCAAAAAGCTTCAGCCTAAAAAGCTGGAACCCAAAGCGGAAAAGTGCGTCTTCATAGGTTACCAAAAGGAGACAGTTGGGGACACCTTCTATCTCAAATCCGATTGCAAGGTGTTTGTTGCTAAAAATGGAGCTTCTCATGAGAAGGAGTTTCTCTCGAAAGAATTGAGTGGGAGGAAGATAGAACTTAATGAGGTTGTCGAACCTCTAACCCCTCTAGATGGTGGCGGAGGTCAAGGGGAAACCCATGTCGTTGCGACGCCGGTTGAGGAGGAAGTTGATGATGATGATGATCATGAAACTTTGGATCAATTTCCTATCGGACCTCGCAGGTCAACAAGATCACGTACTACTCTTGAGTGGTATAGTAATCATGTCTTATCAATTATGTTGTTAGACAACAATGAACGTGCGAATTATGAAGAAGCAATGGTGGGCCCGGATTCCAACAAATGGCTGGAGGCCATGAAGTCTGAGATAGGATCCATGTACGAGAACAAAATGTGGACTTTGGAAGTACTACCTAAAGGCCGCAAGGCTATTCAGAACAAATGGATCTTTAAGAAGAAGACAGACGTGGACGGTAATGTGACCGTTTATAAAGCTCGACTTGTGGCAAAGGGTTTTTCACAAGTTCAAGGAGTTGACTACGATGAGACGTTCTCACCGGTAGCGATGCTTAAGTCCGTCTGAATCATGTTAGCAATAGCTGCATTTTTCGGTTATGAAATCTGGCAGATGGATGTCAAAATGGCATTCCTTAACGGTTTTCTTAAGGAAGAGTTGTATATGATGCAACCCGAAGGTTTTTTCGATCCAAAGAATGCGAACAAAGAGTGCAAGCTCCAGCGATCCATTTATGGACTGGTGCAAGCATCTCAGATTTGGAATAAGCGCTTTGATGAGGTGATCAAAGCATTTGGGTTTATACAAGTGGTTGCAGAATCTTGTATATACAAGAAAGTGAGTGGGAGCTCTGTGGTGTTTCTAATATTATATGTGGATGACATATTTCTGATTGGAAACAACGTGGAGTTTTTGGAGAGCGTAAAGGATTACTTGAATAGAAGTTTCTCTATGAAGGACCTAGGAGAAGCTTCTTACATTCTAGGCATTGAGATCTATAGGGATAGATCGAGACACCTGATAGGACTTTCACAAAACACATACCTTGATAAAGTTTTGAAGAAGTTCAAAATGGATCAGTCCAAGAAAGGGTTCTTGTCAGTGTTACAAGGTATAAAATTGAGTAAGATTCAATACCCAACAACTGCGGAACATAGAGAACAAATGAGTTTCGTCCCCTATGCTTCAGCCATAGGTTCTATCATGTATGCAATGTTGTGCACTAGACCAGACGTCAGCTTGGCCATAAGTATGGCAGGCAGGTTTCAAAGAAATCCAGGAGCGGATCACTCGACGGCGGTCAAGAATATTCTGAAGTACCTGAAAAGGACTAAGGAAATGTTTCTCGTTTATGGAGGTGGCAAAGAGCTCGTCGTAAAGGGTTACGTCGACGCAAGCTTTCACACCGATCCGGATGTCTCTAAGTCGCAAACCGGATACGTATTTATTCTTAATGGAGGTGCGGTAAGCTGGTGCAGTTCCAAGCAAAGCGTCGTAGCAGATTCTACATGTGAAGCGGAGTACGTGGCTGCCTCGGAGGCAGCAAAGGAGGGTGTCTGGATGAAGCAGTTCATGACGGATCTTGGAGTTGTGCCGAGTGCACTAAATCCAATAACTCTGTTCTGTGACAACACTGGTGCCATTGCTCTAGCAAAGGAACCGAGGTTTCACAAGAAGACCAGACACATCAAATGACGATTCAACCTCGTCCGCGACTACGTCGAAGGAGAGGACGTGAATATTTGCAAAGTGCACACAGATCTGAATGTAGCAGACCCGCTGACTAAAGCTCTTTCACGGGCAAAACATGATCAACACCAGAACTGTATGGGTGTTAGATTTATTACAATGTAAATCACATGGCGATGTGAGGACTAGATTATTGACTCTAGTGCAAGTGGGAGACTGTTGGAAATATGCCCTAGAGGCAATGATAAAAAGTTATTATTATATTTCATGTTTAAAGATAATCATTTATTATCCAAGCTATAATTGATTTGCATTGTCGGGACCCCTACTTACGAGTCGAGGTCGTCGTGCTCAGTGATCCCAGAGATCAATGCTCACCGAACACAGATACCGAATAAAAGAGTCTTACAATCCATACATACCGTTTCATACAACGAATGACCATTGCGGTCGAGTCTTACATATATAGGGCCTTAAAGGCCAACACACCAAATTGGACCAATAGCGGAATTATTGGTTGGAAGCGTGAACCCATGCATCAGCCTTAACCTACAGGCATTCTGACTGGGAAGCGTCCTAGCTCGCAAGAATGTCACCGAGTTACTCTTCTCCAAATCATGTTCTTTCATACCTGGTCAATGAAATAACCAGTGGCAAGCCAATGAGTACTTTTGATTGTACTCGCAGACAGCCCATGATACGAACAATGAAAGTGAAGGAGAACAATATCATGCACCTATGGTGTAACTCATCTTGGTGAAATGATCATGAATATGCATCAAGTTAAAGAATTACTTTTGAAGAACAGGTTACACATATCAATATATCTGTCGAGGGTTGAGCCATACAGGCTCACCCTATATGCCAAGTTTCCAAACTTGGTCATACTATTACTCTCATAAAAACACATTTTTCCTCACCTCACACACACACACACACTTGGTTTATGCGGAAATAGCTGGACGTAGTTTAGGAAGGATTACCCAATTGTCCTTGACTGTGGACACGACTATTCGAATAGTTTTACACTATGGAGAGGTAGTACACTGGACCCACGAGATCCAGGAAACTTTCGTGTCATCCACGACTCGCGGTATATAACATACCCGAGGTAAGTACCCGATCATTGCCTTTCCCCTGACGATACTAGACAAATAGGTCCACTCGATTGGTACCCAGCCCACATGTTGTACGTCTTACGAGCACCGACTCTGGACAGTATCAACCATGTGGGACCAACGGTGTGACTGGAACTCATAGAAATGGCATAGTCGTCCTACCTGGCACGACCCCATCACGAGAGTGACGACACATCACTTCCGCCACTAGTAATGTGCCTCTTTGCTAGCACCGACCAGAGTAATTAACATAGCTCTGTCCCATAAGGGGTAACATGGTCGTACTAGTAAGGTTGGGACGTTCGACACATCATAAATCTAATACCATTTCTGGAACCATACTCACACAAATACCGGGTGCATCACTTCACAAAAAGTGACCACCTAACTCATCATCACCCTCGGGCATTAGTGGCACCCAACGGGGTTTTCATAAACTCTTTGATTTGTGTCATCAACATGCTCATGATAATACTACTTCTAACTTTACTTGTCAACATGATATTAGCATGACCCTCAAGGGGTAGGATCAAGCTCAATGCAAGTTCTCCTTGGGAGCCATCGATAAAATCATATCAAATGATTACCGGCACTTATGATCATATGCAACGGAAATACTTGCTATTTTAATCATGCAAAGTAACATATGCTCAGTCATGGTCAAAGGGTTGCTTGCCTTGCTCACGTAAGTCCTTGGGGTCTTCGAGGTCTTCTACTCCAACTCCGAGTACTCCGTCTACCCGTCAACTATCGTCGGAAACAACCACGGTAAGCCACACAGCAGGCAGAAATAAAAATGCCAGAAAAATAGAAGTTATATTTTTCTTGGACCTCTCTGGTCATAAAAAAAATACCTGAAGCTTCCATAGGAGGTTTGGATCATCAAGGATTTTTGAATGGATGAAAGGAGGAATAGGTGATTATGGAAGAAGCCTACAGATATCATTCTCTTAAAAATGAGTGGAGGCACTCAATAAGCAGAGTATGATTTTAGAAATATTTAAGAAGTTGTTTCACTGGATTTGGAGTTTATATGAATATACTAGAGATTTTCTAATACTAGATAAATAGCAAAAGGGGGCTATTTATTTATAGCAGCAGAAATATGGTAAGCAAAAAATGTTGAATAAAGTTAGGAATTTAGAACAATATTCTAGGAGTCTCTGGAATTTGGAGTCACTCCATTTGGAGTTGATTTGGAACCTATAGGATTCTTGAAAGGTGGGACAATTATATCCAGATTTGGATTTGAAGAATAACACTAAAGAAAATCTTCTTGGAAAATTGTGCAAAGCACATATCTGGATAGAGCTTGAATTTAGGAACCTGTAGAAATTTGAATCAAGCAATTTGGAGTTAGGATGATTTTTGAATGAAATTATGAAGTTAATGAAAAACAGAAAATTGAGAAAGGCTTCAATTCCCGAGGAACTATCCTGCGCCCAGGGCGCTAAAGAGAAGATGGGTCGGCCCAGCTGCGCAAGCTGGCCTGCTAAGTGGCCACGTCGATGGCGCAGTCCAAGAATACGCTTTTGGAGCTGGAACACGTAGCCCGCGCAGTGCGCTTCCACTTAAAGGGGCAGGCCCGACCGGTGAGTGGCTGACGAGGGGCCCCGCCTGTCAGCTTCGTCCCCAACCTCCCGCTCAAGCTGGGAGAGGTGCTGCTGGCGCTGCTTCGGCCACCAGGGCACTCGAGGGAAAGTGTCGCGTCGGCCTGGGGGTTTTTTCCTGCAGGAGGAGCGAGGACGAGCAAGCGCTCTGGTCGCAACGGCCGGCCGACAGCGGCTCAGGCGGCATCCCCTGCGAAGGGAAGGAAGAGGAGGGGAAAGGGTCCACGGGAGACCCGAGGTTTCTGGGTGACTGAGGAGTGTCCCGGGGTGCTCGGTTTCGGCGAAGGACGGAGATCTGCCCATGGCCATGGGGATAGGGGAGAGCTTGGGGAAGAGGAGACTCAAGGAGAGGCCCTGGAGGAACCCAAGGAAGAGGGGAGAGATGCTAGAGCAGCTGATGCTCGGGGGAAGAGGAGATAATAGAGGGGGAGGGAGAGAGAGCTCAAGAGCTCTGTGGAGCTTCGGTGCATGGCGATAGCATGCGTGCCAGGGGGATATTTGGCCGCTTCAAGGCATCTGGATGGGTTGGACTGGTCAAGGGGAGCGTCCTGGCACGCTGGGACATGCTGCCATGGAGGGACCTGAGCTGCAGAAAGAGAAGAGGATGTAGAGCACCACTATTGCATGTTGCGAGCGTGGTCACCATGGCCACTCGTGTCCGCAGCTTTGCAATGACCAGTCAAACATGTCCAGCACTCAAGGCACACATGCAGGAGAGTAACTCTGGAGTTTGGTAGCTAGTGGAGGTGGTTTGAATAGGTTTGGACTCTGGTTAAGTTTGCAGCAGAAAACTTGGGGCTAGCATAAGTGGTTTTCACAGGAAGGGATGGAAGGTGAAACCATGTCCTGGAGTATCAGGTATGGAAGGACTACACCACTGCATAATTTCATCTCAAGCAAAGAAGTGTAGCTACCACTTGCTGTACAAAGGTACCTTTCAGCCATAAATCCACTTGAGGATGTGCTGCTCATTTTCTCCACATGAGCATGCCATCTCTTGGCTTGAAACAATGCCTTGGGGTGCTAGGTACCTTCTGGAAAGAGATGGGGGCTTTGGCTTAAGCAGAAGGGAGGCAAGAGGGGTAAAAATAGTGATTCCAAGGGTAAAATGAGAGATTGTTACATAGGGTCTCTCTCCAATAATTGACCAATGGCAATGGGGATGTCACTGGAGGTAAAATGTAACTATAGATAGCTGTGGTAGAAAGTTGAGCTCAAGGGTAAAGGTTGAAGGGGTCAAAGAAGCCAATTTAGTGAGTGCACACAAGGTGTTTGATCTGTGGTTAGGCTACCAGATGGATTCCAATGGCTATGAAACTTAACAGGATCAAATAATAGATGAAAATAAGATTGTACACCAAATTTGGGATTTTCTGAAGAAGTTTTCCAATGTAGACTTGGAAAACCCATGAAATGGGCAGAAATGGCTTTCTACTTACAAAACTATTCAAATCAATTGCCACAAATCCAATATTTGGTGTGGGCACATTATTTGAGCATTAAGGCAAGCACAAAAAGTTTGGGGTCAATTGGAGAAACTGTATAATGTAAAGTTTCCCAAAGTCAGAAATCAACAAAGAGGGTTTTGAGGGTCTTAGGACAAGTTCTTCTATTCTCCTTGATGCACCACTTGGTGTGGACGCATTATTGGAGTATTAGAACATGTCCACCAAATTTCAGCACAATTGGAGACACTTCACAATGTAGAGTTGCTCAAATTTGAATCTAGACAGAAAGGGTTTTATATTAATTAGGGGAGTCAAATCAACTTGGATTGAAATGAAACTTGGCAAGATCATTAAGCCTATCATAGGTGACATGCTGGAATTTTACTCGAATTTATTGATAATATTTCTTATAGAAATATTCCAAAAGATTGAAATAGGCAGGAAGGGTTTTGGAGGGATTTGCCCAATATTTTGAACATGACCATGGTTGAAACTCATATATATGGAATAAATATATCCACTGAGTTTCCCTAAATTTTCTTAAATATTTTGAAAGCAATAAAAAAAGCTTTCCTTCATAAGAGGCAATTTCTGGCCTCATGGAAAGGCATTTAAATAAAATAATAAAATAACTTTTAAAATAATAATATTGTGGTTTTTGGAAGACATTTTGATAATGGGTTTCAAATGAAATAATTGGTGCAAAATAAGTTCCCCAATTTGAGGACTTGTAATACAAATCTCATCTCAGGGGTTTGGAAGTTTAATTCAGAGAAATGCTTTCGGTGAAGAATAATATTTGGTAAAAATAGATATTGGTCCTAAACACATGGCATGACCATTGGGCAGGAAAACATGGGATGAGGAGGTGAGTTGGAGGATAGCAAGAATTATTGGGGAGCAATCACATGCATACAAGCAAGCAAGCAAACAATAGTCACTTCAAGCATCACAAGCATTCACAAAAAAAATTAATTGGTCCTAATTTTTGAAATAACTTAATTAGTCAAGAAACCTAAATAGAGGGTGTTACATGAATGAAAACATATATACATGTGTGGATACATAGACAAAACAATGTCCCTAGCAATCCTCTAGTTGGCTAGCCAATTAATCAATGATAGTCAAGGTTTTCTGACTATATGCAAGTGTTGTCACTTGATAACTGGATCACATCATTAGGAGAATCATGTGATGGACTATACCCAAACTATGAACGTAGCATATTGACCGTGTCATTTTATTGCTATTCTTTTCTGCGTGTCAAGTATTTATTCCTATGACCATGAGATCATATAACTCACTGGCACCGGAGGAAAACCTTGTGTGCATCAAACGTCAAAACGTAACTTGGTGACTATAAAGGTGTTCTACACATATACCCGAAGGTGTCCTTTGAGTTAGTATGGATCAAGACTGGAATTTGTCACTTCATGTGACGGAGAGGTATCTTGGGGCCCACTCGGTAATACAACATCACACACAAGCCTTGCAAGCAATGTGACTAAGCGTAAGTCACGAGATCTTGTATTACAGAACGAGTAAAGAGACTTTCCGGTAACTATATTGAAATAGGTATGCGGATACCGACGATCGAATCTCAGGCAAGTAACATACCGAAGGACAAAGGGAATAACATACGGGATTATATGAATCCTTGACACTGAGGTTCAACCGATAAGATCTTCGGAGAATATGTAGGATCCAATATGGGAATCTAGGTCCCGCTATTGGATATTGACCGAGGAGTCTCTCGGGTCATGTCTGCATAGTTCTTGAACCCGCAGGGTCTGCACACTTAAGGTTCAATGATGTTTTAGTATAGTTGAGTTATATGTGTGGTTACCGAATTTTGTTCGGATTCCTGGATGAGATCACGAACGTCACGAGGGTTTCCGGAATGGTCTAGAAACGAAGATTGATATGTAGCATGGTTTCATTTGGTCACCAGAAAGTTTTGGGCAATTCCGGCACTGTATCGGGAGTGACAAATGGGTTCCGGGTGTTCACTGGGAGGGGCGCACCCACTCGGGAGCAAGCCCAAGGCCCTAGGGTGGCGCCACAAGTCCTTAGTGGGCTGGTGGAGTCAGCCCAAGAGGGCTATGGCACCACATAAATAAAATACCAAAAGAAAAGAAAAGGAAAAAGGAAAGAGGGAGGTGGGAAGGAAGAGGAGGACTCCTCCTTCCCAAACCGAATTGGAGGAGGAGTCCTCCTCGTCCTGGCGGCCGGCGCACCTTGAGGGACTTGTCCCTCAAGGCTATCCCGTCCCCCTCCCTCCTATATATAGTGGTGGTTTAGGGATTTTTGAGACACAACTTTGCCACGTGCAACTCTAGCCTATACCACATAGTTTTACCTCTAGATCAGATTTCTATGGAGCTCGGGCGGAGCCCTGCAGGAGTAGATCATCACCACCACTGGAGCATCGTCACGCTGCCAGAGAACTCATCTACTTCTTCATCTTGCTTGCTGGATCAAGAACGCTGAGATCATCGTCGAGTTGTACGTGTGCTGAACGCGGAGGTGTCGTCCGTTCAGCGCTAGATCGGAACGGATCGTGGGATGGTTCGTGGGACGGTTCGAGGGACGTGAAGACTTTCCACTACATCAACCACATTTCTTAACGCTTCCCGTTGTGCGATCTACAAGGGTACGTAGATCTAATCTCCACTCGTAGATGGACATCACCATGATAGGTCTTCGTGTGCGTAAGAAATTTTTTGTTTCCCATGCAATGTTCCCCAACACCATTCATATTAGGTGCATGACCACTAAAGGTATTATTCAAGTAAACAGAATAACCATTATTCTCTTTAAATAAATAATTGTATTGCAATAAACACAATCCAATCATGTCCATGCTCAACGCAAACACCAAACAACATTTAGGTTCAACAACAATCTCGAAAGTAGAGGGAGCGTGCGATGGTGATCACATCAACCTTGGAAACACTTCCAACACACATCGTCACCTCGCCTTTAACTTGTCTCCGTTTATTCCGTAGCTTTTATTTCGAATTACTAACACTTAGCAAACGAACCGGTATCTAATACCCAGGTGCTACCAGGAGTTCTAGTAAAGTACACATCAATATCATGTATATCCGATATATTTTTGTCGACTTTGCTAGCCTTCTTATCTACCAAGTAACTAGGGTAGTTCCGCTTTAGTGACTGTTCCCCTCATAAGAGAAGCACTTAGTCTCGGGTTTGGGTTCAACCTTGGGTTTATTTACTAGAGTGGTGATACGTCTCCACCGTATCTATAATTTTTGATTGTTTCATGCCAATATTCTACAACTTTCATATACTTTTGGCAACTTTTTATACTATTTTTGGGACTAACATATTGATTCAGTGCCCAGTACCAGTTCCTGTTTGTTGCATGTTTTTTGTTTCGCAGAATATCCATACCAAACGAAGTCCAAACGCAATAAAAAAACCTACGGTGATTTTTTATGGAATATTTATGATTTTCGGGAAGAAGAATCAACGCGAGACGATAGCCGAGGGGGTCACAAGCCCAGGAGGCGCGACCCCCCCCCCAGGGCGCGCCTGGCAGACTTGTGACCAATCCCTAAGGCGGTTGGGTCCCTTCTTTCGCTGCAAGAAAGCTAATATCCGGAAGAAAATCGTGTTAAACTTTCAGCCCAATCGGACTTACGGATCTTCGGGAATTTAAGAAACGGTGAAAGGCAGAATCTGGAAGCGCGGAAACAGAAGGACACAGAGAGAGAGATCCAATCTCGGAGGGGCTCTCGCCCCTACGCCGCCATGGAGACCATGGACCAGAGGGGAAACCCTTCTCCCATCTAGGGAGGAGGTCAAGGAAGAAGAATAAAAAGGGGGGCTCTCTCCCTCTCTCTCCCGGCGACGCTGGAACGCCGGCCGGGACATCATCGTGTGACGGCGATCTACACCGACACCTCCGTCATCTTCACCAACACCTCCATCATCTTCCCCCATCTATATTCAGCGGTCCACTCTCCCGCAACCCGCTGTACCCTCTACTTGAACATGGTGCTTTATGCTTCATATTATTATCCAATGATGTGTTGCCATCCTATGATGTCTGAGTAGATTCTCGTTGTCCTATCGATGATTGATGAATTGCTATGATTGGTTTAATTTGCTTGTGGTTATGTTGTTGTCCTTTGGTGCTCATCATATGAGCGTGCGCATGGATCACACCATAGGGTTAGTAGTATGTTGATAGGACTATGTATTGGAGGCCAAGGGTGACAGAAGCTTCAGCCTAGCATAGAAATTGATGCATACGGGATTGAAGGGGGACCAATATATCTTATTGCTATGGTTGGGTTTTACCTTAATGAACGTTAGTAGTTGTGGATGCTTGCTAATAGTTCCAATCATAAGTGCATAGAATTCCAAGTAAGGTATGACATGCTAGCAGTGGCCTCTCCCACATAAAACTTGCTATCGGTCTATTAACGTAGTCAATTGCTTAGGGACAATTCCGCAACTCCTACCACCACTCTTCCGCACTCGTCAAACTAACGTAATTGTTTCTAGCAGCCCCTAGTTTTTATTTACGTGTTCTTTCTTTTCTCGCAAACCTATCCTTTCACTCCTAGAAAGTACTTCTAGTTTCATACTTGTTCTAGGTAAAGCGAACGTAAAGTGTGCTTCGATTTGTATCGGTGGTCGATAGAACTTGAGGGAATATTTGTCCTACCTTTAGCTCCTCGTTGGGTTCGACACTCTTACTTATCGAGAAAGGCTACAATTGATCCCCTATACTTGTGGGTTATCAAGACCTTTTTCTAGCTCCGTTGCCGGGGAGCAATAGCGTGGGGTGAATATTCTCATGTGTGCTTGTTTGCTTTATCACTAAGTAGATTTATTTTTTGTTCTAAGTTGTTCTCTATCTTTAGTTATGGATATGGAACACGAAATACCAAACAATTAGGTGTACTTGCTACTCATGGAGATGGGGAACCTCCTAAAACCCTTGATGCTCGTTATGTGGAAAATATTATGCACTTCTTTAATAATCCTGAGAAAACCCCATTCAATTTTATAATGGGATTCACGTTGGATCAATGTGAATACTTTAGGGATTATCGCTTGACTCAAAAAGGAAAACTATTATGGGATCAAATTCATATGTTGAAATGGTATGCTTGGGAGCTATGCTCGAGATATGATATTACTTGTTGCTCTAGGATGAAGGCTAAACACCTTCCCTTTCCTTGTAAATTTAATGCTAATGAAACCTTGGCTTCTTATGCTAAAGGTATATATGATTACTATGATGTGGAACAAACAGAAGAGTTTGTTGCTTTTATGGATGCTTATGAAATTGAAGCTCTATTTAAAGGGTGTGATGATAATGATGATGATGCTTACTGTTGCGGCAACAAAAGTCCTTCCTTGGCGCTAGGAATTCTTCTTGTTACATCTCTGGTTTGCGTCGGTTTTTCCCTTCAAGAGGAAAGGGTGATGTAGCACAGGAGCAGTAAGTATTTCCCTCAGTTTGAGAACCAAGGTATCGATCCAGAAGGAGGGCCTCGTCAAGTCCAGAGTAGCTACGGAAACACAAACAAGCTTGCACCCAACGCTTCAAAGGGGTTGTCAATCCCTTCAAGATTGTTTGCAAAGTGAGATCTGAAGATGGAAAGTGCAACGAAGTAAAAAGTGTAAGGCTGAAAATATGGTGTGGAGTAGACCCTGGGGGCCATATTGTTCACTAGAGGCTTCCCTCATAATAGCAAATATCACGGTGGGTAAACAAATTACTGTCGAGCAATTGATAGAACCGCGCAAAGTCATGACGATATCTAAGGCAATGATCATACATATAGGCATCACGTCTGAGACAAGTAGACTGATACTTTCTGCATCTACTACTATTACTCCACACATCGACCGCTATCCAGCATGCATCTAGTCTATTGAGTTCATGATGAATAGAGTAACGCCTTAAGCAAGATGACATGATGTAGAGGGATAATCTCAAACCAAAGATGAAAACCCCATCTTGTTACCCTTGATGGCAACAACACGATGCGTGCCTCGCTACCCCTTCTATCACTGGGTGAGGTCACCGCACGGTATGAACACAAAACCAAGCACTTCTCCCATTGCAAGAATCATAGATCTAGTTGGCCGGAAAAAACCCACAAATCGAAGAGAATTACAAGGATATGAAATCATGCATAAGAGAGATCACAAGAAACTCAAGTAAGATTCATAGATAATCTGATCATAAATCCACAATTCATCGGATCTCGACAAACACACCGCAAAAGAAGATTACATCGGATAGATCTCCATGAAGATCATGGAGAACTTTGTAGTGAAGATCCAAGAGAGATAAGAAGCCATCTAGCTACTAGCTATGGACCCGTAGGTCTATGGTGAACTACTCACGCATCATCAGAGAGGTCATGGTGTTGATGAAGAAGCCCTCTGTATCCTAATCCCCCCTCCGACAGGGCACCAGAACGTGCCCCAGATGGGATCTTGCGGAGACAGAAGCTTGCGGCGGCGGAAAAGTACTTTCGATGATCTCTTGTTTTTTTTGGGATTTTTAGGGAATTTGTAGGCGCAACCCCTAGGTTAGGGGGCGGTCAGGGGGCCCACAAGCCTGTGGGCCGCGGCCTACCCCCCTGGCCCCAGGGTGGGGGCTTGTGGGGCCCCTGAGGCTCCCCTGCCTTGGCTCTCAAGCTTCCCGATCTTCTTCCGTTCCAGAAAAAATCTTTTCGGGGATTTTCTTCCATTTGGACTCCGTTTCAAAATCTCCTCTGAAAGGGGTCAAAAACATGGAAAAAACAGGAACTGGCACTTGGCACTGAGTTAATAAGTTAGTCCCAAAAAATATACAAAAGGCATGCAAAAACATCGAAAGTTTGACAAGATAATAGCATGAAACCATCAAAAATTATAGATACGTTGGAGACGTATCAAGCATCCCCAAGCTTAACTCCTGCTCATCCTCGAGTAGGGAAGTGATAAAGAATGAATTTTTGATGTGGAATGCTACCTAGCATAGTTGTCCTTTCAACTTCTTTCACGTGGCATGAATGTTCAGATCCGTAAGATTCAAAACAATAGTTTGCTATTGACATGAAAACTATAATACTTCAAGCAAACTAGCAAAGTAATCATGAACTTTCAACATAACAAGGCCAAAGAAAGTTATCCCTACAAAATCATATAGTCTGGCTATGCTCCATAATCCTCACACAACTAATGTAAATCATGCACAACCCCGGTATTGGCCAAGTAATTGTTTTCGCACTCTTACTTTCTCAAACTTTTTATAACTATCACGCAATACATGAGCGCGAGCCATGGATATAGCACTATAGGTGGAATAGAGTGTGGTGGTGGTTGTGGGACAAAAAGGAGGAGATGGTCACATTGACTCGGCGTATCAAAAGGGTATGGAGATGCCCATTAATCGATATCAATGTGAATGAGTAGGGATTGCCATACAAGAGATGCACTAGAGGTATAAGTATGTGAAAGCTCAAAAGGAAAACTAGTCGGTGTGCATCCAACATGCTTGCTCACGAAGACCTAGGGCAATTTTGAGGAAGCCCATCATTGGAATATACAAGCCAAGTTATATAATGAAGATTCCCACTAGCATATGGTAGTGACAAAGCAAGAAGCTCTCAATCATGAAGAACATGGTGCTATCATTAAGCACAAGTGTGGAAAAAGATAGTAGCATTGTCCCTTCTCTCTTTTTCTCTCTTTTCTCTTTTTTTCATTTGGGATCTTAGGCCTCTTTTTTTATTTTCTATTCTTTTTTTGTTTTTGGGATCTTTGGCCTCTTTTTTTATTATTTCCTCACATGGGACAATGTTCTAATAATGATGATCATCACACTTTTATTTACTCACAGCTCAAAGATCACAATGATGATGACTCCATAGGAAATGCCTACGGCAGTGTACCGGGATGTGCAACGATCTAGCATGGCGTATGACGTTGAAACATCTCGCTAGCTATCTTACGATCATGCAATGGCAATATGAGAGTGACGGCACAAGTCAAGAGATGGAACGGTGGGAGTTGCATGGCCATATATCTCGGAATGGCTATGAAAATGCCATAGTAGGTAGATATGGTGGCTGTTTTGAGGAAGGAATTTGGTGGGTTTGTGCACCAGCGAGAATTGCGCGACACTAGAGAGGCTAGCAATGGTGGAAGGTGAAGGTGCATCTATACCATGGACTCACATTAGTCATGAAGAACTCACATACTTGTTGCGAAAGTTTTTATTAGTAATCGAAACAAAGTGCTAAACGCATACTCCGAGGGGAAGGGTTGGCAGGTGTAAACCATCGTACGATCCCGACCTCAACACAAAGGATGACAATCAATAGATCAATTATGCTCCGACTTCCTAACATAGCGGTTCACCATACGTGCATGCTACGGGAATCACTAACTTCAACACAAGTATTTCTAGATTCACAACGCCCTACTAACATAACTCTTAATATTACCAAATCCATGTCTTAAAACTATTTGAGAGGAATCAAAACTTCTCTTTATACTCAATGCACATGAAGATGGAGCTTTTTGCATCCTCATTGGGTATCTATCACTTTTGGGACTACTTTCATAGCATAAGCCAACTACCAAATCACGCACCGTCGTGCTCTAAAAGATATAAGTGAAGCACGTAGAGCAAAAATATCTAGCTCAAAAGATATAAGTGAAGCACTATGAGCACTCTAGCAAAAATCACGATGAGTGCATGTCTCTCTCTCTCAAAAAGGTGTGCAGCAAGGATGATTGTGACACAACAAAAGGAAAAGACTCCTACGATACAAGACGCTCCAAGCAAAAACACATATCATGTGGTGAATAAAAATATAGCTCCAAGTAATGTTACCGATGGATTGAAGACGAAAGAGGGGATGCCTTCCCGGGGCATCCCCCAGCCTGGGATTTTTGGTGTCCTTGAATTGGCTTGGGATGCCTTGGGCATCCCCAAGCTTGAGCTCTTTCCACTCTTTATCTCTTTGTCCATGATAACATCACCCAAAACTTGAAAACTTCACAACACAAAACGTAAACAGAAACTCGCGATAACATTAGCACAAGAAAACAAACTACCACTTCTTTTGGTACATTAGCAAAATTGAATTATATCTATATTTATTTTGGTCTACTGTATTATCACTTTTCCATGGCTAGTACCCCCCGATACTAACCATAGTTTCATCCAAACAAGCAACCAACTCAACAAAAACAGAATCTGTCAAAAACAGACCAGTTTGTAGCAATCTGTATACTTTGTATACTTATGTACCTCAAAAAATCTGAAAAATTACGAAGGCCTCGGCAAAAAGCATATCAATCAGTAGCAAAAAGAGTCAACTCAAAATCTCGTTCTGAATAAAAATGAAAAATCATCTCGTGAGTGAAAAGTTTCTGTCTTTTTCCAGCAAGATCAAATAACCATTACCAAGACTAGTCATAAAGGCTTTGCTTGGCTCAAACACAAAAAGAAACACACAAAACACAATAACAATAGAATTCTGGAAGTGTGGACGCAAAAAAACAGAAAGAAAAAGATAACTTCATTGGGTTTCCTCCCAACAAGCGCTATTGTTTAACGCCCTTAGCTAGGCATAAAAGCGATAGAATCATGTATCGTCGTCTTTGGTGTTCAAAACATAAGTGGTGTGATCACTTATCATCTTAAGGTTTTCATCTTTCTTGCTGGCTGATTCACCACTACTTTTAGGAACAAAGACATACTTGGTTATTTTATTGTGGGCAAAATTTGGAGTATTCTGCACAGCGGCAAAAGCGGAACCCAAGTTGGTTATAACATCCTCTAGTTTGCCAATCCTAGCGGAATCATGACCTAGCTTTTCGTTAACTGTTGGTTCCTTCTCCTTTAAATTTTTCAAAATCATTCCCACCTTGGATCCGTACTGAGTAATTTGATTGTGGATCTTTTTATCCAAATTCTCAATAAGTTCAATCGTAGCAACTTTATTTTCAATAACGTCCAGCCTACGCATCACATGTTCCAGAGTTAAGGTAGTTCCATTAACCATGAGTGGGGGTGAGCCTACCAAATTTATCACAGCTCCGTAAGAATCAACGGTATGGCTACCCAAGAAATTTCCACCTACGATGGTGTCAAGAATATACCTATTCCAAGGAGAAACACCCACATAAAAACTGCGAAGCAAGACGGTAGTGGATTGCTTATGAGTAGATCTACTCTGAGGAGTTGTCAGAATCGTGATTCAAGTCTTAGAATCTTACGATCCAAAATAGCCCCTCCGATTCTACGATTTTTCTCATAGAATCTAAGTTTCTACGATCCTGATAGTTAAGATTCTATGATTCACGATCCTAGCAACGGAGCTCCGATCCGATTCAGAATCGCGATTCTGACAACTAGTCTGAGCATTGCAAATCCTATACCAAGCGTCCTTTAAATTTTCTTCCTCAATTTGTTTGAAATTGAGAACTTCGCTCTCGGGAGTATCGTTCGAAGTGGTGGATCTAGCCATGAGAACGGGTATACTATCCCACACAGACGAACAGAGAATAAGCGAGAGAAAAGGGCGAACGAAAAGGCGAACAAAAAATGAAAAAGGCAAACGAAAAAGGCAAATTGGTGAAGTGGGGGAGAGGAAAACGAGAGGCAACTGCCAAACAAAGTAAATGCAAGAGATGAGTTTGCGACACCTACTTGGATGAGTTCTTGACTTGATCTTCCACACCGGCAACGGCGCCAGAAATTCTTCTGCTGCGGCAACAAAAGTCCTTCCTTGGCGCTAGGAATTCTTCTTTTTACTTCTCTGGTTTGCGTCTGTTTTTCCCTTGAAGAGGAAAGGGTGATGCAGCATAGGAGCAGTGAGTATTTCCCTCAGTTTGAGAACCAAGGTATCGATCCAGAAGGAGGGCCTCATCAAGTCTAGAGTACCTGCACAAACACAAACAAGCTTGCACCCAACGCTTCAAAGGGGTTGTCAATCCCTTCAACATTGTTTGCAAAGTGAGATCTGAAGGCGGAAAGTGCAAAGAAGTAAAAAGTGTAAGGCTGAAAATATGGTGTGGAGTAGACCCTGGGGGCCATAGTGTTCACTAGAGGCTTCCCTCATGATAGCAAATATCACGTTGGGTAAACAAATTACTGTCGAGCAATTGATAGAACCGCGCAAAGTCATGACGATATCTAAGGCAATGATCATACGTATAGGCATCACGTCCAAGACAAGTAGACCGATACTTTCTGCATCTACTCCTATTACTCCACCCATCGACCGCAATCCAGCATGCATCTAGTGTATTGAGTTCATGACGAACAGAGTAACGCCTTAAGCAAGATGACATGATGTAGAGGGATAATCTCAAACCAATGATGAAAACCCCATCTTTTTACCCTTGATGGCAACAACATGATGCGTGCCTCGCTACCCCTTCTGTCATGGGTGAGGTCATCGCACGGTATGAACCCAAAACCAAGCACTTCTCCCATTGCAAGAATCTTAGATCTAGTTGGCCAGACAAAACCCACAACTCGAAGAGAATTACAAGGATATGAAATCATGCATAAGAGAGATCAGAAGAAACTCAAATAAGATTCATAGATAATCTGATCATAAATCCACAATTCATCGGATCTCGACAAACACACCGCAAAATAAGATTACATCGGATAGATCTCCATGAAGATCATGGAGAACTTTGTACTGAAGATCCAAGAGAGAGAAGAAGCCATCTAGCTACTAGCTATGGACCCATAGGTCTATGGTGAACTACTCACGCATCATCGGAGAGGTCATGGTTTTGATGAAGAAGCCCTATGTATCCGAATCCCCCTCGAGCAGGGCACCAGAACATGCCCCAGATGGGATCTTGCGGAGACAGAAGCTTGCGGCGGCGGAAAAGTACTTTCGATGATCTCCTGATTTTTTGGGGTTTTTTAGGGAATTTATAGGCGCAACCCCTAGGTCAGGGGGCGCTCAGGGGGGCCACAAGCCTGTGGGCCGCGGCCTACCCCCCTGGTCACGGGGTGGGGGCTTTTGGGGCCCCTGAGGCTCCCCTGCCTTGGCTCTCAAGCTTCTCAATCTTCTTCCGTTCCAGAAAAAATATTTTCGGGGATTTTCTTCCGTTTGGACTCCGTTTCAAAATCTCCTCTGAAAGGGGTCAAAAACATGGAATAAACAGGAACTGGCACTTGGCACTGAGTTAATAAGTTAGTCCCAAAAAATATATAAAAGTCATGCAAAACATCCAAAGTTTGACCAGATAATAGCATGAAACCATCAAAATTATAGATATGTTGGAGACGTATCACTTACCGATCTGAAAATTTGGTTATGCTTCGTTATTGTTATACTAATTATGAATATAATGCCATATTTATCGATTTATGGAGAAATTCTACGCTGCCCAAGAAGAGACTAATATTTTGCAGGAAAGTATGGAAGAAGAAAATGCTGAAATTGTGAGCTCGTTAGATGAAAAAGATGACGAGGAGAGCGAAGAACAAAAGGAGGAAGAGAGGACTAGCTACCCGTGCCCACCTTCTAATGAGAGTAACTCTTCAACTCATACATTGTTTAATTTCCCTTCGTTCTTACCGAAGGATGAATGCTATGTTGATTGCTATGGTCCCTTGGATTCGTTTGAAATATCCCTTTTTGATGAACTTGATGCTTGCTATGCTTGTGGCCATGATGCCAATATGAATGATGCTTATGAATATGAACTTGCTATAGTTCCTTATGTTAAACATGAAATTGTTGCTATCGCACCCACTTATGATAGTCCTATTATGTTTTTGAACTCTCCCAACTACACTATATCGGAGAAGTTTGCTCTTATTAGGGATTACATAGATGGGTTGCCTTCTACTATTACAAATGATGATTTTGATGAATATAATATGCATGTGCTTTCTTCTCCTACTTGCAATTATTATGAGAGAGGAACTACATGTCCACCTCTCTATGTCTCCAATACGATAAAATTGCAAGAAACTGCTTATGCTATGTATTGGCCTTTACTTGATGTGAATGAGTTGTTCTTTTATGACATGCCAATGCATAGGAAGAGAGTTAGACTTCGTAATTGCATGATATATGTTACCTTGTGCTCGCTACTAAATTACAAATCATTGTTAATTAAAATTGGCTTTGATATACCTTGGGATCCGGGTGGATCCATTACTTGAGCACTTTATGCCTAGCTTAATGGCTTTAAAGAAAGCGCTGCCTGGGAGACAACCCAGAAGTTTTAGAGAGTCATTTATTTCTGTTGAGTTCTTTTATATGATTTAAAAACAAAAAAAAATATAGAGGGGAACTTAAAACTTTTTCAAAAAGAGAAGCGATTGAAAGGTGATGCATTGCGGAAGTGAGGGTCGACCTTGAACACTTGTGTTCATGCTCATGGAAACAATGTAGAACTTTTCATGGAAGTTTCTCGCAAAAATAATTATCCCCTTGTAAAATTCCATTGTATTATATAAATAATGTGCCAAGTAAAGCCTTTATGATTAGTTTGGGTGATAGTTGTTTGATCATGCTGAAAAGAACAGAAACTTTGTGCTCACGAAATTATTTTTAGTTCCTATACAGAGAGCGCTATTGAGTTGATTCTTTTTGCTGCTGATTGATATCAAATTTCCTTAATTATCATAATTGTTTCAGAATTTTTGGAGTATCAGAAGTATGGTAGATGTCCAGATTACTACAGACTATTCTGTTTTTGACAGATTCTGTTTTCTATGCATTGTTCTCTTATTTGATGAATCTATGGGTAGTATCGGGGGGTATGAACCATGGTGAAGTTGGATTACAGTAGATATAATGCTAATATGAATTTGGAATGAGTTCACAACAGTACTTAAAGTGGTGATTTACTTTATTATACTAACGGATATCATGAAGGTTTTGTTGAGTTTTGTGTGATTGAAGTTTTCAAGTTTTGGGTGAGACCACGATGGATGAAGGAATAAGGAGAGGCAAGAGCTTAAGCTTGGGTATGCCTGAGGCACACCAAGGTAATATTCAAGGAAGACTCAAGCGTTTAAGCTTGGGTATGCCCCGGAAGGCATCCCCTCTTTCGTCTACAATCTACCGGTAATTTTACTCGGAGCTATACTTTTATTCATCACATGATATGTGCTAATGCTTGGAGCGTATTTTGTGTTTATTTTCCCTTTTTCTTTTATGCACCATGCTGGTATGAGATAGTCCTTGGTTGATTTATAGAATGCTCTTTGCACTTCACTTATATCTTTTGAGTATGGCTTTACAGAATGCTTCATGTGCTTCACTTATATCATTTGAAGTTTGGATTGCCTGTTTCCCTACACATAGAAAACCGCCATTTGTAGAATGCTCTTTTGCTTCACTTATATTTGTTAGAGCGGGGCATATCTTTTGTAGAAAGAATTAAACTCTCATGCTTCACTTATACGTATTTACAGAGTTAACAGGAGTTGGTCAGTCACATGGTTAGTCATAAAATCCTACATAAAACTTGTAGATCACTCAATATGATATGTTTGATTCCTTGCAATAGTTTTGCGACATGAAGATGTGATATTAGAGTCATGCTAGTGAGTAATTGTGTATTCGTAAAATACTTGTGTTAAGGTTTTTGATTCCCGTAGCATGCACGTATGGTGAACCGTTATGTGACGAAGTCGGAGCATGATTTATTTATTGATTGTCATCCTTTGTGTGGAAGTCGGGATCGCGCGATGGTTAACTCCTACCAACCCTTCCCCTAGGAGCATGCGTGTAGTACCTTGTTTTGATGACTAATAGACTTTTGCAATAAGTATGTGAGTTCTTAATGACTAATATTGAGTCCATGGATTATACGCACTCTCACCCTTCCACCATTGCTAGCCTCTCTAGTACCGCGCAATTTTCGCCGGTGCATTACACCCACCATATACCCTTCCTCAAAACAGCCACCATACCTACCTATTATGGCATTTCCATAGCCATTCCGAGGTATATTGCCATGCAACTTCCATCGTTCCGTTTATTATGACACGCACCATCATTGTCATATTGCTCATCATGATCGTAAGATAGCTAGCATGATGTTTTCATGGCTTGTCCGTTTTTTTATGTCATTGCTATGCTAGATCATTGCACATCCCGATACACCATCGGAGACATTCATATAGAGTCATATTTTGTTCTAAATATAGAGTTGTAAGTAAATAAAAGTGTGATGATCATCATTATTAGAGCATTGTCCCATGTGAGGAAGTAATAAAATAGGCCAATGAAGCCCAAATAAAAAAAAAGAGGCCAAAGAAGACCACCAAAAAAAACAGAAAAAAAAATAAAAAAATGAGAGAAAAGAGAGAAGGGACAATGCTACTATCCTTGACCACACTTGTGCTTCAAAGTAGCACCATGATCTTCATGATAGAGAGTCTCCTATGTTGTCACTTTCATATACTAGTGGGAATGGCTTGTATATTCCAATGATGGGCTTCCTCAAATTGCCCTAGGTCTTCTTGAGCAAGCGAGTTGGATGCACACCCACTAGTTTCTTTTTGAACATTCATACACTTTTAGATCTTGTGCATCTATTGCATGGCAATCCCTACTCACTCACATTGATATCTATTGATGGGCATCTCCATAGCCCGTTGATACGCCTAGTTGATGTGAGACTATCTCCTCCTTTTTGTCTTCTCCACCACCACCATATTCTATTCCACCTATAGTGCTATGTCCATGGCTCACGCTCATGTATTGCGTGAAAGTTGAAAAGGTTTGAGAATACTAAAGTATGAAACAATTGATTGGCTAAAACCGGGGTTGTGCATGATTTAAATACGTTGTGTGGGGAAGATGGAGCATAGCGAGACTATATGATTTTGTAGGGATAACTTTCTTGGGCCATGATATTTTGAAAAGACATGATTGATTTGTTAGTATGCTTGAAATATTATTTTCTTTATGTCAAATCATAGAGTATTGCTTCGAATCAATCGTGTTTTAGTATTCATGCCATGATTAGATTATATGATCAAGATTATGCTAGGTAGCATTCCACATCAAAAATTATCTTTTTTATCATTTACCTACTCGAGGACGAGCATGAATTAAGCTTGGGGATGCTGATACATCTCCATCGTATCTATAATTTTTTATTGTTTCATGCCAATATTCTACAACTTTCATATACTTTTGGCAAACTTTTATACTATTTTTGGGACTAACATATTGATCCAGTGCTCAGTGCAAGTTCCTGTTTGTTGCATGTTTTTTGTTTCACAGAATATCCATACCAAACAAAGTACAAACGCAATAAAAAAACCTACGGTGATTTTTTATGGAATATTTATGATTTTTGGGAAGCAGAATCAACGCGAAACGATGCTCGAGGGGGTCACAAGCCCAGGAGGCGCGACCCCCCTAGGGCGCGCCTCACAGGCTTGTGACCAATCCCTAAGGCGGTTGGGACCCTTATATCGCTGCAGGAAAGCTAGTATCCGGAACAAAACCGTGTTGAAATTTCAGCCCAATCGGAGTTACGGATCTCCGGGAATTTAAGAAACGGTGAAAGGTAGAATCTGGGAGTGCAGAAACAGAAGGACACAGAGAGAGAGATCCAATCTCGGAGGGGCTCTCGCCCCTCCGCCGCCATGGAGACCATGGACCAGAGGGAAAACCCTTCTCCCATCTAGGGAGGAGGTCAAGGAAGAAGCAGAAGAAGGGGGGCTCTCTCCCCATCTCTCCCGGCGACGCCGGAACGCCGCCCGGGACATCATCGTGTGACGCCGATCTACACCAACACCTTCATCATCTTCACCAACACCTCCATCATCTTCCCCCATCTATATTCAGCGGACCACTCTCCCACAACCCGATGTACCCTCTACTTGAACATGGTGCTTTATGCTTCATATTATTATCCAATGATGTGTTGCCATCCTATGATGTCTGAGTAGATTCTCGTTGTCCTATCGGTGATTGATGAATTGCTATGATTGGTTTAATTTGCTTGTGGTTATGTTGTTGTCCTTTGGTGCCCATCATATGAGCGCGCGCGTGGATCACACCATAGGATTAGTAGTATGTTGATAGCACTATGTATTGGAGGGCAAGGGTGACAGAAGCTTTAGCCTAGCATAGAAATTGATGCATACCGGATTGAAGGGGGGCCAATATATCTTATTGATATGGTTGGATTTTACCTTAATGAACGTTAGTAGTTGCGGATGCTTGCTAATAGTTCCAATCATAAGTGCATAGAATTCCAAGTAAGGGATGACATGCTAGCAGTGGCTCTCCCACATAAAACTTGCTATCGGTCTAGTAACGTAGTCAATTGCTTAGGGACAATTCCGCAACTCCTACCACCACTCTTCCACACTCGTCAAACTAACATAATTGTTTCTAGCAGCCCCAAGTTTTTATTTACGTGTTCTTTCTTTTCTCGCAAACCTATCCTTTCACTCCTACAAAGTACTTCTAGTTTCATACTTGTTCTAGGTAAAGCGAACGTAAAGTGTGCGTCGAGTTGTATCGGTGGTCGATAGAACTTGAGGGAATATTTGTCCTACCTTCAGCTCCTCGTTGGGTTCGACACTCTTACTTATCGAGAAAGTCTACAATTGATCCCCTATACTTGTGGGTTATCAAGTGGAAACTTCTTTGCCATTTCATGAAGTGTCACTTCTAACCCTTTCCCTTCTCGAAACTAGTGGTGCTACTAACCATAAACCCTTGATGCTCCTCCTTGACTTCTACCTTTGCGGTGTCAAACATTGTGAATAACTCAGGGATCATCATCTCTATCCCTGACATTTTATAGTTCATCACGAAGCTTAGTAGCTTGGTGGCAGTGACTTTGGAGAACTATGTCAATCACTATCTTATTTGGAAGATCAACTCCCACTCAATTCAAGTGATTGTAGCACCCAGACAATTTGAGCAAATTCTCAATGATTGAGCTTTTCTCCCTCACTTCGCAGGCCAAGAATCTTGTCGGAGGTCTCATACCTATCAACGCGGGCACGAGCTTGAAATCCCAATCTCAGCTGTTGGAACATCTTATATGTTTCGTGACTTTCAAAACGTCTTCGTCGCCTCGATTCTAAGCCGTTAAGCATTACGCACTGAACTATCATGTAGTCATCAAAAACGTGTATGTCAGATGTTTGCAACATCCATAGACGACGCGTGGGGTTCAGCACACAAAACGGTGCATTAAAGACATAAGCCTTCTGCGTAGCTGATGACGAGATGATGTATGTACTGCTCTCCCCTCGTTGGTTACCCCAAGTGGAAGGTGGAGATGTAGTCAGCAGCAAATTTCCCTTACACGAAGACTGTAAGGTTTATCGAACCAAGAGGACTCCTAGGCTCAACAACTAGGTGTCTCCTGTCCTGGTCAGTAGAAGACGTGGACCTGCACACACAACAAATAACCTTGCTCCCAACGAGTACAGAGAGGTTGTCAATCTCTCCGGCCTTGTAGTTTACTAAGGATCAATACACAAGCGGGAAGGTAATAGTGATTGCAACCGAAAAGTAAATGAAAGCGGTAAATGAGGGAGGTGTAAACAATGATGGTGATATAGACCAGAGTCACATGATGTTCACTAGTGATGTCTCTCTCCCAAAAGACGATAAACAACTATGCTAGGGTAAACAAATCACAGTTGAGAAATTGAGAGAATTATGATCGCACCGCAATACTAATTATGCTCCCTGATAGTTAGATGTCCAATAGTAATGGGCAGTACGCCAAGACAAGTAGACTGTTTATTCATCAGCATCTACTTACTAATCATCCACCTTGAGATATCTATCCAGAACATCTCTCTGGTATTAAGTTGCGAGCCCCACCCAAAGTGTAAACTCAAAGCAACGGACAACTGCATTAACGAACTATGCGTAAGGTAAACAATCCTTGCAAGCATGGTCACAAGCACCGTTGTTTTCTCCCTGGTGGCAACAAGCACACTCCCTAGTCTCATGTTTCTGTCACTCAAGCTAGACACTGAGGGGCATGAACCCACAATCATGCATAACGCTCCCTCTTGGAGTTACAATCTACTACTCGGCCAAAGCAAGAAATAGCAACGGAGAACATGCATGAATCACTAAGGAACATAATATAAAAGGATAATCAAAGATATAACTCATAACAATCTGAACATAATCTCATAATCCATCGGATCCCAACAGACCGAGCATAGCAATAGCAAGAGAATTACATAGATGCCTTGATCATGTAGGGCAGCTCACAAGGACTAACCATTGAAGCACAAGATTGGAGAGAAGACATCACATAGATAATGTTATGGACTCATGGTCCAAGTAGGACTACTCATGGCACGTCCGAGAAGCGTCCATGTCGGTGGAGAAGCTCCCGGAGTTCAATCCTCCCTCTGGCAGGGTGCCGGGAGGAGGTCTCCTAACGCTCCCGACCTCGGAAGCGCTGCGGCGTGATACGTCTCCAACGTATCTATAATTTTTGATGGTTCCATGCTATTATCTTGTCAACTTTGGATGTTTTATATGCATGAATATGCTATTTTATATCTTTTTTGGGACTAACCTATTAACTCAGTTCCAAGTGCCAGTTTCTGTTTTTTCCGTATTTTTGGCCCATTTTCAGACGGAGTCCAAATGGAATGAAACTTTACGTTGATTTTTTTTGGACCAAAAGAGACCCCCGAAGCTTTGGGAGAAGGTCAGATGGGCCACGAGGGAGTCACAAGCCCTCACGCCCCCCCCCCCCCCGATGGTGGCGCGCAGGCTTGTGACCTCCTCGTGGACCCAACTGACGCAATTCCACCGCCATAAATTCCTATAAATTCAGAAACCTCCAGAAAGAAACCTAGATCGGGAGTTCCGCCGCCGCAAACCTGTGTAGCCACCAAAAACCAATCTGGAGCCCGTTCCAGCACCCTGCTGGAGGGGGAATCCATCTCCGGCGGCCATCTTCATCATCCCGGCGATCTCCATGACGAGGAGGGAGTAGTTCTCCCTCGGGGCTGAGGGTATGTACCAGTAGCTATGTGTTTGATCTCTCTCTCTCTCTCGTGTTCTTGAGATGTCTTGATCTCGATGTACCATGGGCTTTGCTACTATAGTTGGATCTTATGATGTTCTTCCCCCTCTCCCTCTTGTAGTGAATTGAGTTTCCCCTTTGGAGTTATCTTATCGGATTGAGTCTTTGAGAACACTTGAGTATGTATTGCACGTGTCTATCTGTTGTGATCAACTTGCGGGTTTGTGACAATTGGGAACCTATGCATATGGGTTGGCACACGTGGATTCATGTGAGTACTTGATGTATGTTTTGGTGATCAACTTGCGGGTTCGTGACATTGGGAACCTATGCACAGGGGTTGGCACACGTTTTGACTCTCTGGTAGAAACTTTGGGGCACTCTTTGAAGTTCTATGTGTTGGTTAAATAGATGATTCTGAGGTTATGTGATGCACATCGTATAATCATGCCCATGGATACTTGAGGTGACAATGGAGTATCTAGGTGACATTAGGGTCTTGGTTGATATGTATCTTAAGGTGTTATTCTAGTACGAACTCTATGATAGATCGATCAGAAAGAATAACTTTGTGGTGGTTTCGTACCTGACAATAATCTCTTCGTTTGTTCTCCGCTATTAGTGACTTTGGAGTGACTCTTTGTTGCATGTTGAGGGATACTTATATGATCCAATTATGTTATCATTGTTGAGAGAACTTCACTAGTGAAAGTATGAACCCTAGGCCTTGTTTCCACGCATTGAAATACCGTTCGTGCTCACTTTTGTTACTTGTTACCTTGCTTTTTTTTGTAATTTCAGATTACAAAAACCTTTATCTACCATCCTTATTGCACTTGTATCACCATCTCTTCGCCGAACTAGTGCACCTATACAACTTACCATTGTATTGGGTGTGTTGGGGACACAAGAGACTCTTTGTTATTTGGTTGCAGGCTTGCTTGAGAGAGACCATGTTCATCCTACGCCTCCCGCGGATTGATAAACCTTAGGTCACCCACTTGAGGGAAAATTGCTACTGTCCTACAAACCTCTGCACTTGGAGGCCCAACAACGTCTACAAGGAGAAGGTTGCGTAGTAGACATCAAGGCGGCGGAACGATGGAGAAATTCGCGATTCTAGAAAGTCTGCAAGGGTTTCCTCTCGGGACTCTAAATATAGGCCAAAGGAGGGCACCAGAGGACATGGGACCCACCCAGGCGATCTCCTAGCGCGGCCTAGGGCCTGGCCGCGCTAGCAGGCCACCTGGGAGGCCCCTGGCCCCCCTCTGGCCCGTCTTCGGTGATCCGGAAGCTTTTGTTTAGATGATTTTATATATAATTTTTCTGGAATTTTTCGGCCTTCGGAAAATTGGGTAAAAGCCCCTGCAATATAGACATCAGCAGACAGAAACTGGCACTGGGTGCACTGAGTTAGTAGGTTAGTACAAATATGTGTAAAATGATGTAAAAGTGTAGCAAAACATATAACAATGTCCCCCAAAAGATCATGGAACAAGCAGAAATTATAGATACATTTGGGACGTATCAACATCCCCAAGCTTAATTTCTGCTCGTCCTCGAGTAGATAAATGATAACACGATAATTTCTGTGGTGACATGCTAACACACATATAATAACTTCAAATTAAAGCAAGTGAGATATGCAATTCAAATCAAGACAATAACAAGCAAGAGTCTATATCTAGTATTGAATTTAGCAAAGTAAGAACATAAAGGTGCAAGAGCTCTCGTTGTTCGTGACTCGAATTTCTCCAAATGGTGTTTGCGTGCAAGAAGTGGGAGATGGGGTGAGATCATAAAATACTTTTTAATTGAGAACTCAATCTACTAAACCTCACACTTAGTCTCCTTGCAAATCTTATTTTGACTCATCCCCAAACCACTAGTGAGGCACAAGTCAAAATGATCCTCTCCCTTTCGATTTTGAGCACTCATGCAATGGATGAGCGTAAGCAAGATATGTTGCCACTTAGGATTGCAAATAGAATAATGATGGGGAAGGAAGACAAAAAGGTGTGAACGGCTCACATCAATGAGGACAACCATAAGCGAGAGAAGCCAAATGATAGATATGATGTGAGGAGTAGAGGTTGCCATGTAACGGATGCACATATGAGCTAGGGTAAGCTCTCTAATGGAACTAGTGGGGGTGCATCCAACTTGTTTGCTCACGAAGACCTAGAGCTCATTTGAGGAGGCTCATCATTGGAATATGCAAACCAAGTTCTATAGTGTAAGGGTCCCCACATAGTTATGCATGAATGATAATCTCTATGTAGCACCAATATAGCAAAGGAGTACGAGTGTGGATGTTTCAAAGGAATAGTAGTGTTGCCCCTTCTCTCTTTTTATTTCTTTTTCTTTTTATTTTTCTCTTTTTTTTATTTTGTCGCCTCTTTGGCTCTTTCTTTTTATCTCTCATTTGTCCTCTTTGGGATCCTTTGTTTTGTCCACTTTGGAATCTTTTCCTCACTTATGGGCAACACTCTATGTTTTACATGAATAAAAAAGAAAAATCATCACACTTCATAAGAAGTACTCAACATAAAGACAAGTGAAAACTATCATGATGTATGCAAATGTATGCCTCTGCCAGTGTAGAAGGATATGCAATGATACTAGCGCGTCATGTAGCAATAATTTGGGCAAGGCCCAACTATCATGCAACTCTATGATCTAGCAAAAGCATGTGTGACATGAATATCAAGTCATGAGACGGTGGATGTTGCATGGCAATATATCTCGGAAAGGCTATGGAAATGCCTTAATAGATAGGTATGGTGGCTGTCTTGAGGAAAGATATAATGAGGCTTATGTATGACAGAGTGTATCATGTCATGGGTTTGGATGCACCGGCGGAGTTTGCACCAACTCTCATTGTGAGAAAGGGCAAAGCACGGTACCGAAGAGGCTAGCAAAATATGGATGGTGGAAGTGCCAACAAACGAATACTCACATTAATCCAAAGAACTCATACACTTATTATCGGTTACTCTCTATCGAGTTAGGAAATTCACAAAGAGACAAGTACCACGAGGAGGAGTGTTTGGGGGTTTGGTTATCCTTGCACATCCTCGGCTCATGGTAACGTGAGGGTACTCTATATATTTCATCCCCTCGAGAGGTTAGCGATCAATTTAGTAGCTAGAGTTCTCAACTAATTTTTACTTTTTCGAAAAACACACGGTATTCCCAAAATACGACACCTATCACTAATAGGCTCAAGCTCTTGGCACCAATAGTCAAAACATTACTCAAATCAATACCTCAACACTATTGCAAGTTACTACTATACTTAAATAGCAATCTCAATTACAAACTCATGCAAGACACACAACTCAGTGCAACGAGCCAACTCTCTAAACAAGATAAGCATGATAACTCAAGAGAGTTCCATAAGAAACCTAAATAATAGCTCTTAAAAAGATACGCATGAAAACTTAGAACTAAGCATGACAGTAGCTACGAAAAGATGAAGAACACACAAAAAGGATAAGCATGAAAACCTATGTTGTGTTCTAGAGTGGAATGGAGCGTGTCTCTCTCCCAAAAAAGGTAGGCTAGGTTCTGACTTGTTATGACCTGCAAGCAAAACTAAAACAAACTAAAAAGTAAATAACGAGACGCTCCAAGCATAGCACAAATCATATGAAGTCACAAAAATATAGCATGGAGATGGACGAACTGATGATTGTTGATAGAGAAGGGGATGCACGGGGGCATCCCCAAGCTTAGACGCTTGAGTCCCCTATGAATATTTCTTGTGGTGCATGGGGGCATCCCCAAGCTTGAGAGCTTGACACTCTTGTATCTTCTTTCAATATCTCCCATCGCATACTTGAAAACTCCCTTCATACGAAACTCATCATAAGCTGATTAGAGTGATTAATTTCCTTAATAAAATAATTCATTATGTGCTCGAAATAAATATTTTCATGAAAATCTACTGCTTCTTATGAATGCCAAAAGGTTTTTTCAAATAAAAAGTAAGCTTGGGATTTGCAAAACAATGAAAAAGCAAAACATGGCAGAATCCGTGAAAAACAGAACAACATGTAGTAAATAATTTATTCGGGCACTTATGCAACTCAAATCAAAAAACTCAGAACAGATTCCAGAAAGGCAATTATATAGAGCATGATGTCAAAACAATTAAGATCAAAAAGATGATCTTGTGATTTTTGGCTAATTTTTCCGTCAAGCAGATATAATCTGTTTCTGGAGAGCATGTCACATTTTTTGAACTTTCTTGCAATCAGAGTCTATAACTTGGCACAAAGCTTAAAAATAAAGATACAATGACGTTGCTACAGTAGTAACAAGCATCAAGACCACTAAAAAAGAAAGTAAAAACAAATTGGGTTGCCTCCCAACAAGCGCTTTCTTTTATGCCTTTGAGCTAGGCATAATGCAAGAAGATCAAGTGTTATCAACTCCAAAAGAATAACGTGCCCGAGTAAAGGACTCATAAGGTAACTTAATATTCTTTCTAGGGAAGTGTTCCATTCCCTTTTTAAGAGGAAATTGGAATTTAATAATTCCCTCGTTCTTGTCAATGATTGCACCAACAGTGCGGAGAAAAGGACGACCCAAAATAATTGGACATGAATGATCACATTCAATGTCCATAATAAGAAAATCAACGGGCACATAATTATCATTGACAATAATAAGCACATCATCAATTATCCCTAAAGGTTTATTTATGGAAGAATCAACAAGACGAACACCAAAAGAACATGGATCATAAGGTTTCGAATCAAGCATATCACAAAGCTCAACAAAATTGTTCAAGTGCAAGGCAGCATCATCTCCAGCACCGGAGAATTGATCTTTCATAACTAGGTTCAGTAAAGCAGGTTCAATCTCATAGGATGTGGCTCCAGTGGCGGGAGCAGCAATAGGAGTGCAGATAAAGTCATTGTTGTTGTGACTAGTGAAGTCACACAACTTGGTGTTCTCAGTGGAACCCATAGCAGCGGCAACAAGCAAGAACAAAGCAACTAATTTTTTTGTGGTTTTTGGTATAAGACTCTAAAGAAAAAAACTAAAAAGCAAACTAACAAGACTAAAAAGTAAAGATAAAAGATAGCGTGCAACTCCCCTATCTTGAAGACTGGAGTCCCTGGCAACGGCGCCAGAAATTTGCTTGATGACGAGTTGATGGATATACTTCTCGCCCCTCGTTGGTTACCACAAGTGGAAGGTGGAGATGTAGTCAGCAGCAGATTTCCCTTACATGGAGACTGTAAGGTTTATCGAACCAAGAGGACTCCTAGGCTCAACAAGTATGTGTCTTCCACCCTGGTGCTAGCAGAAGACGTGGACCTGCACACACACAAAAATAACTTTTCTCCCAACGAGTACACACAGGTTGTCAATCTCTTCGGCCTTTTAGTTTGCAAAGGATCAAAACACAAGCGGGGAGGTAATAATGATTATAACGAAAAAGTAAATGAAAGCGGAAAATGATGGAGCTGTAAACAATGATGGTGATATGGATCGGCGTCACATGATGTTCACTAGTGATGTCTCTCTCCCAAAAGACGATAAAACAACTATGCTTGGGTAAAAAAATCACAGTAGGGCAATTGACAGAATTATTATCGCACTGCAATGCTAATTATGCTACTTGATAGTTAGAGGTTCAATAGTAATGGGCAGTACGCCAAGACAAGTAGACCATTTATTCATGAGGATCTACTTACTAATCATCCACGTTGAGATATCTATCCAGAACATCTCTCGGGTATTAAGTTGCGAGCCCCACCCAAAGTGTAAACTCAATGCAACGGACAACTACATTAACGAACTATGTGTAAGGTAAACGATCCTTGCAATCGTGGTCACAAGCACTGTTGTTTTCTCCCTGGTGGCAACAAGCACATCCCCTAGTCTCATGTTTCTATCACTGAAGCTAGACATCGAGGGGCATGAACCCACAATCATGCATAACGCTCCCTCTTGGAGTTACAATCTACTATTCAGCCAAAGCAATAAATAGCAATGGAGAACATCCATGAATCACTAAGGAACATAATATAAAAGGATAATCAAATATATAACTCATAACAATCTGAACATAATCTCATAATCCATCGGATCAAAACAAACCGAGCATAGCAATAGCAAAACAATTACATAGATGCCTTGATCATGTAGGGCAACTCACAAGGATTAACCATTGAAGCACAAGATTGGAGAGAAGACATCACATAGCTACTGGTCATGGACACATGGTCCAAGGAGGACTACTCACGGCACGTCCCGGGAGCGTCCATGGCGGTGGAGAAGCTCTCGGAGGTCAATCCTCCCTCCGGCAGGGTGCCGCGAGGAGGTCTCCTCATGCTCCCGATCTTGGAAGCTCTGCGGCGGCGGAACGATGGAGAAATTTGCAATTCCAGAAAGTATGCAAGGGTTTCCTCTCGGGACTCTAAATATAGGCCAAAGGAGGGCACCGGAGGAGGTGGGACCCACCCACGCGACCTCCTGGCACAGCCTAGGGCCTGGTCGCGCCAGCAGGCCGCCTGAGAGGCCCCTGGCCCCCCTCTGGCCCATCTTCCGTGATCCGAAAGGTTCTGTTTTGCTGATTTTTTATATATTTTGTTTGGAATTTTTCAGGCTTCGGAAAATTGGGTAAAAGCCCCTAGAAAATATACATCAGCAAACAGAAACTGGCACTGGGTGCACTGAGTTAGTAGGTTAGTCCAAATATGTGTAAAATGATGTAAAAGTGTAGCAAAACATATAACAATGTCACCCAAAAGATCATGGAACAAGCAGAAATTATAGATACGTTTGGGATGCATCAGCGGCTTGTACTAGGCCATCAACATCGTTTCCGCCGTGACGGCCACTCGTGCCACCCGCGCGCATGGGGGCTGGGCAGCAGCCCAGGCACCCACGGTGCACCGCATCGACTTGGGGGACCTCAGCGCACATGACGCGTTGCGGATGGAGAGAGATGTTCCGCCAACGACCGACTCCACGGGGCTTTGACACTTGGGCGGACCACATCATGGAGCTGATCGCCATCGCCCAAAAGACCATCCAGCCTGGTACACCTTCAAAGCCACAGGCGCCGGACGCCGAGGGCTCGCACCACGTGTCGGCCCTCGAACCTGCAAGCCTCGGGGCCCTGCCCGCTTTGAGCGGGGCCGAAAGAGACGCGTTCCACGCTACCCTCCACCTCCTCCAGACCGCAGCGACCGGATCTGAATTGTGCCACACCGACAACCACCAGGGACGAGAAGCCAACGGCGGGACGACCGACGTGCACGCTGGCACGCATCACTGAGACCAGGTCGGCCCTCGACAACCAGGGGTGGCCTGACAGGAGCGCTCCATTCTACACAGTCAGCAGAGGGCGGAGGCGATGGCACGGATGAACTACGACGGCGGAGACACGATAGGATATCAAGGCGGAAGCCAGCACCGGACGGCGCCGGGGCCGGCCGACGGCGGCAACACGAGCAACCGACTTCATGCAGAGGACTACCACGGGAAGACCTTCGAGCAGCACGGCCAGGGGGATCCCCCTCCACCGCCAAGAGGGACGGCCACCATCGCGCCGATGACCGTACGTGGGGGCGGGCAAGCACCTATGAGGTGCCGTATATGCCAGAGTATGCGGCGCTACCTGACACTCCGAACAAGGAAGAATTTCAGGCATCCCCCCGGGGCGCCTACCCCCCTCAGGAGTGAAGGGCGTTGGAGGCTCCTCCATGAGCTGGGCCCAAGGGGTCCGGGTAGGAGGGCGCCGTCAAACCATGGGGCGCGACACCGGCCATCTTCCCCACGGGAAGGCTACGCGAGGCCTAACTCACGGGCCTCAGGAGGATGAGTCGAATGCCGCGACACCAGCGGCATGTATCACCCGCGACGGCCAGGGCGCACGCGTGGGCGTCATGGGCCAGGCCTTGTGCAGCGTCCCTAAAGCGCAAGGGGGCTTCAACTATTCGGCGAGGTAATTTTTTGGATTTGCTGCCTTAAGGGGTGTCTGCTCATCACAGGGACTCCAACTACCTAGGGCGTACTCCGGCAAGTCGCTCCCTTTACAATTCCTGTTTCAGCCATTTGGCAACCTAACCCGCTGCTTTGCTTGCATCGCGACAACCGCTCGGCCACAATGCACCGCCCCATTGCAGAAGCTGGGGAGCCCCGTGGTCCCTCAGGATCACGGTCAACAGGATGAAATCAGAGTCGCTTGAGCGTCCAAGGGGGCTCCGGAGCATGGCGCTCCAGGAGCCTTACTGGTCATAAGGCCACGTGCCTCCCTTGATATCGTCCTTGGTAATCCGGTCGTTATCAGCGGAGGCAGGTCCTGACTATGTAGCCGAGATCGTTTAATCAGTCTTAGGCAGCGGTGGTCGGGAAATGTGTGGAACCGGGTCCTTGCGATGCAGAGCCGCTTGAACGTCTAAAGGGGGGCTCCGGAGCATGGCGCTCTAGTAGCCTTACCGGTCATAAGGCCACAAGCCGCCCCTGACAACGTCCTTGATCAAGATATTGTTTGGGGAGGCAGGGCCTGACCCCGCAGCTACATCCATTCACTCGGTCACATGCAACGGCGGTCGGGAAATGAGCGCGACTGGATCCTAATGACGTAGAGCCGCTCGAACGATAGAAGGGGGCTCCTGAGCACCTTGCCTCAGGAGCCTTACCAGTCATAATGCCACCAGCTGCCCTTGACAGTGTCCCTGGTCCGGTCGGTGTTAGGGGAAGCAGGGCCCGACCCCGTCGCTACTTTCGTTTACTCGGTCACACGCAACGGCGACCGGGAAATGCGCTGGACTTGGACCTGACAACGTAGAGCCATAAAAGCCCTTAAATAGGCCTCCCTGGAAGGAGCGCAAGCACGCAAGACCCGCATCGACCTGTAGCACCGCGGCGCATCTCGCAATGCCCCAGCGCCACCACTGCATCGACTCTGCATCGTCCTTCAATCCTTTCGGAACCTACTTCATCCCGTGACACTCTCACGTAATAACGAGCCGAGGCTGTATAAGCCCAGGTCCCCCGGAGGACGCGGAAGGGGTCCACCCCACGCCTAGTGGAAGACATTAGCTCCGCGCTGGGTACAACAAAGTCCCCAATGACTCTAGAAGCTCCGGACCCAATGCCTCGGGGGTAGGGACACTTGCGAGGCCAAAGCATCCTCGCGACCTCCCATATACACCCCCACCATGACACTCTCACGTAATAACGAGCCGAGGCTGTATACGCCCAGGGCCCCCCGAGGACGCGGAAGGGGTTCACCCCACGCCTAGTGGAAGACCTTAGCTCCGCGTTGGGTACAGAAACAAAAGCGATCAGCATGGCCTGCCAATGACCATGCTCGCAGTTGGCAAGGAAACCCATATAGTCCACCAATGACTATGCCAGCTTTGAATGCCGAACGCGACACTTGCTTTCTTTTGGATTCAGACTACTTTTCACTGAATTTGAACTGGCTGATTTCTTAAGTTGGTTTTCTCTAGTCTTAATGCCCAATGTTTGAAAAATGAAAAGACGGAAAAAAAATTCTCTGGCGTTTCTTATTTCACTGACTTTGAAACCTCCCGTCCGGAGGACGTGTTTGGAGACCACTACTCCACGCCACCATAAAGAGTCTCGGGAGGCCCCAGGGCCCCTCCCGGGGCAATGACCAAAGGGACGAAGTGCGGAATCGCTCGGGCAACAGAAAGGGGGTTCCTGGGCGCGCCTCAGGAGCCTACCAGTCATCAAGACTGGGGCCTAACAATGTGGAGCGGCTCAAGTGTCAAAGGGGGCTCTTGAGCAGCGCGCCTCAAGAGCCTTACTGGTCGTAAAGCCACTCGGCTCCCCCAGAGTGCTGGGGCCTTGCCCCGCGGGGGACAGCCTTGGTAACGGGCTGGACCTCTTGGAGGCGAGGAAATGAGCGGGGCCGGGACCTGCACACATAGGGTGCCGAAAGGGTCTTCACCTCGTCCCGCTTGTGAAACATGAGCTACGCTGGAGGAACTACACAGGAAACCGCGCAAACTCATAAGCTAAGCGCCTCACAGGCCCTGACCTAGACCCCCCCCCCCCCCCGCTCTACAATAAACTAATAATGAATTGAAATATGCGCACTAACGAAGGATGCAGGGCCTAAGGGTTCGGCGGCAGCAAGGAGCGAACCCATCGTCCGAGCATGCGGCGGCACGGGAAGTTCCACAGGAGGGCAGAACTCTCGAAAGGTCGTGCCTCCCTCGTCAACCCCAAGCAACGGCAGCTATGGCAACATGCCCTAAGCTTCGGAGCTCCGTTACAACGACCACCAGCACGCAGGCCATCACCCTAAGAGCAAAAAATGAGAATACCAACAAAGGTAATAAGAACAAAAATTTAATGCCTAGTCAAGCATGGTTTTCTCTGGCATCACAAGAATAGGCAGGCACAAGATGGAGGACACCTAGAAGGAGGGATCGCCGGCGGCACCCTTGATGACCACGTGTTCGGTGTCGGAGTCTTCCTCCTCGCTCGAGACAGGCACCCGGGCACACCACTCCTCTAGCGCGGCCACGTGAGGACAAACTTCGCCTGAGGAGAGAAGCCGGGACCCTGCCGGCACTGGCACGACAACGCGTCGAAGTTCAAGTTCCAGAGCAAGGCGGCGTAGGTTGGAGAATACAAGCATCAAGGCGAGGCTCAGAAGCTCGCGTGCGTCGGCCGCTCCATCCTCCTCTGCGCGGGGGACACCGGTCTCGTGCGCCTCCACCACCCCCTCGAAGAAGGTGAGGTAGCCCCCGTCGCTCGTCACATTGGGTCGCTGTCATGGGTATAAGTCTGACAGTAGATGTGTAGGGTACGAAAGGATGGGCAGAGCCTTAGCTACGGCGAGGTTGTATGAGTTCAGGCCCCTCTACGGTGGAGGTAAAACCCTACGTCTCAGTGCTCTTGGGAGCTTAATGTCGAGTGAAATATGGAGTACAGTGAAATGCTCTCTCCTGCACCAGTGGGGAAGGGCGGCTTATATAGAGTGTGATGCCCTTCACAACAGTCCGGTGCACAGAGTGGAGTAGTGGCGAATAAATGCCTACGTTACAGGTAACATATGCCTTAAATGCTAATAATGGTGTATGAAAACGTATGACCGTTGCCCTCGAGGGAGGTTACGATATACAGAGTGGAATCCAGTCGGTAAGTTTAATGCGCTCCGAATGCTCGTCTCCGACTGGATGATGGGGGAATCGTCACCGACTGGATGATGGGAAGTCCTTAATTCAGTCGGAACTGATAAAGGGCCTTGTCCCTTATGAAGGGTAGTCCTTGGGTAGGACTTATAAGGCAGGCCTATGACCCTACCCTCGGACTATAACCCCATCATTAGTCCCCGAATGGATCGGGGTTGGAACGACGAAGTGATGTGTGGAGTATGGATCCGACTGGTATGGATGCGACTTTGGCGTTGTTTGCCTCGATCCATTTTATCCTCTTGACCAGTGATCCAAGTGGATATATCCGTGAAACGAACCGTCAGAGACCGAGTGCTTCCGCGGAATCTTTCGACGTGACCGGTCAACTGACAGCGGCGGATTTTCCGGGATCCTCAAATTTCGGTTGCCGCGCGCTCAGCGGGGATGACGACATCGTCATCGAGTAGTTTATGCCGCCTCGATTGCCGTGCCTTTATCTCCTCCACTAATAACGCAGCAGCCGGTCGGGGATAAGATTTCGGGGCCACCTGTTAGTGACCCAGTCGGAAGCTTATTTAAACCTCCCCAGCGAGGGTTTCTCGTTGCGCCCCCCTGTTTACTCGCACTCGCCCCGCTTCTCCTGTGGCTCCTTGCATGCTCCAAGCCTCCTCCTTCCTCTCCTCCCCTGCGGATCTGCTGCCTTCGCCAAGACGAAGGGGCAGACGAGCAAGCTCGAGTCGCAGAAGAAAGAGAAGGCGGCGGCTCCTGCTCAACGGCAACAGCGGGCACTGCCGGCGGGTTGGATCCAGGGAGATTTCCTCCCCTCCACGGTGACGACGGACGACCTGCTGGAGCTGGTGGAGCAAGGCATGATTGCCAACAAGTCGTGGAGGCTGCCGGCGGAGGGCGAGACAAAGGCGGCGCCGCAGGAGGGAGAGCGCGTCTTGCTGCTCAGTCACGTGTATCGGGGCTTCTCTCTGCCCCCTCATCCCTTCTTCAGAGGTATCATGAACCACTTCGCGGCGCAGCTCCATCATTTTCCTCCCAACGCGATAGCTCATCTCTGTGCATTCGTAGTGCTTTGCGAGTGCTTTATCGGTTGTCCTCCCCATTGGGGGCTCTTTAAGTACATCTTCTCCGCTAGATCCCAGACTGTCAAAAAACTTAGCCAGTCGGACGATAAAACCCATATCCTCCAGCTCTGCGGGGGCTTAGGCTTCCAGAAGAAAAACAAAAGTAGCTACCCCGCTCTTCAGTTGTCCGAGTCCGTTAGGAACTGGCAGTCGACTTGGTTCTATTGCCAAGACGTCGCTTGTACGAATGCTGCAACTGGGCTGCCACCTTTTAGCCTAGACCGACCGGCTTCGCCCAGGCAGCTTGCCCTCACGAAGATGGAAAAGATCCAGATCCAACCTCTGGTCGAGGCGCTGATAGATGTCGTCCACAAGGGAGTCACCGGCACGGATTTGCTGGAGACTTTTCTAGGCCGGCGCATCCAGCCTCTGCAAGCTCGACACCACGCCATGTGGCACTACGCGGGGCCTGGGGACTCCACTCGGACTCATCCCGAATACGTGACCGGGGAAGTTGTGACGGCGTGGGTCCGCAGCATCACATGCACCTGCGATAACCCCAGAGGAGCCAGGCGAGTGAATCCCTTCCGCGCTGACAACCCTCCTCCGAATGAGGTGAGTATATCTTGTCGAGTGCTTTCAATCCTCTTAGATTCATCGCTTTTCCTTGTATCACCGTCTGACGTCTGATGTTGTCAATTGTATTTTGTGCAGGCGTGGACCAACTGGTATTCTCCCGTTTCAAACGGGAATCCAGCTGAGGAAGAGGAAGGCAGCCTGGAGGGCAGCGTGGACAGCGTCGAGTACGTCTCCGATAGTGGGGAGACGGAGGAGGAGACCGAAGAGGAGGAGGGGGAAGTTGGGGAGCAGAGCTCGTCACCCCCACCACCAGAGCCTCGAACTAAGCGCCGTCACAAACCCGTGACTCCGTCGGCTCCTCCAGCGGCCTCGAGTGCCTCGCCAGCTCCTCCCGTGGCTCCGAATGCCCCGCCAGCTCCTCCTGTGGCTCCGAGTGCCCGGAGCATGAAAAGGACCAGGGAAACTGCTGCCGAGCCCACAGACCAACCTTCCAAGGCGGCCAAAACGAGTGGATCCAAGCCTCGGAAAGCTCTACCTCGGATGAGGATCGTTGTTCCCGTTGCCTCAGCGTAAGTGTCTTGTTCTCCTATCTTCTTTATGTATTTGATTGAACTCATGCTTATTGGTTGAGTGGATTTTACTCGACAGAGCTGCTACCTCCGCCACCTCTCTGCCACGCCAGGAAGACGATCCCATGGATACGGATAACATGGCTACATCCCAGCAAGGTACGTTGGGACGACCCCGAGAGTTTGCACTATTGTTTTGCGAATTCTGTCTTTAATCTTGCCCTTTTTCTGTAATCTCATGTTGTTCAGTTGGGCTTCCTTCAAAGGTGATTCATCTGGAGGAGGATGACCAGAAGAGGTCAGGGCAAGCTTTGGCGTCTGTCCTTCAGGCTGTTCCATCTGCTGCAGCTCCCGCCACGGACGCGCCGCCGACCGAGACGATGGCGTCGACTGAGACGGTGTCCCTCGCGGCAAAACCGACTGGAGCGGGACTTGGGATGCCCGAGGAGTCTCCTGTCGTGCCGGGTCCGTTGACCGTCCAGTACGACGCCCGACACCTCCCGGAAGACCAAGTGGGAGCCGCCAAGGAGGCCATGGTGCAGGCTGAGTTGATGGTGGGTGATGTCAAGGGAGCGTACAACTGCGTCGCATCTTTGTACAAGAGAAGCTTGGAGCTCAGGGACGATATCTGAGTAAGTGCGCTAGTAAGTGTTTACTTTCCTCTTGTAACCCACTGGGGGTTGAAGTGATAGACTCGGATACCGTAGTATTATTTTGCAGTGGGTTCACTCCGAGTGAACCCAGTGGGTGTAGTCCCCGAGAATTCTGTTGAGTGCTTGCACCGGCAGTTGTCTTTATATATATTTTTCGTGACTTGATCGGATCAAAACAGATCTGCCCGAATGGTACCAGTGGGGGCACTCCGAGTACACCCACTGGAAGTAGTCCCCGAGAGTAGTTTTACTCAGGTCGGGTAATAGTAGCCTCATAGGCTTGTTTTTGTCATGTAGCTCAATAGGGCGGACCTGTTCGAGCTTCATGCCAGTGGGGTCACTCTCAGTGAACCCACTAGGTGTAGTCCCCGAGACCGCTGTCGACTGCTTGCGTCGGCGGGGGTCTGAAGAACTTTGAGTTTTTATTGTCTTCCTTGTTGAATGTGTCTAACCTTCTCTTCGCGCTGATTTGCAGAAGACTTGCGAAATGGGATCGGCATATAATGCTCTGAAGGCTGAAAAGATTCAGCTTGCTGCAGAATTGGAGGCAGCTGTGAATGACTTAGGTGGTGTGAAGGAGGCTCTTGTTGACCGAGAGAAGTCCTTGGAGGAGTCTCGTGAGGCGAACAAGGCACTGGTGGCCGAAATTGAGAAAATGGGCAAACAAAGAACTGAACTGATGGGTCAGATGAAGTTGATGAACAGTCGGTGTATATCGCAGGAGAAGTACGTCAGTGACTGGGCAAAGAAGATGATTGCACTGCTCGGTGGTAAGTCTTTTCCGAGTGTTTCTTGACTTTGTATGTCATTGTGCGCTTACTTTCTGCTCGTGTTGTCTTTGCAGACTTTTATATGGACGCTAAGGCTGAAGCAGCTGACATTGAGCGATAGGTTATTCCGAAAGTTCCACTCGGCGACGAAGCCAATCGAGACATGCTCCGAGCGCACATTCGCCTTGGCAGAGTGGGACCTTTCATCGGCCGCCTGAGAGAAGTCGTCGACCGAATCGACAAGGAGTTGTGGCCCGAAGACGATTCCCGGCGGGAGATAGAAGGGTTGATGACTCGGCTGGAGGACGTCCCAAACCGAGTGCAGGCGTGGAAGAAGTCTACCGCTCGTTGTGGTGCGTACGTGGCGCTATCGCTGGTCCGAGTGCACTGCAAGGAAGCTCGCGAAGAGAAGCTGAAGGCGTTGCAGGTCGCCAACACGAAGAAGCTTCGATTCGAAGATTTCATGGAGACCTTCCTTGAGACCGCCACTCGCATCGCAGACGGGATCGACCTTGACACTTTTGTGGAGCCTGCCAGTCCCGGTGCCAGTCCTGACGACGCTTGAAAAACTTTACCTCGGTATGCCGAGTGGTATCTGTATGAAACTTTGGCCACTGCTGTTGGCCGTCACATTCATGGTTCGGTGTGGATAAGCTTGATCTACACCGAGCCGACTATCGTTGAACCAACTTTGAATTCGAATCGAATATTTTGCTCTTCTTTCGGCAATTTTTTTTTGACACGATTTTGGCTCGTGGTTTTTGTTTGACGTTTCTTGGCGAAGCCAATGGCAAACATGCGGAGCATGTAGTTTTCAGTTGTCTTCACGTCCACATGAGCCTCAATGAGGGTCTTATAATCCTCCGAGTGGATCTGTAGGATATACTCGAAGGAAGCTTTTTACTTAGGCGATTCTTGATCGCAGCTAAGTCCCCGAGCGCGACTGTAAGGTCGCACTCGGAGTGAGTTTCTACTCATGTAATTGTCAGTTGTCTTCACATCTACATGAGTCTCAATGAGGGTTTGCTAATCTTCTGAGTGGATCTGTAGGATACACTCGAAGGGAGCTTTTTACTTAGGCGATTCTTGATCGCAGCTAAGTCTCCGAGTGTGACGTTTAGTATACACTCGGAGAGGGTTTGTACTTAGGCGATTCAGGATCGCAGCTAAGTCTCTGAGTGCGCCTTTTAGTGCACACTCGGAGAAGGTTTGTACTTAGGCGATTCCGGATCGCAGCTAAGTCCCCGAGTGCGACATTTAGTGCACACTCGGAGAGAGTTTGTACTTAGGCGATTCTGGATCGCAGCTAAGTCCCCGAGTGCGACGTTTAGTGCACACTCGGAGAGAGTTTGTACTTAGGCAATTCTGGATTGCAGCTAAGTCCCCGAGTGCGACGTTTAGTGCACACTCGGAGAAAGTTTGTACTTAGGCGATTCTGGATCGCAGCTAAGTCCCCGAGTGCGACGATGAGTGCACACTCGGAGAAGTTTTGTACTTAGGCAATTCCGGATCGCAGCTAAGTCCCCGAGTACAACGTTTAGTGCACACTTGGAGAAAGTTTGTACTTAGGCGATTCTGGATCGCAGCTAAGTCCCCGAGTGCGACGATTAATGCACACTCGGAGAAAGTTTGTACTTAGGCGATTCTGGATCGCAGCTAAGTCCCCGAGTGCGACGATTAGTGCACACTCGGAGAAAGTTTGTACTTAGGCGATTCTGGATCGCAGCTAAGTCCCCGAGTGCGACGTTTAGTGCACACTCGGAGAAAGTTTGTACTTAGGCGATTCTGGATCGCAGCTAAGTCCCCGAGTGCGACGATTAGTGCACACTCGGAGAAAGTTTGTACTTAGGCGATTCTGGATCGCAGCTAAGTCCCCGAGTGCGACGTTTAGTGCACACTCGGAGAAAGTTTGTACTTAGGCGATTCTGGATCGCAGCTAAGTCCCCGAGTGCGACGATTAGTGCACACTCGGAGAAAGTTTGTACTTAGGCGATTCTGGATCGCAGCTAAGTCCCTGAGTGCGACGTTTAGTGCACACTCGGAGAAAGTTTGTACTTAGGCGATTCTGGATCGCAGCTAAGTCCCCGAGTGCGACGTTTAGTGCGCACTCGGAGCGAATTTTTTATTCTTTTAGACCGGGGTCTGCCAACGCGGAAGAATTTTGAATTTGCAAAAAATCAATCTGCTTTGTATTACTTCAATGATACTTGTTCTTTACATTGCCTCAGTCGGCGGTCACGTGTAGAAGCGCTTCAGGAGATCTCCGTTCCATGCTCGCGGCTCGTCCGTTTCCCTGTCGAGGTTGTAGAGTCGACATGCTCCGTTGTTCAGCACCTTGGAGATGATGAAGGATCCTTCCCAGGCGGGAGCCAACTTGTGAGGTCTCTGCTGATCCACTCGGAGCACCAGGTCGCCTGCTTGGAATGTACGACTCCTGACGTGCCGCGCTTGGAAACGCCGTAGATCTTGTTGATAAATGGTTGAGCGAGTCAGTGCCATCTCGCACTCCTCTTCTAGAAGATCCACTCCGTCTTGCCTGGCTTGCTCTGCTTCGGCTTTGGAGAAGAGTTCGACTCGTGGAGAGTTGTGAAGCAAGTCACTCGGAAGGACTGCCTCTGCTCCATAAACGAGGAAGAACGGGGATCGCCCTGTAGATCTATTTGGAGTTGTGCGGAGGCCCCACAATACCGAAGGCAGCTCGGTGACCCATGCGCCGGCAGCATGTCCAACTTCCCGCAGGAGTCGAGGTTTCAACCCTTGAAGAATAAGTCCATTCGCCCGCTCTGCTTGCCCGTTTGTTTGGGGATGCACCACAGATGCAAAATCCACTCGGATACCTTGGCCTGTACAGAAACCTTTGAATCTGTCCGAGTCAAAGTTTGTGCCATTGTCAGTGATTATGCTGTGTGGTACCCCGAATCTGGAGATGATGTCCCTGACAAACTTGATGGTCGTAAGGGCATCGAGCTTCTTGATGGGCTTGGCTTCAATCCACTTGATGAACTTGTCGTCTGCCACCAACAGATGTGTGAATCCCCCTTGGCTTGTCCTGAATGGACCGACTGTATCTAATCCCCACACTGCAAATGGCCAAACAAGAGGGATTGTCTTTAGCGCAAATGTTGGCTTGTGGGACTTGTTCAAGTAGAACTGACAGCCTTCGCATCGGTCGACCATATCCTTCGCCATTTCATTCGCCTGCAACCAGAAGAAACCAGCTCTGAATGCTTTGGCGATGATTGCTCTTGAAGAGGCATGATGGCCGCAGGTCCCCGAGTGAATTTCTTCCAGGATTAGTTGTCCCTCCTCAGGGGAGATGCATCGTTAAAGGACGCCTGAAACACTTTCCTTGTACAAATGGCCATCAATGACAGTGAAAGATTTCGACCTGCGGACGATCTGCCTTGCTTGGACTTCGTCCTCCGGTAACTATTGCCTCAGGATGTACGCAATGAACAGCACAGTCCAATCGGGGATGAGAGCAAGAATCTCCATGATCAAATCAACCACAGCGGGGACCTCGATTTCAGTCGGGTCTGTCGAGCTCTTTGGTTGTACTGGTTCCTCTGTGAAAGGATCTTCTTTAACTGAGGGAAGGTGCAGGTGCTCGAGGCAGACATCACTCGGGACTGGTCTCCGAGTGGATCCAAGTTTCGCCAATTCATCAGCTGCTTGGTTTTCAGTCGCGGAACATGGTGGAGTTCCAGACCTTCAAACTTCTTCTCGAGATTATACGTGTCACCGACTGAACGCCGATCATCATGATGTCGGGGCCCGTAAGGCCCACCCCGCGGAGGGGTGTGTGAACGGCGACGATCTTCGGGATTCATGGAACGACTGCCTCCTCTATGTCGCTGATGAGAATCGGGGCTGAAAACCGACCGATGCATGTTCGCGTGGACGGAACTGTTGTGGATCCTGTTGTGCGACTGGGAGACCGCCGAATTCTGCTGCTGCGCCGTGTGCAACAGGGCACGGATCTGCTCGATCCCTCTACCAGCCTCTGAATCAGTCGGTTGGAGGGAATCGGCTATCTTGGCAGCGGCAGCCAGGTTGAGGACGGGCGTGCGGAACACCTCCACGTTGGTCTGACGAGTGCGTCGACTGGCAGAACGGCGGGGCTGACGGCGAGCGTCGGAAGACTCGCCGACCTCGTGCTCGTTCCGACCAGTTTGGCGGGGACTTTCATGGGAATTGGCCATGAGAACTTCGGCCGCAGGCCCGCGACCCAAGTACTCGGATGGCAACTCAGTCGGAACTGAGTCTGAGCGCTGGGACGGCGGCGCAACCACAACCGACTCGACGACCGCCACTTGAGAGGACGCTTTCTGGCGCGCCTGGGCATGTCGCACCCAATGCTGGAGCTGCGGACGGCGAGACCGCTTGTTGCGGCGCGTGACGGGGGCGAAGATCGACACTAGAGCCGACAACTGGAGAAGAAGGACGCCGCGGGCGCCGGCACGGAAGTGCGTAGCCCCGCGACTAGGGAGCGCCTCGACGTCGAGAGGCGCATCCCGAAGCCATGCCGAATCGTCGACGATGAAGGAGAGTGCGTCAAAGAGGATCTCATGACCCATGCACAAATCTCCACCGGACGACATGATGAAAAGATGTAGTCGCAAACTCGCCGGAAGTCGCTTAGATGCCTGCCCCACGGTGGGCGCCAACTGTCGTGGGTATAAGTCTGACAGTAGATGTGTAGGGTACGAAAGGATGGGCAGAGCCTTAGCTACGACGAGGTTGTATGAGTTCAGGCCCCTCTACGGTGGAGGTAAAAGCCCTACGTCTCAGTGCTCTTGGGAGCTTAATGTCGAGTGAAATATGGAGTAAAGTGAAATGCTCTCTCCTGCACCAGTGGGGAAGGGCGGCTTATATAGAGTGCGTTGCCCTTCACAACGGTCCGGTGAACAGGAGTGGAGTAGTGGTGAATAAATGCCTACGTTACAGGTAACGTATGCCTTAAATGCTAATAATGGTGTATGAAAACGTATGACCGTTTCCCTCCAAGGAGGTTACGATATACATAGTGGAATCCAGTCGGTAAGTTTAATGCGCTCCGAATGCTCGTCTCCGACTGGATGATGGGGGAATCGTCGCCGACTGGATGATGGGAAGTCCTTAATTCAGTCGGAACTGATAAAGGGCCTTGTCCCTTATGAAGGGTAGTCCTTGGGTAGGACTTATAAGGCAGGCCTATGACCCTACCCTGGGACTATAACCCCATCAGTCGCGCCGGGGCCACCCCCACCAACCGGCGAGTCGCGCCGACCGCCCGGCTGGCTACGTCGGTGAAACACATGGCACGCTGGCGGGCCATTGTTCAGGCGTTCGACGCCTCACCATCGGCAACCAGGACGACGTCGGTCGCCTCCTGGACCTGCTTCCGTAGTGACGCCAGCTCAGCTACGGCCTCTGCCTCCTCCCCGCGAGCGATCTAGAGAGCGGATTCGGCGTTCGCAAGCTAGGCCCGCAGCCCCTTTACCTCCTCCTGAAGCCCACCTAACCTCGGCTCCTCGGAGGCGGGCACGCTGAAGAAGAAGAAGAATCAACCCGAGGACAACACACAGGACGACAAAGGAAGCGCGATGAAGGACTTACTCGCCAACCAGCACCCAACGGGGGCGGAAGCGCGAGGGCCCCAAGCGCTCTCCGCCACTACCCCCGGGGGCGGACGATGGCGCAGGAGGCGCCGCATGCTTTCCCCAGCCAGAGCCATCTCTAGGGGATGCGATGAAGATGAAGAGCGAAGAAGGGGAAGAAGTCTCCTCGCGGCGGATGGGGGAAGCAGAGAAGGAGCCCAAGGTTGCGGTACCTCCCCTCGCAGGCGGCGGGGCATACTTAAGGGCGAGCCCCAGCCGCCAACCGTCCTGGGAGCGTGGGCATCGCACGCCTCGCGAGGGCCGGGAGGTGGACCGATGGAAGCGCTGCCACTCACGTCGCCTCACCTGTACATCGATCGGTCACATCCGTTGGGGGTATTGGGTGCGGTCGCATTCAATGAGAAAAATGATGGCCAACATGATTCTTGGGAATCGCACCGTCGTGGCCTGGCACCGTCGGGGCACCTCGGCAAGCGAGGGCGGCTTCGTGCGGCTTCGAGACACGCGGGTCGCCAGAACCGCACGCAAATGGGGCCCGCGACGCTTCGGGCCGTCTTCAAGGCTTCGCTAGGAAGCCAACCCAGGCGCGCCTTGGGCCCGGGGGCTACTGTCGGCGTTCTGGGAACGGGGGTACCCATACCTGCCTGCCTGCGGCCCAGGGCTGGCCCGCTTCGTACACAAGTTCGACAAGGAACAACACCGCTTTGAACAAGGCCCTCGTGAGGGGACAAGTCTCACAAGGAGGAGGAGCATCAAGACCCGCACGAAGGCTTCTTTAGAACTCCTCCGGAGCGGCGGATATTCCAAGGTAAGGCTTGGACTCAGGAGTCAAGGGTGACGCCAGGGAGGGGCAGACGATCAGAAGGTGGCAGAGCAGGACAACTTCCCCTTTCGGTGCAAAGAGGGCAGGAGTGAATCAGGACCCCAAATGCATCTTCTAAAGGTTTCCTTACCGGTGCAACAAGACCCTGGTTGCCCTCCGACAGGACGGACGTCATCCCTGCGCTCATCTCTGCGGTGCTGGCAGCGGCTTCGCAGGCGAAGACCACTTTTGGCAGGGGAGGCATGCTCCCGTGTCTCCCACCGAAGCTGGCCGTTGTGGGATGCCTTGCCGCCGACGATAAGGGAGAGGACCCTGCCTCCACTATAAATAGAGAGGGTAGGATATTTGAGAGGGGGATCGGATCCTCAGACCATTGGAACCCTAGAACAACACACTTAGCCACTTGGCCTCCGGAGGCACGAAAGCACTCTACTATCTCGCCATCAACCTCCGTGAGAGGCAACCCACCAAAGCAGGAGTAGGGTTTTACGCTTCGCAGCGGCCCGAACCTGGGTAAACTGTTGTGTACTGTGTTCTTCTCACCTTCGAGTGAGCTCTTTGCCGTTACCATCGAGTTGCAGGCTAGACGGAGCGAAGCAGGGAGGAACCTACGCACACGCCCCTGTGTTCGAATCCTTAGGATTTTGCGGAGCCCGAAATCCGACGGCCGGGAATCGGTTGCGTGCAAGACGCGCGCGAAGACTCCGGCAACATCATCCGAGGATATGCTGACGAGCTCGTGCTGGCCGCGGCTGCGACAAGGACGGCGTTGACAAGCCCGTGCTGGCTAGGGTTTACCCCTAGGTATAACAAGGCCTCCATCGTTGCCGCCTTCACCCGGGCATTGGTGTCTTCCTGCTCCGCGGAGGCAGCTGCCTCGCCCCTTGTGTCATGCGTGTGCCTTCGGCCCTTCCTCTTGACCGACTCCACGACCCGCTCCTCAGGCGTCAACTCCTCCTTCTTCTTCTTGGGCGACACGGCGGCCTTGCTGGGGGCGTGGGCCTTGCCTCTGGATTCGGCAGTGGCAATGGACGAGCCCATTGAGGCGATGGCGGCGGTGGCTTCGAAGTCGTCGTTCATGGCGGTGGGAGAAGGCGCAGGAGCGAGCGGGAGAGTTTGGGGGGGGGGGGGGATGGAAGAAAAAGGTGATCGCTTTGTCGTCGACTTGGGGTTAGGGGTAAGTAGGTGCTCGCCGCGCACGTACGCCTCGTATGCGTACCGATGCAAATCAGGCTTAAAATTAGACCGGGAATGGGTCGAAAGACAGACAAAAAGCGGATGCGCGTCTTTTAAGTCGGCGCGTTGGAACAACCTTTTATCCGTAAGGATTCAAACGGACGACGACAAACAAGATAGGTCGGTTTGTTGGAGTTGCCCTAACGGTTGGAGAGGGTATTATGCCGCGATTTGTGTTTTTTTTTTTGGAACGGACACAGCGCGCATACAGTTTGGATCGGCGGAGTTGCCTTCGTCGTGTGCGCCCAGAAGCGGAAGACGCGGATCAGGTGGAGCTCACGTGTCCGCAGAGAGAGAGGGACGACCTTCCGCTGTGCGGTGATTGGACAGTGCAACCGCGGCAGCATCTCAGGCTCTCCCCAGCCCGAGACCTGTCTGTCTGGTCTGGGCAGCAAGCTTGTTGCTGCCCGCGCGCACCTCCCCGTCTTTTCCGCTGCCCACATTCCCCAAGGACACCTCACTGGTGGCCGCGGTCGCCCTCCTAGGCTTGTCTTCTTCTTTCCGCCCGCTTGCTTTTGGTCACTCCAACACCAACACGGCCAGCAAGCCCAAGCAAAAAGGAAAGGAAAGATGAAATGGCAGACAGACCGCCTACTGCTACTATTTTACTGCACCTGACTCCTGAGTGAAGGGGACACTTCGCTGTGGAGCAGCCGAGTTCTTGTTAAGGTGAGCGCAGCGCAGGGCAGCGGATTTGTCTCCCCTGTTTCCCAGCCTTCTTCTTTGGAGTTCTCTCTTCTTCGCTGCTGCGATAGAGCTGGTGGCATCTTCTTGATCTCGTCGCGAGAGGCGTGCTTTCTTTTTTCCCCCTCCGTTGATTGATCTCGAAGGTTGCGTTTTTTCCGGTCCAAGTGACCTTCATTTGCCATTGTCTGTCTGTTTCAGATTCCAGGACAGGTCGACGAACAGGGGTTACATGCTTACATCTGGTGGCGCAAATCTTGTGCTACGGAGGGCAACGATGCGGTTCTGATGGATCATCGCGACCATTTTTCAGACCTCCAAGTATGAAGATGCTCTGCATCAGACCGAGCAGAATACTCTCCTGCCCGCACACCGCGTGACCCGGCGGTTGCGCTCGCTGCACCTGCACAGCACACATACTGTTCGTCGAAAAGCCGCAAAGGCGACGGCTGCAGGTCGCAACCGTCGTCATGAGAGATCTCGCGTCCTGCCTCAGCCAAAGCGGCGTCCAAGTCGCACGTCCCTCGTCCTCAAGCGCCAAGACCATGGTGCAGTGCGCCTACCAGGCCCGCCTGCGCGGCAAATCCTGCAGGGTCACCGTCACCTGGAGCAAGGCGGCCATGGGGCAGGCTCTGGCCGTCGCCATCCATGACTCCTCGGGCCGTTTCCTCTGCAAGACAGAGATAAAGCCGTGGCTCTTCTCCAAGAGGAAAGGCTCCAAGTCCATGGAGGTGGACGGCGGCACCCTGGACGTCCTCTGGGACCTGTCCTCGGCCAAGTTTGTGGGTGGGCCGGAGCCGCTGGAAGGATACTACGTTGCTCTCATCTTTGATCTCGAAGCTGTCCTTGTGCTTGGGGACATGTATCACAAGGTGTCTTCGAATGCTTTGCCTTCCGATGCAGTCATGATAGCCAGGAAGGAGCACACATACGGGAAGAAGGTGTACTGCACAAAGGCTCGGTTTTCCGACATTGATCAGCATCATAATATCACCATAGAATGTGACACGTCAGGGACGAAGGATCCAAGCCTCGAGATCAGGGTTGGGAAGAAGAGAGTACTGCAGGTGAAGAGGCTTGCATGGAAGTTCAGAGGAAACCAGACGTTCTATGTTGATGGCCTGCCGGTGGAGGTGCTCTGGGATGTGCACGATTGGCTATTTGGCTCGTCGAATGGATGTGCCGTGTTCTTGTTTCAGTCAGGCCGATCCATGCAGAAATTTTTGTCAAGGCCATCCTCACAGGACGAAAAGGAGCGTCAAGTGGGTCGGTTTGGTTTTACTTTGATACTTCACGCATGGAAGGTTGAGTAGCACAAACACGATGAAAGATTTCTTCGACTACTCCACATCGGGTGAATGAATCCTGACAGTAGAATATAGGATCTAGCAAGCCTAACAAAACCTTTTGCGAGTTTTCATGTTCCTTAGTTCTTTGTTCTGGTTCTAGTGGTGGCATGGTTAGCAGATTGAGTTTTGATATATCCATATGATTTGGTAATATCAATGAGAGGTGGAATGTTTGGTCGATTCTAGTGCTTCATTTTATTTTATTTCCATTCCACCTTGCAAACTTTGAACAGAATTCCAACAAATGCTGAAACGTTGTGTTATGCTACTCTGCACTCTTTACAATTCTTATACCATGGATATGTCTATTTTTCAGAGAGACTGTCTATGTGGAGTGAGTATTGACTTGAAAAAATCTGCTGCTGTCTGGTAAAGATAATCATGATAATCAGCAGGTTTCATTTCGTTACCACCACAATACCCTAAGCTGCTGCAGTGCTCCTCCCAGTGTGCAGTGTACTTCACCACAGGATATATGATATATGTTGATGATCCGTCCTCCTGACTATAATTACAGAAGTTGCCCAAAGTGGAAGTTTTATTTTTCTCGCGAGATGGCAAAGTGGAAGTTAAAATGTCCAAAACCAAGAAGTCAGATTATACTGTACTACTCCCTCCGTTCCTAAATATAAGACCTTTTAGATATTGCACTATGAACTACATACGGATGTACGTAGACATATTTTAGAATGTAGATTCATTCATTTTGCTCCGTATGTAGTCTCCTAGTGTAATCTCTAAAAGGTCTTATATTTTGAAACGGAGGGAGTAGTTAATATGTGAAAGTTGAGCCTGTATTTTTTGTCAAATGTCCTATCTTTTCCTCAACTACTCTGTTTACAGGATGATCCCTTCTCAAAATAACGAGTCTGGTTACTGAACATATTTTTCTTGTTGATCCCCCCCCTGGCCCGAGAGCTCCACAATATTGGTATATCAGTCCAGATTATTTTATCGAAATGTTTTTATACTAGTTGTCAGTTTCTTTAGCAGAATATCATGGACCGAGAGGGGCAAAGTTGCATTGTACACCTATCTTTTTGTCAAGTTCCCTTTCTTTTGGGCCTGTGTGTTTTGTCAGTATGATGAGGTGAGGTGAGAGCATCTCTAGTACAGCCCTCAAACCCTTAAAAATAACCGTTTTTCTACAGTTTTCATCGGAAAAACGACGTAGACTAGAACCCTTAAACCCTTAAACCCGTAAAAAAATTTAAAGGTCCAACCCTCAAACCCCTTCCCAGCCTGTAGAAGTGAGGGTTGGGAGGGAAAACTGCCCCCAACCCGCACTCCACTTCCCACCTCGCGCGGGAGGCGGTTCGTTCCCCGCGCGCGCGAGGAAGTTGCCTCGGCCGCCGCCGCCCTGCCTCCCCCCGCGTTCCCTCCGCGCCCCAGCCGTCGCGTCCCCGCGCTCGCCCCGCCCGCCGCGCCAGCCGCCGCGCCCGCCCAGGCCGCCGTCGCGCCCCGCCCCCGCGCCCGCCCCGCCCGCCCCTGCCGCCGCGCCAGCCGCCCTGCCCACCTCCATCTCCGCCGCCGCCAAGGCCACCTCCGCCGCCTTCGCCCACAAGGTCCCCTCCCCTTCCCTCTCCCTGCCGCAGAAGGAGCTCGCCGCGGCGGCGCCGCAGCAGCAGCAGCGCGCGAGCGCCAGCAGCCGGCGCGCGAGGTCCTGGCTGTATTCTGGATTTTGCATTAGGTGTAATATCCGATTAGCACTATTCGAACAACAGTTATCAATCTCACGCTTTGCATATTTTTGCATATTGTATGCTTCTCACGTTCTGTTTATTTTTAGTGTGATAAAATTGGTTTTTGAACATGCTATCCCTTTTCATATTGTGAAGAAACTTTTCCCTATTTCTTTCCTGCATACAGGGTGTTCCCTATGGAAAAATGGTGCTTTGATCTGTTTAATCTTATTAATTTCAGGTGCCTCCAACCATCAGATTTATTATGTTTTTTTAGTGAAAATTATGCAATGCCAAATGACAGTTTTAAGGGTTGGGGTTGGGGCAAAGATTAGAATCCTCAAACCCAACCCTTATAACGGACCGTTATAAGGGTTGGGTTTGAGGGTTCTAGTCTTTGTCCCTGTTTTTCAACCCTTAAAAGTGTCAAAAATGGGCAATTCTCAACCCTTAAAACTGATTTTAGATTTAAGGGTTTGAGGGTTCTACTAGAGATGCTCTGAGGGAAGTTGAGCCTGTATTTTTGTCAAGTGTCCTATCCTTTTCTTAACTACTACTCCCTCCATTCCTAAATATAAGTCTTTCTAGAGATTCCACTAGTGGACTACATACGGATGTATATAGACATAATTTAGTGTGTATATTCACTCATTTTGCTTCGTATGTAGACGCCTAGTGAAATCTCTTAAAAGACTTATACTCCTTCCGTTTCATAATATAAGTCTTTTTAGAGATTTCACTAAAGGACTACATACGAATGTATATAGACATATTTTAGAGTGTAGATTCACTCATTTTGCTTTGTATGTAGTCCCTTAGTAAAATCGTTTAAAAGACTTATATTTAGGAATGGAGGGAGTATTTAAGAACGGAGGGAGTACTCCCTCCATAAAGAAAGTACTCCTTCCGTCCCAAAATAACTGTCTCAAGCTTAGTGCAACTTTGTACTAGAGCTAGTACTCTAATATAAAGTTAAGACACTTATTTTGGGACTGAGGGAGTAGTAATTTAGATACTCTTATATTTCTTTAGGGAGGGAGTATTAAAGGTAATAGGATGATCTCCAAATATCCTCAAAGTAAGGAGTCTGGTTACTGAACATCTTTTGTTTTGTGTTGATGAACTCCCTGAGCTCCACGTTATGGATATATTAGTCCAAATTATCCAATCCAGCTGTTTTATACTTACTCACTACCAGTATCTTTAGCACAATAGCACGCACCGAGAGGTGCAAAGCTGCATTGTACACCTACCATACGACCTAGATAATGTTAAACTTCATTTATCCTGACCACGAACACACGCGCATAATACAGTAACCGACACCATCATGACTACCACATTTGGTTCAGCGGTACTTTTGGATAATAAAGACATTTGGTCCGACATATACAAATACACAATTTTAGTTGTTTCTAGCCCCCGCCCCCGCATCAAGCGATGCACAAAATATATTTATTTAATTATTCAATAGACACTGATAATATATTTATTTAATTATTCAATAGACACTGATAAAAATAAGTACATAGATCAATCTAAATATACCTTTCTCACGATCTATACCTTTGGCATGTGCACGCTCCACAATCCGCCCTCGTTCTAACTTCACGAGCATTGCACGGATTGGCCTTGTCTGTCGTTGATACGAGATAGCGCAACTATCCTGTGTGCGTCCATCAACACACGTCCATTGTCGAGACTCCATTGCGCCATGCCATCGAGACCTGCCTCCGCCAATGTGGCAAATCCCAGACAGCACCCACTCTTGATCCAAATCGATGCCAATGCCAATCCAATGGTGTCCACCAGCCAACTATCTCCCAAGGCAACGCATGAAGAATGGAACGATGCCGAAGGTGCCACTGTCGTTCACCGCAGTTAGTGCTTTCACTCGGGAGACAAATGGTGTGATGAAGGTGGAAGCAGATCAAACGATTGTCTCCATGGAGAAAATACGATGCCCTCGGGTGTTACTGCCGTCACTGTCGACGAATGTCAGTTAAAGATTTCTCCCGATGTAAATCCCAACCTCAACTCCATCTGCATTGAAAACCGATAGGTCTTGAGACCAAGATCCGTACACAGGAACACATCGAGCGGTGAGGAGTGAAGACGTCTGATCTAGATCAGTCACCGCGGGCGAACACGCCCATCAGCCACCCACCAGCACGCCACTGTGTTAATCGCGTCCCGGTGAGGGACACCAACCTTGGGGCGCCGCCTCAAGAAGAGGCGCCGCCATAGGCATTGCCAACGACCTCCTCTGACGATGGCGTACTGGGAGGGGACGATATAGGGCTCAGTGGCGCTAGGTTTCTTGGGAGCACCCGAGTCGCCTTGGGCTAGGCGACACGGGGCTATAAATTGGTGACGCTTCAGTGACTTGATGAAGCCAAGCCTCATCCTGACTTAGCCCCCTTTATCAGCCATCCACTAAAGATCCGACCTACTAGACTGACCCATATCCTAAATTTTTTTAGTGTTCATTTTTTGTTTGAAAAATCCAATAAATCATAAATGTTTCGTTTTGTATTTTGTGAAAGTTTCAATCCATTTAGATGTATGATTCGTGATTAAACGGTACATAATACAGAAGGAAACATTTAAGATTTACTAGTATTTTTCAAAAAAAATTGAACACTTTAGAAATTTGAATTTGAAATATGGGTCAATCCGGTATGTTGATTTTTTTAATGGATGGCTGATAAAAGGGGCTAAGTCACGGTAAGACTTGGCTTCATGAAGTCACTGAAGCCGAGTCCATAAATCGGGGTGTCACGGTCGGGTTTATTTTTTGTTTTATTTTCGGGTCGAAGTGGTTCGGTTGCTGGATTTTGCATTATTAATAATGTATGGCCGCATGCATCGTTTTGATGCAGGGGTTATCCTTCTTTTCGTAAAAATAGGGTGTTGGGGTTCCTAACTGTTGGAATTGATCCATATATGGCCCAGCCCAATAACCAGTTTTGGGATTCATGATACATCCTAGAGGCCCACTAAGCCCATTCGTGCAAGACAAGAGGTGAGACTAAACTTTAGTCCCACATTGCTAGTCTCGTAGGAGTTGGACCTCCTTATAAGGGAGGATGTTTCCCCACATGTATGAGCATGAGAACAAGAAAGACATACACGTGTGCTCCTCCTCCGCTGCTCGCCTCGCCGCATGACGCCACCGTTTTTTGCCACGCACGACTGGTATACGAAAGGTCGCTCGGGAGCTGAAAAGTTTTGATGTAATGAAGATTAAATACGAACGCTGCACCCTTCGGCTGCTGCGTGTTCATTTTGTATCCTTCTTTTGTTTCGCCTCCCGTCGTTGCATGTTCTCCTCCTTCTCCTATGCCTATGAAAGGGAGGTCGCTCCTCTCCAGAGAGATGCATCGAAACATTATCTTCCTCACGCCATCGAGTTCAAATCTCTAAGTTGCTTCTAGGTTCCTCCCCATCCCGGCTTGCGGTGTGCACCTCAGGTCGGGACAGTAGGCGTCCAAAACCCGCCACTTTGAGTCCTATACAGTAGAAGGCTGATAAGGTTTTTGGGGAGCGCTCTGCGCGACTACTATCTTCTTCATCACGGATGCCACAGACGCCGTCGACCTCTTCCCGAACGACGACTTCTTCCCCGACGTAAACAACCTCTTCGACAACATGGCCGGCGACAATCTCAACGCCAATCCCCCTATTGCTGCTACTGCTGCAACCCAGTACGTGTTCGTGTTCTTTTTGTTTGAGTTCGTGCCGCAACTTCTTGTTCTAGTTTCTATTCTAGATATGTTTCATTCCTACTCACCACTTCAGACGCTACATGCATACTCTGTGTATGATTGCATGACTTGTCTTATAATTGCTATGGTAGTCATGATGTATCTACTATTTCTGTTAGTAAAATTACATGGTAAATCGCTCGTATATCCAACAATCCAAAAACCTTATTATAGGCAATTTACCTCGAGTGGTTTTGCTGCTTCCATGAGGCCTCCTATGTTTGAGTGTGTGCACTATAAGAGGTGGCGTGTGAGAGATGTTCTATGGTTTCATACCATGAGCTGCTATGACGCCACTCTTGGGAAACCTGAAGGAATTCTTGATCCTCAATAGAAACTAGCTTTTCAGAAAACTGATACCTTGTTTAAGGTTGCTCTCTTGAGTGTTCTTGGTGAGACAATAGTTGATGCTTATGGGTCAATTGACAATGAAAAATATATGTGGACGACACTCAAGGCCAAGTTTGGGGTCTCGGATGCCGGAACTATGTTGTATATCATTGAACAATTCTATGATTATTGGGTGACTGATGAGCGCTCCGTGGTTGAGCAAGATCATGAGATACAGTCATTTGCTAGAGAACTTGAGCACTTCAATTGTATGTTATCGGGGAAGTTTGTTGCCGGAGGTATCATTACTAAGCTTCCTCCCTCGTGGATGAACTTTGCTACCTCACTAAAGCATAAAAGGCAAGAGTTTTTGTTCCGGATCTCATTGGTACTCTTGATGTAGAAGAAAAGGCGAGAGCAAAATACATACGTGCTCGAGGTATTGAGGGAGGTTCGAGTGTCAATATGGTACAAAAGAAAAACTTCCAGCCCCACAACTTCAAGAACAACGCAAAGTTTGAGGGTAATGGAAAGTTTGATGGGAAGAACAAGGCTTCGCAACACACCAACTTCAAGAAGAAGAGTGACAAGAAGAAAGGTGTTTGTCATGTTTGCGGAGATCCTAATCATTGGGCACCTAGTGGCCCTAACCGTTATGACAAGAGTCAACATGGGAAAGGATACAAGATCGTCAATGTTGTCATTGGTGACGTTGAGATGAAGGATGTTGGGTACGGTATACTTCCCACTATTCTCTCAGTATGCCGTTCCCCTAATTGGTTGATTGACACAGGCGCTAATATGCATGTATGCGGTGACATTTCCATGTTTTCCTATTATCGGGCCGCATGGACTACCTCCGTGCTAAGTGCTTCTGTTCATGGTGTTGGCACGGTCGATCTGAAGTTTA